>NC_090445.1:283288004-283895816 GCF_031143425.1 Pleurodeles waltl
TTCAGAGCCTTTAAGGCCACCAGACCCAAATATCTTATGGCCTGTTTTTGCCACTACATGACCCAGAGAACATTAAGGGGGTCATTCTGACCCCAGGGTCGGCGGGAGCACCGCCGACAGACCGGCGGTGCCCCGCAGGGCATTCTGACCGCGGCGGTTCGGCCGCGGTCAGACTAGGAAAACCGGCGGTCTCCCGCCGGTTTTCCGCTGCCCTACAGAATCCTCCATGGCGGCGGAGCGCGCTCCGCCGCCATGGGGATTCTGACGCCTCCTACCGCCATCCTGTTCCTGGCGGGTCTCCCGCCAGGAACAGGATGGCGGTAGGGGGTGCCGCGGGGCCCCTGGGGGCCCCTGCAGTGCCCATGCCAATGGCATGGGCACTGCAGGGGCCCCCGTAAGAGGGCCCCACTTGGTATTTCAGTGTCTGCTATGCAGACACTGAAATACGCGACGGGTGCAACTGCACCCGTCGCACATACCCACTCCGCCGGCTCCATTCGGAGCCGGCTTCCTCGTGGGGAGGGGTTTCCCGCTGGGCTGGCGGGCGGCCTTCTGGCGGTCGCCCGCCAGCCCAGCGGGAAAGCCAGAATGGCCTCCGCGGTCTTTTGACCGCGGAGCGGCCCTATGGCGGCTCCCTCCACGCGGGCGGCGACCGCCGCCCGCGGGGGTCAGAATGACCCCCTAAATTCTTCCGAAGCAAACTGTGTGAAGTCCCCCTCTTTCAGACTGAAATCCTGAGGGGGAAAAACCTCCACGATGCTGTGGTCCAGAGCCTGGAATCTACTCCCCAGCCATCTCTGATTCATTGAAACCAAAGAAATATTTAAAAAAATCCTTAAATACATGTCTTTTTCTTGGCCCCGCTACACTATGTCACTCCCTTATCTAACCAATCAATACCTTCACGAAAAGGATCCCTGTTGATCTGGGGATCAATAGGGATCCTTACGAGAAGGTATTGATAGCAGCATAGCAGCATAGTGCCAGGATGCTCAATTAAGAGTGACAGTTGTCACGTACTGCGCTGGACTTCTCACCTCTGGATTTCGGATTGGCGAATACACCAAGTCTTCTACAGGTCCTGGATACTCCCAGATAAGGGCGACCCCTTCTAGTAGCCACGGTGCCGCTTGACAGGCTACGCCAAAGCAGACCGTACCCTCCAGAAGGAGTCCCAGAGGGAAAAAACCCCAACACTGTAGAAAAAACCTCTAATAGGAACTCCTGAAGGAAAAACAAGAAAAAACAGGACTTGACAACAGGAAACAAAATTAGGCAGTATCCAGGGTAAAAGGCAGGAAAAAAGGAACAGGTAAAAATCTCCCAAGGCAAAAGCAGGAACAAAGAACAGGCAAAAATCTCCCAAGGCAAAAGCAGGAACAAGGAACAGGCAAAATCTCCCAAGGCAAAAAAGCAGGAACAAAGAACAGGAGCGAACAGCACAACCAGAAGGAAGTGTCTGCAACGCAAGGAGGAACAAGACTGACTGACTTATATACTGAGAAAAGGGAAGTGACATCACAGGAAAGGGAAGTAACACCATCTTGGATTGGGAAAAGCCCATAGACCAGTATAGGAAAAAGGAAGTAGTATAAAAGAAAAACAGAGCATGTTGGGACAAAAACACGAAGAAGACAAGATGGACACAACATGGATCGAGACAGTCAAAGGACCAACAAAAAACCCACCACCAACAATAAAAGAAGAAAAAAGGCTACAAGTAAGTGTAGCGCGTCCGGAAGCGAAATATATGCTTCCCAGAAAGCATAGTCAAAAAACGCGGGCAACGGCGCTCCGAATATCGGTAGCGCGTTCCACCTGCGAGGACAGAAAGAGACGCTGCGTCAGAGCGCGGCGCTACAACAGTGCGCTTAACAAGTGCAACTTTCATTCATTTATTCAAAAGCCACTGAGTCAACCACAGAAGTTGAGAAAGTAGAATTTGAAGACCAGAATTCCCAGGCCCCAGCCCCTCATTGATAATCACAAAGCATCAAGTCTCTGTGTCATTACCTATCTAATATCAAGTCCCACAGCAGAGTGTTTAATAGTCTAACCCACCACAGAGGTATCTAAACTGGTAGAATTGTGAAGTAGTACAGCACTCATGGCAGGATCACCATTTTGGACAATGCTGTCCTGGCCATAATAGTCAGCTTTAAGGCCTTTGGGGCTCCCTTTTGATGTTCAAATGCAGAAACACTTGTGTAGGGCACAGTAGTTCGAGAAACTCTGTGAAGGCACACGTCTTACCCCAGTTGGTACATAAGCCACATTCTCACTGTTAGAGTGTGAAAATTACTAATAAAATTGTGTGATTAACTGAGAGGTAACGTGCATTTAAAAGTACAAGGCTGATAGTCATCATCGCCCCTGACTGGTTAAACCTTAACACTCCAAGGAACAACTGTGTAAATTAAAATTGCACGCTAGCTGTCCTGTACAGGGACTTTCTTCCCTCTTCATTCCACTCTCATCACTCTGGCAAATGGTTCAGCTGCTAAGACAAAGGGCATTGGTGAGAAGAGGCAGCCCTGTCAGGTCCGTTTGTTACTCGGGCTTCTATGTACAGTAGGGTAACCCATCTATCCCTCCATGGACCTAAGTTCATATGCCTCTCCCTTAAGTACCCTCAATGCAGAGTATCAAATGCTTTGCATAGGTCCACAGACAATACTAATGAAGTAGGGTGGTACTGTATCGAGGTTTCATCAAGAATTGTGCACAGATGTCTAATGTTAAAGGAGGCATTGTGATGAAGGACAAAGTGATTCTGGTTATGGTGGACCAATGCATGCAAGTGTGGTTATAGGTGGTTGGACAGCACTTTGCTGAGGATTCTGTAATACAGGCTCAGCATGGATAATTAATTACCTCCACTGTATCACTCTGGGGCTTAGGAACAGCTACTATAAAGGCCTCCCCAGTGATGTCTGGTAAGGAACCACATGTCATCATCTCCAAATACATGGTGGCCAGCCACGGTAAAAATTGGGTCATATCGGTGTAATAAAATTCTAACAGGAGCCCATCAGTGTGAAATGTTTTACCCATTGCCAGTGCCTTAATGGTCCCCTTTATTTCAGGTTCAGTTATAGGTTGCCCCAGTGCCTCACACTCCTGATACTCCAGCTGGATGATTGATGCCCTATCCAGAAAGGTCTCAAGATATTCCCCTGGCACCAGATGCTGTCCTTCCCACTGTTTCCTATATTGCTGAGTAAATACCTCATGAATGTCGCTCTGGAAAAACACTACATCTTCTGCTGCATTTCTCCTATTAAACTAGGTCAGATCAAAGGTCTGTTGAGAGGTCTCTCTTTAGGGCATGAAGTTTGTTCTCAAGTCTAGTCAGCTCATTTTCTAAGGCTTTCTTAACCCCTAACATCTGACTAATGCAGAAACCCTGCACCACCACTTTAAATGCTTCCCACTTTATATTAGTGTGTTGGGCTTTACCTTGATTAGTCTGAAGTTATTCTCTAATTCTGCCACCCAGCAGAACTCTAAATGTTGGTTCATGTAAGTGTGTAGGAAGAGGAGCCAATTGCTGTAACCCTCATTAGAAGGGGAATATGGTCCAAGAGTGCAACCTAAATAATATAAATGTTTAACATTTTCGTTAAATCTGAGGGAGGGAGGGTTCAATCTGCCCAATCATACACGTAAATCATATAGTGGAGAGTAAAAGGAATAGTCTCCTCTGCCACCATTCCTTAACCTCCAGATATCAGCCAAGTCCCAGTTACATGACCAGTCTTGGAAATCTAAAGCCATTTTCACCATTGGAGACAACCAAAGTAGAGATCGACCTGTCAAGAGTCACATTTTCCACACAATTATAGTCTCCACCCAGCACCATGAGTTTCTGCACATTGAGTGACAACAGTGGGACCTGAGACTCAAAGAACTTTGTCTGGCCCAAAACCAAGGTTATTGGTACTGTCCATCAGGATAGGAACACCACTGTGTTGCTCCTGCATCAATAGAAATCTGCTTTCTTTGTCAGCGTGCACCATAATGGCTTTGACCGGGGCACCCAATGTAATCCATGTTAACATTCCTCTAGTGTAGGAGGAGAAAACAGTGCCATGGATCTGGCCTCTCGGCCTCCTACATAAACTAGTCACCTCCATCTCCATCACACGCATCTCCTGGAGGAATGCCAAATCCACTCGCATGCCTCTTAGATATGCTAGTATTCTGTGTAGCTTATTCTTTGAACCCATGCACTTGATGTTCTAAGAATTGAAAGTATTTGAATATATTTGACAACATTAGGGTGATCTAGTCCTTGTCCTTCTGCCAGGTGTGGAGTCACTGACTTCCAAAGGGTACCTGAGCATGTGATGCAGTGTGTGTATAGCATGGTCATGGTGGGATGGCACATTACCACTAACAACAATTCCCACTCCCCTTGTGAGAATAGCAATGGCCATCCGTCCAATACTAATAAACAGATAGAATAAAGAGAAAATGTAAACAAAACTTTAAGAGGAACTCTCATGGCTAACAGCTGAGGGTATTAATAGGGGGAACAGCCTAAAATAACTTTGAGCTCCCCAGCCCACCACCCAGGCCAAGAATCTTGGGATCCTCACCAATAGCAAACTCAACATTATCGCCCAAGTCAATGCCGTCCCCACCTCATGCTTCTATACCATGAAGAAACTGAGGAAGATTTTCAAATGGCTACCAAATATCACCTGGACAACTGTCACTTATGCCCTGGTACAAGCAAGCTGGACTACGGAAACACCCTCTATGCCGGGATCTACAAAAACTAACAAGAAGGCTGCAGACTAATCAAAACTCAGCAGCCAGAATCACCTGCAACCTCCCACACACCACACCACACCACATCTGAATGCGCTGCACTCCCTTGTTCACAAACAAGCACAATTAAAACTCCTCACCACTCCACAAAAGCTCCCAAAAGCTTCACATAACACTGGCCTAGCATACCTGAACAATTGTATTTGCTTTTACACACCTTCTAGGCAATTCTGCTCATCCAGCCTCCTACTTGCACACATCCTTCCCATATGGAAAACTGGATCTAGTTTTCAAGCCTTCTCCTACACCGCTTGTAAAGTGTAGAATTACCTGCCGCTACAGAGAAAAGCCTCTGATTCTTCACTTCTTGAATTCCCCAAGAAGCTGAAGACCTGGCTTTTCAAATAGTCCCACTAGGCACTAGCTGTGGACAGGTTCACCCCTACTCAGTGCCAGGATACCATCACTGGTGATTGCCTGATCCACAAATCTGCATAACATCACAATATTAAAAACAGATGCTCCTTTGGCCACTCACGGCTTGGTACTGCTGAGCGCAATCTTGCCAGGGCCTCACCTCTCTTGCTGACAGGTATCGTCACTGTTACACAGTCTACCTCAGTACCACTCTGACAGCCTTCCAATCTGTGGAGAGTACAGAAACTGGGTTCCTGGCTCATGGAATTATCAGGATGTGCAGATCTGGAGAGGCAGGCAGGATCTCTCAAGAATGCGTCTATCTTCATGCATGGCTGGGCACTCTCTCCCTTTGTAGAGGAATGTAACAATACCTTGTTTTATTGGCTCCTCTGTATGTAATAACATATGATAACATTTATCACTTGTGCATCACCACCGTATCCACACAAAACACACCACCGTGGATTACAGTGGGTGTCCAGTTTTCTGGAATCTCCTAGCGTGGTCAATTTTCCTAGCTGGGGACCAAGCCTGGTCATGAGGCATGTGGGGGTTAGGCAATTTGTAGATCCCTGCAGGTTCTGGAACTTTTCTTCATAGAAATATGATGAAATTGTGTGCTTTCAGCCGAAATTGAGGCCTGCAAGGTCTTCCAGCTAAGTAAACTCAGTGAGATTCACACGTCATTCCACCCTTACTCCATTGTTCCAGAAATGTGTGGGTTATGTAGATTTCCCAAGGTGCCGTCTCAGCTTGGGCACCAAACCACAGCTACACAAATTTCAAAAAATTGATCTCCTTTGATAGGAAACGTTTGATTTTTCCATGTTATGTTTTGGGACCTTTACTATCACAAGGTATGGGTCCACCCACACAAGTAAGGTACAAATTGTATTGGGAAACATGGGGGAGCTCTGATTGGTAGAATATTTTGGCATTCTGCAGATTCCAGAATGATCCTTCACTGAAATATGAGGAAAATGTGTGCTTTGAGCCAAAGTTAATGTTTGCAAGTGCTTCTCTTTAAGAAAACCTAATGAGAACCACTCAGGTCATGCTTACCTGGTCTCTGCAGAATCTTTAGTTTTCACAAATGTCTGGGTCTGGCAGGTTTCCTTGACTGCTGGCCTTACCCTTTTGTATGGACTAATCCAACCCACACATATTTTTATCAGGAAAGATGGAGGAATGCTAGGTGATAGGAACGTTTTCACTCCACATAGGTTATAGAACTTTCCCTCAATGAAATGTGGGAAAAATATGCGTTTTTAGCCGAATGTTGAGGTTTGCACGCACTTCTGGGTAAGAAACCCTTGAGAGAGCCACAGACCGTACATAACCCTGGACACCATTCAGTGTCTATTTTTTTCGGAAATGTCTGGGTATGGTAGATTTCCAAAATCCTCATCTGCCCACATTGTAAACAAAGAAAACATGGATTTTGCTGGGTGAAACAAGTCTTCAGGATGCATTTTGGGCAATTTGTGTCTCAGATAATAGGCTCAGCCACACAAGTGATGTACAGTTGTTACCGTGCAACATGTGTGAACACAGAACAGTAGAATATTTTTATTACCAATTGAAATTCTCTGTATTTGTGCTATTCAAACATAAGCCAATGTGCAATCAAGAAGACATTTTGAAAAATGCCTTTGAATCACACAATAGTATAAATAACTAAATTGAAAGGTGCACAAATAACTCATGTTCCTATAATCAGTTTCTTGTGTACATTTTAGAAAAACATAGGTTTGCTTCATAACCATTTTCATTCTTAACATCTTACCATATAGATTGCTGTATAGTCAGTACAAAATGAAAAGCATTGTATGGTGCAGCTCTGGGTGTAAGGTGTTTCTAGAGAACCTACAAACTCTATATACCTCTTTGACCAGAGGATCTGTCAGACTTATTGATTTATTGCTTTTAGCCATTGTGGCAAGAAGTTACAGATGAAAATGCTGTCTCAAATGGTTGTTTTTCCCACTCATTTTCATTATTTTTTCTTTCAACCATTAGTTCTTTTGGAAAACAACAAATTACCATTTGTTAAATTTAGAATTGTATCTACTTTTCAGAAATGTGTAGCCTTTTGGGATACGTCATGAATTTCGCACCTGTTTTCACCACAAACTGCAAGTAGATTGAAACCAAAAAAATGCAGAAACGTGGAGTAGCTCTTATAAAAATGCAAAAACTGTGGTAACAATTTTTATTTTATTTGCTACAACTATGCTGGGAAAATGGTGATCTTAGTACAGCAAATCCTTTGTTAAAGTCACAGTCCATATATTTCAGTTAATAAAAACCATAATATATTCTACAGGAACCCAATAAAATATTTACATTGCAAACAAACTAAAACTTCCAAAATACTTCATAGTTATTGGCAATAAAAGGTATTATTTGAAGCACAATGCTGTTTTAAAATGCAAATAAAATTGACCACAAATTGTATGCTAATGCAAAGAACAGCAGTAAACAATTACAAGTTTGTACAAAGTGACGCTGTGCCCTTCCATTCCCGCCATGTTTCCAAGTTAAGGTATAATCATATATGTGCAAACTCACCTAAAGTGTATGGAAGATTTAAACAAGACTTGTCTGTAGAGCAACACAATAAAGCTAACTTGATCAAGTAACCTTACCCAGTAGCCTTATGTAAACAATGTTGCAAATGTAATCAAGGTTTCACTGTACACTTCCAATTCCGAGATAGGACAAAAACAGTAGCGTTTTATAAATTCAGATTAGTTGTTTGTGGTGCTACATGACTCTCATCGAGCCTTTCGCTATCAATAGCTGGTCCGCTTTGAGAATTAATTTAATAAAGGCTGTTATTATTTGGGGAAATTCAATTTTTCATACAAAAATGTAATGCATGCTAACATGATCTAATACCGTGCTGATTAAAGATTTATCAATAATGTCCTACGTTCAGCTAACAAAATGGGGCAGAGCGATAAAATGTGAATCAAACTTTCTCCTTGCAGATGGCAAAGTCTACACTTAGAGATCAATGGTTTTGGCAGCCATTTAGGACTGCAATCAATGTTTGACATAAACCAAAGCATAGATGAAGTAACTTATTTTGGTAGAACAATCTGAGTAGGGTTGTTAGATATGGATGTGGGTGAGGCTGCTTGTAGAAGTCTATGACGGTCCATTCTTGACTTCTTTTACTGAGATCCTCCTTGCTTCTATGTAAAGGCATTGAGAGAACGTAGCTTATATAATCAATATTAACATGAAATGTTTATGAACTAATGTACAATAATGCCGCATAGAAACTGTATTAATATGTTTTGCTAAAACGTGCGTTTGAAATGTGCCCACGGGGAGTGGCCACCAATGTATACGGGGATTAATGAAAATGGCAAATGTTGATGAATTATTACATTAAAGATGGATTTACACTAATTATTAATGGTTATGTTACTAAAAGATCTGCTAATAAATGATTAGGCCTTAGTTAGCATGAGTTGAGGCCTAGCTGCCTGACTCTCATATTAAATGTGTTTTTTTAACGTGTAGTGTGCTGACTTGCTAAAGGACATGAACTCTTGTTTTTCTCCAAACTAGAAGCTGAATGTAACTGTAGTAGATCAGTTCTCATGAAATTCATCTTGCTTGTAGAAACATTTTAGCTGGATGCAACACTGTAGATTACTCGTAGGTACAAGGTCGCCTGAACCGGTACAGACAATGGAGCCACTGACCGAAGATGCGCAAAGAATCACAAAAGGATGAAATCATACCAGACATTCTACCTCTAAAGACGTCAATCATAGGGACCAATTAAAATGCATGAGAACTGTTATGGGGTGACAAATTCGATGAGCTAATTTGAAGTTAATTGGATAGAGATAGTGGGGTGCAAACCCTTGTCCAACCAAATTTTAGGGGAATGTACAACGAAAAAGGGATAAAAACCTATGACAGGGGGGGTTACTTAGATTGGTTAGGGAAATGCTATTGATATGATCCAGAAACTTTGTCACTCTGTTTGGTGACTTACTAGATTGGTTCTTGAAACCATTCTTGCCTTATTGCCGGTTTATACTTTACCTCCTTATGAGGTAAGTACCCTTTTGCCCTTCCTGCCTGAGCTGAGTTCCTGACAGATGGCGAACCAACTGATGTCCTAAGGACGAAGACAGAACCTGAGTGCTGACCCAAAAGACGGAGGGTAACTATATGACAATTAATTTGTGATTGTCTGTTTGCTTTTCCTTTCTAGGTACCAACTGCTTCTTTTGACAGAGACCATAGCTAGATGTTTTCCAAACTGATGTTACTAAATTGTTTTCGCATAAAGCCCAACATGCCGATGCTAATTCAAGGTTAGGACAGGTGATCACTAAAACTGACGCAAATAGACAAATGACTGAATCTATGCTTTGTTGAATAATGCACCAATGATACTCTGCTAAAGATAACTTATGTTCACGTCTTGCTATATTCTGATGTTCGTGATTCTTGCTTTGATGAAATCTTATCAGAGTTGCCATTTTGTGACTATGCTAATGTGTTTCTTGGTTTTGAGACTAATACATTTGCTAGTAGAATTGTAATCAATAGGGAATAAATATCTCAAAATTCATACTAAACTGGTGTGGTTATTCATGACTGAGAGGTCATGGTGGTTTCTGAGTAGTCTTATTAAATGTCATAAACTAAGGTGAAATGCATTGTTGTAATAAATATTGATGACATTATTGACGTATTGATTGACATGTTGATTAGCTATCTCGTCCTAAGGTGTCTTCAATCAGGGTCAAAAGATTCATTGGCCTAAAACGAGTCCCAAAGTGAGTAAATCGGTCATAAAGGGACGCGTTAGCAGCATCCTTCGTATTTCTTTATTTAAAGCGCTTTTGAAGGAGTTGTGAGGTAGTGACAGATCCCAAATCTTTTGTTGATGTCATTTTTAGAAAAAAATATTCTTGCTTGCACAGCACTTTTTCCCATTTTCTCACCCCAGAACCCCCAACATTTAGCTATATTTAATATATTGTATTGCCCCCCTCCAGGACAATCTACCTACCTTGGGTACCTTTAGAACAAAAAGGATGCATATTTGGTGTAGATACCTTTTGTGGAAATAAAGTTATAACATTTTAAACATGAGGAATCCCTGACATTCAAAAAATGACTTAACACCCTGGAAAGGTCCTAGCAGTTAAGTGATTAAACTGTTTTACGAATAAGATCATTTGTAAAAGTGCACATTCACCCTACATATTTTATTGGCTCTGAAAAACATGTGACTATAGATATAAGCAGGGAACATTAAAAGGGGAATACCGTGCCAAAAAATGTGGGCTCATCTCACAAAAGTAGGCTACATAGAACACTAGTTTTATTTTGAAATGAGGCCCTGCTGTCAGCGGAGTTCTCTTTATTTGAGGAGCAGCTCGCTTTACTTTGTGGGGTTGGGGTGGCGCACTGTGACGGGGTGGGGAAATTAATAAAAAAAAATACACTTAACTGCAATGTTGCCATTGCCGCCACCAATTCGCCACTCCTCTGCTGCAGGATGCAAGCACAGGCTCCCAGCCTGCCCTGCAGCCAATCCTGACGCTGCTCAGAGCGTTGGGACCTTGGGCCCTTAAGCCAAGCTTCTGCCTGCCACCCTTGCTCTACCCTCATACAAAATGGAGTAAAAATGAGAGACTAATAGATACCCATACAATGGCTGATTTATACAAAGTGAAACCAGAAAAACCTGTATTAACCCCCAAGGTGCCCGGTACTAGCTGGTCTTGTCCTCAACCACAGTTCCCGTGTGCCGGGGATGACACCAGCTTGTCCTGTACCTGGCCCACAGGGGAGGCTAGCGCTCCCCGTGAGCCTCCCACATTCACCCCCCCATCAGGGATGGAAAGGGAATCACTTCCCCTTCCACCCTGACTCCCCCACCCCGTGACGTCTGATGATGTCAGCGCGCAATGGCGTGCTGACCTCATCAGAGGTCGCCTTCCACCAAAAGCATTTCTCTTACGATTATGGACTGGGGGTGGGGGAGGCATCAAAGGAAATGAAAGGCTTTTCCTTTCCTTTGATGTCTCTATGAGCATTTCTGCAGCCTGATCGTAAAGCGATCGGCTGCAGAAATGCACACTAGACACCAGGGAGTTTGTTATTTTTTATATTTGTGCATAAGGGGGGCCCTTGCCAAAGGGGGGCAATTTTATTTTAGGCCTTTTATGCCCACCTTGGGGGCAGATTGGCCTATTTTTCTTGGGCCAATCTGCCCCGAGGGGGGCAGAGACCACTAGACACCAATTTATTTTAGGCCATTTCTGCCCCCCCACCCCCTTGGGAGCAGTTCGGCCTATTTTAATTATGCCGATCTGCCCCCAAGAGGGACAGAAACCACTAGGCATCAGGGATTTTTTTATGTTTTACAGATGGGGAGTGACCCTTTAGGCAAGGGATGCTCCCCTGGGGGCGCAAGTTTATTTTATCCCTTTTCTGCCCCCTTTGGGGACAGATGGGCCTATTTCTATTAGGCCGATCTGCCCTCGGGGGCAGAAACCAGTTAGGCACCAGGGATTGGTGTGTGTGTGTTTTGTTTGGGGGGTAGCCCCTTAGGCAAGGTTCACTTCCCATGGGGCACATTAATGTTGGCCATTTCTGCCCTCCTTGGGGGCAGATCGGCTTATTTGTGCAAGGCCCAAAAGCCCACTAGAGACTAGGGAAGTTTTTATTTTAAAAAAAGAGGGTGGAGCTATGGCCATACCCTGACTCCAAATAAATGGGGACAAAGTTGTTCTGCCCACCAGTGGGCAGAAAGGGGAATTACCCCCAATCCACTCCCTGGGGGAGGGGGAGAAAGCCTACTAGATGTCAGGGAATTAAAAAAAAAATAGTGGGGTGGTGGCTACCAACCAGTATGGGCATGGTTATGCCCCCACCCCAACTGAAGGGGGTAGCAGTCTTTCAGCTCTACCCCTCACATTAAAACATCTTATCCCACGGCAAGCAAGAGGACATTTGATCATTTTGGGTTTTGGTTTTACATTTGGGCCATGAGAGCTTGTCTAAGTCTCAAAATTGTCCCACTTGGAATGGTGAGGGATGCACTTTTTGGACTTTGGAACGCTGCCATTTAGAAAAATCTATGAGACCTAGACACATCTGAAAACTAAACATCTGGGTGAGTCCAGGGTGGTGTGCTGTACATGCCTCCGACACCATTTTCTTACCCAAAATGCCCTGCAAACCTCCAACTTTGCTTGAAATCACACATTTTTGTGATGGAACCTTCTGGAATCAGCAGGAATCCACAAAATTTCTACCACCCAGCATTGTTGCATCTATACCGATAAGAAATCTGCCTAACTTGTCAGCCTAAAAGCGTTTTTGTTTTCAAACTGTCCGTTTGGACCCTCTTTGGTTCCCCCTCATTTTCAACATGTTTTGGCTCTTCCCTGTCACAGGCACTTGACCCACCCATACAAGTGAGGTATCATTTTTACCAGAAGACTGAAGGGAATGTTTGGTGGCAGGAAATGTGTGCTGGTGCGGTGATCCCACGCAGAAATGTGGGGAAAATGTGTTTTTTTGTAGCTAAATTTGAGGGTTACACTGAGGGTCCATGCAAGTCACATCTCCCTGGACTCCCTTGGGTGTCTAGTTATCAAAAATGTTTGGGTTTGGTAGGTTTCCCTAGATGGCTGCTGAGCCCAGGACCAAAAACACAGGTGCCCTCCCCCTTAAAGAAGGTAGTTTTGTATTTGATAATTTTGATGTGTCCACATAGAGTTTTGGGGCATTTGCTGTTGTGGGCACTCGGACTACCCACACAAGTGAGGTACCATTTTTATCAGGAAACCTAGGGGAATGCTAGGTAGACAGAAGTTTGTGGCTCCCCTCAAATTCCTGGACTTTGCAGCACCGAAATGAGAGTAAAAGTGTTTTTTTGTTAAATTTAGAGGTTTGCTAAGGATTCTAGGTAACAGAACCTGGTCAGAGCACCACAAGTTACACCATCCTGGGTTCCCCTATGTGTCTAGTTTTCAGAAATGTCCAGGTTTGCTAGGTTTCCCTTAGGTGCCGTCTGAGCTAGAGGCCAAAATCCACAGCTAGGCACTTTGCAAAAAACAGGTCTGTTTTCTTTGGGAAAAAGTGATGTGTCCACGTTGTGTTTTGGGCCATTTCCTGTTGCGGGTACTAGGCCTACCCACACAAGTGAGGTACCATTTGTATCAGGAGAGTTGGGGGAATGCTGGGTGGAAGGAAATGTGGGGCTCCTCTTAGATCCCAGAACTTTCTATCACCGAAATGTGAGGAAAAAGTGTTTTTTTGGCCACATTTTGAAGTTTGCAAAGGATTCTGGGTAACAGAACCCAGTGAGAGCCCCACAAGTCACCCCATCTTGGATTCTCCTAAATGTCTAGTTTTCCAAAAATGCACATGTTTGGTAGGTTTCCCTAGGTGCCGGATGAGCTAGAGGCCAAAATCCACAGCTAGGCACTTTGCAAAAAACAGGTCTGTTTTCTTTGGGAAAATGTGATGTGTCCATGTTGTGTTTTGGGGTATTTACTTTTGCAGGTACTAGGCCTACCCACACAAGTGAGGTACCATTTTTATTGGAAGACTTGGGGGGATGCTGGGTGGAAAGAAATGTATGGCTCCCCTCAGATTCCAGAACTTTCTTTTACCGAAATTTGAGGAAAAAGTGTTTTTTGCCAAATTATGAGGTTTGCAAAGGATTCTGGGTAACAGAACTTGGTGAGAGCCCAACAAGTCACCCCATCCTTGATTCCCCTAGGTGTCTAGTTTTAAAAAATGCACAGGTTTGGTAGGTTCTGGCTGAGCTAGAGGTCAAAATCCACAGCTAGGTACTTTCCAAAAAACACGTCAGATTTCAATGTAAAAATGTGATGTGTCCATGTTGAATTTCCTGTCGCGGGCATTAAGCCTACCCACAAAATGAGGTACTATTTTTATCGGGAGGCCTGGGCGAACACAGAATAGCAGAACAAGTGTTATTGCCCCTTGTCTTTCTCTACATTTTTTCCTTCCAAATGTAAAACAGTGTGTAGAATAGATGTCTACTTGAGAAATGCCCTGTAATTCACATGCTAGTAGGGGACCCCAGAATTCAGAGATGTGCAAATAACCACTGCTTCTCAACACCTTATCTTGTGCTCATTTTGGAAATACAAAGGTTTCCTTGATACCTCATTTTTACTCTTAATATTTTACTAAATAATTTGCTGTATACTCGGTATACAATGAAAACTCATTGCAAGGTGCAGCTCATTTATTGGCTCTGGGTACCTAGGGTTCTCGATGAACCTACAATCCCTATATATCCTCACAACCAGAAGAGTCCAGCAGATGTACCTGTATATTGCTTTTAAAAATGTGACATTGCAGGAAACAGTTACAGAGTAAAACGTGGAGAATGATCACTGTTTTTGTTTGATATTTCTTTATTTTAGCTGTTATTTTCTGTAGGAATACCTTATAGGATCTACACAAATTACCCCTTGATGAATTCAGAATTATGTCTACTTTTCAGAAATGTTTAGCTGTCTGTAATCCAGCATTGGTTTCATACCCATTTCTGTCACCAGCTGGAAGGAGGCTGAAAGCACAAAACATACAAAAAATGGTGTATGTCTCAGTAAAATGCCAAAATTGTATTGATAAATGTGGTTTTCTGATTCAAGTCTGCCTGTTCCTGAAAGCTGGGAAGATGGTGTTTTTAGCACTGCAAATCCTTTGTTGATGTCATTTTCAGGGAAAAAAACACAAGCCTTCTTCTGCAGCCCTGTTTCCCCATTTGAAAAAAAAATGTTTTTTTCAGTATTTTGGCAAATTTCTTGGTCTCCTCCAGGGGAACCCACAAACTCTGGGTACCTCTACAATCCCTAGCTTGTTGGAAAAGAAGGACGCAAATTTGGCGTGGGTAGCTTATGTGGACAAAAAGTTATGAGGGCCTAAGTGCCAACTGCCCCAATTAGCCAAAAAAAGCCCTGGCACCTGAGGGGGAAAAGGCCTGGCAGCAAAGGGGTTAATCGCGGCTTTTCCATTTAACCAAATTGTGTGATCTTAGACAAAAAAATTTTAACAATCTTTCTTTTTCATCGCTTTTGCATGCAAAAGCACTTTCAAATACGTGGTCAAAAAAACAGCTGTACAAAAATGTATTGCTTTTAATTTATTAGACTATAACCATGCTTTAGCTTTAAAAATATGAGCCACATAAAAGTTTCACATGGTAACTATCGTGCCTCTCAGTTCACTACTGGCACTATCACCAGAGTGAGGACAGGGCAGAAAAGGATCTAAGTTCATGTTTAAAAGCTCTCACTTTTAATAACTGCTTCTCAAGGCAGTTCTGTAATGTGACGTATTCATGTCAAAGGTACCACATGTTAAATTAATGCACTTTGCATTTCGAAGGGACTTTATTTCATGTGATGATGTTTATAATTTACATAGTAAATATTTTCAGGGCTTGGCTCATGCACACATTCTAAAAACCAAGATAGACCCTTGGCTCTGCTCTGGCACCACTCATCCTGTTAATTTGTTGGCTCCCCCACCTCTACTGCCACTCTGGTTTCATAAAATATAAACTATTGCAGTATAACATTTCTGACATTGTGTTAGTGAGTTCTAGAGCTTCCCTGACCTCCCTTCCATGATTTCCAATGATTTATACCCCAGAATGCATTCTCTGAAGCTATCTCTGAAAGTGAGAAAGACGTGTTTGCCTGTCTAATTTTATTGCACCACAACAAGGTGATGGATCAAATGGGGGCCTCACCCCAATCCATTTTTGCCCACCATTCCACCTCATGGAATGTTTAACATTGTTCAGAATTCCGTACATCATATGTACTTTTTGCATTTGTCTCTTTAAGTGGGAAGGGTATGCTCAGGTGTGAGTCACCTATTCAAGCTAGCCTGGCTGATGAGGGGTGATACCCCGAAACCCAGTGCTTAATTTGTGCTTGTTGGTTTCCGGTGCGGAACACCAGTACTTATTTTTGAGAGCTGGCGCTTATTTTTCTGCCTCAAGCATTTACTGCGAGCCAAAGATACATATGGGAAAGACGAAGGAAGAGAAAAACAAAAAAGTCACAATGGAAGAAAGCAGAAAGCTGCAAGAGTGAACTTAAGGGGCAGTGAGTGGCTTCAAATGGATTGAAGAGGCCCGAAATAGCTTCAGGATTACGCTGCCTCAGTATACCATGTTTGCACATTTAATTGCAGTAGCCGAATGTTTAAGAGGAGGGCTTTGGGCACTGACACATTTTCATTTACAAATTAAGCACTGCCAAAACCGCTTGCTTTCCGGACATGGTCTGGCAGTTGGGGCTGGACCGGTCCCCTGGGGAGCAAGATCAAGACTGAGTCGCATATGGCTGGGTCCAAACTGGAACAGTGTGGCGAGCACAAAAAAAACAATGGATCTAGGGCCAGATCTGTGACTGGGGTGAGTAGATGGAATTGTTCCGCATTCTGTCCATCATCTGTTCTTTTTGCATTTTTAATTTTAATGCACAACACAACAGTAGTTGGAAAACTGAAAAGCACTGGTCTTAGAGCAACTGAAATAGCCTCACCCTGTCCTCTAGTGGCCATCACTGCACACACACCTGGCCGCAGGATAAAATGGTAAATGAATTGACTCCAGGCAACATTGCTTCAAGTAAATGAAAACGTTACATCATTCATCACGTGTTTGAGACCCAAGTGTTTGACATGTGCTTCCCAGGAAAACCCCCGCCAGGAATGCTGCGTGTAGTCACCCTGTTCGGTCACAGTCTGTTTGACGCAACAGAGCCACAACAAATCAGGCAAAGTCAATAGGACTGAACTGCATTTGTTGGCACCCTGAGTAAAACACTAGAAAAGCATGCACGTTAACAAGACAACATGATTTATTTCTGCGTGGCATGCATCTTAGGAGATAACAGTATGTTTTAAAGATAGCAGTGCTGTCAAGCCAGACCTATCTATAGGTGGACATTTTTGGTTCTTTACCTTTACTTAACGAGCAGACTTTATTTTAAAACTAGGTATGTCAGTGTATTTATTCCATACGTATTAAGGTACACTTTATAGCAACTTGCTAGATCTGCACCTGATGTAAAGTGCAATATTTTATTTTCAATACAAACTGTGTATATTTAGATGTGCCATATGCACTATTCTGTTTGTTAGCACTGCAGAGTGTGGAGATGTACTCTGCACTTCCAGTAGGCTGCAGGATGAAATGCTTGGCTCGAAAAGATGTGAATAGAGTATATATGCTCCATTGTAATAACATAATTCGAGGACATACTAGCCACCGTTTTGTCAATTTCTGTCTTATGCAGGATTTTCCGAATTGAACACCGGGATAGCCACAGACATAGAAAGAAGGACTGAATGTTGGCCCCAAAAATAATTGCTAAAGGACTACATTGCATATATATAATATTTTCACTGAAAAAACAAAGGTTACAGGGATCTTATAATTAAGTTCTGAATTTACTCGCACAAAACCAAAAGAACTCTAACTATAACTGCTGAATTTCTATGGTTTTGTATGATTCTGCCAAATTTGTTGTAATTCGGTCCATTGATTTGGCCTGTAGGCATGTCTAAAGAATCCTATGGAAATTAACATGGGAAACACAACCTTTTTTGAGCCCCTTTTTCCTCGGCTCCCACTTAATGGATTCCCCCGAACTTTTCCATGTGCAACAAGGATCACGGCAACGCATTTTTTGGAAACTTTTGTGAAGATTTGTCAAACTATGCCAAAGATTTCGGCAAGTCAAAAAACACTTTTCCTATGGAAACATGGCCCTAACTTTAACTACCTAGTGGCAATCGCCACAATATATGTGGTATTTAACCCCTTCCCTAACAGGCCTTTTCCCCCTCCTGTGCTAAGCCTTTTTTCACTATTTGTGGTAGTTCGAGCTTAGGCCCCTATAACTTTTTGTCCACGTAAGCTATTCATGCCAAATTTGTGTCCTTTTTTTCAACATCCTGGGGATTCCAAAGGTACCCAGAGTTTGTGGGTTCCCCTGATGGGGACTGAGATATTAGCCAAAATACAGCTAAAATCTGGTTGTTTTAGGAAAAATGCCCTGCAGAAGAAAGCATCTGTTTTTTTCCCTTCAAATTGCATCAACAAAGAGTTTGCAGTGCTAAAACCACCATCGTCATAGCTTTCAGGAACAAGCAGATTAAAATCGGAAAAACAAGCTTTTCAACACAGTTTTGGCATTTTACTGGGTCATACCCCATTTTTCCTATTTTTTGTGCTTTCAACCTTCTTCTAGTTAGTGATAGATATTGGTGTGAAAACAATGGTGGATCCCGGAAAATTATACATTTCTTAAAAGTAGACAACATTCTGAATTAAGCAAGGGGTCATTTGTGTAGATCCTTCAAGATTTTCCTATAGGAAATAACAATTGAAATAAAAAATATTGAAATTAAGATGAAAAAACAGCCATTCCTGTCTATGTTTTCATCTGTAACTTTTTCAATCTATGGCAGATATATAAAAGCAATGTACTGTTATGTTGGCTTAACCCTTCTGGTTGTGGGGTTATTTAGGGCTTGTAGATTCACCAAGAATCCAAGGTACCCACAGCCAATAAATGAGCTGCACCTTGCAATGGTTTTCATTGTGTGCCATGTATGCAGCAATTCATTTGGTAAAATATAAAGAGTGAAAAATATGTATCAAAGAAACCTATGTATTTCCAAAATGGGAACAAGATATGGAGTTTAGAAGCAGTGGTTATCTGCATATCTCTGAATTTGGGGATACCCATATTAGCATGTGAATTACAGGGAATTTCGCAAAATGACTTCTTTCTTACACACTATCTTACATTTGAAAGGCACAAATGTAGAAAAAAACAATTGGTAATAACATGTATTCTGCACTTATTGTGGGGCATATTTAGGAAGAGTGGCCCTGCACCCACTGCAGAGCCACTTTCCTTGCACCCCTTAGCGCCCCTCTAGCGCCACCATGTGTACGCCGTATTTAACATACGGTGCTCCATGACAGTAGGGAACTAGCGCTAACATTTTTTATGCTAGTTTGGCGATTTGCCAGATTAGTGTCCAAAATTTTGATGCTAATCCTGCAAGGCACTTAGAGGCCCATTGAAAACAATAGGATCCTCATTTTAATGCCTGCTCTGTGTAGGTGTTAAAAATGCCTAAACAAATGCTCCTCTGTGTTCCCTTAAGTCTTCTGATAAAAATGGTACCTCCCTTGAATGGGTAGACCTAGTGCCCGCCAAAGGAAACGCCCCAAAACGCAACATGGACACATCACATTTTTACACTGACATGTTTTTTGCAAAGTGCCTAGCGGTAGCTTTTTGGCACTAGCTCAGTTGGCACTTAGGGAAACCTAGCAAAATTGTACATTTTAAAAAATTAGATACTTACGGAAATACTGGATGGGGTGATCTCTGGGACTCTCACCAGATTCTGTCACCCAGAATCCTTTGCAAACCTCACAATTTGGCTAAAAACACATTCATTTACTCATATTTTGGTGATATAAAGTTCTGGAATCTGAAGGGAGCCACAAACTTCCTTCCACTCAGCATTCCCCCAAGTCTCCTGATAAAAATGGTACCTCACTTGTGTGGGTAGGCCTAGTGCCCGCAACAAGAAACGGCCCAAAATGCAATGTGGACACATCACATTTTTACACTGAAAACTGACTTGTTTTTTGCATAGTGCCTAGCTGTTGATTTTGAGCTCTATGTCACCACGCCAGCACAAATTTCCCACCACCCAGCGTTCCCCCTTGGTCTCCAGAGTAAAATAATACCTCACTTGTGTGAGCGCCGAAAGCAAAGTCAGCCTAAAAAATATAATAACAAAATGTGCTTATCAGCTGTGATATCCCCTCAATCTCTACACATTTTTGGCCCTTCCCTGTCACAGGAACTTGGCCCACTCACACAAGTGAGGTATTATTTTACTTTGGAGACTCAGGAGAAAGCTGGGTAGTAGGAAACGTGTGCCAGTGTGGAAATCCTAAACAGAAATGTGAGGAGAATGTGATTTTTGTTAGCTAAATATTGAGGTTTTCAGGGGATTCTGGGTATGAAAACTTTGGAGGATCCTCGCAAGCCACACACTGATGGACTCCTCCGGGTGGGGTTGGCTGCCGAGCCCAAAAACACAGGTGCCCCCCTCGTAAAACTAAGTCGTTTTGATATAGATAATTTTGATGTCTCCACAAAACATTCTGGGCCCTTCAGTGTTGCGGGCACTTGGCCCACCCACACAAGTGAGCTAGAATTTTTATCAGGAACACTGGGTAGTAGGAAATTTGTGGTTTCTTTCATATTCTGGAAGATTATCGCACAGTGATGCACGGAAATGTGTGCCTTTAGTCACATTTTGAGGTTTGCAGGGCATTGTGGGTCAGAAAACTTGTTGGGATCCACAAGAGGCACACCACCCTATACTCCCATGGGTTTTTAGTTCACGAAAACATCTAGAATTGGTAGATTGTCCCGAGAGACAATGTACACTGTGGCAGAGAAAGACAGAAAAGACAAATATTACTGCCCATACATCTATTCCTTAAGTACACACACATACTGGTTGTATTTGGTACAAGCTTGAGTGAAGGTTCAGAGCGTAAAAGTTTATTAACAAGAGATTTCACAAAAATGAAATGCAATGCAGATAATTAAATGGTCAAAAACCTGAACCAATGACTCACAGCTTGTGACCTGTAAAGCCGCAGGAAGGCACCAACCTCTTTACAGGCCATTCACACACCTTTCATGCGTGACACACACAAGACCATTCACACCGCCAATCATGGGCCCAGCACATTACAACACTCGAGTTCACATAGCTTTATTCGGTTACTTTCAACCATAAAAGCAAACAACCAACAATTGAATAAAAAAGAAAAAGAAGTTTAGTTAAAAAAGGAATAAGGATAAAATAGAATAGTATATGTTCAGCCTTAAAACACATAAAATTACATTCCATCAAGAATGCACCTGACCCCCTAATATCTATAATTTAAATTAAACATAGGGTTTTATTTCAGTCTTCGGTGCATAGTTAAAATTTAGCAGCTAAAACACTTTCCCTTTTTTTTTTTTCCCCATTTAAAATTTGTTCCTCATCATCATTTTTCCCCAGGGAACTGATACGTATATGCCAAGCAGCTACAATATACTTGCTAACCGCACAAGATAGAGAGAGGGAAGTATCCCTCATCATGATCCTCAAGGCAGCCATACAGTGTCTTATCCCCATATTTCTACACACAGGTCGTAACCACTTCCGTCGCGCAATCATATATGCAGGGCATATAAAGATAAAATGTAAAATAGATTCAGAAGTGTGATTACAACTAGGACAGGGATCAGATCTTATAGTCAGACTCCGTGTACTACCATAAGATTTAAGAGGCAGGCAACCATATCTGAACTGAATGTATAAACTCTTACTTAATGGATCAAGAATTGTATCCATAAATGGTTCCAGATACGGATACCATTTAAAATCAAAAAATTGCGAGGTCAATCTACCGTGTGTTGAGCACATCAGGTAGTTTTCCCTGACCTATATCCAGTAAACAGTTTTCAAATAGTTCTTTTGATCCTTCCTTATACTTTCTGGATGGCTCCAAAACTCACTAAGACCCAATCTATAAAACCATTTTGAGATGTGATTGAACCAAGGAATGGTAAGAACATTTGGTCTATCTAGAATGTCTTGAATAGACTCCTTATATGTGGATAGCTCAGGGGTAGTCCATACACGGACCCAGAAAAGCAATGGTCGTAGGGCAATTACATCTGAGATGCATGGCAGGCCAAGGTCCCAGAACATTGGCAGCAGTGGGGTATTACGAGGACAGGCCAAAGTTGACCTTACAAAGTTGTTTACACCCACTGCCAACTTGCCAGTGTTCGAGGACCCCCAGATTTCTGCCCCATAGACCGCAGCACTCTGTGCCTTAGCTCGGTAGATTTTAATGGTTGGAGCAATCACTCTCTCAGAGGTAAACTTGTGGAAGAGTAGAATAGCCCCAGATCTCTGGGCCAAAAGAGCTAAACTTTTATCGATTTGGGCCCCCCAACGCAGATTGTTGCTAATTCTCACCCCCAAATAATCTATGGAGCTTACCATGCCTAGGGGGGTTCCATTATAGAAAATTTAATATCTCTTAGTGGGGCCACAGCCCAGGGTCATAAGTTTAGTTTTGCTATGATTAAGTTCAAGTCCATAGTCACCACAAAACAAACTAAACATCCACAAGTACCTGGAGACCCATAGGAGTTCTGGAGATCAGGAGGGAATCGTCAGCAAATAGCAAAATTGGAATTTTGTGGTTATTCAAGGATGGAGCATCATTTTGGCAGTTGGTAACGACTTGCACCACCTCGTTAATAAACAATGTGAATAAAGTTGGGGCAAGAACACAGCCCTGGCGCACTCCTCTCCTAATATCTATTTTGTCGGTGAGTTCCCCCCGATTGCCCCATCTAACTTGTGCAAATGTTTTTTTATGTAACCTTTGAATTAAATGCACTAAGTTTCCTGGGATACCGATTTTGTTTAGTACTCCCCACAGTTTCTCTCTTGGGACAAAGTCGAACGCAGATCTTAGATCTACAAAAGCGACATAGAGTTTTTGCTTTGATAGGGTGACATACTTCCAAAATAGTAATGACAGCCTAAAGACTTGGTCCATGGTGTTAGTTTTAGGCCGAAAGCCGGCCTGTAAGGGGGATAGAATTTGATTATCCTGAATCCAATCAGTAAGCCTATCCAAGACTTGCTTACCAAACGTCTTCTGAAGGATATCGATAAGGCTGATTGGTCGATAATTTGCAGGTGAACCTAGATCACCCTTTTTGTGAATCGGAATTATTTCTGCACCACGCCAAGAATCTGGAATAGGGCTACCAGCTGCTATGGCATTAGACAATAAACTAATGTACAATGCCCATATCTTTAGTTCTGATTTAAACAGGTCCCCTGGAATTTTATCTGGACCAGGGGCTTTAGCTGGCCTCAGAGAATTAATTGCAGCTGTTGTTTCGGCTAAGGTAAAAACAATGCTCTCAGTTGGAGTCTTAGTAACAGCCCAGCACTCATCATATCCAGGGACCTCCAGAGCTTGCGGTGCAGGCAGAGCATAAATTCCAGAAAAATAGGACACCCATCTTTCGGGCTGAATATATATGCCAATATCATCATTACCCCTTTTCGAGCTGGAGGTCAGCAGCCGCCAAAAGGAACTATCATCTTGATGTTTAACTGCTTCAAGCAGCTTCTGCCATATCTCATTATCCCAGTCTTTTTTTGCTTGTTTCAGGGCATTGATATACCTACGTTGGGCCTCTTTAATTACCTCTTAGGTAGAGTTTTTTACTGCCTCGTTTAAATTAGATCTTGCTCGCACACAATCCTGATTGTACCAATCCCTACGAGGGATGTCAACAGGTCTCGGTTAAGAAGGGATTTCCCTATAAAAGATACCCTGTAGGGAATCCACCAATTTATTGTGGATAACCATAATAGGAATATCAGTGACTTCTTGTTCCTCGTAATCTACAAAAAGCTTTAAAAATGATGAATATATTTCCCTAATCAAGTACGGGTTGGATTCGACCTTCGGCCAACAGACCCGAGAGCGTCTGTGATTCAGGTAAGGGAGTGGGACGTTAGTGATCGTTGTGTGCTGGACTCTAAGAAATGCATGGTTGGTCAGTACAAGGCACAAGGGATTATGATCACTGTCCAGGCGAGGTAATATTTCCATGTCCAGTAAGCTTGACCATAGCCTAATATCCACCAGAATATAATCAATAGTACTGAAGGAAAGCCCTTGCTTGAAACTAATAGCTCGCTCAGGATCTGATTTAGTGCGGCCATTGCATTCTCTCAGGCCATATTTCAGACAAAGGGAAGACAATTGAGATGCAACACGGGAAGCTGGCAAAGACGCCATTTCCTTGGTTTGAGGAATACCCCAATATTCGTCCTCCTCAGTAGTCAGATTGCTGATGGTATTGTCCAACAAAAAAGAGCAATTAAAGTCACCAGCTATAATCAGAAAATCTGAAGAGTCCAAAAGCTCTATATAATCCGTCAGCTGGGTGAGAACAATTGATTCTGACCCACGGGGAACGGATCTTGCATAAGTATTCAGAACTATCATCTTAAATCCAGGTCGGAATGTGAGTTGCACACCCAGCAGATCATAGGAATTAAACTTTATCATAGAGTGGTCACATTCTAACTTGTTGTTCAATAAAATCATTAACCCTCCTATCTGTCTTCCAAAGCCACCAGAAGCAGGTTGGGCAGCAGAAAAATAGGTTGTAAAGCCTTGAATGGATATCTGTTCTGCAGTCCAAGTTTCCTGAAAAAGACAGATATCTTGTTTATTAACAAGGCTTACCCATTCCGGGTCACCCAACTTTAACTTAATTCCTGCAACATTCCAAGATATAATATTGATTTTGGGAGGCGTAGATATTAACTTAGTTCTCAATAAATAGGCAGTAGATGGAGACCCTGTAAATTGACACTCATCGTTTACTGTTTTAGGAAGTACTGTGCAGGGGGCAATCAGTCAGTCCAGTTCAGAAAGTAGGGGGGAAGGGTTCTCAGATTTAGATGTTAAAGAGTTGTCTGCAGAAGGAATAACCCCAGCTACAATAGTTCCAGATGTACAGCGTCCTCTGCATGACAAAACCCCAGGCGGCTGACTACTAAGTCTAAGGTTCGATTTCCTACCTGAGCTTAATGTACCTGTCTGTGTGTCGAAGGCCAGGAGATCATTGACTAGACTACTGTCATTAAAAAGAATCGAAATATAATCAAATTCCGACCCTAACTGATTATATATGTGGACCTCACATATATCAGACCTGATAACAGAGAGACAGTTCCTCTGGGAGCGTATCCAATGAATGACTTTATTGGTTAGAGAGTCACTCGACTCTCTATTGCCCTGAGGTAGCTTTGGCACCCTAGTCAAATATATAATGGCATCTTCCCTCCTCCTTCTTGACCTTCCCTTTGAATCACGGGTCTGTAGAAATGTCAAATTGTCAGGGTGTGTAGCTGAACGGGGACTAGCACGACAACTTGCTGCAGAAGGCATTCCACCTGAGTTTAACTGAGAAATTTTAAAACAGGGAATACCTTTATCCCCCCTTCCAGAGGTGGATCCACACTTATTTGCGCCTAATTTTGGAACTCGCTCATTGGTGGTAGACATGGTCTGACTTGCCTTGGAGAGCTACCATTACTTCCCCCAACGATATTGTGTGTAGAAAGAGATGTCGAATTGTCACCTAAAGTAAGGAAACTAGGTTTTTTGGTTTCCGGCAGTGAATCAGAGGAAGGAACAGACTCAAATGGCATAATGCAATTACAACCAGACTTTTATTCATAAAGTCCAGAAATTGTGTTCGTCAAAGTTACCAGCAGACACTTACATCATCTAGTTTGAGAAATGATAACTAACTGAGAAGCTTCGTTGTTACCCATCTTCCTATCCAGGGAGTTTTTATCAGTTCCTTCTGCGAATAAGGTTTGTGAATATCCAGGACTTACAGGATTAGAGGATAAAACCGAAAACCTGTTAGAGCAAGGAATGGTAATAAAAGGCAGAGACGTGCACCTCGAAAGAGGTGCACCTTCTGCAGGTAAACATCCATTTGTTTCCACCAAAGATGTTGAAGTCTCCAAAAGTGAAGGAATTACACCCTGGGAGTGAGGTGGAGGGTGTAGATCCGCCTTGACCTCTACTCTATGCATCTGTGTTTTTTTCTTAAAGAGATCAGGAATCTTTTTTGAAGGAATGGTGTCCAGTATAGAAGGGCCAGCAACAGAGGGACTCCTCAATATTGCCTCAACCTCTTCAAACAATGAATCAATTGTTTTAAATTGCTGTAGATTTGTGATAGAACATCCCTCCACTTTCCCAACAGAAAGTTTTTTGGGTTTTTTAACCCGAGAGTGGGATACTGATACATCATCGGCCTTCCTCTTCCCCATATCATCTTTCCGATGGCCCAGCTAAATAAATTCAAACACTCCTGGAAAAATGGTCCAGCCCTGGTTCCTACTATCGAGTGCAAATGATATGGGGGGGAAACGAAGCCCCTAGGAACAAGGGGTAATAAAGACTTGCTCCACTAGCCCCTTTAATGCCGGATAAAGCTTGTGATCAAATAAAACTAGTCAGACTTAACAGATAAGATTCCTGAAACCTCTAGACCAAGTCCAAATAACAAAACAAACAAAACTTTAGGGGGGTGGCCCAGCCCAGGCTCCTCCTGGCGATGACGGGCGCAAGACGGGCCCGCCCTTGGCCCGGGCGCGTCCCACGCGCGTCCCGCGGGCGGGAACGCGGTATTTCAAATTTAAAGGGCTCCTGCCCGTGGGATTGAGTTAAAGGGCTCCTGCCCCTTCAAAAGTGCCGCCGCCGCCTCCCTTCTCCGTGCCGTGCTTCCCGCAGGGCGGGAACGCGGTATTTCAAATTTAAAGGGCTCCTGCTCGTGGGATTGAGTTAAAGGGCTCCTGCCCCTTCAAAGGTGCCGCCGCCGCCTCCCTTCTCCGTGCCGCGCTTCCCGCAGGGCGGGAACGTGGTATTTCAAATTTAAAGGGCTCCTGCCCGTGGGATTGAGTTAAAGGGCTCCTGCCCCTTCAAAGGTGCCGCCGCCGCCTCCCTTCTCCGTGCCGCGCTTCCCGCAGGGCGGGAACGCGGTATTTCAAATTTAAAGGGCTCCTGCCCGTGGGATTGAGTTAAAGGGCTCCTGCCCCGTCAAAAGTGCCGCCGCCGCCTCCCTTCTCCGTGCCGCGCGTCCCGTGGGCGGGAACGCGGTATTTCAAATTTAAAGGGCTCCTGCCCGTGGGATTGAGTTAAAGGGCTCCTGCCCCTTCAAAAGTGCCACCGCCGCCTCCCTTCTCCGTGCCGCGCTTCCCACAGGGAGGGAACGCAGTATTTCAAATTTAAAGGGCTCCTGCCCGTGGGATTGTGTTAAAGGGCTCCTGCCCCTTCAAAAGTGCCACCGCCGCCTCCCTTCTCCGTTACAAAACTCACATAAACAGACAATGTAGAGACAATGACACCCTGGCAGAGAATGACAGAAAAGACAACTATTACTTCACAACTAACTATTCCTTAAGTACAAACACATACTGGTTGGAATTGGCACAAGGGTGAGGGAAGGTTCAGGTCATAACATTTTATTAACAAGCGATTTCACAAAAATGAAATTCACTGTTAATAATTAAAACCTCAACCAATGACTCACAGCTTGTGAGCTGTAAAGTTGCAGCAAGGCACCAATCTTTTTACAGGCCGTTCACACACCTTTCATGCGTGACATTCCCAAGACCATTAACCCCACCAGCTGTGGGCCCAGCACGTTATAACACTAATTTCAACAGACAGCGTCATTCAAGGGCCCATCATTTTCCTACTCCCACATAACTGACACAACAACCTTACCAGATGGCAGGTGTGTGGTGTGTGTGTGCGGTGGAGTTTGGATAGCAGTGCGTGCAGTGACTAGTAGCAAATCACTATTCACACAACGCCAGCCAAGTGCGAGTCCACCCACACCCCCAGCCAAGGGCCAGTCCACGCACACCACCAGTCAAGCGGCTCTCCACTCACGCAAGCCAGCCAAGTGCCACTCCACGCACAGCGCCAGCCAAGCGCCAGTCCACACACACACTACCAGCCAAGTGTCATTCCATGCACACCTCCAGGAAAGTACCAGTCCACGCAAACCACCAGCCAAGCACCAGTCCATGCACAATCCATCCCATATTTTAATACAAAAAAGAAAAAAACAACCAATTGGAAGTAGATATAACACTATAACTACAAACACAACAGCTCTAACTAAATACATCACACTAATGTCAACCATGAAATCTGAACAAAAAATATAAAATAATACAGACCAGTCAGTTTACTTTTATGCTCACGGCTGCAACCAAAAACTCCATTGCGTGTGGTACAATTTAAAACATGTGGGCTCACACAGGCCAGACTTAGAAGACAATCTGGGCAGTACATATGACTCTCCATCCAGATACCTCTTTGGGCACAGACTCTACATTTCTTAGCTAGAAAGTTTTTTTTTTACCTTGGGGGGAATGTGATCAGCAAAGTGGTGATCTTTCAATCTAGCCACAACCTCCACCACTGCTTCTCTAGGAACTCTTGCCTGTTCCACTACAACAAGGCTGCCCATCACAGACTCCTGAAACTAGCCAACCTCTTACACCAAGCGTACAACTTATGAACAGCAGTGTAAAGTTCCAACCTCTGATCTACTCTGTCTTCACCACCAATGTGCTTATTGTAGTGTAAAATGCACACAGGTTTGCCCACTTCAGCAACAATCATAGATGAAGTACTTACATCATGGATGATAGTCAGCATGTAGACATCCACTGGGTAGCCCTAGAGTGGGGCTTAAGGCTGGCACTGTTGTACCTTAAATACTGTTCAGCATACAAATTAGTCTGCTCAACAAGCTCATTCAAAAATGCATCGTCCATTAACAACTATAACATTTTTTAAAGCATTCACTCTACACCCTCGCCGCACTAAAGGCAGGCAACACTGGCTGTACCATATTTGGGGCAACCCAGAGTCCAGCACTTCCAATGAAAAGCCTTTCAGCCCACCGCTGCGATCCAGATGCCTCTTGATGCATTGTTGGCACATCAGTATCTTCGTCTAAAAGCAGCATTTCATCCGCACTGACAGTGGCTTCATCATCAGATGATTCCTCTAGGACAGAAAATTTACTGCCAGAATCCAAGCCTTCCTCCTATGCCTCAGATACAGAACCAGTCTCATAATCATGGTCAGAGGAAGACTTGGAAAACATACCAACAACCTGCTGAGTGCCATCCTGCAGCTAGCCATAATCCTTACTAGAACAATTAACTTGACAAACAAGTCAACAATACAGAACACTGTGTAAAATAAGTAATAAACAAAGTGTGGCTTGATCAAACAAAAAGTAAAATTAACGGTATGTAGCACTTGCAAGGTAAAGTCAATCCAAGCAAAGCACACAAAGACCTATACACTGTAAATACTACTCACTTGCCAGAGACAGCTAGACTCACAAGCACCTACTCAGTACAGATAGCCAGTCAAACGCCAGTCCACACACACTGCCAGCCAAGTGCCACTTCACGCACACCGCCAGGCAAGGGCCAGTCCATGCACACCGCCAGCCAAGCGTCACTACACTCACACCACCATCCAAGCCCTAGCCCACACACACCAGGTACACGCAGAAAGTCAGCTGAACTCCAGTTCACACATACAGAAATCCTGGTGTCTAATGGTTTTCTGCCCCATGGGGGTTGGCCCATTGGCCTAACAATTGTGGCCGATCTGCCCCCAATGGAGGCAGAAACAGACATAATATATAGCCCCTCAGGGGGAGTTACTCTTGCCCAAGGGGCCGCTCCCCTAGACAACATTCTGAACCCCTCCAGGGGCAGATCGGCCAAAAAATAGCCGATCTACAGAAAAACATGTTGCCCGAGGGCAGCGACCTTGGTCCAGTGGATGCATTCCTGCTCCACGATTGCGAGCCTCACCCACAATTGTGGAACAGGAATTTATTCAAAACAGGCTCAGGGGGAAAGGAAAAATTATTTCCATTCGCACTGTATCTGTTTTTCCCCCACTAACCTCTGCCAGGAGAAGGAATCACTTCAAGGGTGTCCTCTCTTCTTGATGCACTGAAGCAAATGGCTTTCATTGCATCCCCGGCAGCATGTGATGACGTTGGCGTGCCGTGATCGCACCAACGTCATCAAATGGAGGCAATTCTGCTGCCACCCTGGGTGGGCGCCCCTTCTTTAGCGGCCAGCACTTCCCATGTGGGCGAGTGCCTGGACAACGAGTTACGTCCTCGGCACAGGACAACCATAGTCAAGGACGCAACCATTACGTCCATGGCACCCAAGGGATTACATAAACACACTGCAACTCTCTGGATATAGTGCAAGGATTTTTTCAAGATGGCAGCACACCAACTTCTGACTCGTTTTGGAGATGCTTCAGGAGTTGGTGTGCTGGCACTTTGAATAAATCCTTGCACTGTCTTCGGAGAGTCGCAGTGTGCATGAACATTGATCATAGTTATATGATTTAGGACCTAGTTTCCATAGGATAAGCTTTTGTCGTTTTGTCAATAACTCTGGCGCTGTTTGACGAATCTTCACGAAAGTTTCAAAACTAGTATGACAGTCCTTTCACCTGCTCTGTTGAAAGTTTAAAGTTGATTCGTAGAGTGGAGGCTAAGAAAAAGGGGGTGTCCCAAAATGCTTTTTCCCCATGCAATTTCCCTTAGGGATTTTGAACAAAACTAAAGCCTGAACCACTGGACGGAATTACAACAAATTTAACAGAAAGGCAGATCTTGGTCCAGAAAGAGCCTTTTAGTTTTTTGCTGTAAATCTGTTCAGCAGTTTTTGAGATTTTAAGGTTTTTGAGGATTGGGGCATGGCCAAGCAAGATGGCCGGCGGGATGCGCTTCTAGGGAGCTCTCTGCCGCCCTGGCCTGATCCTGTATTTATCCTGATGTGCCTGGAGATTTGAGTGCCTCTCAAAGGTGGGGCGGGTGCTCCGATCCCTGCAGCAGCTTGGAATCCCCTTTTGGAGGGGTTCGAGGGCTCGCGGCTCCAGAGGTAAGTGAGGCCCGGCCCAGACCACGTGGTGTTCGGCGGCCCAGGAGTAGGTAGGGGAGCTGCATCCTGCTTCCCCCGTCTGGCCTGCAGCCATGGTCAGGCCACGCATGGACGGTGTGTCTGCCCAGTGCGGCAGTGAGGCGGGGTCGGGGCTGCCCTGGTGATCCTGACCTGTGCTGCGGATCAGGCCGGAGTGCGGGCCTGAAAGTCGACTGCGAGGTCTGGGCTGGGAAGGGCCCTGCCCCCATGCCTTTCCTCCTGTTTGGCCTCGGGCAGACGAGACCGGTGCCTGTGTGCGGGGCCTTGCCTGTGGGGTGGACCTACAGTGTGATGCAGTTGGCGGCTGCAGGCGGAGAGGGAGCCTGAGCCAGCAGTTGGGCCGGCTAGCGCTGCGCTGTGGCAGGCCTGCTGTGGCGTGGCTCTGCGGGGCGGATAGCTGAGACTCGCTGCTTGGAGCAGAACAGGTGCCCCGTGATGGTGTGATTAGGACGCTAAGGAAGGAGCAGACATGTAGTGGCATGCACATCCCTGGACGGGCAGATGGTGGTAGTCACCAATGGCACTAATCCTGGTTATAAGGTGCTGGTAATGTGTATCTGACATCGTATAAATGCGAACTGAGATACTCTGGTGACAGAGTGCGGACCATACTCGATATTGGGGCAGAGTTCAATTGTTTCTTGGGGAGTGAGTGGAACACTGAGAAGCTGCGGATCATTGGCATGCTCAACAGACCTAGATGTGGTTGCAGCCTTCCTTCCCACTGTTGACACCTCTACGGGCACTGAACCTGGATTTGAATTGACTGTGGGGAGACGCATTCCAAGAGATTTCTAAGCTTGGTGCCACAGACCGGGTGTGGCAGCAGTGCACCTCATCAGCCCATTTCTCCCTGGTGGGTGGTGAGATGGGGCGGCACTGGCAGACGGCCACGTCGCAGGGGAACACCATAGTGCAGTACACTACTCCTACCCCATTGCCATAGCACCAGACATGACTGGGTGAGTCTGGGGATGACCTGGGCACACCTGTCATTGCAGAGGAACTACTACGTGCTGAACTTCTTGCAGCAATTCAGGGCTCGAGGGTCACCCTCGAGGGAAAAATAGAGACAGTGGCTACGGAGGTGAACCTTCTCTGGACGGACCTCCAAAAGGTATCTGATAAAGTCAAAGTAGCGGAGGGGGTCTATTTTGGAGATCCAGACTGAGGTTGACCCTCGAGGTGAGACTGGAGGACTCTAAGGGTAGGTCCAGACTCAATAATATCTGCCTTCTTGGGTTCCTGGAGCGCGCAGAGTGTTCCAATGTGGAGGTCTTCGTGGAGTGATGGATCAAGGATGTGCTGCAGCCTTTGGGGTTGTCCAGCATGTTTGTGGTGAAGCGTGCCCACAGTGCGTGGGTTGCGCCCCCTAGTCCTGGTGCCCCTCCGAAGGCTATCATTGCTCGTATTCTGAATTAGAGGGATCGAGACTGCATCCTACGGGCAGCCCTATAAATGGACAATGCTGCTTTTGAAAATCACAGAATTTCCATTTATCCAGACGATACAAACAAGGTGCAGACATCGAGGAAGGGATTTATGGAGGTGAAGGCCAGGCTTCGTGCCATGAACATATGCTACATGTTATTGTATCCGGCGCGCTTAAAGGTGCTCTCGGGTGTGAATCCCATTTTTTTGACCGCTCCAAGGAGGTCTAGAGATGGTTCGAAATGTGGGATAAGGTTGTGCCGAGTAGGTCTGGTTAGGCATGCTCTGTCGCCGGGCCTCTGAATGGCTTGGATGGCTCAGATTGGAGGAAACGTAACGAGAACTGGGTGGATAGCTCCACAGGGCAGGGGGGAAGCGACAGCAGCAGAATTTAAATTTAACAGGTGGTACAATGGCAGTGGTTCCCCCGGCCTGTCTGTCGGACTGACTCAGGCACCTGACTTGGGAGGTGCTGTCCATTGCCAGTTAACTTTATCCTTTTTAAAAGAACAGTGTTCTAACTCTTTCCTATGTGGGGGATGTTATTATGTCAAATGCTCATTGCGTGTGAAGTAACGGGTATTAGGTTTGTAGAGAGTCTGAATAAGATATGGAACCCTTTGCTTCCTCACTAATTGGCGGGGAGTACTGCCCTTATTGGAGCATGGTAGATTAGAAATACAGGCATGGTGTATTTAGCATACGGGGTGGTGGGTTTACCTCCACTGTTGTGTAGGACTGAGGGGAATATTTATACCCCATTTGCGCCGAATTTGCATCATTTGTTTATTCAAACTGGGCGCAAAACTAACTCCATATTAGTATTTTGACGTTAGACCCAAAATATTGGAGTTTGCACCATTTTTTAGATACGTGAACCTACCTTGGTCAACGAGATGCAAGGTAGGCATTTCCATCTAAAAAATGGTGCTGGCCCCATATTTATCCCCCTTGCTAAAATGACCCACGAGTGGGAGGAGGGGCTTAATAATGGTGCAAAGCTTGCTTTGCACCATTATTTAACACCTGGGTCAGACCAGGCATTAAGGGACCTGTGGGCCCATTTCCATGGTTAAACAGGTGCCCTCCTCAGGCCCCAGAAACACCCCACCCACACCAAAGGGACACCGGAGGATGGGGGACCCCATCTCAGGTAAGGAGGGTAAGAATAGGTATGTAATTTTTTTTTATGAATTAAAGTGCCATCGGGGCCCAACTTGGGGTTCCCTGCATGGCACAGGGTGCAATGGCCATGCCCAGGGGACACTGGTCCCCTGTCCTGACCATTGGGGTGGTGGGCAAGACTCCTGTCTTTCCTAAGACAGGAGTCATGTGGTATGGATGGTTTTGCATCAGAAAATGACGCTAGTCTGGTTAGAGTCATCTTTTTTTACTTTAACCAGCCTAACGTAATTTTTTGGTGCAAAACGCCCTTCTCCCATACCACCAGCCCCACCCAGCTAATGCCATCTTTTTTTTTACGCTAGCTTACCCTTTGCACCAGCTGGCGCCATTCCATAAATATGGTGCCCTGCTGGTGCTCATCCATGGCGCAAGCCAGTGCTAAACTTTTTGGTGCAAAACTGCATTAGTCCAGTTTTGCACCAAAAATTATAAATATGCCCCTTAGTGATTGGGGTATTGGGATTTTAGGCTGTTGTCCTGGCAGCATTTACACATATGGATCTACAGTACGCTTTGATGTATTTGTTTTACTGCTTAGCTGGGGTGGAAAGAGGGGTTGGGAATTGTTCACTAAGTGCATGTTTGCATATGTTCATTGGTTATATCTGCAGTGCCTACTTGTATATGAGATGTGCGATAGGCAGGCAGTCTGCTTTCCTCCAGCGGGGTGGGGGGAAGATGATGGCAGCAGATGGAGAATGCAAAGTATTATCATGTGTCGACTGATTAATATGCTGACATGGAATGTCAGGGGGCTGAAAGACTACACAGCGCGATATAGAGTACATTCTTTTCTGCTGCGGCGTAAGTTTCAAATAGCTTGTTTACAGGAAACACATATGATGGAGGAGGAATCCCAGAAGCTTGCTAAGAAATGGCGGGCCAATTGTTCTCCTCTTCCTTTTCCTCTTATGCTAGTGGAGTGGCAATATGGGTTGCATCAGGGGTTGCATTTAAGCATGCTTACAGTGAAGCTGATGTTGAGGGGCGGTATATACTCCTTCAGGGTACATTGGATGGTGCACCTCTCACTATACTCAATACTTATGTGTCTAACACAGATGATGCTTTCTTCTACGACAATGTAGCCTGGGTGCTGGAGGTTGGTGTGAGTTTTCCTATTGTGTGGGCTGGAGACTAAATTTGTATATTGGATGGTGAGAAAGATCATCATCCTTCTAGACAGGGCACTAAACTGTTGATGACAAGATCACTTACAGTGGTCATGCACAATTTAGGATTATGGAACGGATGGAGGGGACTGCACCCTGAGAGTAGGGTATACACATGTCACTCTAAGGTGCATAACACGTATAGCCGTATGGACCGATTCCTCCTGGGCGCCCTAAATTGTTCTCAAGTATTGGATATAACACATTTAGGGAGGTTTTTATCGGATCATGCCCCAGTATTGATGCAGCTGGGATGGGGATCGAATGGCGGGTGACACGTAGCTGGCACATGCCCCCAGATTTTCTGAAAGACGCCGTGTGTTGTGAAAAAATGGCAGTTGGAATTAAGGACTACATGGACAAGAACTGGGTTACCATGGCAACCAGAGGGATGGAGTGAAAAGCAATGAAAGCCGTTCTGAGAGGAGTGTGTACACTCAGGGTACGCAGATAATCGGAACAAGATCTCAAGAATTGGGAGGGGAAGTTAGCAGATATACAATGCCAGGCCCTTCTAATGAGGGAGACAGAAAGAGAGCAGCTTCAATTGCTTAGGGAAGTCGGTAGATGTTGGGAGACACTGGATAAGCTAACACTTAGATCATATAGACAGCGGCTACTCAGGGAGGGGGACAAACCCATGCCAGGTTCTGGCTGGCATGGATCCTAAAGCGTGAAGTGGAATCTCCCCCATCTTGCAAATTCGGAATGCTGCAGGTGCCCAGGTTACCGATCGCAGGGATATCTAAAGACTATTGGCAGAGTATTTGCAAACATTGTCACACGCTGGCCCACTGGTGTCAGATGAGTATCTGGGAGAGTTTTTGCCGCAACTGCAGCTCCCACAGCCCAGACCTTGAGAGTAGGAGAGACTTGGATAATGAGATAACTATAGAGGAGATGAGTGCAGTGGTGGCGGCATTGTCTAAAACTAAGACTCTGGGGAGGGACGGGTTTCCTGTTGAGCTTTACCAAACATACTCCCCCCTCCTGCGAGAGAAATTATTGGCGTGTTTGAAGAAGCCCGCTTGCAGGGCATCCTGCTGGAATCCTTGCGACAGGGTATTGTTTGTCTCATGCTCAAGCCTGGGGGTGACCCCTCTTCCTATCACCCACTCACAATGTTGAACAGTGATGTCAAGATCCATTGTAAGATATTAGCTATTAGGCTGCATGGAGTAGTTTGGGGATTAGTACATGAGGACCAATGCAGTTTTATACCGTGCCGTAGTACGACTTTTAACCTACGTCGTTTGGCACATGTCTTGCATGAAACTATGGTTGTGGAGGACGAACTGGCGCTGGTGTCGTTAGACCTAGAAAAGGCTTTGATATGGTGGAGTGGAGCTATCTTATGGTGGTACTGTGGAGAATGGAGTTTGGCCCCAGATTTTGTGCGTGGGTTTGGTTGCTTTATACTGCACCTAAAGTACTAGTTTGGGTGGGAGGGGAACCAGACAGGGGTGTCCACTTTCACCACTCCTCTTTGCTTTAGTGGTAGAGGCGCTGGCAGTATGCTTACATGGGGAGTTGGCCCCTGGGGCATTCAGGTGGGACTTGTCACCCACATCATTTTGTTGTATGCAGAAGATGCTTTGGTATACCTTTGATGGCTGGGTGCTTCAGTGCTCCTGTTGTTGCTGTTGTTAAATGAGTTTGGGGCCATATTGGGATTCAGGGCGAATACGCATAAGTCTCTCCTGTTTCCTCTGGGGATGCTTTGTTGCAAACAACTGAATGGATTACTGATAGTGGGTCTCTGGTGGGAATTGGAGAGCGTCAGGTACTTAGTCATATGGGTTACTCACACTGCAGCGGCACATGAGACATGTAATGTGGAAAGAGTAGTAATAGGCCTTGAGTGCTCGGTCTTGTTTTCGAACAGGCTGCCTTACTTTGTATTGGGTGGGAAGAGCAGCTATTGCAAAGATGGTGTTTCTTATGCGTTGTCTTTATCTGGTACAAAATTATTTTGTTCCATTAACCCTTCGGCTATTTAATTATTTGGATAGCTTGCTGGTCTCACTGGTGTGGGCCGGGCGCCTCTGTAGAGTGGTACTGTCCAAGCTGCAGAGAGATTTAGAGGACGGGGTTGGCTATCCCTAATATTAGGCTATACTACTATGCTGCACACTTGCAACATCCTGCAAAGTGGATGGCTGAGTCGGATAACTGGGAAAAGCGACTATTTGAAGGAATGATGGGCAATAACAAGCAAGCTCACATACTGATGAAAAGTGGTCGGTGGGAGACAGCGGTCCCCTAACTGGTTAGGAATACTGCATGGATCTGGGAAGCCGAAAAGGGGGTGCTTCTCCGGACCACATTTCATAGGGAACTTAAGATATGGAACCTAGCTCCCTTTTGTGATATTGACAATTACATGTCTATGGAAATCTGGAGAGGGGGTGATGTCTTGTGGCGGGTGATTTATTCCCCCAATGAACAGTTTATATCCTTTCAGGAGGCGCAGCACGTTTGGTTGGGGACTGGGCCAATTCCTGCAATATGCCAAGATGGAAACTGTTGTGCAGGAGATCTGGTGCGATTTCCTGTCCTCCCGCCATCTTCTTAGGTGTTAAATGGGCTGATAAATTAGGGGGGGTGGGAGACATTTAATTACCTTGTTTTATAGAGCCCTTTGGGAGGATCAGCCAGGCGTGGTATGTGTGGCTCAGAGAGCTTGGGAGCGGGAGCTGGGGCATCCAGTGGGTGACACTGACTGGACTAAGGCCTTGTCACTGATGCGCACTATCTCAGGTAATAATAGATTTAAGCTCCTACATTTTCATTTTGTACACCATACTTATATTACACATGATCGTCTCAACAAGATTGACCCAACTAGGGGAGCTGGGTGCCCCAGATGTGGCGATCTGGGCACCTCCTTCCTGCACCTGGCTTGGTCCTGTAGGTAGGTACAGCAGTTCTGGCGGGATGTGGTTTGGAAGGTTCAGGAGGCCATGGGTTTGAGTATAGGAGTGACGCCATTGACATGTCTGTTAGGGGTGATGAAGGAACCCGGTGCAGCAAAGCCCCATATAAACTGGCACAACTGGCTCTAGCGCTAGCTAATCTTAGGGTGGCCATAGGCTGGATGAGCACTAGGAGCCCATCCATTGAATTTTGGATGCAAGATATCCTGGAGTTGAGAGCAGCAGAGGAACAACATATGCGGAGAGCACGTAGGAATGAGGGGGCATTGACCGATTTGACCAAATGGGAAAATTTATTGGAGAGTTTCACTGCCACAGATGAATCAAGCTCCAAGAGGAGCTCAGATGCTGATGATTAACTAATGGGGTTTTCACATGAATTACACAATGGTGACAACCAACTGTGGCTATGTTGAACTCTGGCACTCATAATTTGCATTTTAATTAATTTCATAATGGTACTACTATGTGGGGGGGCTGATGGGAAACTCTGCTGATGTGTTGAGACACATTTCTGACTTTGTAAGTGATTTGTCATCAGAGAAGATATCTGTGGTGTCTCGTATTACTATGCACTGTATTGTGTTTGCTGGTTTTGAAAATATAAATTCAATAAAAACAGAGTTAAAAAAATGTTTTTGGGATATTAAAAGAAAAAATTAATGTAGATATCTAGTCCCTGTGCTGATATCTAAAATATGATTGACTGACAACACTTCAACCAGGAAGTGTTGGCAGCCCTTTTGGGTCCCAAAAAAAAAGTTTTAAAAAAAAAGAAAAGGAGGCAGGGTAGGAGGCCCTTTTGGGTCCCAAAAAAAAAGTTTAAAAAAAAAAGAAAAGGAGGCAGGGAGTACCCTGACCCCTAGCTCCGGTGCTAGGGTCTCCAACTGCCAAGGTAAAAAAGCATTTAAAAAAAACATTTTGCAGCAAAATCATGGAGAATCTACGAATCCCGACAAAAATGAAAACAAAAACCAAGTGCAGTTTCCTGAGCTTGTTTAAAAAGTAGCCCCTGGGAAGGCTAGGTCCTGGGGGCATTAAAAATTGGGAGGGAACTCATGTGGTACACCTCAAGAGGCTATTTTGAACCACAGGGACCACCACCTCCCTGGACCATTATTTATAAATTGGAAGGGGCTGCGCGTAATCCCTCCTGTGCTCACAAGAGTCCCATGGGCTACCACAGCCCCGGGGCTCTAAAACTAAATTGGAGGGGGTCCGTGGACCCACCCTCCATGTCCATGTAGGGCCCCAGGGACCACCACCTCCCTGGAGCAGCAAATATAAAGTAACGGTGGAGGAGAGCCATGCAGCCCTCCTTCCAGGCCATATTCGGCACCAGGAGGTCCCCACCTTCCCAGGGCCAGCCTGTGAAAACTGAAAGAAAAGGGAGCCCTATGGCCCCCTCCAATTTAGTTTCAAACCTCCTAACTTCTTGCTCTTGGCCAAAGCAAAGCAAGTGTGTTTTCTCTGCAGATCCACCTGGAACAATTACCAGAAATCCTTGATGGAGGTGAATGCATCATTGCTCTTTTGCAGTGCAATATCTTCTGTAGTAACTGTGTCAAGTGGGTTTTTTCTTGCTATGTTCTGTTGAGAGCAGAGCACATTGGATTCCCTTTTAAATGCTAATTCTTAACCATAACGTCTTTCAAACTTTTGGTGCACTGTGTGAATCTCTCCCCATTTTCGCCCTGGCAGCCTTCCATTTGGTGTCTGGATTGGAATTGGGTAAGCTAAATTGTGCTTGATGGCATGATGCACCATATTTGGAGGCGGGTGTAGCCAGTAGTAATCATACTGAGCCTGCGCACCTAAATGGTATAACTCAAAATCAGGTGCCTACGGGCCTCCTCCCTGTTAGTAGGGTAGTGTAAGAATATGCCAGCTGATCCCTGGTTGTTTGTGAGCCCAAGCCAATTTGATCATCAGTATTTTAAGTGTATCAATCAATCAAGGTTCTTGTAGAGGTCAGCTTATCACCCATTCTGGACTCAAGGCAGCGCAGAGGTGGACTGTAGCTCAGTCGAAGCGCTAATTGGCAGGTTCAGTCAAAGAGCCAGTCTTGAGGTCCTTCCTGAATTGAGGCAGAGAGGGAGATTGCCTGAGATGAAGAGGATGAGGCTTCCAGGTCTTTAGGATGGTGTAGGAGAAGGATCTTCCTCCAGTTGTGATCTTGGAGATCTGTGGGTTGGCGGCCAGGGCCAGGTGAGCAGAATGGAGTTGTCTGGTGGGCGCGTGGGAAGTGAGGCGGTGGTTGAGGTATGCAGGTCCAATGTTGTGAATAGATTTGAAGGCATGTGTGAGGAGCTTGAAGGTGATTGTTTTGTTGATCAGGAGCCAGTGTAGGTCTCTCAGGTGCCTGCAGATGTGGCTGTGGCAAGGGATTTCCAGGATAAGTCTAGTGGTGGAGTTCTGTATTCTTTGCATCTTCATTTGGAGCTTCTCGTGGTACCTACATAGAGTGCATTGCCGTAGTCAAGCTTGCTGTTGATGAGCGCCTGGGTGACTGTCCTTCTGGAGTCGATGGGGATCCACTTGAAGAGTTTTCGGAGCAGGCAGAGCGTGTGGAAGCAGGAGAATGAGACAGCGTTGACTTGGTGATTCATGGAGCGTGAGGAGGCAAGGATGATGCAGAGATTACGTGCATGGTCAGTCAATGAGGGGGGAGCGCCGTGTGCTGCAGGCCACCAGGAGTTGGTCCAGGTGGCGGGGGTAATGTCCCAAAATGAGGACTTTCATCTTGTCGGAGTGGAGCTTGAAGCAGCTGTCTTTCATCCAGGTGGCGACTGCTTCATCGCATTGTGGAAGTTGGCCTTCGTGACTGCAAGTTCATTAGTGAGGGAAAGGATCAGCTGAGTGTCGTCGACGTATGAGATGATGTTGAGTCCGTGGTTTCTGATGATGTCTGCTAGCGGGGCCATGTAAATGTTGAAGAGGGTGGGGCTCAGAGAGGAGCCTTGGGTGATGCTGCAGTTGATCTCTGTAGATTCAGATGTGAACTGTGGGAGCCTGACTCTCTGGATACGGCCGGTGAAGGAGAGGATCCATTTCATTGCTTTGCAATGGATGCAGGTGTCGTGGAGAGGGTGGGAGATGGCGGCCGAGAGATCCAGGAGGATGAGGGCTGCGGTATAACCTTGTTCCAGGAGATTGTGAATGTCGTCTGCTGCGGCGAGGAGGGCAGTCTCAGTACTGTGGTTGCTTCTGAAGCCGGATTGGGAGGGGTCCAGTATGTGGTTGGTCTTGATGAATTTGGTGAGTTGTGTGTTGATGGCTTTTTGGATGACTTTGGTCGGGATGGGGAGCAGTGAGATGGGTTTGCTGGGTCTGCAGAGGGTTTCTTCAGCAGGGGGTTGATCTCTGCATGTTTCTAGTCTTCCGGGAAGATGGCAGACTTGATTGAGCAGTTGAGAGTGCAGCAGAGCTCAGAGGCAATGGTGTTGCTGGCTCGGATGAAGATGTGGTGGGGTCAGGGATCCGAGGGGCTCTGGAGTAGATAGTGTTCATGATCTGTAGAGTGTCGTTGGTGGTGAGGGTGGTTGTGGGTGGGGCTAGTAAGTCCTGTGTTGTGAAGCTGTCGTAAATGTCAGTGATCTTTCAGTGGAAGGAGATGGTGAGGTTGTTGTAGAGGGCTTGGGAAGCAGGGATGTCCATGGTGTTGGAGCTGGGTTTGGTGAATTCTTTGATCACAGTGAAGAGGTCTTTGCTGTTGTGTAGATTGGTGTTGATTCATTCTTGTAGGGTGGTTTTCTTTGTGGTTCTGATGAGGAGGTGTTGTGATGTGATGGTGGTTTTGAGGGTTGCATGGTCAGCCGAAGTCTTGATGCTCCTCCATCTTTTCTTGAGTCGTCTACAGGTGCGTCTGGACTCTTGGAGGTTGGGGGAGAATCAGCTGGCTTTCTCAGTGGCCTATTTGTTGGAGGGTTTCCTGAGGGGGGCCAGAGTGTTGGCGCAGTTGGAGATCCATTGGTGGAGGAGGCATGCAGAAGTGGTGGTGTCCGTGGAGGTTGTGGTGGTGTGTTGCAGAGAGTGGTGGCGAGTTGGTCTTTGGTGACCTTGTTCCAGCTTCTGCGTGGGTGACAGGTGGCGTGGTGGGGATGGGTGGGCTTGGTGAAGGAGAAGTGGATGCAGTGGTGGTCGGTCCATAGGAATTTAGAGGTGTGTCTGAAGGAGATGTTACTGCTGGTGAAGAAGATGGGGTCGAGCGTGTGTCCTGCTGAGTGCGTTGGGGAGATGACCAGTTGTTTGAGTCTGATGCTGGTGAGGTTCTCCAGTAGGGATGAAGTGTTAGGGTCGCTGAGGTTGTCCAGGTGGACATTGAGGTCGCAGAGGAGGATGTAGTCTATAGTGGTGAGGGTGTGATGAGCAATGATGCTGGCTATGATAGTGCCATGTAGGGTGGTGTTCGGGTTGGTCTGGAAGTGGAGGTGCTCCATTTGTTGTACATGGTTGTCTGTGCTCGTAGTGAGGTGGAGGGTGTTCTTGTGTACAATTTCGATGCCTCCTCCTGGTTGGTTGGCGTGGTCCTTTTGATGATCTTGTACCTGTCAACGATGGCGATGGTGAGTTCCAGTGCAGAGGTAGGGTTTAGTCAGGTCTTCGTGAGGAATACAATGTCGGGGAGGTGGAGTCAAGCTGGTCCCAAATCTCCATGGCGTGTTTCTTGAGGAAGCGTGTGTTGAGCAGGATGCAGCTGATCTGGTCCTGTCTGGCCTTTGAGGGCCGCGAGGCTGGTGTGTGGTGGCAGGAGAAGGTGCAGTTGCGGCAGACCAATGGTCCTTGTGTGTTGTTTGGTGATGCGTGATGGCAGGCAATATATTGCTTGAGGAGGAGATAGTCCATGATACTTTGGGGACAGTGTAGAAGTTACCCTAGTGTTCCTGTCTGACAAAGAGATGGTGCAGAAAACCCACATGCCTGACAATACTAGGAAGTAGTGTCAGTGGGTCACTATCAATGGGTAGAGGGTTGAGGATCTGAGAGACACAGGAGCCAGTATAGCAACTTTCAGATGACATCTGGTGTCTTCAGAGCAGGCCCTATTGTGTTTCACCAAGTTATTTCTGCTGACACCACAAGAGCCACTACCCAGTGCATCTGCTTCCCTTTGAATGGGGGAGGGTCTCAGATTCCTTGAGGGTATTCATGAGTCCATCCATGCCTTTGGATTGCCTGCTTGGTAACGCCCTGGAGCATACCGCCTGGAAGGAGGTGGAGCTCAGGTCATACTTGGGAATGTTGGGGTTGCCTGAATAAGTGTGTCTGACGATACGGTCCATGGCAGCTCGAAGGTGATCAGGAGGACCTGGAGCCTGGAAGAATGGCCCAGGGTCCTGCCAAGAAGAGGAAGGGCAAGGGGAATGGGAAATCTGCTCCTGAGATTCCCATGGTCCAAGAGGAGACTGAACCTGAGGGGGAGGTCCCGGTACCTACAGGAGAAGAAGTGGCCGAACTGGGGAACCTGCCTGAGATGGAAAGGGGGGTCCCACCAGGAAGGAGCTCTACAAGGGGCAGAATAAATGCCCTACTCTTGTGGGCTTTCTGCAGCAGGCTGAGACACAAGCAGCTGGTGACACCTCTGGCAAGCACCTGATATACTGGGAGAATTATCTCCTGTATAGTGACCCTAAGGCTTCTGAACATGTGTTGGTGGTACCCATTACTACCCTTCCTAGTGGATCTGGCTGATGTGCCACTGGCAGGTCATTTGGGGCAAGACATGACCTTTGACAGGCTCATCACTCACTTTTATTGGCTTCAAATGAGGAAGGCCTTGGATGCAAACTGTAGGTCCTGTCCTACCTGCCAGGTGAGTGGCAAGACATTGGGAAGTGCAAGCCTCCCCTGCAACCTTTCCTTGTGATTGGCACCCCTTTGAGAGGGTGGGCATCAACATTGTTGGGCCTCTGGACCCCAAGACAGCAATCGGCACAGATTCTCTTCTGGTCTTGGTGGACCATGCCACCTGATACCCAGAAGCTATCACTCTAAGGACAGTGACTGCACCCGCAGTGGCCAGGGCACTGACTGGAATCTTCACTCATGTGGTTTTCCCCAAGGAGGTGGTATCTGACAGGGGTACCAACTTCATGTCTAACTACATGAAATCCATGTGAAAGGAACATCGGGTAACCTTAAACTTCTCTACTCCTTACCACCCCTGAACCAATGGGTTGGTTGAAACATTCAACCAAACCCTCAAGAGCATGCTCATGGGTCTACCTGAACCCCTGAGGTATAAGTGGGATGGTCTCCTGGCAGGCCTGTTTTTTTCTTACAGAGAGATACCGCAGAACAAAATTGGTTTCAGCCCCTTTGAACTTCTCTATCAGTTTGGTAAAGGAGGGTTGAGAGCAAGTTCCCAGAAAAGCCACCCAGCATATGGTCAGCTACATGCTGGCTCTCCACAACCACACAGTGCACTTCAGGAAAGTGGCCCAAGACAACTTAGAGGCCAGCCAGGGTGACATGAAACACTTGTATGACCGGAATGCCACTCTGCTTGAGTTTCAGCCTTTCTAGAAAGTGTGGGTGATGGAGCCCGTGGAGCCCCAAGCTCTGCAAATCCATTGGTCTGGCCCGTGTGAGGTAAAGGAGCATCAGAGGGATGTCACCTACCTGCTAGACCTCAGAACTCTTAGGAACCCCTTGAGGGTCCTGAATGTTAATCACCTTAAGCCCCACTTCGAGAGGTATAAGATTACCTTGCTCTTGGTCTCAGATGATGGGGTGGAAGAGGAGAGTGAACTTCTCCCTGACCTCCTGACTTCCAATGAGCAGGATGGATGTGTTGAGGGTGTCAGCCTCTCCCCTACATTGACCCCATACCAACAGAGAGGCTGTCACAAGTTGCTGGGGCAGTTTGCCTTTTTGTTCTCCATTACTCCAGGAGTCACTACATAGTGTACATATGTTATTAACACTGGGGACAGCACAGCTGTAAAACACGACATTTACAAGTTGTCTGATAAGGTGAGAGCCAGCATTAAGGAGGAGGTCTCCAAGACACTGGTATTAGGGGTAATTGAGTCCTCTAACAGGTCTTTTTCCAGCCCACTGGTGTTGGTCCCCAAGGCTGCCCCTGGAGGTGTCCCATCTGAACTAGGTTCTTCATGGACTACCATTGAATCAATGTGGTCACCAAGACTGACGCACCCCATCCACAGAGTTGATGAGCTCACGGGTCTGCATGAAGCTGCCACGTTCCTCAGCACATTTGACTTAACGTTGAGATGCTGGCAGATTTCCTTGACTGAGGGAGTGAAAAAGAGGTCTGCGTTCTCTACACCAGAAAGGCACTTCCAGTTTCCAGGTCATGCTCTTTGGGTTGAAGAAGACCCCTGCTACCTTCCAAAAGTTGGTCAACCAGGTCATAGCTGGACTGGAGGACTCCATTGTGTCATTGTGGTCTTAGGTTCTAGCTGCGAGGATCACCTGTGCTACGTGAAGGAAGTGTTTCAGGCTCTGCAAAGGATAGGCATGACTACCAAGGCCAGATAGGGCAGGATAGCCAAGTGGTAGGTGGCAAAGTGCAGCCTATCCAGGCCAAAATGTAAACAATTCTGACTTGCCAACATCCCCCCCACCACCCTGAAGACCAAGGCAGAAGTGATAGCCTTCTAAGACCTCAGTAGTTATTACAGGACATTTGTCAAGGGGCATGGCACCATTGTTACCCATTGACAGAGCTGACTTCCAGGAAGCAGCCAGGTTAGGTGATCTGGACAGAGGGGTGACAGAAAGCTTTTGACACCCTGAAGGAGGCTATGTACACAGTGGCCATGCTCAAGGCCCCCTGATGTCTCCCAATAATTAATTGTTCAAACACACACCTCAGAACATGGTGTGGGGGCCGTGTTCTTATAGCTAAATGAAGAGGGCCTGGATCAACCTGTACCCTTCATCAGTAGGAGGCTACTTCCCAGGGAACAGATGTGGAGCGCAATAGAAAGGAAAGCCTTTGCTGTCATCTGGGTTCTGAAGAAGGAAAGGCCATACATGTTTGGCACTCACGTCCGGGTTCAGACAGGCCACAGGCCTCTCAGATGATTAATGCAGATGAGGGGTGAGAATCACAAATTGTTTAGGAGGTCCATCTCTCTACAAGGAATAGACTTTAAGGTGGAACACTGTCCTGGAACAGACCATACCAGTGCTGATGGTCTCTCCAGGTTCTTAGTGAAGAGATCTCCCAATGTGCTGGGTAGCTCTCCCCTCTTTCAGCTGGGGAGGGAGTACTTGTGTTGGATCTGAAATCCTTGACATGGTTTCCCTTGATTTTTTTGCCTTTTGACCTTGTTTTTGCTGGCTTTAGGATTCTGAGCACTTTACCACTGCTGACCAGTGCTAACTTGCATGTGCTCTTTCCCTAAAACATGGTAACATTGGCTTATCCACAATTTACATATTTCATTTACTCATGAGTCCCTAGTAGAAATGAACTACTTGTGCCCACGGCCTGTAAGTTAAATGCTATTGTTGGGCCTGCAGCACTGATTGTGCCCCCCACTTCATTAGCCCTTCAAACATGAATCAGGCCTGTCATTGTAAAGCCTATGTGCATTTTTAAACTGCTATGTCGACATGGCTCTTTCTAGGCCCAAACCTTTCTTTTTAATACATACAAGTCATCCCTAAGGTAGGCCCTGGCCAGCCCCAAGACCAGGGTGCAGTGTATTTCAAAAGTTGGACATGTACTTTTGAGTTTTACATGTCCAGGTAGTGAAAAACTCCTAAATTAGTTGTTCTGCAAGGCCTATCTCTGCCATTGGTTAACATTGGGATTGCCTTATTACATTTTTCGAAGTGTAATTTCCAATTGGGACCAGATAGCTATTTTGAGTTTGGTGTCTCTGGACTCACAATTTAAAATCACAACTTATTGAGAAGTTGGATTTTAAGTTGCAAGTCTAAATATGACTCTTTTAGAAAGTTGGCATTTTTTTACTTTAACCAATCTGCGCCTCTGCCTGTCTCTGAATACACACCTGGGTAGTTGACAGCTGGGCTCTTGTGCATTTCCTCTAGACAGCCACACATAATGGAAGTATAGGTGTGCCATCCACATCCTGATGGGCCAGTCACATTTTGATGGGCATTCCTGGAAGGGAGGAGCTGACACTTAGACCTGAATATGCTATGTCCCCCTATAGTGTGTCTGGAGCCAGAGAAGAAAAAGCAGAGATTTTGTGCACTTCAAAGGCCTCTCTTTAAAATCTCCCTCACTTCAAAGGCACAGCTGGGTATATGTAGCAGACCCCAAACCCCACCAAACAAATATGCCTCTGGATTTGAGGACATTCTGCCAGGAAAAAAGACTGCTGTGCTGCAAATTGGACAGAACTTTGCTGGAACTCTGGTGGACTTTGCTGACTCCTGTTTTGCTCTGCCTGCCCTGCTGTCTGCTGCCCTCTTTCCCTGGGAGTGTGAAGTACTTGATTTGCGTCTCTACATCCTTACAACTGAAGTGACTCCTAGGTCTTGCTGGCTTGCCCCTGTTCTGAAGTCTCAGGGACATCAAAGACTTCATTCGATTCTGCTACAGCTTCTCTGCTCTGCCAACTCTGAGTCCTACCCCGCCAAGGGGTACCAATCCAGTCCTGGGCCCTTGGAAGTGGGTTCTGCAGCTGTGTTCTTAACGGAACAGGGACATCACTCCTTGACGCTGACACATCGCCACTGCCGCAGAGAACTTCCAATTGCTGACTACACAGCTCTGGATTGATGAATTACCAACAGCCTCAGCGCATCCCCATCCTAAGCATCCCCATCCTAAGCATGACAATTGCAGATATTTTTTTTTAATTCATATCTCATCTTCTACTAATAGGATTTTTGTCTTTTAGGTCTTGTTATGTTCCTTAATTAAGATCTTTTGTTTCTAACTTGGTTTGGATTTTTTTTGTTTTGCTGTTTTTACTGTTATGAAAATACTTACACATTTCCTCCTATGTAAAGCTACCAGAGGGTAAGCATAGGTTAATTTATGGTGTGTATCTTACCTACCCTGAGCAGGATTATGGTTCCTGTTTGGACAGGGTGCATACCTCTGCTGACCAGAAACCAAATTTCTTACACAAGTAAATTAAAAAACACATGTTCAAGACAGGGATGGATTCTCCGTTTTATATCTGCAATGATGTTCTATGTTACTCAACATCACTTAGGCCCACATTTAAGAAACGTGGCACTGCACCCCCCTAACATCACCATATGTGTGCTGTATTAAACAAACAGCGCACCATGGCGCATGTTAGGGACAATAGCGTCATAATTTCTCATGCCATTGTAGTACTGTAGGAGGCTGGCCTGGTTTGTAGTGAGTACCACAGGTGCTTACACCATATTGAAGGTCCAATTATCCCTTATAAATGAAATGTAGTCAGTGTCTAGAAGCCAGGCTGTCTAGAGGTAGCTGTAGGCAGAGCAGCCAAGGATGAACTAGGAGACATGAAAAGCTAAGCTCTTGCAATACCACTGTAGTCCCTCAGTACTCACACACATGAAAGACAATACTCAGTTTTACCAAAATTAAAGGTACTTTATTTTAGTGACACAAGGCCAAAAATACTTTGGAAACTATACTCCCTTAGGAGGTAAGTAAATTACACAATATATACACTAGTGATCAAAAACAGATAAGTAAACAGTCATTAAATAGTGCAAATAGTGAAAATCACCATAGGTTGCTATGGGCCTGGGGGGAACACAAACCGTATAATAAAATAGTGGGATGCGAAATTAGGTTTCCCGCCTAAGCAAGGGTAGTGTGTAGCGGGGCGCTGGGAGTGTCAGAAAACACCAAAGGTAAGTAAAATACCCCACCCCAGAGCCCAGGAAAGCAGGAGTAAAACACAGCAAGTTTCCTAAAACACACTAGAAGTTGTGGTAGAAGACAGTGCAAGAACCAGAAGAGACTGCAAGACACCCACAATGGATTCCTGGACCTGAAGACGTGTGGAAGAAAGAGACCAAGTCGAAGAAGCACTGAAGAGTCCCTGCCCACCTGGATGAAGGTGCAAAAGGAGAACCACTGGTGAGAAGACAAAGTCAGTATTGCACCAAAGAAGATAGATGCAGGTTTCTGGTTGGTGCAGAAGATGTCCCACGCCGGATGGATGAATGCAGTCTGGTTTGTATTTATGGGTTTTGCCAACAAGCCGTGATAAATGCAAAATGTTTGTTTCACAAACACATGGTGCTGTCCGGGCCCAAGAAGGACCAGGTCAACTCTACCCAGAAAGAGGAGACAGAGGGGGCTCTCAGCAACTCAGAGAACACTCAGAAGACCAGGCAGCATGCACAGGAGTCCCACAGCATGGAGATAAAGGAGTTGCAAATGGCAGTCATTGCAGCACTACACAAAGGGATCCCACACCGCCGAAGAACAACTCAGGGAGCTGAGCATCACATGATCAAGTGCTGGGGACCTGGGCTAGGCTGTACACAAAGGAATTCTTGGAAAAGTGCACAGAAACCCTAGGAGCTGCAAAAAAAATGAGGTGCCCAGGGGTACTGTCTGGCACGGAGGAGCAAGCTCTCCACCAAATTTGGACAGCTGGACCTTTGGACAGTCAGGGTCACTTTAGTCCGCCACATTGTTCCAGGATCCACGCTCGTTGTCAGGAGAGGGGACCCAGAGTACCGGTCGTCGAGGCAGAGAGAAGTGCCTGCTGAAGCAGGGAAGTGACTCCGTCACTCCACTGGAGATTCCTTCAGTTTTTCTGGTGCAGGATGAAGGCAGGCAGTCCTCGGAGCGTGCACAACCTATAAACTGTTGCAGTTGCTGGCAGGACTTGAAGTTACAAGATCGCAGAAGTCATCTTTGCTTCTTTGTTGCAGTTTTGTAGAGTTCCAGGAGCAGTCACCTCCTGGATCTGTCGGTAGAAGATGAAGTAAAGGATGCAGATGATTCCTGCTGGAGTCTTGAAATCCGAATCTGAGCAAACACCCACAGGAGAGACCCTAAGTAGCCCTTAGAGGGGGATTGGTCACCTAACCAGGTATGGACCTATCAGGAGGGGTCTCGGACATCACCTGCTGGCACTGGCCACTCAGATGCTCCCAGAGTTCCCTGACATTCTTGAAAACAAGATGGCAGAACCCAGGGACACTCTGGAGGAGCTCTGGGCACCACCCCTGGAGTGGTGATGGACAGGGGAGTGGTCACTACCCTTTCCATTGTCCAGTTTCGTGCCAGAGCAAGGACTGTGGGTCCCTAGACTGGTGTAGCCTAGATTATGCAGGGAGAGCACCATCTGTGCCCTTCAAAGCATTTCCAGAGGCTCTGGGAGGGCACCCCTCCCATGCCTGTAACACCTATTTCCAAAGGGAGAGGGTGAAACGCCCCTCTCCTAAAGTAAGTGCATGGTTCTGCCTTCCTGGGATTGAGCTGCTCAAGCCCCAGGAGGGTAGAAGCCTGTCTGTGAGGTGGCAGCAGCTGGTGCTGCAGTGCAAACTTTAGAAGGCTGGTATGGCAGTACTGGGGGCCATGGTGGAGCCCCCAGAGTGCAAGGGATTGTGCAACCAGTACTGGAATCAGTATTGGGGTAAAATTCCCAGTTGTGCGACACCTCACATTGCCATATTCGGAGTTACCACTGTGAAGCTATATATAGGTATTGACCTAAATATAGTGCACACTTATAATTGCGTCCCCGCACTTCGAAGTCTGGCAAAATAGGCCTGGATGACGTGGGGACACCTCTGCTAGTGCAGGGGTGCCCTCACACACAGGTACTATGTACCTAGCCTTCAGGATCTGAAGGTTAGACATATAGGTGACATATAACTACCTGGTGCAATGAAAATGGTTGTTAAATAGTGCTTACACTATTTCACTCAGGCTGCAATGGCAGTCCTGAAGAAGTGTTTGTATGAGCTCCTTATGGGTGGCAAAAGAAATGCTGCAGCCCATAAGGATCTCCTGGAACCCAAATGCCCTGGGTACCTAGGTACCATATAATAGGGACTTATAAGGGGGTCCAGTAAGCCAATTTGGAGTGGAATACTGGGTTACCAGTATATAAGTACAAATCTGGAGCCAGAGAGAGCATAAGCACTGGAGTTCTGATTAGCAGGACTCCAGTGACACAGTCAAGCATACTGACAAAAACAGTAATACATAATGACATGTAGGGCACAAACTATAAGCACTGGGGTCCTGACTAGCAGGATCCCAGTAACACATTCAAAACTCACTGACAAACAGGCCAAAAATGGGGGTAACCATGCTAGAAAAAGGCTACTTTCTCTCAAGTACATTGCTGGATTAGTGCTAAACATGTTGGCCATAATCCTGCAAGATACAAAGAGGCTCGTTAACAATAATGGTGTGCCCACTTTTAACGCCTGCTCTGTGCAGGTGTTAAAAATATCTGCTACATTCCAATGTGCCATTTTTGCAGTCCCCCTAATGGGGGAACACCCCCTTGCACGCATTATACCTGGCTCAGGCATAATGTGGTGCAAGGGGTTCCAAAATGGTGCAATGCATGCATTGCGCCACTTTGTAAATCTGGTGCAGCAATTTTGGCCTCACTGAGCCACATTAGCGTCATAAAAAAGTGACGCTAATGTGGCTCAAGGAGGCACTAGGCCTTCTTAAATCTGGGCCTTAGTTTTGCAGGAGAAGGATGTTAATGGCTTCCAGATGGATACCGTCATCCTCCCCAGAGCTTGTTCACAAATCGGCAGGAGCCATATTGTCCAAGAAGTTTTCATAGGTGACCTTAAGGTGTGCCGGGTACATCATAACATAGGCGATGCTTTCTCGCCATAACTGTCACTTGAATGACATATAGACAGGTCTGGCCTCCTGAACCTAAAGTCCGGGGAGAGAGAGAGTATAGCGCTTTCAGGAACCAGCAGCTGATGTTTCTGTGCCAATCTCAAAGCCACATACCAATCACGGGAATTGAAAAGCCGAGTAATGATGGGTCGAGGTGGGGCTCCAGAAGGTGGTCTGGGACCCAGTAACCGGCGGACTCTTTCTACTGCAAAGAAAGGAGAGAAGGTTTCTGCACCAAACGAGCCTCTTAGGAGATTTTTTAACATAGATGGACATATTATCCATGTTGATAGATTCTGGAAGGCCTACCAATCACAAATTGTTCCTTCGGGATTGGACCTCTAGGTCCTCATTCTTCTCTTGAATTACTTCAAGGAACTTCTCCATATCTAGCAGTTTGTCAGCTGCATCACTCATCTAATCTTCTAACTTTGACAGTGTTGAGCCCATTGTGTCATCTCATTCATGAGGTTATCCGCCTTGGTATCTATTGAAGATAAGCTTTGCTGCATCTATAGGAGCATTGATTGAAGATCAGATGCAGAGGTGTCAGGGGGCAAGTCCTCTCGATCCACTGACGTTTTTGACTTGGTGAACTGCACTTTTGCTTGTTTATTATCCTCACACCCCCAGGCCGCCACCACAGATTTGCAGCCACCGGGTGTTGCCCCTGAAAAAATTATATTGTTTGCCAAAGAAGGCACTACACTCCTCACCTTTTCTCAGCAGGCCAGTCTGTAGCATGTAGCCACAGACTAGGTCTCAGTTAGTACAGGCTCAATGAAGTACAGGTCTGGCAGCTTCACAGTGGTAGCGGTGAGGAGCATATGCAGGCCTTATGACACACCATCCAGATTCTTCACTCCTTTCCTAAAGCTCAAAGCCAGCTTTGGAAGGCAGGTGCAAGATACAGACCCCCCAGTGGTAGGTTGCATGAGGCTCAAGTTTCCACTGATATGAGAGAGCACAAAACTCCCAGCTGGCCCCTAGGTTCTTTACAATGCGGTCAAAAAAAGGGGGGAGGGATCAGGAGGAATTCTGGTCCAGTGTATATCCTCCAAATAGAAACATCAAAAATTAGTAATACACTGTTCCAACCATGTAAACCAGAAAATAGTGACCAGGGTCCTAACTTCTAGGAGCAAGTGGCCTCACACACCCATAGGGTGTCATGCTTCATCATAGGCACTGCTCCTCGTCAGACCGGCGCTGCAATGTCTGACGGGCACCACCCCTGATGGGGGGGCTCTTTGCCGGAGATCTTTTGTGTGGTGGTGCCGTGACCCCAAGGGTGAGTAAAGTGTCGATGGAGATCAGAAAAAGATGTGGTTTTAAAATTGACTCTCACAACCGCCACTGAGACAGTAGAATTTATTGGACCAGATGGACGGTCAGGGCCAAGGTTAAAAAACAAAGTCAAAAGAGTGAATAAGGAAACTAAGATCAATCACTCTTGTTGTGGAAAGAGTTTTATATTTTATATCTCAAAAAAGAGAGGAGTCTGGAAAATCCCCAGAATCTAACCTCTCATGGGTCAACATGTTTCGCATCCTGGTGGTCCAAACGGATCCAGTGATGCTGCATCAGGACCTTATGTAACTATATGTATCTCCTAAATGATAAGGGCCACATATATTTCCAAACAAGGTATATAAGTTACTATAGACCAGCAATTTTCTGGGGGAAGTAACATTCACTTACATGAATGTGGAACCACTAGTTCCTAACTCGTGCCCTGCAAAAAGAAATACATGGGTTATACCAAAATAAGCACGAGACATGACTTATGTGTATCGTGGGAAAAGAAGGCGATCATGCTGCACAGTGAACGTGTTAACTCGTGAACAACATACATGCAAATGCTTGTGAGAACAAGCTTACCGTCATAAACTGGAAGACGAACATCCTAGAAATACACAGACCAATGGTCCAGCGCTAAATGACGTCTATAGAGGAGATATGGAACAAGAGTTTATAATGGTAGGAAAATTACCCACTCAAGTAACTAAAATGTCTAGTAACGTAGAAGTCTGGAGGGTAGTAACGATAGGTTCTCAAATGGAACCATTACAGAGAACTTAATAGCTCAAGCATAGATGGTAAAAACTGTATCACAGTAAACTAACTAAAGATCAATCATGGGGGACAGGGAGTCACAGAAAAACAGAATAAGACACCCAAGCCAAAGAATGGTCAAAAAGTGCCGCACTAGTGGGAAAGATACCCACCAAGGAGTCGAAGGAATGGTACAGAGTCTCTATGGCAGTATACGGGTTAAGTAATACCTCAGATAAATAGCAATCACGATCGGTGTATCCTCATACGGTACACCGTCCCAAAGTGAAAGGCACCCGTGCAAAGACAAAAAGCTCGGGGAGCCGAGAAGATGCAATCAAAATGTTGCCTCTGCTGAAGAGCGCAACGAGCAAGAGTCAAGCCGGGTCCCGGTAAAAAACGCGGGACCTGGCGAACAACAAACAAACAAGAAGCGGCGGAGCACTTACTATATGCAGCTGCTTGGGCCAGGAGGTAACCTACCCCGGTCCGTGGTTCCCGAAAGGTAAGAGGAACCCGGACCGGGAAGCTGAAATACGCGTCTCGCCGGAAGCCGGATAAGGGCAAGGTCAAGCAACGCGTGAGCGTTGGTCTGAAAGATGCTAAACAGTGAAAAAAGACTACAGCGGATCCGATGAGGGAAAATATTTAATTAAATACCCTGATACAGGAAGGGAATCCTAGCACTGAGGAAGGGAATGAGGGGGGGAAGGGGAAAACACTAAAGGGGGGGGGGAGGAGGGGGGATGAAAAGAGGGGGGAGGGAGGGGGGGGAAGGAAAAATGGAAAGAATGGAGCCAAACACTGGGTCAGAAGTCACAAGGTGGAAGTTATTAAAACATTACAAAGAGACCAAAAAGAAAGCTCAGCCCAAATTATGGGTCAAAAAGGCTAGGGTAAGGGGTGCAAAGTGAAGGTGGACAAACTAGTAAGAATCCATGGTAGTAACACTACTAGTCTAAAGTATAGGAGAGAATCATTTAGATAGGCAATTCCACGGAATATCATCATTTAAACCAATGACATGAGTGCGTAACTTAAACACCCATCGTTGTTCTAACTCGAAGAGAGAGTTCGGTGTGTTCCGCGAGTCAGTTTGAAGTACCAGCCACCACATGTCGTCAGGGCCATGTTTTTTGTCAAGAAAGTGTAGAGCCAATTTGGTCGTAGCACGGCTACATCTGATGTTACTGCGATGTTCATTAATTCTAAGCTTTACTGCTCTTGTGGTCATGCCTATATATTGTAATTTACAGGGACAGGTGATCATATAAACACAATTCTTTGTGTTACAATTTGTGTGTTTGACTAAATGCCAAAGGCCTATAGAATCAAATTCGATGGATTTTAGTCGTTTGGTAAGGGTGCAGACATTACAGGTACCACAAGGAAAATGCCCAGCCACTGGTGGAATACCCCATAATGTTTGTGAGTAGGGGGGTGACTGGATGGGGCGGGGTCTGGTATGGACAAGTAAATCTCTTACATTAGTGGTGCGTTTAAACGCAAATAGAGGTTTTGGAATCTGAGTACCACCACTACAGAGAATGGGTCATCTCTTATTCACAACTTTCTTGATGGTGTTAGAAAGGGGGGTGAAGGTAGATACGCAGGTAAGCTTAGGGTCTGGATCCTGTGGAGTAGTAGCTAGTAAAATGTCTCTACTGCAGGACTTGGCCCGTTTGCAGGCTGTCCTCACCACCTTGTCTGGATAATGGCGGTTACAGAGTTTGTTGGTCAGGTCATCAGCTTGGGAATTGAACATCCGTGTGGTACTGCAGTTCCGTCGTAGACGAAGGAATTGACCGTAAGGAAGGTTGTCTCTCAGTGCCTTTGGGTGGTGGCTCTCATACATGAGAAGACTATTGCGGTCTGTAGTTTTGTGGTAAGTATGAGTATATAATTTCCCACTCTCAATGCAGATCATAAGGTCCAGAAAAGGTATCTCTGTATCAGAGACAGAGGATGTGAATTTCAAAAAGGGATTCAATGTATTAATCCAGGTAGTGAAAGCTTGTACCCCCGACAGGGCACCTTGCCAAATAATCAAGATGTCATCAATATACCTGCGCCAAAGTTTAATGTTGGTATGAAAGGGGTTGGTGTCTGGGAGTATGAACCTGGATTCAAAGTCAAACATATATAAACACGCCAGGCTGGGGGCAAAGGTGCTACCCATCGATGTTCCGCGTGTCTGATGGAAAAGGAGATCCTCGAACTGGAAGAAATTTTCTTTCAAAGCTAGAGAAGCGCAATGCATGATAAAATGTACAGGAGAAGTCAGTGTCTGATTAGTTGAGTGGAGAGCGGTTTCCACAACTTCCAAAGTAGCCTCTTGTGGGATATTCGTGTAGAGGGCTTCAACATCAAGAGTGATAAGGGCGTGAACTTCAGTAGTTGAGTTAATGTCTGCAATCAAGTTGAGGACGTCTTTGGTGTCCTTCAAATAGGTGGAAGATGACTGGACAATTGGTTGTAAAAATTTGTCACAAAAGGTGGAGAGAGGTTCAAGGACAGACCCAATACCGGAGACTATAGGGTGTCCCGGAGGAGGTATCTTGCCTTTGTGAATTTTGGGGAGACAATAGAAATAAGGAATACGTGGGCTCGTGCTGTCTAAAAAATTAGCCTCATTGCGTGAAATCCAGGTATTCCCCAAGGCTTCCTCAATCATACCCCGTATTTCGGTTTGCAATCTCCTCGTTGGGTCAGTGTTAATCTGTGTGTAGTAAGTCGTGTCCCCCAATAGACGTAGGCATTCCTGTCTATAGTCGGAGGAATTAATTATGACCGTGGCTCCCCCTTTGTCCGCTGGTTTGATGACAATACTCGTGTCTGTGGAAAGTGCTTGGAGGGCATCTCTTTCAACATTAGAGATGTTAGAGAAACTCCGTTTGGGTTGTAAAATAGCTAGGTCACTTAATACTGCTTTTTCAAATGCTAATACCTTGCAGGGCATAGCAGCGGTGGGAGGCATGAAGGTGGATGGTTTTCGGAGGCCCGTGTCTGTGGGCTGGTCAGGGTGCATTTGATCCTCAAAGAAGAATTGCAATCTAATCTTCCTGAAGAGCTGAGACATTTCACAATGGAGGCGGAAAGAGTCCTCTCTGGGAGTAGGGACAAAGCCTAGTCCTTTATTCAGGACCTTCAGTTCAGTGGGGGAAAGAGATCGTGATGAGAGATTGACCACTAAATCCGATTTGGTGGATTCTTCCCTTGACTGCGGGTTACCATCTGTGGTTCGTCCTGGGCCCAGTGTACCCTTCTGCCTCTTCCTCTCCTTCTGCCTCTTCCCCTGCCCCGGCCGCGGCCTAAAAAAGGCATATAGGGGAGTAAGGGGCGAGGTTGATAGAATGGAAAAGGTTGTTGCCATGCTAAGGGTTGTCCAGGGGGTAATGAGAAGGTCCAGGGGGGTATTGGGGGTAGTGGTAGAATGAGTGAGTCCCATCATCATCTGTACTCCAACCGTCGGATGAAGAGCTATTACTGTATTTCCGTGGTTTCTTGATTGATGCAGATGATTCATCAGAGGAGGAGGGAAGTGTCTCAGTGGTAAAGTCATCTGTGATATAAGGGTAGACTTTGTCACGGCTAAACCTCACAATGTCTTTTTGTAGCCTCGTAATTTTCTGTTGAGTTAAAAACTCCCTGTTGTCATTGAGTTCAGAGTTGATTTCTGCTAGTCGACTCTTAAAAGCCGCCAGTGAAACTGTAGTTTTTAGAGCGCCTTCCATGAGTGTAATCTGTACCGTGATGGAGTCAGCCAAACGCTTGGAGGTGTTGATAATTAGCACCAGCCAATCTCTAGTGCATTTCCATGCCACCTGAGCCCAGTCTTTTCTGAAAGCTAAATCTTGCAAGAAAATCCTGGGCATGTTTGAGACAAGAAGACCATTAGGGGCTATATTGGCCCTCAGATATTCGGTCATTATTGTGCCATGAAGGACGGTTTTGATAAGATCTCTTTTAAGTGCGGACAACTTGTCCCATTCTTCTTTGGATGGACCCGAGGGTCCAGCGCCATCATTTCCCAAAATAGAAGGGGTCTGTAAAATGGCAGATACTATGTCGTCGTCAAAACTCAACCCTTGAAAATTATCCATGTTAGGGGCGTTTTGAGAGATGATGATAATCCCACAGCTCAACTGCTGTACTAATATTCTCAAAAAAAGGGGGGAGGGATCAGGAGGAATTCTGGTCCAGTGTATATCCTCCAAATAGAAACATCAAAAATTAGTAATACACTGTTCCAACCATGTAAACCAGAAAATAGTGACCAGGGTCCTAACTTCTAGGAGCAAGTGGCCTCACACACCCATAGGGTGTCATGCTTCATCATAGGCACTGCTCCTCGTCAGACCGGCGCTGCAATGTCTGACGGGCACCACCCCTGATGGGGGGGCTCTTTGCCGGAGATCTTTTGTGTGGTGGTGCCGTGACCCCAAGGGTGAGTAAAGTGTCGATGGAGATCAGAAAAAGATGTGGTTTTAAAATTGACTCTCACAACCGCCACTGAGACAGTAGAATTTATTGGACCAGATGGACGGTCAGGGCCAAGGTTAAAAATCAAAGTCAAAGAGTGAATAAGGAAACTAAGATCAATCACTCTTGTTGTGGAAAGAGTTTTATATTTTATATCTCAAAAAAGAGAGGAGTCTGGAAAATCCCCAGAATCTAACCTCTCATGGGTCAACATGTTTCGCATCCTGGTGGTCCAAACGGATCCAGTGATGCTGCATCAGGACCTTATGTAACTATATGTATCTCCTAAATGATAAGGGCCACATATATTTCCAAACAAGGTATATAAGTTACTATAGACCAGCAATTTTCTGGGGGAAGTAACATTCACTTACATGAATGTGGAACCACTAGTTCCTAACTCGTGCCCTGCAAAAAGAAATACATGGGTTATACCAAAATAAGCACGAGACATGACTTATGTGTATCGTGGGAAAAGAAGGCGATCATGCTGCACAGTGAACGTGTTAACTCGTGAACAACATACATGCAAATGCTTGTGAGAACAAGCTTACCGTCATAAACTGGAAGACGAACATGCTAGAAATACACAGACCAATGGTCCAGCGCTAAATGACGTCTATAGAGGAGATATGGAACAAGAGTTTATAATGGTAGGAAAATTACCCACTCAAGTAACTAAAATGTCTAGTAACATAGAAGTCTGGAGGGTAGTAACGATAGGTTCTCAAATGGAACCATTACAGAGAACTTAATAGCTCAAGCATAGATGGTAAAAACTGTATCACAGTAAACTAACTGAAGATCAATCATGGGGGACAGGGAGTCACAGAAAAACAGAATAAGACACCCAAGCCAAAGAATGGTCAAAAAGTGCCGCACTAGTGGGAAAGATACCCACCAAGGAGTCAAAGGAATGGTACAGAGTCTCTATGGCAGTATACGGGTTAAGTAATACCTCAGATAAATAGCAATCACGTTCGGTGTATCCTCATACGGTACACCGTCCCAAAGTGAAAGGCACCCGTGCAAAGATAAAAAGCTCGGGGAGCGGAAAAGATGCAATCAAAATGTTGCCTCTGCTGAAGAGCGCAACGAGCAAGAGTCAAGCCGGGTCCCGGTAAAAAACGCGGGACCCGGCGAACAACAAACAAACAAGAAGCGGCGGAGCACTTACTATATGCAGCTGCTTGGGCCAGGAGGTAACCTACCCCGGTCCGTGGTTCCCAAAAGGTAAGAGGAACCCGGACCGGGAAGCTGAAATACGCGTCTCGCCGGAAGCCGGATAAGGGCAAGGTCAGGAAACGCGTGAGCGTTGGTCTGAAAGATGCTAAACAGTGAAAAAAGACTACAGCGGATCCGATGAGGGAAAATATTTAATTAAACACCCTGATACAGGAAGGGAATCCTAGCACTGAGGAAGGGAATGAGGGGGGGAAGGGGAAAACACTAAAGGGGGGGGAGGAGGGGGGATGAAAAGAGGGGGGAGGGAGGGGGGGAAGGAAAAATGGAAAGAATGGAGCCAAACACTGGGTCAGAAGTCACAAGGTGGTAAGTTATTAAAACATTACAAAGAGACCAAAAAGAAAGCTCAGCCCAAATTATGGGTCAAAAAGGCTAGGGTAAGGGGTGCAAAGTGAAGGCGGACAAACTAGTAAGAATCCATGGTAGTAACACTACTAGTCTAAAGTATAGGAGAGAATCATTTAGATAGGCAATTCCACGGAATATCATCATTTAAACCAATGACATGAGTGCGTAACTTAAACACCCATCGTTGTTCTAACTCGAAGAGAGAGTTTGGTGTGTTCGGTGTGTTACGCGAGGATACACCGATCGTGATTGCTATTTATCTGAGGTATTACTTAACCCGTATACTGCCATAGAGACTCTGTACCATTCCTTCGACTCCTTGGTGGGTATCTTTCCCACTAGTGCGGCACTTTTTGACCATTCTTTGGCTTGGGTGTCTTATTCTGTTTTTCTGTGACTCCCTGTCCCCCATGATTGATCTTTAGTTAGTTTACTGTGATACAGTTTTTACCATCTATGCTTGAGCTATTAAGTTCTCTGTAATGGTTCCATTTGAGAACCTATCGTTACTACCCTCCAGACTTCTATGTTACTAGACATTTTAGTTACTTGAGTGGGTAATTTTCCTACCATTATAAACTCTTGTTCCATATCTCCTCTATAGACGTCATTTAGCGCTGGACCATTGGTCTGTGTATTTCTAGGATGTTCGTCTTCCAGTTTATGACGGTAAGCTTGTTCTCACAAGCATTTGCATGTATGTTGTTCACGAGTTAACACGTTCACTGTGCAGCATGATCGCCTTCTTTTCCCACGATACACATAAGTCATGTCTCGTGCTTATTTTGGTATAACCCATGTATTTCTTTTTGCAGGGCACGAGTTAGGAACTAGTGGTTCCACATTCATGTAAGTGAATGTTACTTCCCCCAGCAAATTGCTGGTCTATAGTAACTTATATACCTTGTTTGGAAATATATGTGGCCCTTATCATTTAGGAGATACATATAGTTACATAAGGTCCTGATGCAGCATCACTGGATCCGTTTGGACCACCAGGATGCGAAACATGTTGACCCATGAGAGGTTAGATTCTGGGGATTTTCCAGACTCCTCTCTTTTTTGAGATATAAAATATAAAACTCTTTCCACAACAAGAGTGATTGATCTTAGTTTCCTTATTCACTCTTTTGACTTTGTTTTTTAACCTTGGCCCTGACCGTCCATCTGGTCCAATAAATTCTACTGTCTCAGTGGCGGTTGTGAGAGTCAATTTTAAAACCACATCTTTTTCTGATCTCCATCGACACTTTACTCACCCTTGGGGTCACGGCACCACCACACAAAAGATCTCCGGCAAAGAGCCCCCCCATCAGGGGTGGTGCCCGTCAGACATTGCAGCGCCGGTCTGACGAGGAGCAGTGCCTATGATGAAGCATGACACCCTATGGGTGTGTGAGGCCACTTGCTCCTAGAAGTTAGGACCCTGGTCACTATTTTCTGGTTTACATGGTTGGAACAGTGTATTACTAATTTTTGATCTTTACAATGCGGGCCCGCCCCCGGTCATCTCTATTGTCAGATGGGCCCAAATTGCACAGGGGACACTCTTCCCGGTTGTCACAAGGGGCTCCAACAGCCCCCTCAGTGGTCAGCTTTATTGCGGTAGGGGGTGACAACAGGCAGGTGCCATAGTGTTTTCATCATGGGCCATGCCCTGCAATATCAGGCAGTCACTCCGGCCCAATATACCACCAGTCCAGCGTGAATTTGCCCCTTGGCATGGAAACAGGACCTGGAGGCACGAGTAGATTGCAGGCTGCATCCAGTCACCAATTCGGGCCTCGCACCACCAATAGGGATTGCTGACCTCACAGGGGTACTGGTGTGAGGACCACTGCCGACTCTTAAAAAATTAAACTGAAACGTTTCATTTTTTTCTTTTTAAACGCAGCCTGTTTTCCTTTAAAGAAAACAGGCTGAGTTAAAAAAAAAGATTGCTTTATTTAAAAGCAATCACAGACATGGTGGTCTGCTGACACCAGCAGGCCACCATCCCTGTGATTTTTGCGATTCTTGGTGGGTCGCACATTGCGACCTACCTCATTAATATTATAGAGGCAGGTCTATGTGTGACCTACCGGGAGTCGCAAAAGAAACTCAATGGAGTTTCTTACATTTGGAATTGCGATTTCCTAATTGCAATTCGCATGGAATCGCAATTCCAAATATTCGTACATGTGGCCCTCACTCCCTGAGTCCTGTAATGGCTACCCAGAAAATATTTCTCCATGTTGATGACAGCAAATGAAAGTGTTAACTCCTGGGGGATTGTGTCTACAGTGGGAGCAAATTGATGTAAGAGAAAAAAAGCTCCCTGCGCCAATTAACTCTATTCTTGCGGTCCCAACCATCCAGATATACAAATATTTTTACAGCTTAATTTCCCAAAAATTACTTAATAGATTTACACCAAATCACAAAATATGCACTTTCTGGACCAAGATGTAGCTTCCTGCCAAATTTGGTGTAATTCTGTTCAGCGGTTTTTTGGGAAGTGTTTCTTAAAAAAGTCTATGAAAAATGAATGGGGATTTCGCATTTTGGGGCCGCTCTTTTTCCATCCCCACCCACTTGAAGGATCACCCCGAAACTTTGGACCGTCACAGTTAACCTGAACTTTTGACATTCCCTCCACCTAGCGCTCCAAATAATTGAGAGTGGCGCTTTCTGGTTCTGAGCTCTATTTTCACTAAAACCTTTAAAATTCCATTTCTGTACACCTCGGATGCCTGTGGCTTCTTCTGCAAAGTTCCTCATGGATCCTCCCAATGACAGGTGCACCTTCTGTCAGTTCTTGCAGCTCGGCACTGCTGGGCACCATCATGCTTGATAGGGTTTCACCTGCATTGCTGGCACATATCATCACCACTGTGCCATCTGCCTCGGCACCACCATGGCAGCCTCCCGATCAGCGGAGAACACTAAGACAGGTCCCTGGCTTATCGAATTATCAGGATGCATAGAGATCCAGAGAGGCCGGAGGATGCGCTCTAGGACACGGCTACCTTCCTGCATGGCTTACCACTCCTTCTTTCTGTAGAGGAAGTTAACAATGCCTTGCATGATTGACTCCTCTCTATGTGATAACATGAGAATATGTGTGATAGTATATGATAATATTTATCATATACGTATCACCACAGGATTCACATAAGGCACACCACCATGGACTCCCATTTAGTGGATGATTTGTACACAGTGGAACCAGAAAAACCAGGATTAATTGCGACTTCCCTATTTAACCAATTTGTGTGATCTTAGGCAAATGTTTAATTTTACCAATCCTCCTTTTTCATCGCTATTGCATACAAAAGTACCTTCCAGTACCTAAGTTTTGAATACTAGCTGTGCAAAAACCTATTGAGTTTGATTTAGTATACTATAATGTTGCTTTGTCTATAGGAACATGAGCCACATATAGGGTTCACATGACCACTATCTTGGCTCTTAAGGCCTGATTTATGAAAAGTTAGTGCCGCCTCTGCATCATTTTCTGATGCAAAATCGGTGCAAACTTACAAAATATAACTATGTTTTGTAAGTTTATGCTGCTTTTGCGTGAAAAAGTGACGCAAAGGCAGCGCTAGCTTTTCATAAATCAGGCCCTTAGTTTCCTAATGCCACTGTCGTCAGAGTGGGGACGGGAGCAGGAAAGGATCTAAGCTCACGCTTTAAAGCTATCCATTTCAATAAGTGCTTCTCAGCCGTGCTGTAATGTTATGTATGAATTTCAAAGTTTCCAAATATTAAAACAATTGTCTTTTTTAAAATCTTTATCATATTTCACATGATGTTTGTTTATGATTTACTTGGCGAACATTTTCAGGGCTCGGCTCGTACATGGGTTGGAAGAGCCAAGCACGACCCTTGGCTCGGCTGTGGCTCGCTCTGTTAATCTGTTGACTCCTCCACCTTTACTTCCACGCAGGTTTTATAAAACATAAACTACCATTAATGTTACAGAAACCCAAATAGGAATGCCCTGCCCTCTAGTGGCCAGCACTGCACACTAACCAGACTGCAGGATAAAAAGGAAAGCGAGTTCTCTCCAGGCGGCATTGCATCACGTAAATGAAAACGTTGCATCATTCAGCACGTGTGTGAAATCCGAGCGTTTGACAGGTGCTTCCCTTGAAAAAGCCCGTCAGGAATGTTGCGTGTAGTCACCATGTGGCTCACAGGCTGCTAGACACAACAGAGCCACAGCAAGCAGGCAAAGCTAATGGTACTGAAATACATTTGTGGGAAGCCCGAGTAAAACGCTAGAAAATTCTGCCACACTAAAACAAGCGCTTGCATAAGGAAAACTAGATCTGTTTTTCAAGCCTTCTCTTACATCGCTCCTAAAGCCTGAAACGACCTGCTGCCACACATGAGAACCTGCTCCTCACTTCCTAAATTTTGCAAGAAGATGAAGACCTGACTTTTTGAGTAGCCCCACTAGGCCCTAGCTGTGGATAGACTCACTCCTGTTCAGCACTAAGATACCTGCTGGGATGATAGTGCACTCTATAAATCTGCATTACATTCCACTAACAGAAACAGGTGCACCTTCTGTCAGTTCTTGTGGCTCGGCACTGCTGGGCACCATCATGCTGGCCTCACCTCTTTTTCTGGCACGTATGATAACCACTGTGCCATCTGCCTTGTCACCACCATGGCAGCCTCCCGATCAGCGGAGAACACTAAAACAGGTCCCTGGCTTATCGAATTATCAGGATGCATAGAGATCCAGAGAGGCTGGAGGGAGCTCTCTAGGACACGGCTACTTTCGTGCACAGCTGACCCTTCCTTCCTTCTGTAGAGGAAGTTAACAATACCTTGAACTATTGACTCCTCTATATGTGATAATATATGATAATATTTATGATTTAAGTATCACGACAGGATTCACATAAGACACACCACCATGGACTCCCCTGGGTGTCTAGTTTTCAGAAATCTCTTGGTTTGGTTGGTTTTCTTAAGTGTTGGCCGAGCCCGGGCCCAATTGACACAATTATGACTATTGCCAATGTCTCCACATTGTGTTTTACGGCCAATAGCCACCCACCCAAGTGGGGTTCAATTTTTATTATGAGACATGTGGGAGATTGGATATTTGTGGATACTTAGATACTGAAACATTTTTTTACAGACATTTGAGGAAAATGTGTGTTTTAGCCTAGATTGAGTACTGCAAGGACTTCTGGGTAAGAAAACCTTATGAGAATCAAACAAGTCTTGCTATCCTGCTCCCCTGTGCATCTAGTTTTCAGAAATGTGCAGGTTTGGTAGGTTTCCCAAGGTGCTGGGTCAGCTCGGGCACCAAATCCACAGCTACCCAAATTGCAACAAATTCGATCACCCTTGATAGGAAAAGTTTGATCTATCCATGTTTCATTTTGGGGACTTTCCTATCACAAGTGATAGACCCACCCACACAAGTGAGGTCTCATTTTTATTGGGAAACGTGGGGGCACTTTGGTAGAATTTTGCCCCCCGGCAGATTCCAGAACATTCTTTCTCTGAAATGTGAGGAAAATGTTTTTAGCCAAAGTTTGAGGTTTGCAAAGGGCTTTGAAGTAAGAGAACCTCATGAGATCCCCACGTCATGCTCTGCTGGATTCTTCCTGATATTTCGTTTTCAGAAATGTCTGGGTTTGGTAGGTGCCCAAGCTACTGGAAGCTACCAACATTGCAAAAAAGCCACCTGTGCCCAATATTAGGGGTTGGCAACTATTATTTATGGCTCTCTACCTGCCACTTAGAGATGGGCGAGCCATTGAAAGTTTGAGCCGGGCTTTAAGCCTAAAGCCTCACTCTGGCATAGCTCTAGGTCCCGTTGGAACTTTGAGCCCTTAACAAGCCAAACTTTCATGTGGCTTCTGACTGCCACCCTTGCTCTACCCTCATGCACTAAAAGTATAAATACTGTATTAACATTTGAGGTAAAAATGAGAGACAAATACATACCCATTTAGAGGCTGATTTGTACACAGTTAAATCAGAAAAACAAGGATTAATTGTGGCTTCCCTATTTAACCAAGTTGTGTGATCTTAGGCAAATATTAAATTTTACCAATCCTCCTTTTTCGCTGCTATTTCATACAAAAGTACCTTCAAATGCCTAAGTTTAGAATACCAGCTGTGCAAAAACCTATTGCGTTTGATTTATTTTACTATAATGTTGCTTTATCTATAAGAAGATGAGCCACATGTAGGGTTCACATGACCACTATCTAGCCTCTTAGGGCCTGATTTATGAAAAGTTAGCACCACTTTGCATCCTTTTTTGATTCAAAAGCGGCATAAACTTCCAAAATAGCACCGCCTTTGCGTTCTTCTTTGATGTAAAGGCGGCGTAAGCTTACAAAATATATTTTGTAAGTTTATGCCACTTTTGCGTCAAAAAAGGACTCAAAGGCGGCACTAGCTTTTCATAAATCAGGCCCTTAGTTTCCTAATGCCACTGTCGTCAGAGTGGGGACTGGAGCAGGAAAGGATCTAAGCTCACGCTTAAAAGCTATGCATTTCAATAAGTGCTTCTCAGCCGTGATGTAATGTTATGTATGAATTTCAAAGTTTCCAAATATTAAAACAATTGTCTTTTTCTTAAATCTTCATCATATTTCACATGATGTTTGTTTATGATTTACTTGGCAAACATTTTCAGGGCTGGGCTCGTACATGGGTTGGAAGAGCCAAGCACGACCCTTGGCTCGGCTGTGGCTTGCTCTGTTAATCTGTTGACTCCTCCACGTTTACTTCCACGCAGGTTTTATAAAACATAAACTACCATTAATGTTACAGAAACTCAAATAGGAATGCCCTGCCCTCTAGTGGCCAGCACTGCACACTAACCAGACTGCAGGATAAAAAGGAAAGTGAATTCTCTCCAGGCGGCATTGCATCACGTAAATGAAAACGTTGCATCATTCAGCACGTGTGTGAAATCCGAGCGTTTGACAGGTGCTTCCCAGGAAAAGGCCCGTCAGGAATGTGGCGTGTTGTCACCGTGTCGCTCACAGGCTGCTAGACACAACAGAGCCACAGCAAGCAGGCAAAGCTAATGGGACTGAAATACATTTGTTAGAACCCCGAATAAAACACTAGAACATTCTTCTACACTAAAACAAGCATTGGCAAAGCCAATATGTTTCGCCTTTGCACAAGCTGTAATATTTGTCATTTTTTACGTGGAACACACGGGGAGAGGAGGTGGCTACCGGTTCATATCTCAGTGGTGGCTCAACATACTGGGATTCTAGTTAAAAGACGTAATGTAAATGAATGTGCCCATCTGTAATGTAACTGGTGTTCATGTAAAAGGACTACGATACCGTGACGTAGAGTTCGCGATATAGGAAACTGCAAAACAAGTTTGGCAGACGTAAGAGCCAGAGAGATAGTGAGGGGTGGCGTTAATAGTAATGAAATAAAATGCAAAACACCTAACATAGGCCAATGCGCTCATATTGCTAGCTAAATCTTAAAGTTCACATTAGGCAACTATTTCAATACCGGAACGCGTTTTTTACCTATTACATTAGTTTGTCGAAGGTATAGGATCTGCACTACTGTGCTGTAGTACGTATGATATCAAACACATATTAGCATAGCGATCTTGGCGTTCGTGTGATCTTGCGGCGCTAGAGAATAAAGAGGAAATAGAGAGGCCTCGGTAATGAAAGCCAGCACAATGGAACACACAGGGAAGAGGATGTGGCGTAAGATAGTGGTCCACTTTGAAGCTGGAGACCGATTAAATGACAATGTAATCGCAAGTGCCCATTTATTACGTAACTGGTGTTTATGTAAAGTGCTCTGATATCATCGGGTTCAGTTTGCGCTATATGAAACTGCGAAACAAGCTTGGCAGACAGAAGAGCCACAGGGGGCGTGGAGACTGGTGTTAATAGTAATTGAATAAAATGCAAAACGGCTTGTATAGGCTAATAGTGCTAGCTAAATCTCAAAGTTCACAATAGACAAGTATTTTAATAATGGAACGCTTTTCAATCTATGTTAAAAATTATGAGTTTGTTTTACATTCATTTGTCGATGTAGGATCTGTAATACTGTGCTGTGCTGTGTATGCTAGCAAACACACATTAGTATACCGCTCTTGCCAACACAGTGGAACACACAGGGGAAAGGATGTGGCATAACAGCTAGTATCGCCAACTTTCAAGATGGAGACCGGTTTGAGTCCCGGCAGAGTCTCATCATCCTGGGAATCTGATTGAATATGCCCATCTGTAATGTAACTGGTGTTCATGTAAAGCACTCCGGTACCGTTTAGTCCAGTTTGCGCTATAGGAAACTGCAAAACAAGTTTGTGAGAAGGAAGAGTTGGATGGGTTGAGGGGGAGAGTACAGCAGGAGGGGAGGGCAAGTAAGTAAAGTAATACTAGAGCAGATGGACCACAGACATGTGCATTCCTATAGAATGGATTTATAAAAGTAAAAAAAGTAATTTGCGAAGAATGTGGTCAGTGGAAGGACACTGGGTAAAAGCCAGTAAGTTGTGACAGGGAAGAGTACTTGGTATGATGGCATGCACGGCAAAGGAGAGACCAGGAAGTCAACGTAGACGAAGCAGATAGCGTGCAAGCCAGTCAGAAGCATGTAAATGAGAGCGGCTTTGAACTAAGCCAATGGTAAGTTCAGGCAAGTAAGGGGTGGGTTCTAAGCCCCTTTTAATATTTTTTTTTAGCCACAAAAGATCTTGCAAACAGTAGGTGCTGAAGACAGCAGTGCTGTCAAGCCAGATCTATAAAGAGGTGGCCATGTTTGGTTCTTTCTCTTTCCTTAAGGTGCTGACTTTATTGTAAAACTACAATGTTGCAGTGTGTCATTTTATAAACAGTGAATCAAGCAGAAACATTGTAATAAAAATCCCCCTTTTTAAGGGTTTATTCCATATGGAATAAGATAAACTTTATAGCAATTTTCTGGAGCTGCACCTGAAGTAAACGGAAATAGCCTATTTTCAGAGCAAAACTGCATTTATTTATATGCACCATGTGCAGTATGCTATTTGTCTCAGTATAGAGTGTGGATATGTACTCAGTGCACTTCTGGATGGCTGCAGGATAAAAAGCTGGACTTAGAAAGATGTGAATAGAGTTATATGTTCCTTTGTAATGACATCAGTCATGGATAGACTAGTCACCGGTTTGTCCATTCTGTCTTGTGTTCTATTAGTCGAACATGAGTTTTACCCATAGAACTCCTATTATTGAATAATTTCATCCCCGGGGATGGGCTCCCTGGGGGCTGTGATGTCATGGGGAGGGGTGCCCCTCGTCCACCCTTATTGGATGTGGCCGCAGGGGTTGGTTCCTTGGGGCATATAATTATACAATGTGGCCCTGGTCATCATTTTGGTTTGTTTTTTTCAGATCCCGTGGGTTTGTCCCTCCGGCTCTACCCCACGGAGCACACTTTTTTTTATTTACGACTGCAAAGACAGGGGACTAAGGGCCAGATGTAGGAAATTCCTGAATTGCGACTTGCAAATTGCGTGTCAGAGAGGCTCGCAATTTGTGAGTCGCAATTCAAGATGCAGGATGGTGTCCCTAATATTAATGAGGTGGGTCGCAATTTGTGCTTTTCACTGTGCTTAGCGGAGGTTGGTGATGGGCGGTGGTTAGCCAACGGCCTGGCTACAGGCCAGGCCCTGCCGCCAACCCCTGATGTGCACAGCCTTTGCATATGTTTGGCAGAATTCTTCCCCTAGTGAAGGGTTGTTTGTAGTACCCAGCCATTGTTCAGGTCCTTCGGCCAACCTCGGTTGTGCACGTGGAAAGATGTGCACAGTGCACAAAGGTATGCTTTAACAGACATTGGATGTACTATATGATGAAAAAAGGCATAGATATACTGAATGTTTGGTTAGCTTTGTTTATAATACCTCAACAAAATAGCACCATTGACATTCATTAGTTATGATTTCTGCAATTCGTAAAGCGCACAGTAGCCATGCAAGCCATAACTCCCACACCAAATGTGATGCTTATGAAACCACAATATTTATACCAGTAAATAACAATAACTAATCAAAGCAATACATAAAATACTTTCAATCATCTTTTCCATAGTATTAATGGGAATATGGCATTTAATCTCATCTGTATGTTTACAATATAACTCCACTGTTAATGAGGGTTTACATTGAATTTCTCTGGCCATACAACTAACACTCCTATAGGAAATACCCTGGAGTGATCTGGGCTCTGGGTTTCCCTAATACATTTGGGATTTGTTGATGAGATATGATGAAGAATAATGTCATGAAGAGAAATTTGCTTTTCGCAAAAACTAACTCTACTACACATTATTCAAGAAAATTGATGATACCAACACTCTAACTTTTTCATTTTAAAACACTGTTTTTCATAAAGGAAGTTTAAATACTAATTCATCAATTGAAATTGATTGAACAGTTTTGCTGTGATTAAGCTATGCATCTGCGAAACTGACTTCAATGATGGCAGGCGGCTTGGTGGCTTTTTATCTGAGCACTCATAAACAAGGAGTGGACCCGGAGGGCACTCTAAGCAAGACAGAACGAATTACACCCTTATTAGCTGAGAGAAGCACAAAGTAGGAGCTATTGGTTTGTGTCTTTACGAGTACCCACTAATAAGCATTGAAAATACAGTTACAAATATGAAACGCATGCATTGCTTGAGTATTATTTCTTTAACAGTCTTGTATGACAACTCTGCATGTGTCTTGCAGATGTCTCTGTGGATTGTTCTGAGGGCACACCTGCATCAGTTAAGCTTAAGTCGCACCCATGCATGGGGAAAAAATAAAGCAGAATGTAAATTCACAAAATGACAGGAGCAGAATGTGGCAGGGCACAAACACATATGCATTCTATTAATCTGATATTATTATTTCCTCTAGGTTGAGTCAAGAAACGGAATCCAGAACTGGGAATAATGAACTTCAGGGATGCACAAGGAAGTGCAGACCGTGTGAAGGAAAAGAGGACCATAGGGGGGAAAATACAAATATTGGGCCTTCAGTGCTATAGGGGCGCTGGCTGATCTGAAGAAGACAATCTACAGAGCAGCCTAGAGAGATTACAGTCAAGTTATCAAAAGTCCTGGGCTTCTTACTCAACGAAAACCTTCTCTTGAAAGATAATATGGCTGCCAAGGCAACCTCAGCCGGTTCCATCTGCAAAAATGAAAACACCTTAAGCACACCCTCTCGCAATAGGATCTTAAAACAGCATTCAAGGCTTCCTCGTGGATGCATTCCAACTGATGTCCTAAAGTATCTCGCCCGATGAAAACGGTTCACGCGCAGCAACCCACTTACCCTTTGACGCAAAAAAGCGAACAAGTCACTCACATTAGCTGTCTTTCCACCCCAGATGCTCATTCAAAACCGCTTGCTTGACCTACAATGCCTTCCACCTAAATACTCTGAATTATGTGAAGAAGGACCTCAAAATATCATAGAAGTGGAAATACCTTCTGTGCTACTCTGTCTGGGCCATTCTCAGGATTTTCTTTCACAATCTGGAATGTCATCCAAGCCCACATCTGAAATGCATCCTCCTTTCTCTTTTTCATCAGTTACAGAAATGTCAACTCATAAAAGAATATCTGAATGCTTGTATCCAGTCTAGAGCCTCCCATCCTTCAGTACTGGAATAACCTTCTCAGGATTAGGATGATGTAGTCCTTGAAATATAATGTTGGTGTATATGGTAAATATAACAATAATCAAGTAACATCACATAGGCCATATTGCTAATAAAATACAGTGCTACTGTACTAAATTATAATCAAACTGCTTGTGGAAATAGAAAGATTTGTTTTAAATGAGCTGAAAACAGTAAACCCAAATTGTAAGTGGCTGATTTAGTTTAGCAGAGAGGGTATATGGGATGAGTTTGTAGCCCCTACGCGAAACTGAAGGTCCAGCCTATTGATTTACAGTTGGGCAGACCTTAAGTATGCAGCGATGGAGACAAATATGTGCTCATGTAGCCAAAGGGATGGCATGAAAGGTGCACCGCAGATAGAAATGAGGGATGTTTGTGCCTACTAGCAATGGTCCTCACAAATTAAGTACTGCTAGCCTACAACACGTACCTTTTCTATCCCAACATATCTTACCAGTCATACCTACCTACCATTCCTAACACACACAAACTACTATCCATAAGCTACCATACCCATACCTAGATACCATAACTACCTCTATAGTCCAGAGGAAATGGGGTGTATTATATGGTAGTGCAACCTCTCTGTGTTATAAATTTACCAGCCCTTTTTCAACCCCTGGGTAATGCCAAACCCTCAGCTCAATTCTGGGTAACTGTGGCTCTGAGCAGCAAGGCCTACACAGAGAAGCAAGTGTTAAGCAGTTAAACAGCACCAAAACAATTGAAGAAGTATATTTTAACAGTTTCAGGCACTTCATCCACATTGCAATGGATTCCTATGGAGTGGTCCTGATGCAAGGGATGAAGGATGCTGAAGATGCTCTAAGGATGCTGTGGAAGTGATGCAGTCAATTAGGGTTTTCCTGCAGGGATCTCTTGGTCCACACACATGATGAGGGGGTCCTGGTTGCAGGCTTGACGTTTTCTGAAGTCCTCTCTGGTCTGTCCAAAGTCCAGTCGCACCTGCACTACCAGTCGGCCATTGTCACGGTCACAGGCTAATCCTTCCTGGGTAGATAACTCACCTTCACTGCAACTCTACTACAGCGCTCCCGGATCCAGTGAACTCAGGTGCAATTCTTTACATTGGGTCTTAGTCCTCTGCGCTGCATGGTGGCAGTAGAAGTGGCATGAAGACTTTGAGCTCACAACTTGCCCTAGCATACTTCTTCAGCTGTTGTGGCCCTGTGCTGCAAACAGGAGTCCAGTCGGCTGGCTCTTGGAGGTATCTTGGTTTGACTGGGCTTTGGAGATGTCTTCTCCTTCAGCTGGACTCAGCAGGCACAGTCTCTCTCTCTGCTAGCCACCAGGTACAGCAAGTGCAGTACTTGTGGGTGCAGCCTCCGTGTGCTGTCCCCACCATGCCGCAGGGTAGTCCTCCTTTATTCTGTTTTCCAAGTCGGTCTAAATATGAGGTCTGGGCACCAGGGGTGCCTCTCTTATGCTCAGAAAACTCATTCAGGGCAGGATGCAGTTGGTAGCCAGTGGACTAACAGGTTCTTTCCCCCCCAGCGACCACTTCCTGTGGAATGTGGCATCTGGCTATCCCAGGATGATCATTCAGCCCACTCCCATAATGCCAAGACCCACCTTTTGTTGTCCCTAGCCCACCCCGTGGTGTGGCTATCTCAGGGCTACATGGCTCAGAAACCTGTTGGACAACTGGTTTCTCCCTCTCTGCTCCCCAGGTCAGCCTGTCTACCTCAACAATGGGGCAGCCTTCCCCCTCTGGTGTCCCATATTATTGGAAATGGGGTCTTTGGTTGGCAGTCAGGTTACCCCCTGTCCAAGCAAGGACCCTCACTCTAGTCAGGGTAAGTCACACACAATCCAAATTATCCTGTGCCCACCCGATGGTAGCTTGGCACTGAGAGTTCAGGCTTAACTTAGCAGGCAATGTGCAAAGTATTTGTGCAATAAATCATACAATAACACTATATAGCACCACAAAAATACACCACACAGCGTTTAGAACAATATATAATATTTATCTGGGTATTTGCAGGTCAAAACAATAAAAGATGCAATATGAAAATGTAAAAATATCACTGGAAAGTGATATAAAGTGTCTTAAGTCTTTAAAAAGCAAACAAATTCTGTTTCAAGCACAAAGTACCTGGTTTGGAGTGAAAAATCTCCGCAAAGGGCCGCAGAGGAGGAGATGCGTGGAAAATGGTGTGTGCGTCGGTTTCGCCCCTTCACACACGGACTTGCGCCGTTATTTTTCACGCGGGGAAGACGTTGCATCGATTTCCAGCGCGCGGACAGGTCTCCTCTGTGGGTCGCGGGGTTTTCAGACGCCCCGGGGTCTGTGCGTGGAATCCTGGGCTTGTTGTCCGGCTGCACGTCGTTCCGGTGGGCTGTGCGCGGAATTTTCTCCCTCACGGCAGGCGCTGCGTCGATTTCCCCTCTGGAAGTCGGGCGGCATTGTCCAGGTGGCCCGTGTGTCGAAGTTCCGGTCGTACCGCAGACGTCGCGTTGATCTTTTCCACGCGGTGTCTTTCCGGATCGGCGTGCGGTGAAGTTTTCACTGCGGAGCAAGCTGTGCGTCGAATTTTTTGGCACACAAGGAGTCCAATTGAAAGATAGAAGTCTTTTTGGTCCTGAGACTTCAGGGAACAGGAGGCAAGCTCTATCCAAGCCCTTAGGGAGCACTTCTGCAGCAAGGCAAGAGTTCAGCAAGGCAGCAGGTCAACAGCAAGGCAGCGGTCCTCTGTATAAACCAGTCAGGTGAGTCCTTTAGGCAGCCACGCAGTTCTTCTTGTCAGGGTGCAGGTTCTGGTCCAGGTTTCTTATCCAGGAAGTGTCTGAGGTGGTAGAGCAGAGGCCCTGTTTTATACCCAAATGTGCCTTTGAAGTGGGGGAGACTTCAAAGAGCGGCTTAGAAGTGCACCAGGTCCCCTTTCAGTTCAATCCTGTCTGCCAGGGTCCCAGTAGGGGGTGTGGCAGTCCTTTGTGTCAGAGCAGGCCCTCCACCCTCCCAGCCCAGGAAGACCCATTCAAAATGCATATGTATGCAAGTGAGGCTGAGTACCCTGTGTTTGGGGTGTGTCTGAGTGAATGCACAAGGAGCTGTCAACTAAACCCAGCCAGACGTGGATTGTAAGGCACAGAAAGATTTAAGTGCAGAGATATGCTCACTTTCTAAAAGTGGCATTTCTAAAATAGTAATATTAAATCCAACTTCACCAGTCAGCAGGATTTTGTATTACCATTCTGGCCATACTAAATATGACCTTCCTACTCCTTTCAGATCAGTAGCTACCACTTCAACAATGTATGAGGGTAGCCCCAATGTTAGCCTATGAAGGGGGCAGGCCTCACAGTAGTGTAACAACGGATTTAGGAGTTTTACACTACCAGGACATGTAAACTACACAGGTACATGTCCTGCTTTTTACCCACACAGCACCCTGCTCTAGGGGTTACCTAGGGCACACATTAGGGGTGACGTATATGTAGAAAAAGGGGAGTTTTAGGCTTGGCAAGTACTTTTAAATGCCAAGTCGAAGTGACAGTGAAACCACACACACAGGCCTTGCAATGGCAGGCCTGAGACAAGGTAAAGGGGCTAATAAAGTGGGTGGCACAACCAGTGCTGCAGGCCCACTAGTAGCATTTAATCTACAGGCCCTGGGCACATATAATGCACTCTACTAGGGACTTACAAGTAAATCAAATAGTCCAATTGGGTGTGATCCAAGGTTACCATGTTTAAAGGGAGAGAGCATAGGCACTTTAGCACTGGTTGGCAGTGGTAAAGCGTGTAGAGTCTAAAAGCCAGCAAAAACAGTGTTCAAAATGTGGAGGGAGGCAGGCAAAAAGTTAGGGGTGACCACCCTAAGGCTGTCAGGTCTAACACATATCTGCTGTTGAAAGACAGCTGCTCCTTTGAAGCCTGCCTTTTGAGGCTAACACCTAAGTTATTTCCTGCAGGAGGGATTGACACCTACTTCCCCTGCAATCCCTCCTTGTTCTCCTTCCTGAGTATCGTTTGCACATCTCAAAAGGACAGAAAGCTGTCTTGTGAAGCAGGATCCATGTGTGCTAGGGAAAGGAACAAGAATCTTAACCGCAACAAAGTGACAGCTTAGCTAAGCTGCACACTGCAACAAGTTACATTAATTTTCAACTTGAGATACAAGTTGGGTTTAATGTAACAAGTTGTTGGATACCTTGGAGTGCCCACTTTGGTTGCACCATTCAGGAGTTAGCACATCTGAGAGGTCACTGTGTAACCCTGTGCTTGTCAATGGTGCGACCAAGTCTTTCCCCAATAAAAAGGCAATTTCTTGATTCTTACTGTCAGGCCTTGTAAAAAATATGTCCTGTCTGTGTCATAATTTGCTCCCTTCCTCTAGGGTCTTGTTTGGCCTGCCAGAGGTGTGACTTACACACATGTACAGGGGAAGTGGTGGCTTTACCATTGCAGTCAATGTCAAACTTGGGCTAGCAGGGCAGGATGGCTCCACTAGTCTGCAATAGGAGACTGGTGGACTCATTTTAGGTGAGGGACTTCCAGGATGGCACAATCAGTGCTGCAAGCCCTGGGGTACCTTTCGACCTTATATGCCTTGGGTACCAGTGTACCATTTACTGGGGCCTTACAGGTAAGTTAGCCATTTCCAATAGGTTATAGCCAATTTGACATATACTTTACGGGGCACTGGCACTGAGGTTAGATTAGCTGGCCTCAGTTCATTCTCAGAGTTGAAAAACCAGCAGCACTCATTCAAAAACCTGGGGGTGACCACATAAAAAGAGGCATTTCCTTACACATAGCTACCTATGATTCATACTGTACCTACCTATCATTGCTAACTCCCGTCTGCTACTTACCAAGCCTAATGTACCATACCTAATTGTTGAACCCACCAATCAACTTTAGCTATGTCCTTGTTCTTGACCCTCTACAGGGTTCCGCTGCCTTTTGGTTAAATTCATGCTATTTAAATACCACATAGATACAGACACATACAAGGTAACATTTCTAAATTAAACACACACCTTTCTACTATATCTCATCCTCAGTAACTATCATATCATGCTTTACCTACCATATCTAACCAACCTACCACACCTCCTGACAACACCTAACATATCTGCCTACCGCCACCACTTACCTGCCATTTCTCTTACCCACCATACCTATTCTACCATACCTACCAAATGCACTTTTACATTCCAAACCAAATCTACCTGACATTCCTACCTACCATGTCAACCATACCAAAACCACCATATCAAACCTAGCATACCTTCAAAACGACCATATCTACCTACCATACCTAACCTAACCTACCATCCCTAACCTACCTACTTAGACTACTATACCTAACCTTCCACAGGTACCATGCCTAACCAAACTCTACCTGCTATGAGCCGGCAGTTTACTGAAAAATGGGGTTCAGTCATCAAATTCTTTACTGACCATTACTTCTCACATCCTAAGGCGTTGCACTATAATACAAACTAACTTTCACACAACGTCTTACAGATTAACAGACACCAAGCACAACCCTCACAATGTACTTTAACGTGGCACACAGCTAATGGCATCTCATCATTCTCACAATACCCCTCTCTACCAATAACCATTAACTGTAAACATCAAACGTCATTGCCACTGATGTCAACGTCTACAGGCACATTAATACCTCTACCCTTCTTAAGAAATATCTAAACATTTAAAAAACAGCTAAAAGTTCTACGAACCATCTTCCATTACGCTCCTTTTAATGTACTACTTTATACCACTGTATCATTACAAGGAGTGCACTGTTCAGCTAAACAAGTGCATACCCAAGTGATACTTATTTTAATGCAAATACTTCTTCATTTGCTGTCAATTCCCTTTAAATGTCTTACGACGTCATTTTAGTATCTAGATTGAAAGGCTGTAGTACATATATGTATCTATCGCAGTTTCAAAATACTGCACAACCAAATACAATTTGAAAACAAAACTATTGCTACGTACGACACAATTAACATGCCAGGCATACTGGCAGTGCCAATGTTTGCTTTCAGAGTGCGAACTCATTGACAACGGAATATATCGTTTTACACCTGGGAATGGTTTTCCTTGAATAGTGGCTGTGAAAGTGCACTACGATACGAATTAGGGAATGGAAAAACTACTTCCTTTCAAACTTCAGTTGTAAATGTTCGGATATATTACCACAACACACAACGCTGTACACTACATTTCTTTTTCGCTGCACGGCTATTTGCGTTGTGTACACAGTGATGCAACTGGTTAAAACTATTTAAATGCAAAAAACGTGTAAAATATTCACTTTCAAGATAAAACGCATAGCTGCCGCCACGTGACGTCCAGTGGTCTTCTCGAACACCCAAAAACAGGAAGCCCCGGAAAACAGTGGAACCTGAATACGAGGACGCTAAAAGGAAAGCAAAACCGGAAAACTCCCTTCCAAGATGTTACCTTTTCATTTTCGTGATGTAGCCATTCTCTATGCAATATATTTAATCATGGATTTTCAGCGCGAGGAGAAACCTTCAGAGCAGCATCCGAGAAGGTAAGAGTCTGTCTCGGAGAATGAGTGGGTTTATTGCACGTTAGTATAGGGTCAAAGAAATTCACTGAAATGTGCACTTTGTTGTGGCATCAGCCGCAGATGAATGGCTAGGCAATGCGTTTTTGTCCTCCCGGGAAACATCACTTGTGTTTTGAAAATGATCTCCTATAGCAACCTTTCCGAGATTTTCAAATATTATTCACAAACAGAATTTGTCGGATCTTGCATTTTTATTAGCATTCATTTGAAAGTTCATTTTGAGTTTGAATTTCTAGAAGTTTGCCTTAAAAGTATAGCACATACTTATTAGTTTACTCTTATTTTCTTTGTCATTGTTTTAGAAGGTTAGACTTTCAATGCCAAATTTGTATTTGGGTTTCTTGCATGTGTTTATTTACTTATTTGTGGTTTAGTGTAGAGCAAAGTCTGCCCTCTACTGGTGACGTTGACGTTTGTTTGCTGATCACTAGCATTGCAGCCACGGACTATTCTTGTAATCAGTAGTACAGCTTTTCTACTATTGAATAAAGAGGATTCACCAGAAAGTCTTTTCAGAAAAACTTTTGAAATTCATATTGTAATACAGATTTCTGAAGATGAATGCTTGATTGTTTTGCAGCTGGCTTTCATCACCATGGCACGACTTACACTAGTGACGGGGGTCTTCCTTCTCTGTGGAGGCTATGTCCTCTGTCAGAAATGTGTATTTTCCCACCACCAGCAAAAGAAGTTCAACGAGAATAGTCAGCTACTTCTGGAAAAGATGGTAAGTCACTAACTTGTTTATTTATTTATGTACTCTTCGCTATTACTAAGGTGCCACGCGGTACTGCTACACAGCCCAAGCACAGGGTTTAGATTTGGAATCCACACTCACTTCCTGCCCCCTAACACTTCTTAATTCCAGTCTCCCTTTCAACAACTGCATTAAACAAGTATGTCTATTTCTGACCTTTGACCTCACAAGACGTCTTAGATTGGTCAGATCAGGATTTTTAAGTAACGAAAACTGGATTAGCAAAGTTTGTTTCTTTCTGGGGGCCAAGCATCCCACAGATTGTAAGGTGGAGCCCAACCGTATGATTGTCAGGCAACAGCATGAAGACCACTGGGCAAGAACACTGTGGCATTCTGTGAGCAACCTATCTACCTGAAAGTAAGCAGCAAAGTATGCCAGGGTGACGGAGGCAGGGGACCTGGTAACCAGAGGGTGTGAGGGAAGATTCTAATGCTACAGTATACTGAGGTGAGAAAGGAAGGAGCCATGTCGTGGTAGACAGGGAGGACTGCATTCTTTTTGAAGGGCATAATGGTTCACTAGTCTCAGAGTAGGACAAAGAGAACGTGTCAAAGGAAAACCTAAGCAAGGCAGTGATAGTGTAGCCCATCAGGGGCGTATTGCAGGCCCCTGCGGAGCAGGTTGGGGCCCCCAACCCTCCAGGGGGACACCCACACCTCAAAGAGGGCACCATTCAGCCCAAGATCAACGAATATCTCTGAGACATGGGGAGTCGAGCTCCCTCATCATATTATGCGGGGGGAAGGCCTACCCCGGTATCTCAATAGCACTAGCAAGATAATGGCATGCCACGGGTGAGAGGGAGAGAGTATACCATGATCCTGAGAACGACAGGGATATAGTAGATCATACAGTGGGTGTTTGAGAGACAACATCATAGGATTGGCCGGAATCTAATTTAGTTTAAGGTTGACTTAAAAAGAGTACAATAATCTTAAGGATGATAGGAAAAGAAACATCCTTATATCCTAGGAGTAATAGGGAGAGTGTGTAAGTAAGTTGTGTGTGTTATAGAGAGATTTTCATATGTCCTTGAGGGGGAGAATGATTATCAATTTATTCCATGATGAACACGAGAGGGTGAATGAGAGGGAATATAATTGCAGCAGGTATCCTAATTTATTGACTGAGGGTGATAAGGAGAGAGTACAATCATGGCTATTCCCCTGACATGTTACAGGGACAAAAGGCCTGAACCAAGATGTGAGCTGCGGCTGAGCTCCCACATTAAGAATCCCCTGAGTGAACTAGGCTTTGCTGAGTGCAACCTTGGCCCACCCTCTGTAGCCTGGCCTGAGTAGAGCGAGACAATCCCCAGATAAAACAGGTGTTAAGTTTAACAAGCCGTCCAAACAACGTCTTCACCAATATTAAATAAAGAAATGAAGAAACTTAGAACATGTTGAAATATAAAGCAAAAATATTCAAAAGCTATGCTAAGAAAAGTGTTTTGGAGTAACGGGTTCCCTAAACTTTTCTCATTAGGTGAATACCAATGATAGAAGACAACGTACCACGAACATGGTGATTAAAATGAATTTTGTTCGGCAGTAGTTTACCAAGAATGGCCACTAGAAACACCCAGTCCAAGAAAGGTTAGAATCCAAAGTTCGTTACAGAGGTGTAGGCTGTTTCTTTAGGCCTTAGTCCAGTGCTAGATTAAAGCCATTACAACCAGCTGCCTCAATGCACCATGATCAAGTGGCCAGATGAGGGCACCACATTACAATAAACAGCAGTACAGACCAATATGCAGGACTCTCGTATATCACCAGTGTGCATTTCATTGAGAAGGCATCCTCATTAAAAAAAAACTTGACTCGTGATTTCCTCCAAGTTCTATGCTTCGTCTCCATGTTAAGAAATACGTATTTTAATTACAAGTAATTAACACTGTCAATGTTTATCCTTAAAATCAGGCATTCACTCAGCCCTCCTGGACCTATGTTAAGCACTGTTGTTGTACACCCTTGTTGTACGTCATTGGAATCAACATTTTACACTGAACTATCTTAACACCCCAAGCTCAATGCTCCCACTTTTTAGGTTGCAGCATACCAGATAGCACAACTGTCTGGTTTGCCAAAGACATCTTTATGACTTTCAAAACGTTGACCTAGGAATGTATTCCGCTCGTTGATTACCATTGGCTTTGTGGTTTGTAACTCACATTTTTATGCTTTCTATTTGCTGACGTTATTTGCTTTAGGTTCTCCATGTTCAGTTCATCCCTCCCATTGCCTAAACCACGATGACAGTATTCTTCCACAAACTCTCTTTCTGTAAATAGGCCTTTATATATTTTTCTTATTTTGTCACATTTGCTGTGCATTCGAAGACAGAGGTCAAATGGCAGGCTCTCTCTTCCAGGGAGCTTGGTGTTCATTTATCTTCTATGACTACAGAATGAGAGAATTTATGTGACAATCCTGCTGAGTACCCTTATAATACAAAAGGGATGTTCTTTTTTTTTGTAGCACACTACAAAAAAATGAACTGTGCTGATGCTTCAGAATATATCAGAATTAGCACAAATGAAACACTTTTCCATTATAATTCTGGTATGGTTGAAGCAAATATTTGAATATGATCAAAACACATCAATCAATCAATCATATTCTAGGTGATGACATTTGCACACATTATTATTTATGTGCAGTAAACAATTTTTTGTGCAAATGTAATGGTCCTTTCAATTGAAAATTCTTGTAATAACAGGTAGATTGGCCACCGTACGCCACTCTACTCAATTTAACCCAATCAACATCATCGCACTCCAATGTAGCCCACACTACCCCTATCTACTACACTCCAAACTGACCCAATCTACCCCACTCCAACGTACCTCAGTCCAACCCACTCCAGTTCAATCTTCCCAAACCCACTCCAATCTACCCCACTGCAATCTACTCCATTCCAATTTACCCCACTCAATTCCAATTTACTTCACTCCAAACTCCACTGCAATCTATCCAACTACTCTCCACTCTATTCTAACCCACTCCAATCTATCTCATTCGCTTAAATCAGCTTCACTCCAAACTACTACAATCTGCCATACTCCAATTTACCAAACCTACCCCACTCCAAGCTACCCCACTCCACTCTACCACACTCCACTCTACCCAAATCTACCCCACTCCAATTCACTCCAACCTACCGATCTACCTAACTCCAATCTAACCAACTCGACCCAATCCACCCACTCCAATCTACCCCACCCCACTGTACCCAATCTACCCAGCTCCAATTTACCTTTCCCCAATCTACCCCATCCCAATCCTCTTCCATCTGCCCCACTCCAAACTACCCCACTCCAATCATCCCTCTTCAGTCTACCAAACTCTATTCCAATTCACCCTACTCGAATCCTCCCAATCTATACAACTGTACCCCACACTAATATAACCTACTCCACTCAAGTCTACCCACTCCATTAAACTCTTCCCCGATCTATCTCCCTCTGCTCCAATCTATGTAGCTTCACTCTGCCCCAATCTACCCTCTCCAATCCACCCAATCTAGCGCAATCCACTCTGTTCCAATCTACCACACTCCATTACACTCTACCGAATCTACGTCACTCCACTTCACTCTAATCTACCCTGTGCCACTCAAATCTACCCCACTCCAGTCCAATCCAACCTACTCCACTCTACCCTACCCCATTCAATCCACCCTACTCCAATCTACCCCACTCCTCTCCAATCGACACAAATCAAATCTACCCCACTTTACTCCAATCTACCCCATTATATTCCACCCAGTCTATCTCACTTCATTCTACCTCACTCCACTCCGGTCTTCCTCACTTCACTCCAATCTACCCCATTATCTTCCACCCAATCTATCTCACTTCAGTCTACCCCACTCAACCCTAATATACCCCACTCCACCCTAATGTACCCTGCTCCACTCCAATCTACTCCTCTTCCATCCAATCTACCCCTCTCCACTCCAATCTACCACACTCTACTCCAATCTACCCCACTCTGCTCTGATCTACCCTACTCCAATCTAGCCCACCCCAATCTACCTCAATCCACTGCACTCCATTTTACCCTGATCTACCCCACTCCACTCCAATCTATCCCTCTCCACTCCAATCTACCACACTCCACCCCAATCCACTCCATTCTACCACAATCCACCCCTAATCAATCTACCCCACTCTAATCTACCTCACTGTAATCCACCCCACTCCAGGCTACCCCAATCAACTCCACTCTATCCCAATCTCCCCTCCTGTACCCCACTCCAATCTGCCCTACACCACTCCAACCTACCCCGCTCACATAGTCTATCCCACTCCACCCCAATCTACCCCAGTCTGCTCCAACCCACACCAATCCAATTTACCCTGCTCCCATAGTCTATCTCACTCCACTCTGCTACACTCTACTATACCCAAGTCCAACCCACTCCACTTCACTCTAATCTATCCCACTCCAGTCTACCTCACTCCGCTCAAAACCATCCCACTCCACTCCAATCAAACCCAGTCCACCCCACTCCAATCTACTTCACCGCACTCCACCCCAATCTACCTTACTCCAATCTATCTCACCCCAATCTACCCCCTCAACTCTACTCCACTCTAATCTATTCCATCCCATTCTACCCCCTAACCCCACTCCAGCCCATCCTCCTGTAATCTACACCACCCCACTCTACCCCACCCCAATCTACCACAACTCCAATCTACCCCACCCCAATCTACCCACTCCACACCAATCTACCCCACTCAAAACTACCCCACTCCAATCTACTCCGCTGCAATCCACTCTATCCTACTCAAATCCACCCAGTCTACCCTACTCCACCCTCATATACCTCACTACACTCCACTCTTCCCCAATCTATCTCACTCCACTCCAATCTCAACTCCTCTCCAATGGATCCAACGCCACTCCACCCCACTCCGCTCTGATCTACCCTACTGTACTCTACCCCACCTTACTGTACCAAAATCTACCTACCTCCAATCTACCCTCCCCAATCTACTCCTATCTACTCCACTCCAATCTGCCCCAATCCAAACTGCCCCACTCCAATCATCCCTCTTCAATCTACTCCTCTCCATTCCGATTTACTGTACTCAAATCCACCCAGTCTATGCCACTGTACCCCACCCGAATCTACCCTACTCCCCTTGAGTCTACACCACTCCATTCCACTTTTCCCCATTCTATCTCCCTTCGCTCCAATCTGTGCAGCTCCGATCTGCCTCAACCTACCCCACTCTAATCTTCCCACTCCAGTCCACCCAATCTAGCCCACTCCACTCTGCTCCAATCTACCACACTCCATTACATTCTACCCAATCTACCCCAATCCACTTCACTCTAATCTACCCGTGCCACTCAAATCTACCCCACTCCAGTCCAATCTAACACGCTCCACTCTACCCTACCCCACTCCACAGCTAACTAGCCAACTCCAATTCACCCCATCCAATTCACCTCACTCCAATCCACCACACTCAAATCTATCCCACTCCTCTCCATTCTACCCCAATGCAATTTACCCCATTTTACTCCAATCTACCTCAATCTACCCCCTCCAAACTATCCCACTCCTATCTATCTCACTCCAGTCTACCCACTTCACTCCAATCTACCTCATTCTGTTCACCCAATCTATCTCACTTCAGTCTACCCCACTCCACCCTAATCTACCTGGCTCCACTCCAATCTACTCCTCTCCAATCCAATTCACCCCACTCCAGTTTACCACACTCCACTCCATTCTACTCATTTTAACTCCAATCTACCCCACTCTGCTCCTATCTAGCCCACTTCAGTCTACCCCACTCGAATCTACCCCAATCCACTGCACTGTACTCTTTCCCAAGCTACCCCACTCTGCTCCAATCTATCCCAATATATCTCACTCCTCTCTACCCTGATCTACCCCACTCCAACCTACCCCACTCCACTCCAATTTATCCCTCTCCACTCCAATCTACCACACTCCACCCCAATGTACTCCACTTCACCCCCAATCTACTAAAATCTAGCCCAATCTACCCCAATTTAATCTACCTACTCTCATCTACCCCTCACCACTCCAACCTACCCTGCTCTCATAGTCTATCCTACTCCACCCCAATCTACCCAACTCTGCTCCACCCCGCTCCACCCCACTCCAATCTACCCCACCCCACTCCAATTTACCCCACCCCCATAGTCTATCCCACTCCAATCTACCACACGCGACTCAAAACTACTCCACTATAATCAAACCCAGTCCAGCCCATTCCACTCCTCTCCAATCTACCCTACCCCACTCCACCCCAATCTACCCTACTCCAATCTACCTCACCCCAATCTACCCCCTCCAATCTACGCCACTACAATCTATTCTATCCCTTTCTACCCCCTCACACGACTCCAGCACACCCTCCTGCAATCTACACCACCCCACTCTACCCCACCCCAATCTACCCCAACTCCAATCTACCCAACCTCAATCTATCCCACTCCACGCCATTCTACTTAAAACTACCCCACTCCAATCATTACTCTTCAATCTACCCCACTCCAATCTATCTACCCTACTCTAATCCACCCAGTCTACGCCACTCCACCCTAATATACCTCACTACACTACACTCTTCCCCAAGCTATCTCACTCCGCTCCAATCTCAACTCCTGTCCAATCTGTTCAGCTCCACTCCACTCCACTCTACCCCACTCTACCTCACTCCAATCTATCCATCCAATCCACCCAATCTACTCCACTCCACTCTACCCCAATCTACCACATTCCATTCTACCCTACCCAATCTACCTCACTCCTCTTCACTCCATACTATCATATGCCACTCAAATCTACCACATTCCAGTCTAACACTGCACTCCACTCCAGTCTACCTTACCCCACTCCACCCCAAACTACCCAATCTACCCCATCCAATCCACCCCATTCCAAACAACCCCAATCTACTCCACTCCATTCTACTCCACTCCAGTCTACTCAACCCTAACCCAATCTACCCCACTCCAGTCTACCCCACTCCACCCTAATCTACCCCACTCCACTCCAGTCTTCCCCACTCCACTCTAATCTACCCCATTCTAATTGACCCCACTTGTCTACCCCACTCCAATCTACTCCAATCCACTGCACTCCATTCGTTCCCCATCTACCCCAATATCTCCCAGTCCAGTCTATCCCATTCCACTTCAATCTACTGTACTCCATTGTCCATTGTTATTTTTCACACAATACCACCTCAGTTTGGACCAAGCCAGATGCAAATCAGTCTTGAGCTCGCTTCAGTAGGAACAGTCCAGCCTAAGTTGAAAGGCCAGGTCCTGTCTGAACCAGAGCACATGCAACCCAAGACCGGTTTACATACTAGTTTATGACTGCATATAATGTGGTTATAGAGCACCTGGTGTGATTTAATTGTCTGATAGGATGAAGTATGTCTGGGTTTGACATGGTACCGCTACAGTGATCCCTGTGGAAAATGGCATATGTGCCCTCATTCTGTGTGGCCCGCTTAACTGCAGTCCTGCGCTAAACAACTGTTTCCACAGGGATCAGAATTCTACATTTTGTGGCAATTACCACATGTGAGAAATTGGGCTGCTGGTTGAGAAGGTGTGAGCCCTTCTTAAGCAACAGCCACGATCATTGTCAGGTTGAACACAAAATAGTCACCAAAGTAACCAGTGCTTAACCCTCAGGTAGCGGTCAGGCTTAACTTAAAGGCAATGTGTAAACTATTTCTGCTGCACACAAACGCTAATAAAGTGATAACACTACACAACACAAATCCAACACTAATTTAGCAAAATAGGGTAAAAGTTAATACTTTATTTGACACCAAAACAACAAAATCCCAATGATTAGACCTGGAGATAAGCCATTTCAAAGATTTAAGGTAAGTATGGTGTCTAAAAGCAGAAAGCACTACTTGTGGTTATCTGATTATGTGAGAATGGATGAAATTCACAATTTATGGGGGACCTTGATGGAGAACAGGCCATATACAGGGACCAGGCTAATCCCTCCTGGAACTTGAGGCACAATATAAAACGGCAGCCAACCAATGTCTTTGCTAAATACAGATGACTCATATACTGAACAAGCATGCAAACTGCATGGATTAGATAGCAGATGAGACACAGCTGGAGTTGGGAATACTACCTCCTCCCCCACACAAGCATGCAGTGTCTCAGATTTACACTTCAGTGCTTATTAACTGCCTCCCTTCTCTCTCAGCATTCAGGGACAAATAGGAACAGGACCTGTGGAGATTTGATGATGACACGTGGGAGGAAACTTGTTGTTGTCCTGGGAGGTGGCCATATGGTCAGGATTCCGGCTGATACAGCTGAAAATGTCGCACATGGTGTATTACACCAGATTGCGCCTGTTGGTTATGGGAAAAGAAGACAACGAATAATGCCTTAGAGGCGGCAAGCAGAAGGGCACTCTGGTACATGCATTATGGGACTGCCTATGCCTACGTAAATACTGGGACATGATCTGTAAGACACTATCAAGGGGGACTGGAAAACACCTTAAGGCTCACTCCATCTCTATTCACACTGGGTTTCTGTGGTGAACAATCTCTAGATAAATCTGCACGATTATTCTGTAATAAGGCACTAGTGGTGGCCAAACATAACATAATCCATTGCTGGGGAATGGAGGCATCTCCTAAAGGAGCAGATTTGCAATCAAATGTGGACTGGTGCATGCAACATGCAAGTAGTGGTCTACTGGCCTTGTGGTGTCCTTGGTAAATTTGAAAAGGTGTGGGGCCCACGGAAGCAGCTAATCATCAAAGGGGAATGGTAGGGATCAGTCATAGCGGTTTAACCTCACCATTATGTTAGAATGATAACAGTAACCATCAACAACAGTCCACACATAGGGGGAGTAAAGGGTGGCAATTTGAAGCTGTAACAGCACAGAAAGTGACTAATAGAGCTGGAGTGTACTCAATATTTGCCTGGAACGTCTTCATAAATTGCGGACCTTGGGTGGCAAGGATTCAATGGAGACCTATGGTCTAATATGGAATGTTTGTCTGCTTGTTCTGAAATCAATAAAAAGATCTTTTGAAAAAAGAGCCCAAAACTTCAGGATTGCCCCTTCTTCTTCAGAACAGTGCACTCTGCTGCCAACCAAGGGCACATGACCTGGGGAGGCAACTTTTGGGGATCAGGAACTCACTCTTGCAGGGGCCTGCAGGGCTTAAGCAGGTCCACTTGTAGGTCCAGGCAGGCCCAGTTGCAGCGGGTCAGCTTGAAAGTAGTTGCAGGGGGGCCTCTGTAGCTGACCCACTGAGTCACTTCAGGTAGCCTGGAATGAAGAGAGCAGGTCCAGTCTTCCTTCTTTGACAGCAGGGCAGCCCTCAGGCAGCAGGGCAGTCCTCTCATAGTAGGACAGTCCTTCTTCTATAGTATCCATAGATCCAGGAATGTACTGAGGAGTTGGTCTGAGAGTCCAATATTTATACCTGCTGCCAGCTTTGAAGTGGGAGAAACATCTAGACCGCCACCCATCTGGTTCAGGAATTTCCTTCCTCCCTGTCCTGGTTCCAGAATGTCTGGGGTCGCAAAAAGCTAGTTTAAAATTCTTTGTGTGTATGCTGAGGCAGCTCCTTTGAAGTGCAAGTGTGGTAAGTAACAGCTCCACACTTTCAATCAAATCAGGATCGCCCATCCTGTCAACAACCAGTCACTTTTTGCGATACTGGCTGTGAACAATACAAAAAAGGTCAACTGCCAACTACACCTAGTCATGTGACCCAGGATGTAGGCTGCAGGCACTACCAGGAGTAGAAAATGGCAAACTTCTAAAAGTGGTATTGTCAGAATTGTCACTTAAAATCTTACTTTACCATTAAAGAGGGTTTTACAATTCATTAGAGACCAAAAGTTCTACCTGTTCCCACACAAAGGTTATTGTTAGACTTGGCATCCTTGGCGTGGTCTCCCCTAAATTTATGCCTCTGTTTCCCAGGTTGTTGATGTGTGCCGGACTCTGTTTTTGCTGTTTTTTCTTACTTTGGGCACTTTACCACTCTTATTTAGTGCTAAAGTGCAAGTGATCCTATACAAATTGTGTATGTAATTGGTTCATCCATGGTTGGCATATTTGATGCATTGTTAAGTCTGTAGTACTGTGCACTAGAAGTGCCCAGGGCCTGTAAATCAAATGCTACTAGTGGGTCTGCAGCACTGGCTGTGCTACCCACCTTAGTCGCTCTGTAAACAATGGCTCAGATCTGCCACTGCAATGTCTGTGTGTTCAGTTTTAAACTGCCAATTCAACTTGGCAAGTGTATCCACTTTCCAGGCCTAAATCTTCCCTTTTCCTACATGTAAGACACCCCTAAGGTAGGCCCTAGGTAGCACCCATGGGCAGGGTGCAGTGTATGTTTAAGGTAGGACATTTACTAATGTGTTTTATATGGCCTAACAGTGAAATATTGCTAAATTCGGTTTTCACTGTTGCAAGGCCTATCCCTCTCATAGGTAAACATGGGGTCTACCTTTAAAGATGATTAAAGCGTAGATTCCCTTTGGGAGCGGATCTACATGTGGAGTTTAGAGACTCTGAGCTCACAATTCAAAAATACATCTTTTAGTAAAGTTAATTTTAAGATTGTGTGTTTGAAAATGCCACTTTTAGAATGTGAGCATTTTCTTGCTTAAACCATTCTGTGACTCTCCCTGTTTGTGGACTCCCTGTCTGGGTCAGTTTGACAGTTGGGCTGTTTGCACCTCTACTTAGACAGTGGCACAAAGGGAGCTGGGGTGTGGCCTGCATATCCTGATGAGCCATCTCTGCTAGGAGGGAGGGGAAGAGTGGTTACTCACACCTGATAGGGCTGTGCCTGCCCTCACACAATGCAGTCTCCAACCCCCTGTTGTGTGTCTGGGGCCTGGCTTGGGCAAGGCAGGATTTCGCAAGAGAGACTTTTCTTTGAAGTAAGCCTACTTCAAAGGGCAAAATGGGTATAAAAAGGGCACCCAAAACCACAGACTTTAGATCACTTCTGGACACCAAGAGGAACCTCAGCCTGGGAAGAGTTGAAGAGCTGAGGAGAAGTGCTGCCCTGCTTGTGACTGTGCTTTTTGGAGCTATCCTGAAGCTGCTGCTTCTGCCTGGTGAAAGGGGACAAAAACTGGACTTTGTTGTGCATTCCTGCTTGTGAAGAAATCTCCAAGGGCTTGTCCTGAGCTTGCCTCCTGTTTTTGAGGTCTCAGGGCCATCAAAGACTTCCCCTGCAAGCACCTGGACTCTCTACTGAGACTTCTGCCCTGCCAAGTGGTGCTCTATCCAGTTCTTGGGGCCTTGACAGGTAAAGCTGTCAGACCAAGCCGGAAAATCCACGCACAGACCGCCATGCAGGGACATTTCTGACGCAGCCTCTGAGAGCGGCTAAAGAAACGACGCACTGCTGGCTCCGCTCCTGAAATGAACGCAGCGCAGCTGGGAGATAGACGCATGCAATTGGAGAAGCGATGCGCTGCATCGCTGACGGAGGCTCGTAACGTCGCAACCCACACTGTGCTGATTTGCTGATAAAAATGACGCACGCCGGTCCAACCGGAGAATGAGAAATGACGCACAAGCTCACTTGCGGGTGAGAAATGAACGCACTGCTTACCTTTTTCTGTGCACACTCGCTCATGCGTGATATTTTAATGCGACCCAAGTACTTTTGAACGCTAACAGTGTTTTTTCTGTTTACCGAAGGATTTAAGACTCTTTTTGTTTTTTAACTAATAACTTGACTTCTGTATGGTGGATTTTTGTCATTTTGGTCTTGTTTTGTTTAGACAAATATTTCCTATTTTTCTAAGCCTCTGTTTTGTCATTTTGTAGTGTTTTCATTAAGTTACTGTGTGTGTTGGTACAAAATACTTTACACCTAGCTCTCTGAAGTTAAGCCTGCCTGCTCGTGCCAAGCTACCAAGGGGGTAAGAGGGGATTAGCTGAGGGTGATTCTCCTTCACCCTGACTAGAGTGAGGGCCCTTGCTTGGACAGGGGGTAACCTGACTGCCAACCAAAGACCCCATTTCTAACAGTTATCATATATTAAATGTTATGAGGTAAACCAATGTAATGTGTGGTAGACGAAGGCCTTGTGGGACAGAAAAATGAATTTAAGACTGTTACACTGTGATGACATGTAAATTTTAAAACTACTAATCCAACTTTTTAATTAGAATGCATCGTGGCCTATGGGCTGTGTAGCGCCCCCCCTAGGAGTGACTCATATGTATTATAAAGGATGGTTTAGGACTGGCAAAAGATTTATTTTGCCAGGTTGCAAAGGCAGTTTAAAACTGTTCACAGGCTGCAATGGCATCCCTGAGACATGTTTAACAAGGTTACTTAATTGGCACAATCAGTGCTGCCGGCCTACTAGTAGCATTAAATTTACAGGCCCTGAGTGAATGTAGTGCGGATTTACAAGGGACTTATAAGTAAATTGAATGTGCCAATTGACTGTTAGTCAATTTTACCATGTTTAAATAAGAGAGCACCAACACTTTAGCACTGCAGTCCTGAAAGCAAACAAAAATCGATTTCATAAAATAGGAGAGTGAAGACAAAACGCTTGGGGGTGACCATGAAGAGAGGCCCAAGCCCAACACTGCATCCCCTGCATTTGCTGCAGCTCACACCTGTGAAAGTTCACAGGGGAAAAATGTGTTAAATTCCGCAACATTTGGAATTTGGTGCAGAAAGCACACATTCCACATTTCATTCCCTAATTTCAATTGGGCAATGTTGGAATTAAATGTAATTATTGTCCAAGGTAAATGTTGAGCCCCAGGGTATAGGCTTTCACGAGGTGTGATAATTGCTTCAACCTCATCAGGGTACTCATAGTTACAGCTTTTTTCTCAGATAAGCAGTTTTGATACAAGCGAATCAGGGATAATCTTTAGCTTCTCTTGCTGTCAAGGTATTGTGCGCTTTGGTGCCACCATGTTATTTGACTAGAATGGAAGGAAGGAATACTTATCATGGGTACCTGCCCGAGGAATTTCTTCCCTTTCCAGGATTAAGTCAGCGAGACATTTGACTTACTAGGTTTTCTCTGAAAGGTTTTCACAGATGGTATACTACAGTATCGCTGTTAGTATTTAAACAGTTGGCAAAATTGATGACCATGACTTGGAGGTAGTGAGAAGACCGAAATATCTATCTTGTAATCAAGGTTCTAAGCATTTTAAAAAAATTAGAAGCATTTTACGTAGAGCAACTGTATTGCTATCAGGAACTTGCTGCTGACAAGACAAATTATGTTTCTTAGGCCTCTGACAGCTGTCTTTCTTGGAGTTTGTTGTAGATTGTATGGGATATATGGGCAACATAAATGCCGTGATTTAGTAAGGACTTGCGTTGTCCTTGTCTGACGCAAGTCGCTGCGAGGCAAAGCAAGTCCTTAGATGGCATTTATAAAGCCACATAAGGGCGTGACTTTGTAAAGAAATGTAACGTAACACGGTGGCTTGCACTGTGCTGTGTCATATTTTATTGTTGTAGGCTCTCCACGGGTGGAGTATGGGTGTTCTTTTATACCCACCTCTAGAATCTGATGCAATCCCAGATTTACAAAAAGGTAGCAAACCTGGGATTGTGCCAAAATGGTGCACCTCCAAGAGAGGCTTCATGAAGAGAAATCTGTTCACTTCTCCTTGTTGCTTCCTTTTTCTATGCATGAGGCAGCCTACATCACGCGTGGAGAAAGGAGATTGCAATTTAGAATTTTTTTTGTACTGCAAGGTGTCTCTTCCTGCTCAGAAGCAATCCTGACTGTAAAACAGACACTCTTGCAGCATGGCACAAGAGTACCTGCGATGATGCCAGCTAGGTTCAAGTGTGCCAGCGCAGGTAGAGAGCTGAAGAGCTACATATCTCAGTAAATACGGTGCTGTTGAAATCTCTCCTGTTCATGCAACGCAGCGCGGAACTTTGCTTGCTGCCCTGCGTTGTGTGAACTTTTAGTAAATATGCCCCAGATTATGCAGATTATGTGCAAAGGAAATTGAGTTCCCTAAAAATATTTTGATTTCCTGGTGACGGCTCTCTAGGTGTGGACACAAAAATAGTGTCTCCCTCTTCCATTATTTTAATTTAATGCAAGTCAAGTAAGGATAATATAATGTCTTTTAAGATAAAAACAAGAAAGATACATTTAAATGTAGTATTGTTTTGGAAAACAAATGTTTACATTGCTGTGATTGTGATTAACGTGGATTTAGATTAATTGTTCCGGTTTATAATAAACTAAAAAAAACTTTTTGTATCAATGTAAAAACATGTTGATGTATGTCTTTTCAGGGTGGAGATTTCCCACTGCAGTGTCTCAGTGAGAAGATGAGCATGAAGTTTCCCCGCAAGGTCATGAAAGCCAAAGATCGACAGGTAAATTTGAAACTGTCCAACACTGGAAACTTTCCCTGCTGATTCTCAGTGTAACAGGCATGTGTATGTCTGGGGATTCACAGATTGCCTGATAGACCAGCCATCTTATGGGATGGTACAGTCAGACATATGTAAGTCAAACCTTATATATGAATGACTTTTCCAAAGCAAAGACTTTCCGAGGCAACAGCATGTTGAGCAATTTGCTAATGTCCCTCTAGGTCAGTTATCGGTGTCAGACACGAGCATTACTCAAGGCCTGATACTCCCGACCTGGTCTTGTTCTGGAAGCTTCTACTGAGAGCTGTATCTTTCTATAACTGTGAATTTCATAAAGGGACTCATTCGGAGTGTCCGAAAGCAGTTTCTAAACGTCAAGTTGATAATGCATCACCAGCCTTCCTCATCGGTGAGCACCTCCGCTTCATCATGTATGCTCACCAAGACCTGCTCACAATGAGGTATGAGTTATTGGTCCTCTGCTTTATTTTTAGACCCAACGAAGCCTCCAGCTGACCATTTTCAATATCTTGCACCCAATCAACAAAATCAATGAAATTCTGAGCAAAAACCTGGACAAGACAGGCTGGGACATAAGACGTACAGACATGTTCATCCAGGGGCTTCGGAGGCAAACTGATCGACTGGCTGAATGTGTAAGTAAAGAACTGGGAGATACTTGGGGGACAAGGGCTGTGTGTCTGTACCGTGTGCTGTCTACACTTCCTGCATGAATGAGTCAGGAATTGTGTGCATGCCTATGCCTAATTGTGTGTGTGCCTTCTCTATGTGAGTGTGTACTGCATGTATGTGTGTGCTATATGTGTCTGTCCTCGTTGTGTCTTATGTGTTTATATGTCGTGTAGCTGCATGTTGAGACCTACATATATATATATATATATATTTTGTGTATATATATATATATATATATATATATATATATATACATATATATATATATGTGTGTGTGCATAACAGCCCTAGAGGTGAGCATATGTTCTATATTGTGCATGCACAAACATGTATGAACTGAAGTTGAATCATGAGTAAGTCATTAGATGAAAGACGAATCCACTTCATTGTTTCATAACCTTGTACCAACAGAATAAAACTGAATGGATGTTTCTTGTTTTGTATTTATACCCACTCATGCTGTATCTCAGTTATGAAATACTTGCTATGTAATTATGTCAGAAGTAAAACGGGTTCTAGGACTGCTGCTGGGAAGGAGATCTTTAGAGAACTGTAATGCAGGATAAAGCAAAGTATTTTAGAGCCCAGTAGGATCCTGTAGTGAATTCCCACCTAGCTGCATTAGCTGTACCTTCTGTAAAGGCGACTGAGCTACATTCGAAAGGCTTAGTATACATGCCATTTATTAACTGCTAACATGTACTCTTTTGGTTTCAGCTGTCGGAGGACTTAGATGGGAAGGCAAACAACAAATTAAAGAAATACTTCAAAGAAATGAAAAAATACATTCAGGAAAAGGTATGGTGCTGTTATTAAAAGAGGGACAACTCTTATTCACTATCCTATGAAAGCTGTCCACGCCCTGGTCGGGAATACAGAATATTGAATGGTCACAATACAGTGGTTAGAAACTCGAGGAACAAAATAGCAAAAGGTAGATTTGTATACATTTTCTGTACCTTACTCCACATCTGAGTACCTTGGTGATGTATGTCTTCAAGGTACATAGATGTGCAGTTAAGTATAGTAAATCCTTACCTCCCTGTGTGCACTTACCTGTTTGATATGTTGCCCTTCTGTATTCTGGTCACTGTATTGTAACCATTTGACCTTGGTATTCCCTACCACATTCCCATGCATGGCTATCAATCTTCATGGCCTATAGACTTAAGTAGTGTTGTAGAACAATGCTAATCACCCATGAGCTACGGCCAGTATCCACAGCCTGTAGACATAAGATAGCGGAAATCAGTGCTTAGGTATCGATTCCTGCATGATATTCCCCAACATCACGTATTCTTCTATAGTGCCAACCACTGGAGGCACTATTACTCCTAGTCAGTGCTTAATTTGAACTGGTGATCGCAGGACCGGGACTGTTTTCTGTAACAGAATTTGATGCAGGGCAAGAGAGAGAATAACTCAAGAGGGAAAGATGGAAGAAGACAAAGATGGAAAAACAGTGACAAAGGGAAAGAGCAGGGATGAAACAGAAACTACAAAGAGTGAGATGATGCGACAGAGAGTGTCTTCTGGTGGAATAATAAGGCATAGAGTGGAATCAGATCTATGCGGCCAAGGTATTCGGCACCCATGACCTGCGACAGTGCTGGCCCCTGCCTTCTGAGCAAAACGTTGCCCCCCCAGCATTTATACAAGTTAAGTACTGCCCCTAGTGTCACTAACTAACTGGGGAGAAGAAAAGGGTATCAAATAGAAATCTACCCCACTTATAATGAAGTCCTTCGTCGACTATTAGTGGGACTCCTTCCCTGTATTGTTTTAAGTGACCCAGTCAAAACTGTGTTGTGCGTAATAAAGAATATTGAGATAATGTCCCCCTGGTAATCCAGTGCACTGACCACTCTTTCTGTTTCTTCCAGACGTACAGCTCTTGTGCTTGGGAGAACATCCGAGCTGAGCTGAAGCTATGTTTGAAGATTGTTGACAGGCTCTCGTCAAAGCTGTTAACACTGAAGGGCCGCAGAGAGTAGTACAGCGATGTTCCACCGGAGATTTAGAAAAAGACATAATTTGCACTAACTGGAAAGATGTAAACATTCACTTATATTTTTCAAATCACGAAGAGTTTTTGCAAACTCACTGGACCAAGACCACCAAAGAGGCACTGTGGACAGAGCCGACTCTGATCTCCGTTTAACGATTATTTAACTCTTGTGGACCATGACTGCTACAGTTACACCGGAACTTTGTTACACCTGACCCTAGATTGTCACCAAGGACATATACGTCTGTGGATAGTCAAGGGTTACACATTTTTAACGGTGACAGACGAAATAATGTGATTTGATATTTATTAATTTAAATTAATATTGATATAATATTTATATATTTATTTTCGCTGAAATGTGTTCGAACTGAGAATGGCACGGCAATTTGTAATACTCAAATGGTACTTTTTTAACGAAAAAATGCTCTTTTTTTACAAAAATGTTAACAATAAAAAATGTAAAATATCTTTTCTGAGTTTTTTTTAATTTGTAAGGTGAAGAGTTCAAATGTTTTGTGAAATACAAAACAAAAACATACATTTTCAAACGTTACTTACTCCCTTTGCAGCTCTAATTCACAGGTTTCTTCACAAAATTGGGAGGATCACATTGACACAGAATATCCGTTTTCTCTCAGAAGCTCTCATTTTGTTGCTCCAGAGGCACCAAATCTGAAAATGTACATTTGTTTTTTCATTCTACATCGCTGTCATCCATTTACAGAAACTTTGTTTACAACATTTGGAGCCTGAACAAACAACTGCCCAAAGAGAGTGCACAAAAGGATTTCCAAATGCATAATAATAGCGAAGTTTATAAATATAGAGTTTTCAATCACTAAGTTATTTTCACCAAGGGTTTCTAAATCACAACATAGACAATGAGATTGAATCTCAGTTTTAACTGGAGTATGGTGCTGGAGTGCCCGCGTAGGTCTTCTTCCCGTCTCGGGTTCCGAAACCACAAGCATTCTGGTGAGACACCATACCTTACCCAACCTACTAGAATTCGGCCGGACCTTTCAACTTAGTAAGGAGTGTGGTAAATGGATTCATTCAATTTGAACCAGCAACACGAGATACATAAACACTTTTAAACATCCATAACCAATTTAATCATAAAACAAAACTCCTAAATAAATAAAGTTTCAAAGCTTTATTACAACCATAGATCTAATGTAACGGAAATGGTGTGCAAGACTAAATTGTAAACATACATGGAAACCATAGGCTGAATAAAAACATCTAAAGAGATTAAGCCTAACTAACATCAATACTGTTAAGCACTCCAAAAGAATAACACAAATTAACAAAAATACAATATGCATATTAAATTCAGACTTAAAAGCAGACAATGGTGGCATCAGTAAATCATGAAGATTCAGTTAATAACAACCAGTCTTCAGAGCTGGGCCATAGTTATCTTTAATATGAATTTGGACTTTCATGAGTGGGAACGGGCTAACACATGCGGGTGAAACAAAGAAAAGACAAAAATAATTTGGAAAAATCATCTAACCAGGGTAACTCACTATAAAAATACACTGGTGTAATCAAGTAACCTGAAAAGGAAACAAGAAACCACATTATGAATCATACCTCTCTTCATGGTACAGCAGACAGGAAAGTTTAATCAAGCAGAGCGTTCACAGTTTCGCAGCATCAGGACAGTGCAGAACATTAGCTGCACATAGGGCAGGTCAGCAGTTCAGAATTTATTGGGCATATTAGTACTGAACAGCCTCAATAACATGACATATATGATGAAAAGGAAACTCATAACTTAAAACTAAATATGGCAGAAGACTTGGAGATGGACAGAAGGTGACCGCATGAACACCCAAGGAAAACTCTAACAGACTCCGAAAGACTGACTAAAATCTTTCAAAAGTCTCTCCCTAACTAGAAACGTCCACGAGTTTCTGATTAGTCCTCCAGGTGGGCTCATCTTGCCCACATCAACCAACATCCAATGGTAACTGCTGACACCATCAAGTTTACTACTATTCCAGATTTTCTCAGGGAAGATGTGTAGTCATATTGATGAAATCATACAGTTCTGCCAAAATATGATACTTATTTGTTGACTTCAACTTTGGGATCCTTTCCCACAGTACACAGGATGAATTGAACAGTTCTCATTCAAAATTAATAATGCTTCCTGTCTTGTTAGAAGAACAGCTAGAACAAATACTGTTACATTTGCTAGCCTCGAAGCATGTTCTTGGTGTTTAATGCAATAGGACATTCACCAACACGTCAGTAACTTAGGAATTAATTCAGGCCGGAGAGAACATGTATTTTTCCTCTACTGCAGAAATGAGTCTTCAGGCCTAGTTTAGCTAAGAAAGCCTATATAAACATTAATACAATTAATACACATAAATCCTATTGCACACCTTACAATTTGAATCAAATATGCAAAACAAATTATTACTTTTCATGTCAATTTCTCTGTTAGGCTTTAAATGAAGGTTTATAAATCACCAGATGCTAACTTCTATGCCACTAAGATATTAGTAAAATGTGATCTCTATCAATGGCTTCCAGAGAAGTAAGCCCCGTAAGCTGCCCCTGTGTGTCAGGAAAGAGAGGTGTCATGGAGGAGCCAGGGGCAACATGGCCTTCCTTATTGTTCTCTACTTTCCTCACTGCATTCCATACCTAATAAAAATACCGGTGTTCTGGCACCCTCCCCTACCTCTCTCTGTCTTTCCACCCCTCCCTTCTTAAATTATTTTTATAAAATAAATTATTTGTGTCCAGTCACACTCTCCTCTCTACCCTCAGCAGCTCAAAAAGCACAAACATACCTTGTATCCAGCTGTGCTTCCCCATTTTTCATGACAAGCCTTCCCTCATCCAAATTTCTATTTTTAATATCTGGTGGCCAACCAAGCTCCACTCAACCACACAGCCACACAGTCTTCCCCTTCATGTAGGCAATCCAAGCTCTGTTCCAGGTTATCCATTCATGCAGCCAAGAGCTTGATCGCCAATGAAAACAATAATGGGATGAGAGACCATCTTTAGCACATGCCTCTTTTTATGTGGAATGTAGAAGACACCATACAATTGATCTGCACCATTGTAAATGGGTTTGTGTATAACAGTTCAATATATTTTTAGAAAATTGAGCCTAGATTAAAGTGCTGCAAGTCTTAGAATAAATAGTCTCAAATCAGCATATCAAACACGTTTTCCAAACCTGCCAGGACTCTAGCAGCTGGTCCTGGTAAAGTATGGACATGCTCCATGGTCATTTGAACCCACCTCCACGAGGTTGTGTCTTGTACCTCACCAGTGCACAAATCCATTCTGATCTAGGTTTATTAGTGAGGTAATTACTCTGCTTAGACATAAGGCCAGCACTTCCAATTATTTTTGTTTGTATATTAATGAGGGAAGTTGGCGATATGAGCTACAGCAATTGATGGGATGTTCTGATTTTGGAACTACTATAATAGGCTGTGGAAAGTGGCCCACGTTGCATTGCTACTTCAAATGTTTTATCAGGTGTGGCATTGTGAGAGAGGCTAGTTTTTTTCTTTAGTTGTTAGAATTAGGGCTCCTGGTTGGCTAGGGTAGGCACCTCAGCCAGGCAGAGACCACCACTCTAGTCAGGGCAAAAGAGTGAACACCCAAAATAACCCCTATTCACCCCTTTGGTAGCTTGACACAAACAGTCAAGCTTATCTCAGGGGCAATGTGTTAAGCATTTGCACAACACAGACAACACTAGTGACACAATAAATACACCTCAAAAAAATTCCAAGGCAAATCATATAAAAATAAACTTTATTGCACAAATCATTATTAGACCAGAAACAACATGTATCAGTAGTACCCTGCTACACAAGCAGTTGTAAGATCATCACATAGAAAACTAGTATTCTGAAAAACAAGCAGTTGTCATGTCACCACACAGGTTACTTGGATTCTGTAAAACAAGCAGTTGTTAGGTCTTCATTATCACCATAATAAATGCCCATAGGACGAAACATTTCCATATAGCAGGTCATCATTATCACCAAAACAAATGCACATAGAATGAAACATTTCCATATCCCATAAATCATAGGCACACCCTTCCACTGTATAACCGACAGACCTGAAAGTATGCACGTCACCCCAACCTAGTTAGCACAACATGTAACTACCATCAGGTCCTAACATGACTGAAACAACTGCACCAAGGAGGGTAGAAATCACCCTAAATCACCTCCTACAGAAAGGCTACAGCGCCTCAGCACTTCTTTTGCAAGGTTTGCTGCAGTTTCCAGGAAGGCTGAGCAGGCACCCTCCGTCGAGGGTTTCCTTACCTTCCTGCCAGCCATAGAATAATGCCTTCAAAAGATATAACAAGGGCTCACCCCCACCAAACAAGGCCAATGCGACCTTCAATACTTATGCTGCAGGGTTGGGGTGGGGTGGGAAATCAGGCAAGGAAGGCAGTTCACCTGGGTGGGAGGTGACTACACTCCTCACAACAGGGGCCGCCTCAAACTAGCAACCCTCAGCCGGACAGGGCATCACTCGAGGCTTCCCTCTTGTCTGGCATGGCAGAGAGGTACTCATGGCTTTCCACATCCTTGAAGACCACATGTCTCCTCTCTCAAGCAATGTGGCCTGCGGGGTGAGCCTCTGGGCTTGCGATCCCTCCCCGACAAGGTGCCAAACTTCCAAGGCATCTCGGGACGGGAGGGCTCTTCACCCGCATTGCAGCCAGGCAGGAATCTCTGTTCCCCTTGGTCTTCAAGAGAGCCGGCTGCCTTTGCCTTGTGGCTCGGGCCGCTGCGGTGATTCTTGCACAAGAAGTTGGTACCTGCTTGTGCCCCGGGGGCACTGCATGAAGAGCACTCGTCCACCCTACCACAAAGGGCTCCTTTCAACCTCTGCCATGTTGAGGAGGAGGGGGCCACCACCACGATCTCACTGGGTTGCTTTCTTGTGCCCGGAGCAGATGCACCAAAATAAAATGAAGCGCTCTTCATGCACTGCTACCAAGACATAAAGCACTTCTCCAAGCACTAGTGCCAACAGAAATGAATGCTCTGTTCTCATGCTGAGGCCCCTAGAGGGCTCTCCACACTCTCCGCAACAGGACGGGGGCACCCCATTTGCGCCTATCAGGAAGCAGCTCCAAAGAAACAGAAATGTCAAGTTAGAGGGGGGACACAACCCAGCCCCTGGAGACAGCTATGGGCCTCAGGGCTGCAGGGCCCATGCAAGCAGGCCAGCACAAGGGTCCAGAGGAAAGCTGTGGTAGTCCCTCTAGTAACCTAGCAGCCCACAGGTCAGCACAACAGCAGAGCAGTCCCAAGGTGGTTCCTGGCGAGTCCTTCCAGCAGCATCTAGTGCCCAGTTCACCAGTGTCTGTCTCTCTAAAAACATAGGTAACAACCCCTTGTACTTATACTCCAAAAGTCCTTGATCTAAGGAGACACTTTAAAAGATTCTCAGAAGTGCACATCACCCCCCTTACAGCCTCCGCCCCAGCTCCAGACATCTGTAGGGGAGAATCAGTCCATTGTGAGAGGCCCGGACACACCCTATTCACATATTGGGTGTGCACGACCCTCCCTCTCCCCATCCCAGGAAGACTATCAGTATGCAGATACCTCCTCTGTCACACTCAGCCCCTCCTGTGTGATGGCTTTCTGGAAGGTATGCTGCAAGTGGAGCTGTCACTCTGCCCCAGACAACGATTGGAGTCAGGCTGCAAAAGCACTAGAGTTGTAAGCACAGAGAAATGCTCACTTTCTAAAAATGGCATTTCTACAACGGAAATAAAAAATCCACTGACACCAGTAAGCAGCATTTCACACTACCATTCCAACCATACCAAAAAGGCCCATGCCAACTCTCATAGATCAGAAAATACCACTTATCTATATGAAAGGGCATTTCCAATGCAATCTGATGATAGAGGCAGCACTCACAGCAGAGAGGAACCAAATTTACATTTACACTCATCACCCATGTCATGTCAGATGCCAGAGCAAGTAGTGGTCAGTACGTGAGTAGGTACCATATACTGGTTAATAGTGTGTATATTCTCTTGCATCCAGGTGCCAATGTCTCCAAGCAACCACGAGGCCCAAAGAATTCCTCCAACTCACTAAACCATTAGTTTGGTGGGAGTTATGTAGGTTTCTAACTCATGGGTGCATTAGTGTCGCGTAGTGGTAGCTATGTGATTCTCTAGTCCATATGTACCTGTCCCTATTGGTGGATAAACAGCATTGAAGTACCCCCATTTTTTTAATTTCCCTGGTGGACTTCTGCAATCCATGCCTGATCTCTTCTAGGAATGTAGTGGATGTCAGTGGGCACACGTAGACATACATAAAGGCCTATATCCGCCTACCCATCTCCCCTGTCACTGTCACAAATCTTTAATAAGAAGTGGTTGACATAGGGGAATGGCTGCGCTGCTCGAACCATGCCTGTAGGCACCATGACATACGATTTTATAGCCATATCTGCAATGAAATTAAATTTAGTGCTCAGTAGGAGGCTTCCTATAACATGACTATCATGGGGGAGTGTTGTTTAACATATTGAAGAACCTCTTCTCATTTGGTTTCATCATGGTTTTAAACTCCATCAGATTATACAGAATTCACTAGCTATTTGTTCATCCTCCGGAGTCATCTATTATAATGTTTAGTCCCATCACTGTGTCTGTTTTATAACTTGTGTCCAGAAAAACAAAAGCATCTATTAAACTCTGACTCACCACTCCACAACCATTCCTAACCCTATACTCCCAAACCCCAAAAAACATTTACTGCCTGCCCGGCTAAACATATTCATTACTAATAACTGTTTTATCTAGGGGGTTCCCTCTCAGGTTATGGTGCAAGGAGTCTACTGTCTCCTGCTAGGCTGTATTTATATACAGGGTAGGGCCAGTCACCTGTTGCTTCTGGGTTTGGTATGCTTCTTTACTGTTCCAGGCAAAAAGTGTAAATATAATAATGGGGGCCTAGATCCTAAAATAGTTGAGGGGCGAGAAACAGCACCACTCCACCCCCACACAGCAGCAACATAGGTAACCTCCATGCTTCTAAACTGACCTAGCAGGGGGCCACCTGACCCCTGTGTGGGGGTCATCTTCCTCCCCTCTGCCATTTCAGATTAGCATCTCCAGGTGTACCCTCTAGCACCAACCAGGGCATCCTCCAGCAGTGAGTGTGCTATCTGGTCCTGCAGTGGGTTCACCTCTGTAACACCCTTCTGTGTCCCACCACGCTCCTCTCACTACCCCAGTAAAATGACAGGGGCCCATAATACTGGTATGACAGGCACCAATGTGATGCGGCTTCTTCTGTCACTTTTGCGTCTCACTTAGTGGTCTTCCAGGCCCCAGCTTCAAAATCCATGGTAATGGTGGGCTGATGGTGTACTGAGGAAGGACAGGGTTTTAGGGCTTAGTCAGGTTGGGGCACTCTGCTACACCTTTGCAAGTAGGCAAAAGTTAAGTCCCTTGGAGAAATTGTAAGCAGTTTAAGATGGCATTGTTGCATAAATTGTACAGAGACCTGGTTGAGTATGAGGTAGCAGGAGGCCAGTGGTCCCCCAAGTGCAATATAACTTCTGAGATAGTTACCAAAAGGGTCAGAAATGTCTAACCCTGATGATGATTTGCCATCATATTTTGGAGGACATGTGGTCCATACAATGCCTTTAAGAAGATGACTCAAGTGAAGTACCAAGTTGACATTGATGCCACTAAAGAACCCTAGAGGCTCTAACATGTCAGGAGACCAGTGGTCCCCCAAGTGCAATAAATAGTAACTTCTGAGATAGTTGACCCTTGTGGTACATTTAGCTTGACACATAGAGCTGGAGAAGGTTCAGCATATGCTAACCACTTTGTTCTACTAGCTCAGAGTGGGGTAGGATACAGTGAGGTTATCTCAAACCTGAAAAATCATCCCTTCAGTGTTATGTTTAGTGGTAAGACAAGAACACCTCTAGTACTGCTGCTAGTTTTAGGTCTCTCAAGGGGGGAGGGTTTGACATTATTGGTTTTATGAGCTACTGCTACTGTAGGCAACAATATGTAGTAGTTAATGCCTCAGATATCACAAGTCTGCACAAATACAGAGAATTACCATGCATGCACTGGCTATGGCCCTTCTCACATACAAGAATTTCCTGGATGGAAATGTGTGAGAGGGACGTGCAAATTCATTTCCACAAACATGAAGGTCAAGGGGATACTCTGGTGTATATGATGACTTCATATACTATGAATTGGTTCACAAACAGATTCAAGAAGACAATAAAGAGCAGGATAAGTGATTTGGAAGATTCCATAAGGAGGAAGCAGGAAATGTAATACCATACCTATTATTTCCTTATTGGCAAGTGGCACAGAAGAAGAATTTTGGGTCCATTATGGACCCCAGATAGTAGCTTCCTCAGGTTGGTGAGAAAGGGCTTTGAGTGACTCCTGAGTTCCCAGATCTATGTTACGATGTCCTATGTGCTGAACACAGGACCAAGTACAGAAGTAAGGTTTGTCATTGGCTCATGGTTCAGCAGGAAGTTACACTTCCTGATTACCAAAAGGGGCAGACATTTCTAACCCTGGTGCTGATTAGCCATCATATTTTGGAGGGCATGTGGCCCATACACTGCCTTTAAGAAGATTATTCAAGTGAAGTACTGAGTTGACATTGATGCCACTAAAGCACCCTACAGGGACTAACATGTCAATCTGCTGAAGCCCTAATTCTTGTTGGAGGGGTAGCAGTTTTACTCAGAGCCACTGGCCGTGTGGAAGAGACATATGACCCTATCCCAGAACTGCTGCAGTGAGCAAAGAAAAATTACTCTGCAGAGAAAATAATATATTTGAAAAAGGCAACTAGCAGGATAGCGGTAGGCCAATTTGCCCACATTTTGTGGACGACCGATCGGTTAATGTAGTGTATGTACAAAGGAACAACAACAGCATCAACAAGGCTACGGAACTCTACTACTTTACAAAGGAATTCAGCATGCCAGCTAGATCCATTGAAACCTGCCACCATCTTACCACTACGGAAGCAATCCACTGTAGACTCATCCTCTCCAGCCAGCTTCAAACCCATCTCACTGCTTCCCTATCCAGTAAGAGTCTTGAAAAAATCTGTTCAACAAGAGACTAACCACTTGATGGACAGCTACCTCCTGGATAAACCCCAATAAAGCTTCAGACCTAATCATAGCATACAACTGCAGCCATTCCCTCAATTGATGACATCCAGACCATCCTAGGCAGCAGCATGTACCTCATCCTCCTCTATGAGGCATTCAAAATGGTCTCCCATGCCTCCAACAGTAAGGGATTCATGGGACGGGCTTTCAGTAGATCAGTGCCTTTCTGAGAGGGCGCAAATAAAAAGCCAGCCTACCTCTCTACACCTCCTTACCCACTGAGCTGGTCTGTGGCGTTCCAGAGAGAGTCATCTCTCAGACCCAGGCTGTTCAATATCTACATTGCCCCACTCACCAACATCATGCAAGCTTTCTAAATTAATATAATATTTTATGCCGACATCACAGAACTCACCCTCTACCTGTTCAAGGACACCACCAACACCCAAGCAAAGCTCATCGAGTGAATTTCAGGAGCTGCCCTTTTAGATGAAGTCCAAATTCCTCAAACACAGCTCAGGCAAGATGGAGATAGTATTATTCGGTAAAGAACCAACTCTAGGGGCCTCAATCTAGTAGCCATCAGAATTTGGCCTCACTCTAACTCCTTCCAGCCAAGCCAGGAATATGGGATTCCTGGTCTACAACAAAATATAGATGGCCAGCCAGGTCAACTCAATCACTTCTTTCTGTTTCCACACTGACTAGATCCTTAGGAAAAACTTCAGGTAGCTTTATCGCGATAGTTGGCAAACAATCACCCAAGTACTCATCTCCAGCAAGCCAGATTACGGACATGCACTCTATGTCAGTATCTCCACCTCAATGCACCAAGTGGCTCCAGCGATTAAGAATGTAGTGGCTAGACTCACACTCAACCTCCCTCTATGCACCCACATAGCCCCACCTCAAAAATCTGTACTGAGTTCCAATACACAAATGTGCACAGTTCAAATTACTCACTAACCTTTACAAAGCAATACATAATTTAGACCCCACCTAACTGAACAATTTGATCACCCTTCATACCTACACCAGACACCTTGATCCCACAAACGTCCTACTCACCACAGCCCCCTGTATTTGAAACACCAGAGCTGGAAGACTCATCTTCTTGTAACTGGCTCCTAAAGCCTGTAACGTACTCCCCCTTTATATTAAGTCTGCCAGCCTAATGCCAGAATTCAGAAAAAAAAACTGAAAACTTGGCTCTTCCCATAGAAACCACACAGGGTGTTGAGAAACCCTCTCCCCCTCCCAATACCCCCACTTCCCTTCAGAGCCAGGATACCCTGCTGGGTGAGATGCTCACTTTACAAGTACACTTTTTTACTGTGTTGTTGTAGACACACTTTACAAGTACCCTTAAGATAATAGAACAGATTGGCTTAGTGTACAGCCTGACTGTCGAAAGAAAGACATACGGGATGTCAGACTAAGTCCAGGAATGCATCAAAGTTTAGGTAGCCAAGATGCTCAGCTTAGATTTCACTGAGCGTTTTTGCAGCAGTAGAACTCAAGCATGGGCTCACTGACTTGAAATTCTGCTATGGCTTTCAGGTCCTCAGGACCATAACAAAGACCGATGACTATCCAATTACTCAATCGGACAAGTTTATGGATAAACAACTTGTTGAAAAATAGTTTAGTACTCTTGATTTGACCAGTGACTATTAGCAAATCACTGAGACTGCTATGCCAAAGGGAAGAGGGTGTTCTGCACATGCTATTAAGTTAGGGAAGGCCATTCTGCCACTCCATAATGGCATTTTCCTAATGTGCTGCTTTCACAGCTGGATGGGCTGTCATGATCAATCATGAAAAGATCCATGAAAGCACCCATGGATCCATTTTAGTTAAGTCCCCCTGCAGTGTGAGGAATGTTGAAGAATGTTGCAGGGTTGATTTTGGTTTCCAGTCCTGCCTATAAGCAAAAACCTCGACCAGGTAAAGGTGATGCATTTTAGGTTAAGAATGTGCAAGACGCATTCAAAACATTATTGAAACATGTGCTGGCAAGTCAAGATTCTTTTGTATGTCTTACCTAGACAACATTTCTGTCTTTAGCATGCCCTGGGAAGAGTGCTTAGGACACCTCCAAAAGGTTTGGCTGAGTGACAAGGAGTTAAACTGACCATAAAAGCAACTAGAGGTCAGAAAGATTAGACCTTTGTTGATGGGATACAGACCCCTAAAAATTGGTCACCCTGGGTGCTGGTCCACAATGGTGTTCACAGTAAGCACTTTTGAACTTTTAAATACTATCAAGAACTCTAATGGTCTACTTAATATCTTTAATCGTATCCTGTTCTATAAGAGAGTCTGTTCTGCCAGTTGCTGGTTACTTTGCCTGTTCTACATTTAAATGGAATAGATATTTGAAATGTGACCACTGATGACCAGTACCATCCATTACAGAGTGTTGGTTTGGGCCCTGTTAAAGTTTTAGGGGGGTGGTTGGCTTTTGGACTAGTAACCCTCTTAGAACATTTGGGGACTTTGAGCCGACCAATGCATCTAGTATCCTTGTGAGGATTAGTTTTGTAAGAGTCAACACCATCAATGAAGCTGCCAATATGAGGCAAAGTGCCCTTAAGATAATCAAGCAATGAGTCAACCATCTGCCTGGCACCCCTAGACCACATCCCACAGTGTAGTGCAACTATCTCTTCTTCAGTGAAAAAATACAGATGACCCAAAAGACCCGTGATAATAACAAAACGTAATTCTCCTCTGTGACTCACTTCTTCTTGCAGCAGCCACCAATGTTCATCCTTTAAAGTCATGTCTCTTATGATTATTACCAACATATTCAAATCCCTCAAAGTCTCATCCTATGAAGATGATAGCTTTTCATCATTCCTCATCAAAGCTACCCCTGGAGAAGCTCTTTCAGCTCTATTCACAACTGTCAATATTTCAGTCAGTCATGGTATCTTCCCAGAAACTCTCAAGAGAGACCAAATCCTCACACTCTAGACCCTGATGACCTTGACAACTAGCCGCCCTTCACTCACGCACCCTTCATGAGCAAGTTCATCAAAGAAGATTTTATGATCAACTACAAAATCAGATCAGAGCACAAAGGCAGCTACCTTACACATCATAGATGACCTCCTGTTGTGAACCCTGCTTCCTGAGATTACTGGACCTCTCTTTTATTTTTGACAACATAGTCTATACCATCTTGATCCACATCCTGAAGTCTCAAATGGAATTCACTGTCACCATCCTTTGCTGGTCCTCCTCCTATCTATGCAACCAACATGATCCATTCACACAGGCATTTCTAGGTACCCAAAGATCCCAATTACCTCTTGTGTCCCCCAAGAGTCCATCTTGTTCCCCCCTTGGGCTCTACTCACTGATAACAGCATCAAAATTCACCATCATGCAGACAATACATAACTCAAAGTCTCCTCTGCTCTTGACATCCTACTCCTCAAACAGGTCCTGCACGCCATCAAGACCTGGATGTCCAGCAGCTACCTGAAGCTCAACCCCACCATGACAGTAAACATATTATTTTATAAGAATAACAAGCAACAACTGGTCTAAACCTGGTCTAATGACATGACCTGGTCTAATGATAATGACCCTTAATGACTTCAAACTTCAATTCTCACCCTACGCACACCACTTAGATTCACCCTAAACACAAACCTCAGCCTGAAGGAGCGCATACCACGATAACACTATTTACTAATGAAAGTGAAACCTTTCCCTCTTGAAAGCATCTTCAGAACTGTTGTTCATCTCCTCATACTCTTTCAAGTGGATCATAGTAACATCCTGCTCCATGCTCTCCCAAACCCCATAATGGTCCCTCTTCAAAGCATTCTACATGCCATGGAACGCCAACCATATCACCCCGATCTTAATGGAACTGCAAATTCTCTCCTTGTCAGTCTGCACTGCTTTCAAAATCAGCTTCATTTTTTACAAATCTGTCATGACCATCACACCCCTCCCCTCCTGCCTTTCTGGAACAACATCCCTGCATTCATGAGGCTGCTCTAAATCTGCTCCAATTTAGGAAAGAGTTGAAGATGTACATCCTTGAAGAACACTACAATATGATGGCGTATTAATTCACTTCTGCCTTCAGAATTCAACTACATCTTTACCAACTGGATATAAATATCTGATACATACATAAATGCAGGGGTTGGACAGATACATACATAGATGCAGGGGTTGGACAGATACATACATAAATGCAGGAGTTGGACAGATACATACATAAATGCAGGGGTTGGACTATTTTCAAGGGCACGATCACCATCTTCATCATATGCTGCTGTCAACAAAACTCCATCCTTTATGAAGAAAAATCCTTACACTAGAAATGGCCTGGCGAGTCCTGAAGATCTCTGAATCTACTTGAATGTAGCCAGATAGGATGCTGACAACCACATGCCTAAAGTTATTGAAAAATATACTTCCTAGTGCTTAGGAGCGATTACCAGATGTGGGATTGTATATCGGCCCTGAAAAGGGGCTGGCACCATTTAGTTTGTGTGTCTGTTGTCATTTTACATCTTCTAGTTACCTCAAAGCAAACGTCCTTTTTTTATCTGAAGTTGCTATTAAATCGATCATACTATATCTGAGATGCTAACCCCTACCACCTCCTAGAGAAAGCCTTGGGTGCTCATTTTCGCTGAGGGTCGGTGAAAGGATTTGTGCGGCAACCTTCAAAACAATGTTTGCCATCCCCTTCACTTACCATTGGGACCATTTTTTTGGGTTGTATGATGGAACAACGCATGCACTTACAACACATGCCTTTACAACGTGGTAAGTACAATGCATGGTCATTACCACGCATGCACTTACCATGAAATGTTTTTACAATGCAGATGCTTTTACCACGAATGTCTTTACCACGAAAATTTCGCTGTAACGGCATAGTTGGTAAAGGCATATGCATGGTAAAAACTAGAGGTAAGTATAACATACAGTATTTATATATATATATATATATATATATATATATATATATATATTTATATATATACACACACACACACACACAAACACACCTTTCCACCCAAAAACCCTACCTACCCTAAACCCTACAAATTACCTTATAACTCCAAGACCCATACCCACCCTAAAACCTAAACACCACTTACCACCCCAAACCCCATACCCACCCTAAAAACTAAACACCCCTTACCACCCCAAAACCTAAAAATGCCCTTACCACTCCAAAACCCATACCCATCCTAAAACCTAAACACCCCTTACCACACAAACCCCATACTCACCCTAAAACCTAAAAAAACCTTACCACCCCAAAACCCATACCCACCCTAAAACCTAAAAATACCCTTACCACCCCAAAACTCATACCCACCCTAAAAGCTAAGCACCCCTTACCACCCCAAACCCCATACCCACCCTAAAAACAAAAAATGCCCTTCCTAAGCTTTTAGACCTGTCAGTTTTTGATTTGTATTGTCGTGCACAACGTTATTGTTGTCAAAGCTGTGGCTCCTCATCAATTTGAGGAAAAAGGCTAAAAGCAAACATTTGTTTGGTCTCAAAAACATGCGTTGCTATGGGAGCGCCTGGCATTTAAGGAAAAAACTTTGTGTTTGAATGTACATCTTATGAAAGGTTCTGAATGCTGTCAATCTCAGTGAAATTAGCCCCTAGCAGAAATGACCCATCACCCCGTGCTATATACTGTAGTGGGCTAAGGAAAATGTGAATGACGCAATAATAGACCAATGGATGAAAGAGGTTGGCTGAAAGTATATAAATAAAGGTATTATTATACATATGATTGTAGTAAAATTAAAAGGTATTGGCCAACTTCAGATCTAAGTATGGAAAATATGTATCAAACATCCACCCACATAAAATTGGTATGTAAAAGCCTGTAGTAAAATAGTTATTTAAAAACATTTCCGTTTCCATCCTTATTAAAGTCCGCAAATATTTCCAACAACAGAAACATACACGAATTTCTCTGCAAAAACTGTATTTGAAAATGTAAACAAATGCGGCAAGGAAAAGGGTATCCATTGGATCTAACATGATGTTTATTGATCCATCAGAGAAGCATAATACATTTTTACTGATCTGTTTCATTATGCGATGCTGTATCATGGTTGCTCCGTTGTGTTGTGCTTTGTTATGCTACGTTCTGATGTGTGCTATACTCAACTATTTTACGTTATGTTGTGTTTTGTTACCATATGTTATGCTGGTATGTTGTGCTGTGCTGTTTTGTTTTTCGTACGTTTTATTGTGATGTTCTGCGTTATGTTGCAATAGTTGTATTACATGACGTTATGTTTTACTAAGTTTACATTATGTTTTGTTTTATTTTGCTGCGCTATGTGATATATCATGGCACATCATGTAGCGCTGCACTGGTCTATGTTATTTCATGTTATGCCTTGCTATGTTATCCTACGTGTTTTTTTGTGTTTCACATTTTTTTGCCTATTGCTTGGTCTCTTTAGGAGGCGAATTCGAAGATAAACTCGCTGATGCAAACCACATTCCTTCTTCACTGCCTATCTGGTGGCCTCCCTCGTGTAGACGGAGATGCCGCATGTTAACGCTATTAACATTAAAACACAAACATATGAAGTATGTAATTTCATGCAGAAAGACACTGCCGCTGCGACATGACTGCTGCGTGTCTTTTTAGGCTTGTAAAACTCCAAAAAACAGGAACCCTTCATAAAATAGCTGGCTGAATAGGAGGACGCTAAAGGGAAAGTGAAACCCGAAAACTCCCGTCAAGATGTCAGCTTTTCATTTTCGTGATGTAACCCTTTGCTATGCAATATATTCATGGATGTGCAAGGCCAGGAAAGACCTTCAAGGCAGCATCCGAGAAGGTAAGACTCTGCCTCGGTGGGTTTACTGCGCGTTAGTATAGGGTCAAAGAACTTCACTGAAATGTGCACTTTATTGTGGAATCTGCCACTGACTACTGGCTGGGCAATGCATTATTGTCCACCCTGGAAACTTTACTTGTGAGTTGAAGATTCTCTCCTAGAGGCACCTTTTTGGAATTGTCATATTTTTTAATGTCTTCAAAATGTGAATTTCCTATATATTTTTTTAATTAATGTTAATTCAAAAGTATATTCTGAGTTTAAATTATGTCATAAAGTTTAGCTGAGACAAACTTTCTTTCTACAATACATTTGCAACCCAAGACCTTAAACCGAGATGCTATGTAGTATCTTCCTATTAATGTTATTTGTTGTTGATTACTTTCTTTATTTATTTGTGCTTTATCATAGCGCCGTGAATGTGTCTACTGGTATATTTGACGCTCTTCTTGGTTTACTAGCAAAAAAAGTGCTTTGACAATTGTATGATCACAGTATATTCCTTCAGTAGCACAACTGTTCACCACTGAGTAAAGTCGATACACCAGAGTATTTTTTTAAATTTTTGAAATTATTGTGGAATGCAGATTTCTAATGATGAGTTTTGCCCTGTCTTGCAGACAACCTCAATAACCATGGCCCGACTTGCTCTACTCACTGGATTAGCCCTCCTCCTCTGTGGAAACCAGATCTTCTGTCACAAATGTGCATTCTCCCTCCACCAGCAAAAGAAGGTGAACGCCATGAGCCTGCAACTTCTAGAAAAGATGGTAATTCACTGATGTACTTATTTACTCTTAATTATTCGTAGGGAGGCACCAGCTGCTGTGAGGCAGTGTCAGGGTGCAGTTTCACACCACAGCCCAGGCTGCCTGATGCCACTTATCAAGGGTAAAAGGGATGCTTATTTCTGAGCTTGGACCACCCAAGATCCATGGATTTATAGAAGACGCCCCTTAGAGGGCTAACAGAGGGAGAGAGTTGTGAGGTCACTGACAGCCCAACAGGAACCCTGGCAGGCTACAAATTGTCAAGTGCTGTCACACTAGGGTGGCCTCACCTGATGGGGCACAGGTGGGGACACCATGTGGGAATAGAAGAGTGGGTAATTTTGTAAACTAGTGCATTTCATAGTCTAGTGACTGAAAGCCGCCCACTGCAGGGGCACTGTGTGTCAGCAGTGGCTCGAGGACATAGCTCACTGCCCCTCCTCCCACCCCCACCACCACTGCATGCAGAACATGAACACCCACCTCTGAAAAGTTTGACCTTTGAAGACCACTGATGGAATCAGGATCGGACACAGCGTGTACTCCCCCGCCACCCTATTAACGCATGCAGAGCCATGAACACCAACCTCTGAAGAGCTGAACAGTTTGACCTTGAGAGACCACTTATGGAGTCTGAGCCTGAATGTAGTGGGTAGCCCCAAGTTCCCTTCCTGCATTCAGAACCATGAATACCTACCTCTGAAAAGTTTGACTTCGGGAGACCACTTATGGGGTCAGAGCGTGAAGGTAGTGGGTAGCCCCAGGTTCCCTTCTCTCATACAGAACCATGAACACCTACCTCCGAAGAGTTTGACTTCGGGAGACACTGATGGGGTCAGAGCCTGAAGGTAGTGGGTAGCCCCAGGTTCCCTTCTCTCATACAGAACCATGAACACCTACCTCCGAAGAGTTTGACTTTGGGAGACCACTGATGGGGTCAGAGTCTGAAGGTAGTGGGTAGCCCCAGGTTCCCTTCTCTCATACAGAACCATGAACACCTACCTCTGAAGAGTTTGACTTTGGGAGACCACTGATGGGGTCAGAGTCTGAAGGTAGTGGGTAGCCCCAGGTTCCCTTCTCTCATACAGAACCATGAACACCTACCTCCGAAGAGTTTGACCTTGGGCCTTGGAAGTGTACTGATGGAATGGGAGCGTGAAGGCAGAGTGTGCCCCTGATACCTTGCGTAGACCCACAGGGGAATATGGCATCTTCTGAGGTTATGATTTAGCATTTTGATCACAGCCCTGTGCACATTTATTTGGTGTTTAATATTTTGCCATCATAATAAAATCAATTCTGATATTTCTCTTTTTAGGGTGGAAATTTCCCACTCCAGTGTCTCAGTGAGAGTATGAGTGTGACGTTCCCTCGCAGTGTGATGGATGATACCCATCCCCAGGTAAATTCAACATTCCCGCGTTTGAGACTTTCTTGATGTTTTCTTTACAACCAGCCATCAGTCTGGGGCTATACAGATTCCCTAAAGTTCAGTGTATCTGATAGGCTGTGAGGCACAGGAACAGCACGGCCACACATCAGGCTTGCCTTGTATGTCATGAACTTTGCTAAAGCACCCATCGGCCTTTCAAAGGAAACAGCAGGTCGGGAATTCTGCAATTGTACTGCGAGGTAAATGGATCTCTGTTGTGGGTCACGTCAGGCACAAGCATTGCCGATGCAATGACACTCAGGGCTGGGCCTGGCCCGACCTCATTAGCCTCAAATGGGCATTTGTTAACCCGTTATCTAAAAAAGCATTGCTAAAGCTAGTGGGCCTGTCTATAATGTGAGAATAGGTGCAAACTTTACTTGGGCCTACCTGTGTTTCCATGTTTTACCACATTAAAATCGGGTCCAATGGCTTGGCTAATGCTTGTTTTGTTATAAGTAGCTTTATGTCTTGAACGTGTGTGCGCGTGACACTTTCACGTTACTTCTGACCGTATTTAATCACGAGCCCCCCTTGCCTTCTTTACAGGCCCGACGCAGCCTGCTGCTGCCCATCTATAACATCTTGCACTCAATCAACAAAATCCTGAGCAATAACCTTCACACATCCTCCTGGAACGCGAGAAGTACAGAGATGTTCACCCGTGGGCTGAAGCGACAAGCTGGAGCCCTGGCCAGATGTGTGAGTAGAGGCAGGAGCTGTGCTCTGCGCGTTGTTTGTGTGTGCGTGCACTCTGCGGACCTGCTCGTGTGTACATGAATGTAGTAAACTCTTTCTGAACAGGAACCTGTGTTCAAGCAGCACTCCTGCCATTCCAAAACGCTGAGACGAGGAGCTCGGAAGTTTGGATTGACGTTGTCAGGATCCGAACTCACAAACGGGATTTCTTCTTTGTCTTTAGTGCAAAGAATTAAGTCAGATTGAGTCAACATCCCGGCGTGGACGGGTGGGTGCTTAGGCGATGTGATGGTGCTGTGTGACACGTGTGCAAATATACTGTGTGTGCCTTAGCGTTCTTACAGTGCACACATGTATTTGTAATGAGAAATAATGCAAACAAAGCCACATTTAGTCATGAGCTTTTATATGTCTCAGAGTGGTTATAGGCACTTGCTGTGTCTGTGTGTAAAGGTTTCAGTGGATGACGGATGCTCAGCCGCCTGGCAGGGGGTTGTAGGGATGGTTTCCGATACTGAATAGGACCTGCAGTGCCGTTGTACACATACAAAACATACGACGAAGCCATGTATGTCTCTTCATTCTTCCATAGACAATGAAGACACATATGTTTCTTCATTCATCCATTCATTACACTAGGGCTGCATCGTTTGAGGTTTCTGCAGCAAAAGCAGCAACACACTATGGAGCACAAGATTTGTGTCTATAGCCAAATCTTCATCCGAATTTATACACCACATATGCTTAAATGATCTGTTTCTTTGATTTCAGTTGTCCGAGGACCGAGATGGAAAGACAAGTTTATCTGCAAAAATCATCAACCATAAGTTGCAGCATTACTTCAAAAAAATGCAAAGCTACCTTCAACAAAAGGTATGTGGTAACAGCTGTTGTTCTTATTCCTTGTTCAGTAAACACTCATTGTTGAAGTCCTACTTGTGCTGCAACGAATCTTGCTCACCCTGTACATGTAAGTGATGTGTTAGGTTCACGCTTGTCACAGATGCACAGCAATCATTGCTAATCGCCACATGATGCATGAGGTCCACATTTGTCATCCTAATATGCATAGCCTGTAGACATTAGTGGTGTGGTAGGTCCATGCTTGTCATCCCAATGTAGGAACCATGTTTGGTCCATACACTTAAATGGCATGGGTGGTCCAAATTTACCATTTTAGTGATGTGCACAATCTCCGCGGCCTGTAGACATTGGTGAGGGAGGTCCACGCTTGTCATCCCAACTCTGGAACCATTAGGTTTGGCCCGTACACTTAAATTGTATAGGAGGTACACATTTGCCATTATAGTGATGCACACAGCCTCCACGGCCTGCAGACATTAATGGTGTGGGAGCTCCATGGTAGCCATCCTAGTGATGCACACAGCTTCCACGGCCTGCAGACATTAATGGTGTGGGAGGTCCAATATAATCATCCTATCCGCGCACACAGTCTCCACGGCCTGCTGACATTAATGTTTGGGAGGTTCACACCTTTCATGCTAATCATGTACATAATCTCCACAGCCTGTTTACATGAATGGTACGGGAGATCACTACTTGTCTTCCTTGCTATACAAACCATCTGCACGGCCTGTTGACATTAAGAGTGTGCGAGATCCACACTTGTCAAGCTAGCAATGGACACCATCTCCAAGGCTTGTAGACATTAATGGTGTCGGAGGTCCACGCTTGTCATTCTAACACTGAACCCACCGTCCTCGGCCCGTAGAGCTAAAGGGTGCAGGAGTTCCTTGCATTTCATGCAGTTGCTACAATCCATCTCCATGCCCTGTAAGTGTAAGTGGCGGGAGAGGTCCATGCTTGACATACCAGCAATACAACAAATCTCCTGCAGACAAAAATGGGTGGGAGAGATCAATGCTTGTTATCCCTACACCACCAAGCGTATGCACTGAATGTGGACATATAGGGCCTGGTTTAGATTTGGCGAGAGAGTGCTCGTACAGAGTACTCTGCCCAACAAACTCTCGGCCCGCCCAATTTTTAAATCAGTGTTAGTGACAGTGGTAACCCGGTGTCCACAGTTCTGGGACTGGAGCACAATATTTTTTTTGCTGGTCCTGAAACATTCAACCTCAGTGGGGTATCCAGGGTGCCCATGAGTCCTAAAGCGAGGTGGAAGTTGGGTCCCCTATCCCAGGGTTATGTAGTATAAAAGACTGAAGAGCCATAATTGGGGTGGAACAGGCCCTTCAGGGTCCTGTGTTTTGGTGTCATTGCACCTGCTGCACACTTGTTAGCTAAACCTACTGCTGAATTGTAAACTTCTCATCACAAACCTATAAGAGCAACCTGTGATCATAATGAGGAGGAGTGTTTGTAAAGCGCCGAAAAGCACGTTCTGGCGCTGAATTGAGTAATCTGATTGAATTTAATCCGTGTACGGCCATCACTGTTAAAATATTTCAACCATGTCCATCCAGTGTTCTGACCCTTCTCTATTTCCTTCAGAATTACAGCTCCTGCGCCTGGGAAAACGTCCGATCCCAGATGAAACTGTGTTTGAAAGTGGTGGACTGGTTCACGTTAAGGATTCGCGATTCCGAGCACTGAGAGCAACGCAACGTTATGAATATTACCAAAGCATTATTTGCACTATCCGTCAAGAGATGTATTTATATTTTTACCTAGCCAAGAAGCGATTTTTAAACCTATTACCCTGCCGACCAGGAATGTCTAAAAAGGCACTATAGACAGAAATCCTGCTCAAAGTTTAAAGACTATTTTAATTTAATGTCTGGAAAAATGACAGTGGATTTTTGCTACGCTTGTATCTGTTTTACCAGGAAAAACGCATCTATTCAAGAAGGACCATAACGTTTCACTGGGAGATAGCTTGTCTTTTTTAAATTATTTATTTATTATATTTAAGTTAATATTAAGTAATATCGGTATATTTATTTCGTTACTATATGATACTATTGAGAATGGCCCAACTTCAATTTATTTTTATACTGAGAATCGTATACACATTTTTATAAAAAAAATAAACACCCTGAAATCGTGTATGTACATTTTGTCTGGTTTTCTTTATATATTATGGGGATATTTCAGAATTCCTCGGCAATAGAAAACAAGCACTGGCAAAGGCCACCTCGCCTGTTGTAAACAAATTGTTGTTCTTAATTGCACTTGGGCAGGCAGGTGAAGGGAACCGAGGTAAGGAGTGACTGAGAGTCAGTAGGCGCGTGGGACTATGACAAGGAAAGCTAGAGGTGTAAAGACAGGAGAGAAACAGGGCGAGGAGGCAGTTTGTAGGGTGGCCAACTGTACATTATCACTTCACAGGGTACTTTGCCCGTTGTGGAAACATACTGCATTTTAGAAAACTGTGCACCGAGCAGTGCTTAATTTGTAAATAAAAACGTGCCGGTGCTCAAAGCCCCCCTCTTAAACACGCGGCTGCTGCAATTAAATGTGCGAACACGGAATACTGAAGCAGCGTAATCCTGAAGCCATCTCGGGCCTCTTCAATCCATTTAAAGCCACTCCCTGTCCCTTCAGCTCACTCTTGCAGCTTTCTGCTTTCTCCCATTGTGACGCTTTTTCTTTTTTCTCTTCCTCCGTCTTTCCCATATGTGTCTTTTGCTCGAGGTAAATGCTTGAGGCAGAAAAATAAGTGCCTGCCCTCAAAAATAAGTGCCTGTGCTCTGTACTGGAAACAACAAGCACAGATTAAGCACTGGCACAGAGACATCAGAAAACGCTTGTTGGGGATAGAGAGACTAAGGGCCAGAATTAAGGGAAAATTACAGAGTGTGGCGCTGCGTGAAATTTGTCAGAGTCACGCACCGTCATTTTCACAATGCAGGGATGTGCCGTATTTAATAGAATATTGCGCACCCCTGCGTTTTCCCCTGCACCAGTGCTGAATTTGCTGCCGTGCACCAACGCAGCAACCCTTGCACCATTGTGCAAGGATGGCTAGGTTTAGGGGGAGTCTGTTTTTGTGCAAGAAGGAACACCTTCCTGCACAAAACAATCTTAAATGGTCATTTGCTCTTTTTATGTGTGCACATCGAAAGAGCAAAAAATGAGAAGAAATGAAAGCATTTCTCCTCGTTGTGCTCTACTAATGCCACCCCTGGGGTGGAGCTAGATTTTAGCGCTGCCTCAGGTTTACAAAAGCTCGTAAATTGAGGCAGCGTCAAAATGCAAATGGGTGTTGCTGTGGCATGCCCACACAACACCCATTGCACGACCCTTCCATGCAAAGGGCTGCGTGTGAAGGTGCCGTATTTACTAGGTGGCCTTAAGCCACAAAAAGTGGCTTAACGCCACCTTGTAAATACAGTGCAGTGTACAGCGCCACCGAAGTGTCACTAAATGTGACACTCCGGTGGTGCTAGGAGCTCCTAATTATGCCCCTAAGAGTCACATAGCACATTTTTAGGATTATAGTTTGTCACCCTCCTCTGATTCAAGCCATCTTGAAAGATAAAACGAGAGCTTATTGCATTAATACTCTCTCTTTTACTGTTACCGGAGTAAGTCTTACCTGCTCATTATTGAAAACGCAGAGAGACATTGGGAGGGCATAAAGTGACTGTAGTACCTCTGACACAGAGAGTATAGATAACTGAAGACATATGGGTCTCAGCCATTTATAACGATATAGCAGCAGTGTTGGGCAAACAAAGAGAACATTGTTCAAATCTTGGAGGCCCTTTCTACAGTAATTACATTCAGGTGAGATACCATACCATTTGGCCAAAAAGGGCATTAAGCGTGAGCAACCCCTGTTGCAACAGAATCCAAAAATGTCTCACCCGTGCGGCATATTCCAGTTAATATATGGTTGCGTTTTTTTTACTAGGAGAGAATCTATTAAATTCTGAAAAGCCCCTTTTTTATGGGCGAGAGCAAAGCGCTCGTCCCATTCTGTAATCTCTCTTTGTGCTAACAACCACGCCCATCTCACGTCAGTCACTTACATTGGTTCCTTGGCTTGCATTTTAAAATCCGCTTGTTTTCATTTGTGGAAGGCATGCATACGTCATGCCTTTTCCAGTGTTTATCCTACTACAGAGCACCGGTAAACTACTAAAAACATACCAGGCTCGATGTTTCCATTATGGTGTCTGGACTACTTTATCTGTTTATTTTCCATGCAGCAAGATTGCTCTGAATTTTACATAGTGTGATTGCGCTGCGTTTTTTTTCTTCATAACGCTAATAGCTCTAACTCGAGCAAATGCGAGACCCGTTGCATTGAAAATGCTTGTTTGAGACAAGCCTCCCTGTCTAAACAAAACCTTTAGGTCCAAGTTGCCTGCTTTAAACTGGCTTTTAATTGCAGCAATGATAGAGCGAATACGAGATTGTAATCTCATTGTAACATGTCTATAGCATAAGAACATTTTCTACAAATTGTGAATTTTTTCTTTTTAACAACCAACATTTCTTTCTTTATCATGGACCTTAAAGTGTTATCTTCGCTCCTCGCTAAACAGGCAACCCAGCGTACTACCCCCACCAGACCCTGAACAAAAGCATTTATCAAGCCCATTTCCAACCTTAAGGTTGCTACTGGGGTCACTGAGTTAATAGAATATAAGTTTCTGAGGACTTGTACTTCCATCATATCCAGGAATCCCCATTTAGTTATTTCAATGTGCACCAATCAATTGAGTAGAGGGACCAGGATTTTTACTCTGTAGCCCTCTAGAAGATGTAACAAGTGTCTCATCCCGGTCGCCATATAAAGAGTGCCCACACCTTTTGCTTGAGACTGGGCCTTACTCATGTTATTTTTAATATAGTCCTCTTCACTGAGGTTCCCACACTCTACCTTCCCAAGAAAGGTGTAAGGTTTTACTCTTTCTAACTTTTGCACTCCCAGAAACCATGTGAGATTACCATATTTAAGTTTCTTCTTCGCATGAAAGCACATGATCTTACTTTTAGAAATGTTAATTTTTAGATATTGGGCATCTGCAAACTGTTGCAATGTGTGCCGACGACTGTAAGACCCTTTCAGGGTGAGATCCAAAATAATTATGCTGTCTGCATATAAAAGGCAAACTATTGATTTTTCACCAGTTATTGGGGCAATATTCTCACCTTGAATTAGATGGCTGGGTGAGTCTAAATTATATAAGGAAAAAAGTAGCAAGGCTAAAATGCACCCTTGTTTTAGCCAGTTTGGGCTGGTTATTTCCAGAGAAAGGCCTCTATTACACCTAAGAGAATTCTACACCATGTGGAAGAGTGAAGGGAGCTAACTAGATCTAATAGGGAAACCGGCATGCCCAGTCTAGAAAGCTTTCTCCATAGCAAGGCTCTGTTCACTTTCTCAAATGCTGTGGAGAAGTCTATATAGGCCTCATAAGCCACTCCTCCTCTTATTGCAACATATTTTTCATTAATCACCTGCAGGGCCATTATATTATCAATAGATCAATGTTTTTTCCTAAACCCAGTTTGCTCCATAGGTATAATTTTGTTTTCTTCCAGATGCTCACTTATCAGGGTCAATAAACATTTCGAAAAAGCTTTGCCCACAGCATCTAGAAGAGCGATCTGACAGTAGTTTTCTGGACAATTTTGATCAGCCTTCTTGAATAACGGTACTATAATTCTTCCTGTCCAAGAAGGGGGGATTTTTTTTAGTTTCATAGCAACTTTTAAAAACCAGGAATAACATTTTACTCCAAGTGGGTGTGTTAGAAATGGGGGCTCTAGTTGGCAGAGGTATTCACCTTTGTCCAAATAGGGACCACAATCCTAGTCAAGGTAAGTCACACACAATCCAAATTATCCCGTGCCCATCCTCTGGTAGCTTGGCACTGAGCAGTCAGGCTTAATTTAGAAGGCAATGTGTAAAATAATTGTGCAATAAATCATACAGTAACACAGTGAAAATACCACAGAAATACACCACACAGGTTTAGAAAAATATTAGATACTTATTTGGTTAAATTAAGGTCAAAACAATAAAGATTCAATCAGCAGCAGGTGAGATATCATTTTTGCAAGACTAAAACTAGTCTTAGATCTAGAAATCAACAGTTGTGTCTTGGTTTCACAAAGTACTTGGTTTGCATAAAAAATTACACACATGGAGACCGCATAGGAGGAGATGTATGGAAAAATAGGGAATTCCCAGAATTTCCGGTGCTGCACAGACGATGCGTTGTTTCTTTCCACCCTGCAAGTGGCTTTGCGTCGATTTCCGGTGCACAGTCTTGGTTCCTCACTGAGATGTGGGTTTCTCTTTGCCGCCCAGGGACAATGTGTGGCAATCCTGGGCGTGCTGGACAAAGTCACAGGCTTTGCTTCGATCTGCATGGTGATGCGTCAATTTTCTGTTGCACAGCAGGCGCTGCGCCGATTCTTCTCGCAGGATATCGGGCTGTGTCATTCCAGCTTGGCTGTGCATTGATTCAGTAGGGCTGTGTGTTGAATTTCCAGTCACAACGAAGGGCTACATCGATCTTCACTTGGGAAATTGGATTGCGTCGTTCCGGTTCTGCGATGCAGGAATTTTCTTGTCACAGGGCAGGCTGTTAGTCATTTCTGGCAGGCTGTGCGTCGACGGAGTTCCTTGATGAGATTATGTCTTTCTGGCCCTGAGACTTAAGAAAACAGGAGGCAAGTTGAATCCAAGCCCTTGGAGATCACTTCTCAGCAAAGTCAGAGGGTAGGAGGGCAACAGCTGGACAGCAGTCTTTCACAGAAAAGCAGTCCAAATTAGTCCTTTGGGCAGCCATGCAGTTCCTCTTGACAGTTTGCAGGTTCAGGTCCAGAAGTGTCTGATTTGGTGGTGTCAGGGACACAGTTTATGTACCTAAAATGCCTTTGAAGTGGGGGGAGACTTCAAAGAGTGTTTTTGAAGTGCACACGGTCCCCTTCCAGTACAGGTCTGTCTGCCAGGGTCCCTGTAGAGGATTGGGCATTCCATTGTGTGAGGGCAGGCCACTAGCCATTGAAATGTAAGTATTAGGCCCTCCACCCTCCCAGCCAAGGAAGACTAAATCAGTATGTAGATGAGTGCAGGTGTGATTAAGTATCCTGTTTTTGTGGTTGTTTGGGTGAAATGCACAAGGGAGCTGTTAACCAGCCCAGCCAGATGTGGATTGGAGACAGGCTATAACTCACAGATGGATTTTAAGTGCAGAGAAATGCTCACTTTCTAAAAGTGGCATTTCTAAAATAGTAATATAAAATCCAACATCACCAATAAGCAGGATTTTGTATTTCCATTGTGGCCATACTAAATATGACATGGATACCCCTTTCTGATCAGAATCTACCACTCAAACAGTATGTGAGGGTAGCCCTATTGTTATCCTACGAGCAGGCCTCACAGTAGTGGAAAATGAATTTAGGAGTTTTCCACAACCAGGACATATAAAACAACCATGTACATGTCCTGCCTTTTACCTTCATAGCACCCTGTCCTATAAGTTACCTAGGGCCTACCTTAGGGGTGACGTATATGTAGAAAAAGGGGAGTTTAAGCTTAGCATGTACTTTTAAATGATAAATGGAAGTGACAGTGAAACTGCACACACTGGCCTTGCAATGGCAGGCCTGAGACATGGTTAAGGGGCAGCTTATGTGGGTGGCACAGCTAGTACTGCAGGCCCACTAGTAGCATTCAATCTACAGGCCCTGGGCACATGTAGTGCACTTTACTAGGGACTTACAAGTAGATTAAATATGCCAATTGGGTATGAACCAAGGTTACCATGTTTAAGGGGGAGAGCATATACACTTTAGCACTGATTAGCAGTGGTAAAGTGTGCAGAGTCCTAAAACCAGCAAAACAGTGTCAGAAAAGTGGAGGGAGGCAGGCAAAAGGTTGGGGGATGATCACCCCAAGGCTGTCAGGTCTAACATGTGTCCCCCCAGCTGAAAGTGGGGAGAGCTACCCAACCCCTTGGGAGCTCTCATCGCTAAGGCAGAGGTACCTGGAGAGACCATCAGCATTGGCGTGGTCAGTCCCCAGGCAATGCTCCTCTGTAAAGTCCATTCCCTGTAGGGAAATGGACCACCTCAAGAGTTTATAATTTTCACCCCTCATCTGTATGAGCCACCTGAGGGGCCTGTGGCCTGTCTGAACTCAGAAGTGAGTCCCAAACAGGTATGGTCTCAGCTTCCACCGAGCTTCCCAGACCACAGAAAGTGTTTCTCTTTCAATAACACTCCACATCTGTTCCTGTGGAATAGTCTTCTGCTAATAAAGACTACTGGCTGATCTCTGCCCTCCTCATCCAGCTGTGCTAGAACCACCCTTATGCAATTCTCTAAGTTGTCTGTCTGCACTATGAACTCTTTGGAGTAGTCAGGTGCCCTGAGCACGGGTGCTGTGCACATGGCTTACTTCTGGGAGTCAAAGGCTTTCTGACAAGCCTCTGTCCAATGCACAAACCTAGGTTGTTTCTTAGATGTGAGTTCTGTTAAGTGTGCCACTATGGCGCCATAGCCCTTAACTAATCGGCGGTAGTACCCAGTGAGACCCAAGAAGGCTCCCACCTCTGTCTGGGTTCTAGGTGGTTGCCAGGCCTTGATTGTCTAAATCTTGGCCTGGAGGGGCTGCACCTTGCCACCACCTACTAGGTGTCCCAAGTACACCGCAGAACCCTGCCCAATCTGGCACTTACCAGCCTTGATGGTCAGGCCTGTCTGTTGCAGAGCCTGAAGCACTTTCTAGAGGTGGAGCAGATATTCCTCCCAGCTGGAGCTGTAGACAGCAATTTCATCTAAGTAGTCTGCGCAAAACGCATCCTTGCCAGCCAGGACCCCATTAACCAACTGTTGGAAGGTAGCAGGGCATTTTTCAGTTCAAAGGGCATTACTCTGAACTGGTAATGTCCCTCAGGGGTAGAAAAAGCAGATCTCTCTTTAGCCCCCTCAGTCAAGGCGATCTGCCAGTACCTTGATGTGAGATCAAAGGTACTGATGAACTTGGCTGCGCCTAGCCTGTCTACAAGCTCATTAGCTGGGGGGATGGCAGAGTTGAGACCCTGGTAGTCTACGCAGAACCTCAGTTTTGGCTTGGCACTGGGTGCGGCAACCTTGGGAACCAGCACCACAGGGCTGGCCCAGGTACTACTGGACTTCCCAGTCACCACATGAGCCAGCATTTTGACAACTTCCTCCTTGATACTGGCCTTCCCCTTGTCTGACAACCTGTAAATTTAGTTTTTTACCGGGGGACTGTCTCCTGTGTCAATGTCAATGACACACAAGTGTGTGAATCCAGGGGTTAGGGAAAACAGGAGTACTGTTCCAGTAACTGGTAGCAGTCCCCTCTCTGATCAGGGTCAGGGAGTCAGAGAAATTGACACCCTCCACTGACCCATCACCTTCCTTGGCAGAGAGGAGGTTGGGGAGAGGTTCACTCTCCTCCTCTATACCCTCATCTGTCACCAGAAACATGTAACTGACCACATCCTAGAGGGGTTTCCTGGGAGCTTTCTCCCACCCCTCTTTTACTATGCTTAGGGGTCCCCTGACAGGGTACCCATTAAGAAGTTCAAAGGGGCTGAACCCCGCCCCTTTCTGGCACACTTCTCTAGAAGCAAAGAGAAGGCATGGCAACAGGACGTCCCACATACGCCTCATGGCCTCAGGGAGGCCTGTGATCTTGCCTTTCAAGGTCTTGTTGAATCTCTCCACACGACCATTGGATTGAGGATGGTAAGGGGTGGTGAACCGGTATGTCACCCCACATGTATCTCACATAGACTTCATGTATGCAAACATGAAGTTTGTGCCTTTGTCAGACACAATCACCTTTGGGAATCCCACATGTGTAAATATCCCCATCAGAGCTCTGGTCACCACTGGTGCAGTCACTCTTCTCAGAGGGATTGCCTCTGGGTAGCGGGTGGCAAGGTCCACCAAAATCAGGATTAATCTGTTGCCAAAGGCAGTCTTGGGTTCTAAGGGACCAATGACATTGAGGCCCACCCTTTCAAAGGGGGTACCAATGACAGGGAGTGGGATCAGGGGGCCTTAATCCTTTTCCCTGTCTTCCTACTAGCATGGCAGGTTGGGCATGACCTACAGAATGCTTCTGAGGCCGCCTGCATTCGGTGCCAATAAAAGTGGGTGACAAGCCTGGTGAAGGTCTTGTCTTGCCCCAAATGTCCCTCCAGGGGGATGTCGTGAGCCAGACCCAGTAAGAAGGCCCGGTAGCACTGTTGGTCCACCAGCACACGTGCTACCCCAGTGTGGAAAAGTACCATCTTGCCTGGTATGTTACCCCCATTTTTACTTGTGTGTCAGTTTGTTTTTGCCTGTGTCACTGGGATCCTGCTAGCTAGGACCCGAGTGCTCATAGTTTGTGGCCTATATGTCTTCCCTGTGTGGTGCCTAACTGTATCACTGAGGTTCTGCTAACCAGAACCTCAGTGTTTATGCTCTCTCTGCTTTTAAAATTGTCACTGCAGGCTAGTGACCATTTTCACCAATTCTGATTGGCACACTGGAACACCCTTATAATTTCCTAGTATATGGTACCCAGGTACCCAGGGTATCAGGGTTCCAGGAGATCCCTATGGGCTGAAGAATTTCTTTTGCCACCCATGGGAGCTCACACAATTCTTACACAGGACTGCCACTGCAGCCTGAGTGAAATAATGTCCACGTTATTTCACAGCCATTTTACACTGCACTTAAGTAACTTATAAGTCACCTATATGTCAAACCCTCACTTAGTGAAGGTTAGGTGCAATGTTACTAAAAGTGAGGGCACCCTGGCACTAGCCAAGGTGCCCCCACATTGTTCAGGGCAATATCCCCGGACTTTGTGAGTGCGGGGACACCATTACACGCGTGCACTACATATAGGTCAATACCTATATGTAGCTTCACAATGGTAACTCCGAACATGGTCATGTAACATGTCTAAGATCATGGAATTGTCCCCCAAACCAAATTTGGGATTGGGTTGCCAATCCCATGCATCCCTAGGGCTACAGCGTGGACCCTGGGTACTGCCAAACTAGCTCTCTGGGGTTTTCTGTGCAGCTACCGCTGCTGCCAACCCTCAGACAGATTTCTTCCCTCCTGGGGTCTGGGCAGCCCAGTCCCAGGAAGGCAGAACACAGGATTTCCTTTGAGAGAGGGTGTTACACCCTCTCCCTTTGGAAATAGGTGTTAAGGGTTGGGGAGGAGTACCCTCCCCCAGCCTCTGGAAATGCTTTGAAGGGCACAGATGGTGCCCTCCTTGCATAAGCCAGTCTACACCGGTTCAGGGATCCTCCAGCCCCTGCTCTGGCACGAAACTGGACAAAGGAAAGGGAGTGCCTACTCCCCTGTCCATCACCTCCCCAGGGGTGGTGCCCAGAGCTCCTCCAGTGTGTCCTAGAACTCTGCCATCTTGAATGTAGAGGTGTGAGGGTACAATGGAGGCCTCTGAGTGGCCAGTGCCAGCAGGTGACGTCAGAGACCCCTCCCGATAGGTGCTTACCTGGCTAGGTGGCCAATCCTCCTCTGAGGGCTATTTAGGGTCTCTCCTGTGAGTTTCTCTTCAGATAACGAATGCAAGAGGTCACCAGAGTTCCTCTGCATCTCCCTCTTTGACTTCTGCCAAGGATCGACCGCTGACTGCTCCAGGACGCCTGTAAAACTGCAATAAAGTAGCAAGACGACTACCAGCAACATTGTAGTGCCTAATCCTGCCGGCTTTTTCAATGTTTCCTGGTGGTGCATGCTCTGAGGGCTGTCTACCTTCACCCTGCACTGGAAGCCAAGAAGAAATCTCCTGTGGGTCGACGGAATCTTCCCCCTGCTAAAGCAGGCACCAAACTTCTGCATCACCGGTCCACCGGGTCCCCCCTCATCTTGACGAGCGTGGTCCCTGGAACACAGGTGCTGAATCCAAGTGACCCCGACAGTCCAGAGGGCTTCTGTCCAGATTTGGTGGAGGTAAGTCCTTGCCTCCCCACGCCAGACAGTAATCCTGTGTACTGTGTGAACTGCAGCTGCTAGGTCTTCTGTGCACTTTTGCAAGGAATCCTTTGTGCACAGCATAGCCCAGGTCCCCATCACTCTGTCCTACATTGCTGAACTCGCTGGGTTGACCACCGGCTTCCTGGGACCCTCCTTTGTAGTGTTGAGATGACTGCCATGCTCAGATTTCTTGAACGCCTGTTCAAGTGCTTCTGCGGGTGCTGCCTGCTTTTGCATGGGCTCTCTGTGCTGCTGAGTGCCCCCTATGTCTCCTCATCCAAGGGGCGACCTCCTGGTCCTTCCTGGGTCCGAGCAGCACCCATTTTCTTCAACCACGACTCTTGCAGCTAGCAAGGCTTGTTCGCGGTCTTTCTGCATGGAAACAACTTTGCATCCTCCAGCATGCCGTGGGACATGTTCTGACCAAAGGAGAAGTTCCTGGCACCTTCTGTTGTTGCAGAATCTTTGGCTTCTTCCACTCGGAGGGAGCCCTTTTGCACCATCAGCCGGGGTTTAGTGGGCTCCTGCCTCCCCTGGGCACTTGTGTGTCTCTTGGACTTGGTCCCCTTCCTTTACAGGTCCTCAGGTCCAGGAATCCATCTTCAGTGCTTTGCAGTCAGTTGTGACATTTGCAGAATCCCCTATCTCGACTTTACTGTCGTTCTGGGGTGGTAGGGTAACTTTACTCCTACTTTTCAGGATCTTGGGGGGTATCTTGGACACCCTTAGTGTTTTCTTACACTCCCAGCGACCCTCTACAGACTGCAGTAGGCCTGGGGTCCATTTGTGGTTCGCATTCCACTTTTGGAGTGTATGGTTTGTGTTGCCCCTAGTCCTATTGTCTCCTATTGCATCCTATTGTATTCTACAGTGTTTGCACTACTTTTCTAACTGTTTACTTGCCTGATTTTGGTTTGTGTGTATATATTGTGTATTTTACTTACCTCCTAAGGGAGTATATCCTCTGAGATACTTTTGGCATATTGTCACTAAAATAAAGTACCTTTATTTTTAGTAACTCTGAGTATTGTGTTTCTTATGATATAGTGCTATATGAAATAAGTGGCATAGTAGGAGCTTTGCATGTCTCCTAGTTCAGCCTAAGCAGCTCTGCTATAGCTACCTCTATCAGTCTAAGCTGCTAGAACACTACTAATCTACTAATAAGGGATAACTGGACCTGGCACTAGGTGTAAGTACCATCAGGTATCCACATAAGCCAGGCCAGCCTCCTACATTGGTGGTGCAACGGTGGGATAAGTACTTGTAACTGCTTTACCACTTTTGCATTGCTACTTTTCATACTAAAAACATATACCAAATATTTCAGAATATACACAGTTAAACTAAACAGTTTAACTTTCCTTCTCTAAACTTTCTAAAAAGTTTTAGAAAAGTTTGAAAAGTTTTACAAAGTTTTTTTATTTTCCCTAAACGTTTCAAAAAAAATTTCTCTCTGTCTTAAACCTTTTCTAACAATCATGTCGGCAGTAGAACTTACTCCCACATTTTTCCAGGCAACCTATGGTAGTTTAAACTTTAAAAGTTTGAGGGGTCTCTGCATTGAAAGAGGTTTAAGTATTGGTAAGAATCCTACAAAAGATCTTCTCCTTAGCCTTCTCCTAGAAAGTGACCAGAATCAGTCTGGGCCATCCCAGGATCAGGAGGTAGAGGAGGGGGGTACCCTGCCAGACTCAGAGAAGTCTCCTGAGGATGCTGGGGAGGGTTCTTCCAAGGACCTGCCATCTAGTGACACTCTGTAGTGGGAGGGGGGTCACACACTAGTAGGTCACCTTTCACTACTAAAGGCCAGGTTACTGGAGTCCAGCCAGTTAGGGACAGGTCTAACTCTGCCAATTCCCACACTTCTTCTGTGTCTCACAATTCCCAAGCCTCCCACCCTGAGGATAACCTGATGGAAAGGGAACTCAGAAAGCTGAAGTGTGAAGAGACCAGGCTGAAGCTAAAACAGCAGCAGCTGGCATTAGACAGGGAATCTCTGGATGTAGAGAGGGAAAGGCAGAGGTTGGGGTTAGTTCCCCAGGGTGGCAGCAGCAGTGTTTTTTATAGCAATCCTGTGAGAGAACAAGACTTCAGAAACCTGCATAAGATGACCCCCCCCCCTTACAAGGAGGGGGATGACATTAACAAGTGGTTTGCTGCACGTGAGAGGGCCTGTATGGTACAGTTGGTCCCTCAAAGGCAGTGGGCTGCTATCTTGTGGCTATCTTTCACTGGTAAGGGTAGGGATAGGCTCCTTACTGTCAGAGAAAGTGATGCTAATAACTACAAAGTTTTGAAAGATGCACTCTTAAATGGATTTGGCTTAACCACTGAACAATACAGGATTAAGTTCAAAGACACCAGAAAAGAGTCCTCCCAAGACTGGACAGACTTTGTAGACTGTTCAGTGAAGGCCTTGTAGGGTTGGTTACATGGAAGAAAGGTGACTGACTATGAAAGCCGGTGTAATCTGATCCTGAGAGAGCATATTTTGAACAATTGTGTGTCTGATTTGTTGCACCAGTATTTGGTAGACTCGGATCTGACCTCTCCCCAAGAATTGGGAAGGAAGGCAGACAAATGGGTCAGAACAAGAGCGAACAGAAAAGTTCATACAGGGGGTGACAAGGATGGCAAGAAGAAGAATGGTAAGTCTTCTGACAAGGGTGAGGACAAAGATAAAAAACATTTTGAGTCTTCATTAGGCCCACAAAAATCCTCTGAGGGTGGTTGGTCCAAATCCTCACAATCAGAAAAAGCCATGGTGTTATTTCTGTAAAGTAAAAGGCCATTGGACAAGTGATGCCATTTGTCCAAAGAAAAACACCAAGGCTCCCACTACCGCAACCCCAACTGCAACCTCTAGTGCCCCTAGTAATAGCAGTGGTGGTGGGAAGTCTACTACAAATAGCCAATCAAAAGGTGTAGCTGGGCTCACCATTGGTAGTGTAGTTGGGCTTGGTCTTGTTAGGGAGACCCCAGAGGCTGTTTTAGTCTCTGATGGTGGTATTGGCTTTGCCACATTGGTTGCTAGTCCCCTTAATATGGGTAAGTACAAGCAACTTCCCCTAATAAATGGTGTTGAGGTTGAGGCCTACAGGGACACAGGAGCCAGTGTAACTATGGGTATAGAGAAACTGGTTCACCCTGATCAACACCTACTTGGTAAGCAGTACCAAGTGACTGATGCTCACAATAACACACTTAGCCACCCCATGGCTGTTGTGAATCTCAACTGGGGGCGGGGTTACTGGTCCAAAGAAAGTTGTGGTAGCCACTGAATTACCTGTAGATTGCTTACTAGGCAATGATTTGGAAACATCAGCTTGGGCTGAAGTGGAGTTGGAGGCTCATGCAGCAATGCTGGGCAGTCCTGGGCATATTTGTTCTTTGACAAGGGCTCAGGCCAAGAAGCAAAAAGGACAGGGAAACATGGATCCTGGAACAATGGACCAAGGGCTCCCAAAAGCTAGGAGTAATAAGGGTAAATCCTTGCCCACTATCCCTCTCTCTATAGAAGAATCCCCTTTTGAAGAAGAGGAATCCTCTCCCTGTGCAGAACCTACACCAGAGGAGCTGGCAGCAGACACTGCTGAGCTTTTGGATGCAGGGGGGCCTGCTAGGGAAGAGCTGAGTGTGGCACAGCAGACCTGTCCCACACTAGAGGGTTTGAGACAGCAAGCTGTCAAACAGCAGAATGGGGATGTCAGTGATAGCCATAAGGTGTATTGGGAAGACAAGCGCCTGTATACTGAGTCAAGGGACCCTAAACCTGGAGCTGCCAGGAGATTGGTCATCCCTTTGCAGTATAGGGAGTTTCTTCTTACCTTGGCGCATGACATTCCTTTGGCTGGGTATTTGGGCCAGAGTAAACCATGGGACAGACTTGTTCCATTGTTTCACTGGCCTTATATATCAGAGGACACTAAAGAGTTTTGTCGCTCTTGTGTGACCTGCCAAGCCAGTGGCAAGACTGGTGGCACACCAAAGGCCCCCTTAATTCCACTTCCTGTGGTTGGGGTACCCTTTGAAAGGGTAGGGGTTGACATAGTTGGCCCCCTTGACCCTCCAACAGCTTCAGGCAATAGGTTTATCCTTGTGGTAATGGACCATGCCACTAGGTATCCAGAAGCAATCCCCTTAAGGACCACTACAGCTCCTGCAGTGGCAAAGGCCCTTCTGGGAATCTTTTACAGAGTGGGCTTCCCTAGGGAAGTGGTGTCAGACAGAGGTAGTAACTTCATGTCTGCATACCTCAAAGCTATGCGGAAGGAGTGTGGTGTAACATACAAGTTCACTACCCCTTATCATCCACAAACAAATGGTCTGGTTGAGAGGTAATAAAACTCTCAAAGGTATGATAATGGGACTCCCTGAACAACTCAGAAGAAGATGGGATGTCCTGTTACCTTGCCTCCTTTTGCCTTACAGGGAGGTACCCCGAAAAGGAGTGGGCTTTACCCCCTTTGAACTCCTCTATGGGCACCCCGTGAGAGGTCCCCTTGAACTTGTGAAGGAGGGTTGGGAACAACCTTTAAAAGCTCCTAAACAGGGCATTGTGGACTATGTACTTGGCCTAAGATCAAGAATGGCTCAGTACATGAAAAAGGCCAGTAAAAACCTTCAGGCCAGCCAGGAGCTGCAAAAGCAATGGCATGACCAGAAGGCTGTCCTGACCCAGTACCACCCAGGACAGAAGGTGTGGGCATTGGAGCCTTTGGCCCCAAGAGCACTCCAAGACAAATGGAGTGGACCCCATCTCATTGTTGAGAAAAAGGGTGAGGTTACTTACTTGGTAGACCTGGGCACTGCCAGGAGTCCCCTTAGGGTGCTCCATGTCAACTGCCTAAAACCCTACTATGACAGGGCTGATCTCACCTTGCTCATGGCAACTGATGAGGGACAGGAACAAGAGAGTGACCCTCTCCTTGATCTCTTCTCCACCACTGAAGCTGATGGCTTAGTGGAGGGAGTAGTACTTGCAGATTGCCTTACTGCTGAGCAGAAGGACAACTGTGTAAATCTCCTAAGTCAATTTTCTGAACTCTTCTCACTGATACCAGGTACAACTACTTGGTGTGAGCATACAATCAATACTGGAGACAGGTTATCTGTCAAAAGTAAGATTTATAGGCAGCCTGACCATGTCAGGGACTGCATTCAACAAGAGGTACAGAAGATGTTGGACTTAGGAGTAATTAAGCCTTCAGAAAGCCCATGGGCTAGCCCAGTGCTGCTTGTCCCAAAACCTCACAGTAAGGATGGTAAAAGAGAGATGAGGTTTTGTGTTGACTATAGAGGTCTCAATCAAGTAACCAAGACAGATGCACACCCTATACCCAGGGCAGATGAGCTAATAGATACACTGGCTTCTGTCAAGTATCTAAGCACTTTTGATTTAACTGCAGGTTATTGGAAGATTAAATTATCAGAAGATGCTAAACCTAAAACTGCATTTTCCACCATTGGAGGGCACTATCAGTTCACTGCGATGCCCTTTGGTTTGAAGAATGCACCTGCCAATTTTCAGAGGTTGGTGAACACAGTCCTGCAAGGTTTGGAAGCTTTTAGTGCAGCATATCTAGACGATATAGCTGTCTTTAGCTCCACCTGGGATGAGCACCTGGCCCACCTGTGGAAAGTTTTGGAGGCCCTGCAAAAGGCAGGCCTCACTATCAAGTGCCAGACAGGGCAGGGAAAAGTGGTTTATCTGGGCCACCTGGTAGGTGGGGAACAAATTGCACCACTGCAGGGGAAGATCCAGACCATAATGGAATGGGCTTCCCCTACAACTCAAACCCAGGTGAGGGCCTTTTTAGGCCTCACAGGGTACTATAGGAGGCTCATTAAGAATGATGGCTCCATTGCAGCTTCTCTTAATGGCCTCACTAGTAAGAAGAAGCCTAAAAAGGTATTGTGGACAGCTAGCTGTCAAAAAGCTTTTGATGAGCTCAAACAGGTCATGTGCCCTGCACCTGTCCTAAAACACACTTGCTACTACAAAAAGTTCATAGTCCAGACTGATGCTTCTGAATTGGGGGTTGGGGCAGTGCTATCACAGCTTAATACTGAGGGCCAGAATCAACATGTTGCTTTTATCAGCAGGAGGTTGACCCCTAGAGAAAAGTGTTGGTCTGCCAAAGAGAGGGAGGCCTTTGCTGTGGTCTGGGCACTGAAAAAGTTGAGACCATACCTATTTGGTCCTCACTTTATTGTTCAGACAGACCACAAACCTCTACTTTGGCTAAAACAAATGAAAGGTGAAAACCCTAAATTGTTGAGGTGGTCCATCTCCCTACAGGGAATGGACTATACAGTAGAACTTAGACCTGGGAGTACCCACTCCAATACAGATGGACTCTCCAGATATTTCCACTTAGACAATGAAGACTCATCTGGGCAAGGTTAGCCGTATTGTCCCTCATTTGGGGGGGTTGTGCAGGGAAGTACCATCTTGCCTCCATGTTACCCCCATTTTTACTTTTGTATCAGTTTGTTTTTGCCTGTCTCACTGGGATCCTGCTAGCCAGGACCCCAGTGCTCATAGTTTGTGGCCTATATGTCTTCCCTGTTTGGTGCCTAACTATATCACTGAGACTCTGCTAACCAGAACCTCAGTGTTTATGGTCTCTCTCCTTTTAAAATTATCACTGCAGGCTAGTGACCATTTTCACCAATTGTGATTGGCACACTGGAACACCATTATAATTCCCTAGTATATGGTACCTAGGTACCCAGGGTATCGGGGTTTCAGGAGATCCCTATCGGCTGCAGCATTTCTTTTGCCACCCATAGGGAGCTCAGACAATTCTTACACAGGACTGCCACTGCAGCCTGAGTGAAATAACGTCCATGTTATTTCACAGCCATTTTACACTGCACTTAAGTAACTTATAAGTCACCTATATGTCTAACCCTCACTTAGTGAAGGTTAGGTGCAAAGTTACTAAGTGTGAGGGCACCCTGGCACTATCCAAGGTGACCCCACATTGTTCAGGGCAATTTCCCCAGACTTTGTGAGTGCGGGGACACCATTACACGCGTGCACTACATATAGGTCAATACCAATACGTAGCTTCACAATGGTAACTCCAAACATGGCCATGTAACATGTCTAAGATCACGGAATTGTCCCCCCAATCCAAATCTGGTATTGGGGTGCCAATCCCATGCATCCCCGGGGCTCCAGCATGGACCCCGGGTACTGCCAAACTAGCTTTCTGGGGTTTTCTCTGCAGCTACCGCTGCTGCCATCCCTCAGACAGATTTCTGCCCTCCTGGGTTCTGGGCAGCCCAGTCCAAGGAAGGCAGAACAAAGGATTTCTTTTGAGAGAGGGTGTTACACCCTCTCCCTTTGAAAATAGGTGTTAAGGGCTGGGGAGGAGTGCCTTCCCCCAGCCTCTGGAAATGCTTTGAAGAATACAGATGGTGCCCTCCTTGCATAAGCCAGTCTACACCGGTTCAGGGATCCCCCAGCCCTTGCTCTGGTGCGAAACTGGACAAAGGAAAGGGGAGTGACCACTCCCCTGTCCATCACCACCCCAGGGGTGGTGCTCAGACCTCCTCTAGTGTGTCCCAGACCTCTGCCATCTTGAATGCACAGACGTGGGGGCACAATGGAGGCCTCTGAGTGGCCAGTGCCAGCAGGTCACGTCAGATACCCCTCCTGATAGGTGCTTACCCGGCTAGGTGGCCAATCCTCCTCTGAGGGCTATTTAGGGTCTCTCCTGTGGGATTCTCTTTAGATAATGAATGCAAGAGCTCACCAGAGTTCCTCTGCATCTCCCTCTTAGACTTCTGCCAAGGATCGACCTCTGACTGCTCCAGGATGCCTGCAAAACTGCAACAAAGTAGCAAGATGACAACCAGCAACATTGTAGCGCCTAATCCTGCCAGTTTTCTCGACTTTTTCCTGGTGGTGCATGCTCTGAGGGCTGTCTGCCTTCACGCTGCACTGGAAGCCAAGAAGCAATCTCCCGTGGGATGACGGAATCTTCCCCCTGCTAACGCAGGCACCAAACTTCTGCATCACCGGTCCTCTGGGTCCTCTCTCATCTTGATGAGCGTGGTCCCTGGAACACAGGAGCTGGATCCAAGTGACCCCAACAGTCCAGAGGTCCTTCTGTCCAAATTTGGTGGATGTAAGTCCTTGCTTCCCCATGCCAGACAGTAATCCTGTGTAGTCCGTGAACTGCAGCTGCTAGGGCTTCTGTGCACTTTTGCAAGGAATCCTTCATGCACAGCATAGCCCACGTCCCCAGCACTCCGCCCTGCATTGCTGAAGTCGCTGAGTTGACCACTGGCTTCGTGGGACCCTCTTTGTAGTGTTGAGACGACTGCCATGCTCAGATTTCTTGAATGCCTATTCAAGTGCTTCTGTGGGTGCTGCTTGCTTCTGCGTAAGCTCTCTGTACTGCTGAGTGCCCCCTCTGTCTCCCCTCCAAGGGGCGACCTCCTGGTCCTTCCTGGGCCCGGGCAGCACCCATTTTCTTTCACCACGACTCTTGCAGCTAGCAAAGCTTGTTTGCGGTCTTTCTGCATGTAAACAACTCTGCATCCTCCAACATGCCGTGGGACATCTTCTGACCAAAGGAGAAGTTCCTGGCACCTTCAGTTGTTGCAGAATCTTGGGGGTTTCTTCCACCCGGAGGCAGCCCTTTTGTACCTTCATCCGGAGTTTAGTGGGCTCCTGCCTCCCCTTGACCTTGTGTGACTCTTGGACTTGGTCCCCTTCCTTTACCGGTCCTCAGGTCCAGGAATCCGTCTTCAGTGCTTTGCAGTCAGTTGTGACCTTTGCAGAATCTCCTATCTCGACTTTACTGTCTTTCCGGGGTAGTAGGGTAACTTTACTCCTACTTTTCAGGGTCTTGGGGTGGGGTATCTTGGCACCTTTAGTGTTTTCTTACACTCCCAGCGACCCTCTACACACTACACTAAGCCTTGGGTCCAGTCGTGGTTCACATTCCACTTTTGGATTATATGGTTTGTGTTGCCCCTAGGCCTATTGTCTCCTATTGCATCCTATCGTATTCTACAGTGTTTGCACTACTTTTCTAACTGTTTACATACCTTATTTTGGTTTGTGTGTATATTTTGTGTATTTTACTTACCTCCTAAGGGAGTATATCCTCTGAGATACCTTTGGCATATTGTCACTAAAATAAAGTACCTTCATATTTAGTAACTCTGAGTATTGTGGGGCATATTTATACTCCGTCTGCGCAGAATGTGCATCAAACATTTTGACGCACATTCAGCGCAAACGTTGCCCCGTATTTAAACTTTGATGCCAGAGCCCGCGGATGACAAAATTCCGCTGTGTGCGTAATGTTTTGTATGCGGCAACCCGCCTTGCGTTAATCATATGCAAGGTAGGTGATCCTGTCCAAAAAATGACTTAAACGGCGTGCGTCGTACTTATGCTTTCGGGCAAAAATTACGCATGGTCGGGAGGTGGAGCCGGACAATGACGCACAGCCTGATTTGCATCAAAATTTAATGCCTGGGTCAGGGCAGGCGTTAAAATGGGGCAAACACACCTGTATTTATTCAGAACACACAGAACAAACAGCAGAGCAGCAGAGCAGCAACAGGGAGCCATGGAGGTGATTCTAATCCAGCGTGCACGCAGATGCAAAGCCCAGCAGCAACAACAGCAGCTACAACAACACCAGCAGGGACCCCAAAGGCAGCGCAGAAGGCAGGAGAGGATATTCCGCCCCAGAACCACCATTCAGGGCCTCAGGGAACACAACATCATCCAGAGGTACCGCTTGAACTGGCAGGCCATTCAGAAGCTGCTGCGCAACATTGAACCGCAGTTGGCCCCCACTTTGCTGACACCCCGCACCATCCCAACAGAAACCAAGCTGCTTGTCGTACTTCATATGCTGGCAAGTGGCTCTTTTCAAACAACTGGTGCCCTGGTTGCCGGAATATCACAACCATCATTCTCCGACCTTTTTGCCCAAAGTACTGGATGCCATCATTGGACTGACACCCCGCCACATCTGCTTCCCTAACACACTGCAGAAGCAGCAGGAAACAAAACAGGGGTTCTACCTCATCAGTGGCTTCCCACACGTCCTTGGTGCAATCGACTGCACACATGTACGCCTTGTGCCACCTGCTGCAACTGAACACCTCTACCGCAACAGGAAGCACACACATTCCATAAACGTGCAGCCATAGTCGATCACCAGGGATTGATCACCAACATTGTGGCTAAATAGCCTGGGAGTGTACATGACTCATTCATCTTCCGTCACTGCACCATCAATGAACACTTCCAGGATGGACGGTATGGCAATGGACTACTTGCTGGTAAGTACAAAAACCTACTTATATACACACTGCACAGCAACCCTCTAGGACACACAACACATGCACCACAACAGCAACATGTGAACAGGAACACACTGAGGTTGTGACATCGCTAGCCGTGTTTCGTAGGTCACCATTGAACCTGTCACACATCGGAAATTACTGTACAGCCTAATGTTAAGACGTCAAAGATCACAACGTGTGGAGTGGGTTGCACAAATGTCACCTTGCAAAATGTAAGTGTCCCAATGACCTTTACAGTAATCCATTGCATAATTCTAAAGGTATGAGATGTCCAGGGTACATTGATATGAACGTGTTAACAACACTGTCAATTTTAACCTGTGTATGGAACTATCATCTCACCCCCAGTGAAGACACACGGACACCTTTATCACAAGTCACAATGCTAGGGAGGGCACACTGTACTGCAAATCCCAAAACATACTGCTGACAAACGGTTAGCAGACAAACACTCATTCAGCCAAGGAAACAACACACAATACAGATGGTACATCCCACAAGCCTAGGATGCTACATTATAACACAAAAGAGTCACAGACAACACAAGACAACAACTGCCATGAAAGGTCATTTCAATGGGCCAGCTACATCAATATGATCCCAATCATTTTCTCTTGCAGCTGATCAGGGGTATGGCATCCAGCCATGGATTATGACACCATTTGGCAACCCGAGTACTGCTGCAGAGCGTGCCTACAACGACGCACATAGGAGGACACGCAGCATTGTCGGGAGGACCTTTGGCATCCTCAAGTCAAGGTTCCGGTGCCTCGACATCACTGGTGGTAGCCTCCTATATTCGCCAGAGATGGTCTGTAGGATCATCCTAACATGTACAATATTGCACAACATTTGCATCAAAAGGAACATTCCCCTCCTGGAACCAGAACCACACATCCCTGAAGAGGAGAAAGAGGAGGATGCTGGCCTGCAACATGAGGGGGACCTACAGAACACGGCCGCTGGTATACGCATGCGGCAACAGATTGTCAACAATTTCTTTTGAATACAATCACCTTCACCACTTTAGTTAACTAATTTAAATAAACACCTATAATAATCACCATATCATGGTCTGGCTATTCATTTTTGCACACCTTCATCTCTACTTATCAGAATAAGAGTGTTGCCTCATGGAGCATTGCTGAGATACTGATTAGGACACTGAACATCCCAGAGCTAATGTGATGCGTAACATACAATGGTCACATACACACACACTGTTAATGACATATATCATGTACATTTCTCCTTTGAAGGCCAATAGCAGAGGACCACACCTATTTCACACATACATGTTGAAATCAAGGTCAAGAACATAGATAGCGCAAGTGCCACACATATGAGCAGCATTGCACACATGACAATCCATGTACATGTCAGCCCATTTCCTAACTCCTGACACACCCATGTACCTGGTCACAACCCACCTGTCAGAAGAGGTCCCTGGAATACTAAGATGTGTACCCTGATATTCCCTCCTCTACACACACAGACCAACATTAGCAATCCAGTGTGCTACACCTTTTCCTACGGTATGCCATTGTCATAGAACATCTGACTGCATGGACGTCAGGTTAATTTATACACTGTCTTCTAGTTTCAAAGCCCTGTTAGCACCTGTAGATTGCTTCCCGTGTGAAAATGTCTGTTGGCCCTTAGAATGCAAGTCTCACCTACAGGACTGGTGAGAAACAGATGCAGCCCACACCTGTGATCACCTCCATGCACACCACCCATTTCAAAAAGCACTGCCCCTGCTGATGTCTGGAACAGCATAGGAGTTGCCATTTAGTCAATTACACCGTTAAGCATTGATACTAATTAAGCTGTGTAACACAGCCCTTGGGTTTATTTGTTACCTTCAAAAACACAGGACATACACAGTTTGACATGTCAACTCTCTAGTTTGTCCTCCAAACAGTCTGAGTCAGACCACTGATTATGTAACTTGTCAAATTGATGGATCCTGAATCACCCTGCATTCTGTCAGCCTGACTGGCGTCTGTCTGTGTGTCACACTAAAGTATCCCTGTGTCTACATATGTACCACACTTGCGTTAGCAAACCTCTCATTCATCACTTATTTTTAAGGTTTTCTCCCCCCTCTTTATTCTGGTGGGAACCATGACTACCTTTGTGGGTGTCCTCCCAGATATCTTTTTGGACACTCTGGTGCTAGCCCAGAGGTCTGCCTCCTCAGCAAGCTTTCTGGGATCAGTCAGCTTACTGTCAATCAAGTGCTGGTGCAACTCTGTAAAGCAAACACTGAGCATATGCTCTCTCAGGATCAATTTATATAACCCCACATAATCATTTAATCTACTGCCCACACCCATCCATTCAGTGCCTTACTACAGAAATCCAAAAAGTCTACCCAAGTTTGTGTGGAGACTTTGGCGCTGTCTGTGAATTTCAGGCAATACTTTTCAGGGGTCAGTCCAAACTTGGCATTAAAATGGCTTTCAAGAGCGGGTATGTGAAAAAGTTCTCTGGTTCCAATGTGAGAAGTGTGTCCCTCCCAATTATTGGAACATGTTTCCACAAACCCACCCCCCATTGATCTTCAGAAACCCAATGGGCCCTTAGTGCAACTTCATAGGCATCAAACCATTTGTCAATGTCATCTCCCATCATATAACCTGGCACCACATCTTTGGGAATACAAACGTTTTTGTCTCCAGCAGGTCCTGTATTAATGCTGCCACCATTACTGCCTGACTCAGACTGCCTATACTTGGGGTCCAGCTCCTTTAGACTAGACTAAGTTCATGAGCCAGAAGTAGTTTCTTTTCAGCCAAGTTCCTCCTAGCTGCTCTTTTCTTTGCTTTCCTCTCTGCTCTCTTTTCCTCCAGTTTTAATCTGGCCAATTGCAGTTGAAATTCTCTCTCCTCCCTCCTTTCCTCTGTGGTCAGGCCGTGGCTTGAGACAGTTCTGTCTACACTTACACTTGCATTCTTCTCCACCATTGACCTTTTCCCTATCCCCCCCGTCCTTCACGTCTTGCTAGGGTGCCAAAAATCAAGGCAAGCACCTCAGCCACCCAGGCCACCGGACCACAAGTCTCCACACCCACTTGTGGTGGGAAAGGATCCAGGGCACCAGTCAGCCTCAAAGTAAGTTTGCCTGTCCCAGCTGCTGCCTGGAAGGGGAAGTAGCCATCCCCAGCTGCTGCCCAGAAGGGCAAGGAGCCTGCCACACGTGCTGCCAGGAAGGGCAAAGAGCTATCCCCAGCTGCTGCCTGGAAGGGCAAGGAGCCATCCCCAGCTGCTGCCTGAAAGGGCGAGGAGCCTGCCCCATGTGCTGCCAGGAAGGGCAAGGAGCCATCCCCAGCTGCTGCCAGGAAGGGCAAGGGGCCTGCACCAGCAGGCAGGAAGGACAAGGGGCCTGGTGCAGGGACTCAGTCGGAGTTCCGACCACCAACCATGGTTGTGCAGCCGTCCGAGGCTGCAGGGGATGGGTTGGAGCTTCCCCCCCACCATAAGCAGCAACACCACTGCCAACACCAGCAGTGGGCAGCTGTCCGAGGCAGCAGAGGATGGGCTGGAGCTTCCCCTACCACCAGCAGCAGCACTGCCACCACCAGCAGTGGGCAGCAGTCCAAGGCTACAGGGGATGGGCTGGAGCTTCCCCCCACCACCACCAGCAGCAGCACCAACACCAGTGAGCAGACATCTGAGGCTGCAGGGATGGGCTGGAGCCTCCGCCCACTACCACCAGCAGCAGCACCAACACCAGTGAGCAGCCATCCGAGGCTGCAGGTGATGGGCTGGAGCCTCCCCCCACCAGCGGCTGCAGCAGCACCACTACCACCACTGAGCACCCGTCATCGCCGACGGATGGTCTGTAATCCTGTCTCCATGGGCTGAAGTGCGGCCTGCCCCCTGCAAATCCTGTGGGAATAACACCCAGCTGAGAGACTGTGACCTTGATCTCCCCAGGATCATAAGCGCAGGGCATGATGCCCCCTCCAGAACCAGTGGGTAAGCACCCACTCACCCCATCCTCCCCAGGATCAGAAGCACAGGGCACGATGCCCCCTCAAGAACCAGTTCAGAAGACACCCACTTGAGAGACTGTGGCCTTGCTCTCCCCAGGACAAAGAGTAATGGGCATGTTGCCCCCTCCAGAGCATGTGGGCAAGTCGCCCACTTGAGAGACTGTGGCCTTGAACTCCCCAGGTCCAAGCACAGGGCATGCTGCCCCTCCAGAGCATGTGGGCAAGTCACCCACTTGAGAGACTGTGGCCTTGCACTCACCAGGACCAAGCTCAGGGCATGTTGCCCCCTCCAGGACCAGTGGTGTTGTTCTATCTCCCGGCTGAGGGCCCCCCCAATCCTCCGTCCCCCTAAGGTGCCTGCCTATTTTCCAACTGATGCCCCTGCAGTGTTCTCTCTGTGTTGTTGCAGGTGACAAGTGGGGCCTTGGATTTTGGCCTGTGGCCCCGTGGTCCACGAACAATATGGACTGGGCAGTGTCTCTTGAACTGTACATATATATATACCATTAGATTGATTTTTCATATTTCTACCATATTTATATTATTACACTCACTTTTCAGAAAATCCTGTAGTCCTTGCATTATTCCTGAGTGGTACGGGGTAATTTTGTTTTATTATTGCATCTGATTGTGTGTATGGTGTTGGGGGTGGGGGTGTGGGGGTGTGCTGCGTGTGTGTGTGTCACTGTCAATTTCCCCACTCCCTTGTGTGCTGTGCGGCTGTCCTCACCGTGGTCGTCTTCGCCATCGTTGGTGTTCGTGGTGAAGCAGGACGTAGAGGAGAATGGGGAAGATCTGAACTTCAGGCTCCATGGCGGCGTGGTTGTTCCCTGTGTCTCCCAAGGTGAGTCCTTTCCCTTCTGTGTTCTGTTTCCGCCAGGCTTTTGATGTGATTGGTACCGCCCCGGAAAAGAAAGGTGGCGGATTGGGTTGTCATAATATGGTGGGAGGAACATTGACTTCCAACTGGCTGTAAGCGGCTACCACCATGGTAACTGTTGTTTCCCCTCTGGCGGCCGGTGTAGTAAAGTGGCTGTCTATCTGAGTTCGCACCGCCATGGTCATAATTTGGTGGTAGTTACCACCAGCCTGTTGGCGGTATTACCGCCACTTTTTTGCCGACCGCCAGGGTTGTAATGAGGGCCAATGTCTCCTGGAGAAAAATCACATCTGCCTTTAGGGAATTCAAAAATACTTTTTTCCCTGCTATTTTTTATTCCCACTGCATTCCAGGAGACAACCTTAAGCTCATTGCTCATGATGGAATTGCACAGAGTGACTAGTCGAACATGCACCATTTAGAATGCCTGGTAATCAGTTCCAACTATGTGTTCTATTATTTAGATCTTGAGCAAAGGAGTTTAAAGGTTCCCTTAGTGCCACCTGTCTGCCATTCCTCCCTAGATAAACTTTCAACCCCTGATAATCAACTAGAAACCCACTATTGGAGAACAGAGGCAAAAGGGGGTACTGCCCACTACCCCCTCACCATTCTGATAAGAATCAATACCGGCAATGGGTCTCCCCTTCCCGTCTAATATTTGAATATGATCAATGCCTCTACATTGCAGACATTCTGAATTTTGTAATATCATTTTAGTGATAAGTTTAGAATAAAAGGTCACCCTTCTTTTCGAACCAGACACTGAATCCAACAGAGAAACCAGGTTAGTGTCACTACTTTGGATTAACCTCGAAGTCTCGGTCTCCAGGAAGCATTTAAACAAAGAGGAGCTATTCAAAATTAATTCTGCATCAAAGAGTGGAGTAAAGCCTAGTATACAGGAATCCACATTACACTGCATTACACCAAATGTTCTTCTAGTTTAGGCCACTCAGGTGAGCCCTTCTTCATTCCTAAACATTCAGAGCGGATGGCATATAAGTGGTTGGACAGTATAGGCCTCTACCACTGTTGCCTCTACTATTTTTTGTGTGAGGAGTTGAGGATCCAAAAGCAGTGCTTACTTCCAGAGGGACAGATTGACAATTTCACATTGGTCCTTCTGGCCTTTTTTAGAATATCAACCTCCTCTCTAAATAAAGTTTCCCCTGTCCCCTCTTCAATATTCTACGATTAGGTCTTTTCACCCCTCTCTGTTTTTTATTTTTATCCTTAAGCTTTGGTTTAGTGCACATGTCTCACTGACACTGATATCCTGCCTGGTGTGAGATTTAAAAATTGGACACACTTCCTGTTCCACACCCAGGGTTTATCCAACTGAAACCCTCCCGGCAGGTATATTGTCAAAAATAAATATTATGGGGCCATCTGGACTTTCGGTATCGGAAACTGTTTTTGGGGGGGTCTTTATACTGTATTGCAGTTTCCCTGCCTGAAAGCCAAAATCAATACAGGCACGGTTGTGTTTATTCTCAGCCATTCTGGCTGATGTTGGGACCACTTCTGTAGGGGCTAACTGTCCATGATCGGATCCCCTACCTTTCTCACCATTGGTCAGTTCTTTCAGTATTGCTGTCACCATATCAAAGATACAATCTGACCCTCCTGCAACATTTTCTAGCAAATTTAAGATCAAGGAAAGGAGTTTTTTTACACTGAGTAGCAAAGCAGAAACCTTCACTTCTTGATCAGAGGGGTGACACAGGAGATTATCAATTACATCCAAATCTAGTGGTTGAAATAACCCCCTTTGTACTTGTCCTGCTTGGGTCTTCAGGCTGCATAGCTCCAATTGGCCCCTCACAGGAATTCACATTAGTTTAAAAGTTCTCCTGAGATGCCTTCTCTTTGTCCCACAGGGTAAAGTTTTGGTTCTTCCCCTTCAACACCGAAAGTAAATGGTCTCTATTCCGCTGGATTTGTTTTTTGTGCATGCCCTCCTCAGAACAAGGCTCCCAGATCTCAGCTTCTTTGCAGTCATCGTGCTCCTCTGATACTTGAGGTGCATATAATTCAAACATGTTTCTTATATTCGGGAAGAAAGTGAATCCCCAGGCCCCCTCATAACATAAGATCTTGGACACTATACCAACCACAGAGCTTTCTGTCTCATACTCTGTTGTCATTCCCAACCTCCACGAATCGCAAGAGCACAGCACCAGCCTGCAAATTCCTATACAGGCATGTTTACAAACCCTACAGACCTGGGGCACAGGCACAATTATTACCAAGAGTCGACAAAAAAGGTTTCAGCATCCAGCCTTTCCATGATGTGCCTCCTTGCAGAAATCTGAGAATTACACTACCAGTCCGCTTCTCTGTGCTGTCACTTTTCACAGATTCCTTTCTGGCTGCGGCACAAGCTGCACTGCGAGCTAAACACGACAGCTTCTATGCCCTCTTGGCTAGGCCCCCCCTCCATTGGGGGACTCCACCAAGAAGGTCACTTCCTCTGTTCACCTCTCATGCTCCAGAGAGCCCTCCAGATGGTCTCAGGGCAGGGCAAGTGATTCGGGTTGGACATTCATGTTTGAAGGCTTGGAGGCTGACCGAGGATCCCAGAGGCCAACCAGGTAGAGTCAGGTCTGCGGAACAGGATCCAGGCAAAGAACAAGGTCCCGCCCATCATCACGGAACAGGGCCAGGGCAACACACATCCCTCAGAGTCCTCAAAGTCCTCTTAAACCACACTTCTCTGACCGCAGTCTATCCCCCAAGACAACAGGGAGCAAGATGGTACCGTTGTGCAGCGATGAAGTGGAGAAGCAGTGCTGCGGTAAGGCATCCCAAACACCACAAACACAGCTCCCTGCTCCTCGGTCTGTTGCTCTTATTCTTCTTTGTTGCTCTGCTGGGCACTTATTTGTGATACTGTACTGTACAGCACACATGAAGAGTGAAAAACGTCTAAAAAAAGTCTTCGCATAGAATATTATACTAGAATTATAACTTTAGTTTCCAATTTAAAACATATGCTAAGCTCACAGACATATTTGCAGTGTGGTTCAAAGGTGTGTTCTTATGGTACTATCCTGCTTTGTCTCTCTCTCATGCAATGCAGCACAGCAATTTAGACAGCTGAGCTCCATGAGCTATTAATAGCTCTGCCTCCAGGTATCTGATTCATCCAGCTAGCAGGTGTGTAAACTTTACACCCAGCTGTATACTTTGTATTGCTCCTCCTTGCAGACAGTATGCTCATGTCTGTGTTCAGCCCTACCAACAAACCTGTGTTTCATGCTTGCAGAACTTCTACCAAGACCTTGTACTCATTCTCCCACCTGAGTATTTAGTCCATATGCCACTTCCTGTTCCACTCTGTTTATTCTCTAGTGTTGTGCCTACCCCCTTCAAAGCCAACCGCAGGACTCTATCCCATCCTTGAAAATCAACCCAGCGGAACTGATCAATCTCAGCCCCTATGCACCCTATAGCATCTAAGGCTTGATGTATCAAAGGGGTTTACCTATACTGTGGGAGAAACTGTTAATATATAAGGACCCTAGTTATTCTGAATTCTTTCCTCTCAGCAACCATGGGTCCTCATTTAAGACTTAATAGGCAAACACCTAATTCATTCTGCTTGTCTCAACCAAAAGACAACATTTGGGCCAAATATTTATGGGTTGAATACTGTAGGACCAGTGTTTTGTGTTTCGCAAACGGTGTACACCTAATATCCTATGTTGGACCTGGCCCTTTTTACAGGGTCAACCCTAAACTTTTTGCCTTCCTCCTCCTATTTTTTCTGACCTTTTTTTGTTGACGTTAGGACTCTGGGCACTTTTCCACTGGTGATCAGTGCTAAAGTGCATGTGCTCTCCCTTCTAAACTTGGTATGATTGGCTTACACCTGACTGACACATTTAATTCATCTGTAAGTCCCTTATACAGCAGTACCCCTATATCCAGGGCCTGTAAATTAAATGCTACTAGTGGGCATGCAGCGCAGCCTGTGCTACCCACAGAAGTGGCCTTTCAAACCTGTCTCAGGCTGTATGCACAGTTTACTGCATCTGGGACCTGACATCTAAATTTACTTGCCAGGCCTGGAATTCAGTTTTTACCACATATAAGTCACCCCTAAGGAAGGCCCTAGCTAGCCATATAGGCAGGGTGCTGTGTATTTAAAAGGTAGGACATATCTCTTTATGTACTACATGTCCTAGTAGTGACAAACATGCTATTGGGTTTCTCACTACCGTGACTGCTGCCTCTCTCATAGGACTGCATTGGAAATGTCCTAACATATGTCTAAGTGGTATTGTCTGATTTATGATGGTTGGCATAGGCATGTTTGGTATTGTTGTAATAGTAGTGAGAAATGCTGCTTACTGGTGTAGGTGAATTTTCTATTACCATGATAGAAATGCCACTTTTAGAAAGTGAGCATTTCTTTGTGCTTATGAGGCTGGTGTTTCGTAGCTTGACTCCAATCCACATCTGGGGCAGAGTGACAGCTGGGCTTTGTGCATACCTTTCAGACAGCCTGTACCCAGGGAGGGTGGCGGTGTCACAAGAGTACATCGGTATATTGAATCGTCTTTCTGGCTGGGAGAGGGAGAGGCGGGGCACACCTGCAGTTGTAAAGACTGTGCCATGGCCTCACACAAAGGGCCCGTTTACCCCCCACTGATGTCTGAAGCCAGTGCTGGAGGAGAAAGGGGACACTCCTGGAACCAGTTACTACTGGTTGGAACCCCTTCTCCCCTTGTTGTGGAGACTGCGCAAAATTAGTATAAGTACAAGGTTTTTTCCCCAGATGGAGAACACTAATGGACTACTGAACTGGACACTGGTTGCATGGAATGACTCACTAGGAAATGCCTTTGGACTGCTCTGCTGTTGTGCTGACCTGCGACCTGCTAGGTCACTGAGAGGGACTGCCACTGCATGTGAACCCTTGTGCTGGCCTGTTTGCTGGGACGCGGCAGCCCTGTGCCCCATTGTTGTCTCAAGGGGCTGGGTGGTGTGCCCCCTGTTCCCCTGCAGTTCCCCTTCCTCAAAGCGCAGGAAGGGTGATTGGCCATTCATTTTCCTCACGTGAGGGAAGCGCTGGAGGCACAGAAGTGCTGTGTTCCCTCTGTGCCAGAGGGTGAGGATTGCTTCATCTTTGTCAGTGCATGAGGAGCGCTTTATTATTGAACTCGGCACCTGCTTGGGGCGCAAGGAGCTGCCAGTGTCACCCGTTGTGCCCCCCTCTCTGACTTGGGATAGGATTCAAGGAGCATAGAATTAGCACGGACAATCGCGCTCCCTGTGGTGCCCCGTGGCACAAGGAGGAACTGCTATGGAAAAATCACCACCGTGACCTGGGCAGGTCAAGAGGGGCTTCTGTCCAGCCGAGGAGCCCAAAGGACGCAGTGCTCCGAGCAGCGGTAGTGCCAGGAGTCCAATCACCTCTGCTGCCCTGGCTGCCTGAGGAGTGAACTGCAGTGGATGGGAGCTGCCACGCTGCTGTGAAGGCAGAGGCTCCATGAAACTTAGCGGAGCAGTCCTGAAGACCTGGAGGGCTCTGGATGCGCTGCCTGGAGTAGAGGTCCCCCCACCACCGCAGAAGCCTGCAGTGTCTCCGTGACCTGGTGCATTTATTTCCTCCGTGTGTAGACCAGGAGAGGTCTCCCCGTTAATGTCGAAGAAATGTATGTGCCCTGTTAACCCTTGGGGCCATGTCCTTGCTTGGGGGTCTTACCTCTATGTGGGGGGGCATTCAGAATCCAGCCGGCAGGATGTAGAGGAAATCCTGCTGGATTGTATCCTACCGTAATTCCCATTATAGAGGCACAGGAATCACTGTGCTCCACATGGTGGCTGTCTAATTACTGCATAACCTATAATAAGCGCGCAGAAGCACTATAACTATGGGCTGGTGCAAACTCGGAAATTGCGGATGAGGTGTGACCACCGTGGGGATGATTTATGTATGGTGATACTTTAGTAACTTCTGTGTTCTCTCACCCTAACCTACCCACTGCATTCCCAGGACCTGATGACGTGTCATATGTTGTTCTTACCTTGTTGGCGTGACATGCATATTTTCAGGGTATACCATACCTGCAGTGGAGGATGTGTCTAAGGGTATGCCTTATGGAAATGCTTTCCGGATATGCACATTTATGTTGGTGATGAGGATAACTTGCCATCTGGGGAAGATTTTACTCAATGTGCATTTGCGATGATGTCTTCGGGTGTGAGCAGGGGTTATCTTTGGTGTGTAACTCCCTTGCCCTAACTAGAGTGGTGGGTTCTGCCTGGCTTAGGTGCTTACCCCAGCCAACCAGAAACCCTAGCATTGGTGATCAGCCATGAGGATAGGGCTTGCAAAATACCACTGTGACTCATTATTGTTATATTTTTTTCTGATTCTCTCATTTAATTTTACACTTGTGTTTTGCCTTGTCAAAATGGAATCTACCCTTGAACCTGATAACCTGTTGTTCTACAATGAGCGGGAGTTAAAAGGGAGAAGGGAGTAGCAAAGAGTGGGTACCTCGTGAAAACTCTGTACTATTTTGAAAGGGACCGTGAAAGACTGTCAACAGAGGACCAGGGTGGTAGTGGTTTGGAGGAAGACCCTGAGGAGGACCCCAAGATTTGTGAAGACTCTGAGTGGGAGTGTTCCCAGTTCACACTCCAAGGGGACAGTGACCCTGAAGAGTTTGAGGCAGAGGAAGAAGATGACTGGGCAGGGATGCCAGTAGAGAGATAGGACCCCATAGATAGGGAGTCGCTTACTGGGTCCTGCCCTAGGAGCAGTGTCACATCGCATTCCCTGTCGCCTGAGGAGCTCAGAGATAGGCGTGAAGAGAGGGACCTGAGGTTGAAGCTAGCACAGCTGACTGTGGAGGAAAGAAAGGCTGAAGGGGAGAAGGCCTTAATCCAGGAGAGGATGGCAGAGGCTGAAAGGGCATATGCCAGGGAAAGACTCACTTTTGAGCGCAGTCTGACAACTCTGGACTCACCAGCACTGCAGGTGGAGTTCAGTGGTGACAGCAGTTGTAAATGTGGTGTCTGGGTCAATCTCCACATGCCCACAGACTTGGCGCCTGGGTTCAAAAAGGGGGAAAGACATGCATCAGTGGCTGAGGGAGTAAGAAGAGGCTCTTGTAGTGCGCAGGACGCCTGAGAAGGATTGGGGGACTGGCCTGGGGAGCTGTATTCCTGAGGAGGGGTGGGATGCCCTACTGGTCCTGGAAAGGAGTGACAGGCAGGAGTATCCCCTCACGAAGGAGGTGCTGATAAAGAAGTATAACTTTATCCTTGAAGACTACAGGTTGAGGTTCAGGGCCAGCAGGAAGTGGTCTCACCAGTCTTGGGGGGAGTTTGTGGAGGATTGCTGCATGACACTGGAAGAATGGATAAAGGGTAGAACAGCAAACAATTTTGAAGGGTTAATCAATCTGATTGTCAGAGAGCACCTGTTCCGTTGTTGTTTTCCAGGGCTACACCAGCACCTGTTGGAGTGTAGGTTCTCTAACCCCAGGGAACTTGCAAAGGAGACAGACCTCTGGCCGAGTGCCAGAGGATCTGGTAAGGCACTTGGGAATGACCCTAAAGGGAGTGGCTCAGGTTCCCCCAACCAAGAGTGGGGGAGGTTCAGAGTAGCCCAGACAGTTCCCCTAGTGTGTGTGGGGGTGCAAGTTCTATATTGTCCTATGCTCAGTCCCAGAGCCTGGAGAGTTTCCCGAGGGGGCCCCAGGTGAGTAACTTAGTTTGTACTGGGAGACCATCCACCGAGGGGGATCCCCTAGGGTCATGAGAACTTGAGAGGGGGGCAACTGGAGCTGGAGTGCAACCAGTTCTGCTGTCTGGCAGTACCACTCCGCAAAGGAGGGGGGTGCAGAAACCCAAATTGATGGGTTTGAGTGAGGGGAGGACGCTCCCCTTACTCCAGTCCCACCTAAGCGTACAGACCCTAGGTTAGGGAACCAGGTCCAGGGAATTCCCCTTGATCTGGGGTAGAGAGCTGTCACCAGTGTCCCTACTGTTTTGTCTTCTAGGGGTACCACTCCTGATGGGAGGGGGCAGAACTCTAGAGGGAAGGGTGAGAGGGAGGACTCTCCCCTAACTCATGTCCAGCCTAAGGGTACGGACCCTGGATTGGAGAACCAGGTCCAGGGAAACCTCCTTGACCTGGGGGTAGAGTCAGCTGTTACCAACATCCCTACTGTTTCATCTTCTAGGGATACCACTCCTGATGGGAGGATGTGGAACTGTGGAGGGAAGGGTTTGAGGGAAAGGGAGGACTCTCCCCTAACACCAGTTCAGCCTAAGCAGTTTGAAGTTGGCATGTGTGGAGTTGAAGCCCTGCTCCAGCCCTTATATGGTCCGGGAAGAAGGTGAAGGCCCTGAGGAGGGCATTCGAAAAGCCCACCAGAATCCATTGGTAAGTCTGAAAGCAGAAAGACTGTGTTGCGCCATAACACAGAGCCATCATTGATACAGAGAGAAATGCTAAAGGCAGTGACAACCAGGTACATGCAAAAAGCTAAATGCAACAATGATCAAGTGCAAGAAACGGAACTGTTGCTCATCATTAAGAAAGTGAACAATGATCTACTACCTCTGCTCAGAAAGGATGACCCAAGTGCAAGCATAAGGCCAGTGCTTGCAGAAGTTGCCAGTCTGAGTGAACAGCAGGAGCCACCTGAACAGCATATGCTCTCAACGGTGGTGGAAAAGAGCACAAATGCGATGCTACTGCACTTCTGAAACCACCACCACTATTCGACACTGCCAAGAAACAGAATATTGCCATCAGCTGGATCGCATTGATTGAGACATTCGATGACTTCATAGATGCCCTAGGAGAAGTAGACAATAAGAAAATCATTAGGTATTTATGAACCTTGCTGGTGAGTAAAAAAAGTATTGAAGAAAATTTCACAGACCATGCAATATTGTACTGTCAGATCAAAGATGCATTGAATTCCAAGTTCAATCCCAAGCAGAATGTCAAATAAGAAAGGAACATTTTCAATCAAGCAAGGCATCATGTTGGTGAAACAATGGATGAGTTTGTTGAAAGCTTTGATGTGTTCATCAAACACTGTAAGTTTAGTGAATTTAATGATTAAGAAGCCACACGCCTCAGAGTCACTGATGGCTGTCTTTCAGACTCTTTCCCAAGATGCATGTTGAGAGAGACGCTTTTGGAAAAAATACTAATGAAAGACTGGAGTGACAAGCTGCTGATATGGAAGCTGGAACAGTGAAAAATGAATCAGCATTAGTCGTGAAAAGCAAACACAAGCATCAGGCACATGCAAGCAAGTCAACGTCTTCAAAGAAGGAAAATCTGTGCTTCTGATGTGGGTTTTCATGTCCCAATGAATGTAATTATCCAACCACAGGACAGATGTGCAAAAGTTGCAGAAAGACCACCACCTCATAACAGTTTGCAAAGTGAAAGAGAAACCAAGTACGTCATAGCAAGAAGAGAAAATGGACACCAAAAAGTTTCAGAAGCATTCTCACCACCAAAAAACAACATCAGTTCTGACAAGTAGAAACCAGAAGTCCATCGTTGTCAAGCTCATCCTGCAAAGGCTCTTTAACGCAATTATCAAGCACAACAAAGAAGATGGATGTGCGATGAAGATGTCAACAAGAGGATGTCAGGCGCATGTTGGTTTGGCTGCTTGCAAGGAAGAACAAAAGTAAGAGAGACCATCAAGCAAAACAAACGAGTTCATTTGGACACTGCCCCAAGATTACAAAACAAGTCACAGTTGCCCCATAACCCTTATCTTAGCCAGTGGTGCGTCAATTAACATCATACCAGTCATGAAGTTCAATGACCAGTCTCCTGTGCCACACCTCAACCCGTCAAACATGAAGGTTTACACGTGGGTTCCTTCTAGATCACTACAAAATCAAGGGTCATTCACAGCAACAAATGTGATACAAAACAGTGTGCAAGCAAACGTATATTCACATTCTTCAAGAAACTTTGTCCAGTGCATTCCTACTCAGTTTCGCCACAGCTGCTGACTTGGGACTGATGTCTCTCAATTACAACCTACACATTCAATCTGACATTGTGAGTCAGTTTCCATCATTGTTTTATGGCCTAGGAAGACTCAAGGCAATGAAAGTGTGACTTCACATTAATGAGGGCATTCACCCTGTTGCAGAGTGGCATCATAGAATCGATTTTCACTTGCAAGAAGCTGTTGAGAAAGAACTGAGAATGCTTTTGAAGAATGACATCTTTGAGCGCTCCACTGATCCTACACCATGTGTTTCGCCTATAGTGGTGTTGCCCAAAAAAACCAGTGGAGGTGCAGTGCACATCTGTGTTGATTTGCGCCATGCCAACAAAGCAATCAAGAGAGAAGGACATCCTGGTCCACATATAGCGGACATGAGCATGCAACTGAATGGTGCCAAATTGTTCTCCCATCTTCACCTGAACAAGGGATATCACCAACTCAAGCTGGAAGAGAACTGCAGGTACATCACAACTTTTTGACTCATGTTGGTTTGTTCCGATACAAAAGGTTGAGTTTTGGACTGTCGTCAGCTGCAGAAATATTTCAGATTGTTATACATCAAATAATTCAACCTGTCACGTGTGCTTTTAATTACGGTGATGACACACGAGAGGAGCTTGACAAAGTTATTACACAAGCATGCCAATTGCTTGCTGATGCAGGCCTCACTCTGAACACAGCAAAGTGTGAGCTTCACAAGAACAAGCTTATACTCTTTGGGCACATGTTCTCTGATAGGGGAATGACTCCCAACCCTGATAAAGTGCACTTGCCCCCCACAAGACTTCACCGTGCTGCGATCCTTATTAGGCCTCGCCAGTTATTGCTTAAGGTACATTTGTGACTTTGCTACCCCGAATGGCCCATTGCGAGAGCTGATGAAATGAAATGTCCCTTTTCAGCAGTCTGCTGAATATGATCAGAATTTCAAAAGAATAAAACATGACATTGAAAATGCAACTGAGCTGGCCTATTCTGACCCCAAGTTACAAACTGAGGTCACAGTCAATCTGTGCCTGGTGGGGTTGGGGGCAATCCTTGCTCAACAAAATGGTCATCCGAATGCTCAGAGACACATTGTGGCCTATGCCAGTAAAAGTCTATTTGACACAGGTTGTGCCTATTCTCAGCCGGAGAAGAAGAGTCTAGCTGTAGTGGGGGCCTGTAAACATTTTCATGTTTCTATATGGAAAAAGCTTCACCATCATTACAGACCACCATGCACTACTCAATATTCTTGGGAACCGGAAAGCCAAGAAGCCCCCTTGCATTGACAAGTGGGACTTGCAACTGCAAGAGTGTGACTATGTGACTGTAAAGATCAGAACTCTGCTTATTACTGTTCATAAATACCTCTACACAGACACAGTTCGACATCCAAAATGGCTGAAGAGTACATTCATTTAATTGTGAAGTCCAGCACGCCAGCAGCCCTGTCCATTGTGCAAATTACAACTGCCACTAATGCCGATAAGAACAAGCACATCCTTAAAGACATCATTTTAACTCAATCATGGAAGAAGAGTGTTGGACCTTTTGTTGATATTACATTTCAAAAATTCAAAAATGTGCAGGATCAACTGTCTGTGACCAAAGAAGGCATTGTATTGAGAGGCTCAAAACTCATCATATCTAAGAGCCTTAGACAGCAAGTCCTCGAACTATCCCATGAAGGACATTGTGGCATTGTAACCACCAAAAGAGCCCTCAGAGACGAGTGTCGTTCCTGCACCTAGGCGAGTGAGTTGAGAAGGATCTATGGGAGTGCCATCTTTGCAAATGCCTTTCTCCTAAAGGGACCAACACCCATTGACAATGTCTGAACTTCCTACACAGGCTTATGAAAAAGTTGCAGTTGATTTCTTTGGGCCCTTAGGAAACAGACATCATCTCATGGTAGTCATTGATGACTATTCATACTTTCCTTTAATAGAGGAATTATCATCAACCACCCATGACAAGGTCATTGAGCAGATGGACGACATCTTTGTGGTGTGGAGTATTCCCATAATTCTCAAATCTGACAAGGGTTCACCATTCAATAGAAAAGAATTCAAGAACTTTCTAGTCAAAAGAAATGTCAAGCATCAAAAAGGCATCAAAAGAGAACACCTCCATGGCCCTAAGCAGATGATGTTGTTGAACAATTCAAGAGTACGCTCAAAAGAGTAATTCACTCCATAAACTGGCTAGAGTCCGGCCACCTTTCTATTTGGGAGAGCCATCTGAACCAAATTGCTAAAGTGTACAGTGGAATGATCCTTAAATGTTGTGCAAATTGAAAACATATGCCGATTAGCGTCAATGTGCTCAGGAAACAGCCTCCGACAAAGTTGACTGGGTCTTGGTCAAGCAGACGTAAAAGCAGCAAACAAACACTCCATTTGCTATCAGTCCTCTGAGGGTGGTGACATGCAAAGGACCCATAGTCACACCACATTGTCCCAGAAAGTCCATCACACAACGTTTATCAGCTCCTGCAATCATAAATGAGCGATCCTGCCTGACAGTTCAGATCAAGCATCAGAAGCTGACATCTGTACACAACTGGAGTGCATCTCAACTACGATCTGGCTGACTAGTGCAAATGCCTCCATGACTCATTGAAGAAATATGACGTAACTGTTGATTGTACTTTTTATTTAACAAGGGGTAGATGTAGTGTTGTGAGACTACGTGCGCTAGGACCCTTGTGGTCCTGGGCGGACCCTTGTGGTCCTGGGCGGACCCAACAGAGAAATGACGTACCTTGCTGGGAGGTGTTAAGGTGAGGTTATTAAAGGTTATGACATAATCAGTGAGCAGAGCTTGTGATCGTATGCTGAGGAATAAAGACGTCTAATCTAGAGCTCAGTGTGTGGCATGTTCTTTTGCATGCTCTCATGCTGGGGAGAGCACTACAGAGTTCTGATGTGTAGAGTGAACTTGCTTCAGTTTTTGGCTGCAATGGAGAAAACGTGACCTCCTGTCTAGCTTCTGTGGATGCAAGGGACTCCTGGGAGACAAACAGAAGTGCAGCATAGGTGTCTGGAGCATTGGTAGTTGTGTTTGAGTGAGTTGTCTCGAGATGCAGACATAAAGTGTGTTGCAGTAGTGGAGTCTGCTGGTGATGTGGGCCAGGATTGTCGTGTTTTTAGTGTGTGTGGGGAGTCATTTGAAGATTTTGTGAAGAATTCTGAGGATGTGGCAGCAGGATGAGATCCTAGTGTTGACTTGTTTGTTCATCGAGAGCTTGTCATCAAGAATGATGCCAAGGTGTCTGGCATGGTGGGTGGGGGTGGGCGTAGAACCCAGGTCTGGTGGCAAAGTCTCAGAGGGAGATCTTGTTTTAGAAGATCAGTGTTAGACCTGACAGCCTTAGGGTAGTCACCCCTAACTTTTTGCCTGCCTTCCTCCACTTTTTGGACATTGTTTTTGCTGGCTTTTAGACTCTGCGCACTTTACCACTGTTAACCAGTGCTAAAGTGCATATGCTCTCTCCCTTAAAACATGGTAACCTGGAATCATACCTGATTGGACTATTAATTTACTTATAAATCCCTAGTAAGGTGCACTCCCTGTGCATAGGGCTGGTAGATTAAATGCTACTAGTGGGCCTGCAGCACTGGTTGTGCCACCCACTTAAGTAGCCCCTTTTCCTTGTCTCAGGCCTGCCATTGCAAGGCCTGTGTGTGCAGTTTCACTGTCACCTCGACTTGGCATGTAAAAGTACTTGCCAAGCCTAAACCTCCCCTTTTCTCCACATATAAGTCACCTCTAATGTGTGCCCTATGTAACCCCTAGAGCAGGGTGCTGTGTGGGTGAAAGGCAGGACATGTACCTGTGTAGTTACCTGTCCTGGTAGTGTAAAACTCCTAAATTCGTTTTTGCACTACTGTGAGGCCTGCTCCCTTCATAGGTTAACATTGGGGCTGTCCTCATACAGTATTGAAGTGGTAGCTGCTGATCTGAAAGGAGTAGGAAGGTCATATTTAGTATGGCCAGAATGGTAATACAAAATCCTGCTGACTGGTGAAGTTGGATTTAATATTACTATTCTAGAAATGCCGCTTTTAGAAAGTGAGCATTTCTTTGCACTTAAGTCTTTCTGTGCCTTACAATCCACGTCTGGCTGGGCTTAGTTGACAGCTCCTTGTGCGTCCACTCAGACACACCCCAAACACAGGGTACTCAGCCTCACTTGCATACATCTGCGTTTTGAATGGGTCTTCCTGGGCTGGGAGGGTGGAGGGCCTGCTCTCACACAAAGGACTGCCACACCCCCTACTGGGACCCTGGCAGACAGGATTGAACTGAAAGGGGACCTGGTGCACTTCTTAGCCACTCTTTGAAGTCTCCCCCACTTCAAAGGCACATTTGGGCATAAAACAGGGCCTCTGCCCTACCTCATCAGACACTTGCTGGAGAAGAAACCGGAACCAGAAACTACATCCTGCCAAGAAGAACTTCCTGGCTGCTCAAAGGACTCACCTGTCTGCTTTCTACAAAGGACTGCTGCCATGCTGTTGGCCTGCTGCCTTGATGAACTCTTGTCTGGCTGTGAAAGTGCTCTCCAAGGGCTTGGATAGAGCTTGCCTCCTGTTCCCTGAAGTCTCAGGACCAAAAAGACTTCTCTTTTTCACTTGGACGCTCCGTGTGCCGAAAATTTTGACGCACAGCTTGTTCCGCGGCGAGAAAAACGCCGCACACCGACGCTGATCGACGCGACGCTCTTGGGACGATCGGAAACCCGATGCACGGCTTCGCAAGGACAACGCCGCCCGACCTCTAGAGGAGAAATCGACGCGACGCCTGCCGTGAGATCGTAATTTCGACGCGCAGCCCCGCAGAACGACGCGCAGCCGGAAAACAAGCAGGAAAATCCACGCACAGACCCAGGACATCTGGTAATCCCCGCGACCCACAGAAAGAGACTGTCCGCGCGCCGGAAAATGAGGCACGACTTCCCCGTGAGGAAAATAACGACGCAAGTCCGTGTGTGCTGGGGAGAAATCGACGCACACACCCTTTTTCCACGCACCTCTTCCTTTGTGGCCCTCTGAGGAGATTTTTCCACTCCAAACCAGGTACTTGTGCTTGAAAGAGACTTTGTTTATATTCTAAAGACTTAAGACACTTTATATCACTTTTCAGTGATATCTCTACAATTTCCCATTGCAACTGTATTCTTTTGACCTACAATTATCCTGATAAATATTCTATATTTTTCTAAACACTGTGTGGTGTATTTTTGTGGTGCTATATGGTGGTATTGTATGATTTATTGCACAAATACTTTACACATTGCCTTCTAAGTTCAGCCTGACTGCTCGTGCCAAGCTACCAGAGGGTGGGCACAGGATAATCTTAGATTGTATGTGACTTACCCTGACTAGAGTGAGGGCTTTTGCTTGGACAGGGGGTAACCTGACTGCCAACCAAAAACCCCATTTCTAACATTGGTGATCAGCGGTGAGGATAGGACTTGTATTTGTGCAGTGACATACAGTAGCTAAGTATTTCACTACCTACCCACAGTTGAAGGTCAACTTGGTTTTTATCTCTTTTTGCAAATCCGTTTTTTTTCCTGACAATTTTCAAAAACTAAATCCTCACTCAACATGTCTCTGACTGGATCTCAGACAGGGGACTTTGACCTAGTCCAGTTGGATACATATACGGTCAAACAACTAAGAGGATTCTGCAGGGCAATGAGGGTACCCACCCAAGGGGCCTCCAGAAAGGAGGACTTTCAAGTGGCGCGGAGGGCCTGGGCAGAAGCCCATTTAGAGGATGATGAGGAAGAGGAGCCAGAAAATGACCCCTCAGAGGAATTTTCACTATCGGTGGATGGTGTTACCACTGCAATTGTGCCCCCTTCCAGACCAGGGAGCAGTGTCTCTGTGCAAAGCCTGACCGCAGAGGAAAGGTGAGAAGAAAGGGAGTTCCAATTGCAAATGGCAAAACTGAAAATTGAGGCTCAACAGGAGGAGAGAAGGGCAGAAAGAGAAGCCAAGCAAGCTGACGCTGAAAGAGCAGCCAAACAAATTGAAGCTGAAAGAGAAGCCAAACAAGATGAAGCTGAGAGAGCAACCAAACAGGTGGAGGCTGAGAGAGCTTTGGCTGAAAATAAACTATTGTTGGCTCATAAACTGAGTCTCAAGGAGCTGGAGATCAAGGCGAGACAGTCTGAATCCAGCAATAATGGTGGCAGCATACTGACAGGACCTGCTGGAGAAAAGAAGGTTCGTATACCCAAAAATGTGGTGCCCAGTTTTGTGGTGGGAGATGTCATAGATAAATGGTTAGCTGCTTATGAAGTTGCACTAAGGGCTCATGAGGTTCCTGAAGGGCAATGGGGGGTAGCTATGTGGGGTTATGTACCGCCATTGGGGAGGGATACACTCCTCACATTGGATCAACCTGATCAAAACACATACCCACTTCAGAAAGCCACTTTACTTGCCAAGTTTGGGCTGACCCCTGAGGGATACCGTCAGATGTTCAGGGACAGCACCAAACAAACCACACAAACATGGGTAGATTTCTTTGACTTCTTCAGTAAGGCACTGAATGGATGGGTGCGAGCAACAAAGTAGCTGATTATAAAGGTTTATATGACTTGATTCTGAGAGAGCATATGCTTAATACTACTTATACAGAGTTGCGCCAGCACTTAGTGGATAGTAAGCTGACTGATCCCAGGAAGCTTGCTGAGGAGGCGGACCTCTGGGTTAGCACCAGAGTGTCCAAGAAGGTACCTGGGGGGGACTCCCACAAAGGTGGTCAGGGTTCCCAACAGAAGAAAGAGGGGGGAGATAAACTTGCAGATAAGGAACTCTCCAAAGGCTCCCAAAAGAATTCCCAGGGAGGGGGTGGGAACCCTTCCTTTTCCAGATTTGGGAAAAAGCCAGGGACATATGACAAGTCAGGGAAATCTAACCCCAAGTGCATGGAGTGTTACCAGTATGGTCACTATAAAGGCGATCCCCAGTGCCCCAAGAGGGCACCGTCCACTACCGGACAGGCACCTGGGTTGACTAGTGTATTGCTCGGGGGGAGATGGACCCAGATAGCTTTGGGGAACAGGTAGAGATTTCCCTAGTGTCCCTGGGAGAAGGAGAAATGGTGCCCAAGGCCCACATGCCCAAAAATACTTCCAAGTACCAGCAGTGGGTCACCATTGATGGGCAAAGGTGGAGGCTCTGCCTGACACAGGAGCCAGTATGACTACTATCAAGAGTCAGCTGGTGTCAACAGAGCAGATAGTCCCTAATACATTCCACCAGGTCATAGTCGCTGACAATCGTGAGAGTCACCTACCGGTGGCTCTGGTTCCCTTTGAGTGGGTGGGGTCTCTGGTATTCTGAAAGTAGCTGTGAGTCCTGCCATGCCTGTAGATTGTCTGTTAGGCAACGATCTTGAGCATACTGCTTGGAAAGAAGTGGAACACAAGTCTCACCTGGAAATGTTAGGGTTACCTGAGTGGGTCTGCATGACCACACGGTCCATGGCTGACCGAGAGGGAAGTCAAGGGCGTCTGGAGCCTGGAACGATGGCCCAGAGAGCTGCCAAGAGGAGGGACAAGGGGCGCGGGAAACCGGACCCAGAAGTTCACGCAGTGGCTGACGGGGCTCCTGAGGAGGAGGCTCCCGAGCCAACTGGGGAAGACATTGCCACCCTAGGTGACTTACCTGAGCTTGCTGGCTGGCAAGTTGAGGGTGGACCCACCAGGGAGGAGTTCTGCAAGGCGCAGAAAGAATGTCCCACTCTGGAAGGTCTGAGGAAACAAGCCTCAAACCAGGCGGCAGGTGACGCCTTTGGCGATCACCACCTATATTGGGAGAATGATCTCCTCTACAGTGACCTTAAGGTTCCGGCCTTTGGGGCAGCACGTACGCTGGTGGTCCCCCAATGTTACCGAACCTTCCTACTGGGTCTGGCTCACGACATTCCCCTGGCAGGACATTTGGGGCAAGGCAAGACCTTTAACAGGCTTGTCACCCACTTTTATTGGCCCAAAATGAGGACACACTCAGATAAGTTCTGCAGATCTTGTCCTACCTGCCAGGCCAGTGGTAAAGCAGGAAAAAGGGTTAAAACCCCCCTGACTCCACTTCCTGTCGTTGGCACCCCCTTTGAAAGGGTGGGCATTGACATTGTTGGTCCCTTGGATCCCAAAACTGTCTTAGGCAACAGGTTCATCCTGGTTTTCGTGGACCATGCCACCCGTTACCCAGAGGCAATCCCTCTGAGGACCGTAACTGCACCGTGGTGACCAGAACTCTGATGGGGATATTTACCCATGTGGGATTCCCCAAGGAGATAGTGTCTGACAGAGGCACTAACTTCATGTCTGCATACATGAAGTCTCTGTGGGATGCGTGTGGTGTAACCTACAAGTTCACCACACCCTATCACCCCCAGTGTAATGGTCTTGTGGAGAGATTCAACAAGACCCTGAAAGGCATGATTGGTGGCCTCCCTGAGGCCATGAGGCGTAAGTGGGACGTCCTCTTACCATGCCTTCTCTTTGCTTACAGAGAGGTCCCCCAGAGGGGGGTAGGGTTCAGTCCCTTTGAGCTTCTCTATGGGTACCCCGTCAGGGGACCCTTAAGCATTGTCAAGGAGGGATTGGAGAAAGCTCCAAAGGCACCTCCTCAGGACGTGGTCAGCTACATGTTGGCCCTCCGCAACCAGATGACCCGCTTCTGGAAAGAGGCCCAAAGTAACCTTGAGGCCAGTCAAGAGGTAATGAAACACTGGTATGACCAGAAGGCCACCCTGGTAGAGTTTCAACCTGGAGACAAAGTGTGGGTAATGGAGCCAGTAGAGCCCAGAGCTCTCCAGGACCGCTGGTCTGGCCCATTTGAAATAAAGGAGCGGAAAGGGGAGGCCACTTACCTAGTGGACCTCCAAACCCCTAGGAATCCCCTAAGGGTGCTCCATGTGAACCGACTAAAGGCTCATTTTGAGAGGTCGGAGATCAACATGCCTCTGGTCACAGATGAAGGAATGGAAGAGGAGAGTGAACCTCTCCCCGACCTCCTCTCTGCCCAAGAAGGTGATGGGTCAGTAAGCGGGGTCATTCTTTCTGACTCCCTGACTCTAAACCAGAAAGGAGACTGCTAGGAGCTGTTGGAGCCGTTCTCCCCCCTGTTCTCCCTTACTCCTGGACTGACCCACCTCTGTGTTCATGATATTGACACCGGTGACAGTCTCCCCGTGAAGAACAAAATTTACAGGCTGTCGGAAGGTGAAGGCCAGCATCAAGGAGGAGGTCTCCAAGATGTTGACTCTAGGGGTTATCGAGAAATCCAGTAGTCCCTGGGCCAGCCCAGTGGTGTTGGTCCCTAAGGCTACTGCCCTAGGTGCGAAGCCAGAACTCTGGTTCTGTGTGGACTACCGGGGTCTCAACTCAGTCACACGGACTGATGCTCACCCCATCCCCCGAGCTGATGAGCTTGTTGACAGGCTAGGCGCTGCCAAGTTCCTGAGTACGTTTGATCTTACTTCAGGGTACTGGCAGATCGCCCTGACTGAGGGGGCTAAAGAAAGATCTGCATTTTCAACCCCTGATGGCCATTACCAGTTCCGGGTGATGCCGTTTGGATTGAAAAATGCCCCTGTCACCTTCCAACGGTTGGTTAACGGGGTCCTAGCTGGCAAGGATGCCTTCTGTGAAACCTACCTGGATGACATAGCTGTCTACAGTTCCAGCTGGGAGGAACACCTGCTTCACCTCAAGGAGGTGCTTCAGGCCCTGCAACAGGCAGGCCTGACCATCAAGGCTAGTAAGTGCCAGATTGGGCAGGGTTCCGTGGTGTACTTGGGACACCTAGTGGGTGGTGGCAAGGTGCAGCCACTCCAGGCCAAGATTGAAACTATCAAGGCCTGGCAACCACCTAGAACGCAGACGGAGGTGAGAGCCTTTTTAGGCCTCACAGGATACTACCGTAGATTTGTCAAGGGCTATGGTACCAATGTGTCACCCTTGACAGAACTCACTTCCAAGAAACAACCTAGGTAGGTGAATTGGACAGAGGCTTGTCAGAAAGCCTTTGACGCCCTGAAGGAAGCCATGTGCACGGCCCCCGTGCTCAAGGCCCCTGACTACTCCCAGGAATTTATTGTGCAGACAGACGCTTCAGAGCATGGCATAGGGGCAGTTCTAGCACAGCTAAATGAGGAGGGCCTTGACCAACCGGTAGTCTTTATTAGCAGAAGGCTATTACCACGGGAACAGAGGTGGAGTGCTATTGAGAGAGAAGCTTTTGCTGTGGTCTGGGCACTCAAGAAGCTAAGACCCTACCTGTTTCGGACTCACTTCCGGGTTCAGACAGACCACAGGCCCCTCAGATGGCTCATGCAGAATCCAAAACTCTTGAGGTGGTCCATTTCCCTACAGGGGATGGACTTTACGGTGGAACATCGCCCAGGGGTTGACCACGCCAATGCTGATGGTCTCTCCAGATACTTCCGCCTTAGCGATGAGAGCTCCCAGGAGGTCGGGTAGCTCTCCCCACTTTCAGCTGGGGGGCACACATGTTAGACCTGACAGCCTTAGGGTAGTCACCCCTAACTTTTTGCCTGCCTTCCTCCACTTTTTGGACACTGTTTTTTCTGGCTTTTAGACTCTGCGCACTTTACCACTGCTAACCAGTGCTAAAGTGCATATGCTCTCTCCCTTAAAACATGGTAACCTGGAATCATACCTGATTGGACTATTAATTTACTTATAAATCCCTAGTAAGGTGCACTCCCTGTGCATAGGGCTGGTAGATTAAATGCTACTAGTGGGCCTGCAGCACTGGTTGTGCCACCCACTTAAGTAGCCCCTTTTCCTTGTCTCAGGCCTGCCATTGCAAGGCCTGTGTGTGCAGTTTCACTGTCACCTCGACTTGGCATGTAAAAGTACTTGCCAAGCCTAAACCTCCCCTTTTCTCCACATATAAGTCACCTCTAATGTGTGCCCTAGGTAACCCCTAGAGCAGGGTGCTGTGTGGGTGAAAGGCAGGACATGTACCTGTGTAGTTACCTGTCCTGGTAGTGTAAAACTCCTAAATTCGTTTTTGCACTACTGTGAGGCCTGCTCCCTTCATAGGTTAACATTGGGTTGCCCTCATACAGTATTGAAGTGGTAGCTGCTGATCTGAAAGGAGTAGGAAGGTCATATTTAGAATGGCCAGAATGGTAATATAAAATCCTGCTGACTGATGAAGTTGGATTTAATATTACTATTCTAGAAATGCCGCTTTTAGAAAGTGAGCATTTCTTTGCACTTAAATCTTTCTGTGCCTTACAATCCACGTCTGGCTGGGCTTAGTTGACAGCTCCTTGTGCATCCACTCAGACACACCCCAAACACAGGGTACTCAGCCTCACTTGCATACATCTGCATTTTGAATGGGTCTTCCTGGGCTGGGAGGGTGGAGGGCCTGCTCTCACACAAAGGACTGCCACACCCCCTACTGGGACCCTGGCAGACAGGATTGAACTGAAAGGGGACCTGGTGCACTTCTTAGCCACTCTTTGAAGTCTCCCCCACTTCAAAGGCACATTTGGGTATAAAACAGGGCCTCTGCCCTACCTCATCAGACACTTGCTGGAGAAGAAACCGGAACCAGAAACTACATCCTGCCAAGAAGAACTGCCTGGCTGCTCAAAGGACTCACCTGTCTGCTTTCTACAAAGGACTGCTGCCTTGCTGAACTCTTGTCTGGCTGTGAAAGTGCTCTCCAAGGGCTTGGATAGAGCTTGCCTCCTGTTCCCTGAAGTCTCAGGACCAAAAAGACTTCTCTTTTTCACTTGGACGCTCCGTGCGGCGGAAATTTCGACGCACAGATTGTTCCGTGGCGAGAAAAACGCCGCACACCGACGCTGATCGACGCGACGCTCTTGGGACGATCGGAAACCCGACGAACTACTTCGCAAGGACAATGCCGCCCGACCTCTAGAGGAGAAATCGACGCGACGCCTGCCGTGAGATCGTAATTTCGACGCGCAGCCGGAAAACAAGCAGGAAAATCCACGCACAGACCCAGGACATCTGGTAATCCCCGCGACCCACAGAAAGAGACTGTCCGCACGCCGGAAAATGACGCACGACTTCCCCGCGAGGAAAATAACTACGCAAGTCCGTGTGTGCTGGGGAGAAATCGACGCACACACCCTTTTTCCACGCACCTCTTCCTTTGTGGCCCTCTGAGGAGATTTTTCCACTCCAAACCAGGTACTTGTGCTTGAAAGAGACTTTGTTTATATTCTAAAGACTTAAGACACTTTATATCACTTTTCAGTGATATCTCTACAATTTCCCATTGCAACTGTATTCTTTTGACCTACAATTATCCTGATAAATATTCTATATTTTTCTAAACACTGTGTGGTGTATTTTTGTGGTGCTATATGGTGGTATTGTATGATTTATTGCACAAATACTTTACACATTGCCTTCTAAGATAAGCCTGACTGCTCGTGCCAAGCCACCAGAGGGTGGGCACAGGATAATCTTGGATTGTGTGTGACTTACCCTGACTAGAGTGAGGGCTTTTGCTTGGACAGGGGGTAACCTGACTGCCAACCAAAAACCCCATTTCTAACATTGGTGATCAGCGGTGAGGATAGGACTTGTATTTGTGCAGTGACATAAAGTAGCTAAGTATTTCACTACCTACCCACAGTTGAAGGTCAACTTGGTTTTTATCTCTTTTTGCAAATCCGTTTTTTTTCCTGACAATTTTCAAAAACTAAATCCTCACTCAACATGTCTCTGACTGGATCTCAGACAGGGGACTTTGACCTAGTCCAGTTGGATACATATACGGTCAAACAACTAAGAGGATTCTGCAGGGCAATGAGGGTACCCACCCAAGGGGCCTCCAGAAAGGAGGACTTTCAAGTTGCGCTGAGGGCCTGGGCAGAAGCCCATTTAGAGGATGATGAGGAAGAGGAGCCAGAAAATGACCCCTCAGAGGAATTTTCACTATCGGTGGATGGTGTTACCACTGCAATTGTGCCCCCTTCCAGACCAGGGAGCAGTGTCTCTGTGCAAAGCCTGACCGCAGAGGAAAGGAGAGAAGAAAGGGAGTTCCAATTGCAAATGGCAAAACTGAAAATTGAGGCTCAACAGGAAGAGAGAAGGGCAGAAAGAGAAGCCAAGCAAGCTGACGCTGAAAGAGCAGCCAAACAAATTGAAGCTGAAAGAGAAGCCAAACAAGATGAAGCTGAGAGAGGAACCAAACAGGTGGAGGCTGAGAGAGCTTTGGCTGAAAATAAACTATTGTTGGCTCATAAACTGAGTCTCAAGGAGCTGGAGATCAAGGCGAGACAGTCTGAATCCAGCAATAATGGTGGCAGCATACTGACAGGACCTGCTGGAGAAAAGAAGGTTCGTATACCCAAAAATGTGGTGCCCAGTTTTGTGGTGGGAGATGACATAGATAAATGGTTAGCTGCTTATGAAGTTGCACTAAGGGCTCATGAGGTTCCTGAAGGGCAATGGGGGGTAGCTATGTGGGGTTATGTACCGCCATTGGGGAGGGATACACTCCTCACATTGGATCAACCTGATCAAAACACATACCCACTTCAGAAAGCCACTTTACTTGCCAAGTTTGGGCTGACCCCTGAGGGATACCGTCAGATGTTCAGGGACAGCACCAAACAAACCACACAAACATGGTTAGATTTCTTTGACTTCTTCAGTAAGGCACTGAATGGATGGGTGCGGGGCAACAAAGTAGCTGATTATAAAGGTTTATATGACTTGGGGCCATATGTACGAAAGCTTTTTCCCATAGACACAGAATGGGTAAAATCCTTTCGCACATCTGCCCCTTGATTCTGAGAGAGCATATGCTTAATACTACTTATACAGAGTTGCGCCAGCACTTAGTGGATAGTAAGCTGACTGATCCCAGGAAGCTTGCTGAGGAGGCGGACCTCTGGGTTAGCACCAGAGTGTCCAAGAAGGTACCTGGGGGGGACTCCCACAAAGGTGGTCAGGGTTCCCAACAGAAGAAAGAGGGGGGAGATAAACTTGCAGATAAGGAACTCTCCAAAGGCCCCCAAAAGAATTCCCAGGGAGGGGGTGGCAACCCTTCCTTTTCCAGATTTGGGAAAAAGCCAGGGACATATGACAAGTCAGGGAAATCTAACCCCAAGTGCATGGAGTGTTACCAGTATGGTCACTATAAAGGCGATCCCCAGTGCCCCAAGAGGGCACCGTCCACTACCGGACAGGCACCTGGGTTGACTAGTGTATCGCTCGGGGGGAGATGGACCCAGATAGCTTTGGGGAACAGGTAGAGATTTCCCTAGTGTCCCTGGGAGAAGGAGAAATGGTGCCCAAGGCCCACATGCCCAAAAATACTTCCAAGTACCGGCAGTGGGTCACCATTGATGGGCAGAAGGTGGAGGCTCTGCCTGACACAGGAGCCAGTATGACTACTAACAAGAGTCAGCTGGTGTCAACAGAGCAGATAGTCCCTAATACATTCCACCAGGTCATAGTCGCTGACAATCGTGAGAGTCACCTACCGGTGGCTCTGGTTCCCTTTGAGTGGGGGGGGTCTCTGGTACTCTGAAAGTAGCTGTGAGTCCTGCCATGCCTGTAGATTGTCTGTTAGGCAACGATCTTGAGCATACTGCTTGGAAAGAAGTGGAGCACAAGTCTCACCTGGAAATGTTAGGGTTACCTGAGTGGGTCTGCATGACCACACGGTCCATGGCTGACCGAGAGGGAAGTCAAGGGCGTCTGGAGCCTGGAACGATGGCCCAGAGAGCTGCCAAGAGGAGGGACAAGGGGCGCGGGAAACCGGACCCAGAAGTTCACGCAGTGGCTGACGGGGCTCCTGAGGAGGAGGCTCCCGAGCCAACTGGGGAAGACATTGCCACCCTAGGTGACTTACCTGAGCTTGCTGGCTGGCAAGTTGAGGGTGGACCCACCAGGGAGGAGTTCTGCAAGGCGCAGAAAGAATGTCCCACTCTGGAAGGTCTGAGGAAACAAGCCTCAAACCAGGCGGCAGGTGACGCCTTTGGCGATCACCACCTATATTGGGAGAATGATCTCCTCTACAGTGACCTTAAGGTTCCGGCCTTTGGGGCAGCACGTACGCTGGTGGTCCCCCAATGTTACCGAACCTTCCTACTGGGTCTGGCTCACGACATTCCCCTGGCAGGACATTTGGGGCAAGGCAAGACCTTTAACAGGCTTGTCACCCACTTTTATTGGCCCAAAATGAGGACACACTCAGATAAGTTCTGCAGATCTTGTCCTACCTGCCAGGCCAGTGGTAAAGCAGGAAAAAGGGTTAAAACCCCCCTGATTCCACTTCCTGTCGTTGGCACCCCCTTTGAAAGGGTGGGCATCGACATTGTTGGTCCCTTGGATCCCAAAACTGTCTTAGGCAACAGGTTCATCCTGGTTTTCGTGGACCATGCCACCCGTTACCCAGAGGCAATCCCTCTGAGGACCGTAACTGCACCGGTGGTGACCAGAACTCTGATGGGGATATTTACCCATGTGGGATTCCCCAAGGAGATAGTGTCTGACAGAGGCACTAACTTCATGTCTGCATACATGAAGTCTCTGTGGGATGCGTGTGGTGTAACCTACAAGTTCACCACACCCTATCACCCCCAGTCTAATGGTCTTGAGGAGAGATTCAACAAGACCCTGAAAGGCATGATTGGTGGCCTCCCTGAGGCCATGAGGCGTAAGTGGGACGTCCTCTTACCATGCCTTCTCTTTGCTTACAGAGAGGTCCCCCAGAGGGGGGTAGGGTTCAGTCCCTTTGAGCTTCTCTATGGGTACCCCGTCAGGGGACCCTTAAGTATTGTCAAGGAGGGATTGAAGAAAGCTCCAAAGGCACCCCCTCAGGATGTGGTCAGCTACATGTTGGCCCTCCACAACCAGATGACCTGCTTCTGGAAAGAGGCCCAAAGTAACCTTGAGGCCAGTCAAGAGGTAATGAAACACTGGTATGACCAGAAGGCCACCCTGGTAGAGTTTCAACCTGGAGACAAAGTGTGGGTAATGGAGCCAGTAGAGCCCAGAGCTCTCCAGGACCGCTGGTCTGGCCCATTTGAAATAAAGGAGCGGAAAGGGGAGGCCACTTACCTAGTGGACCTCCAAACCCCTAGGAATCCCCTAAGGGTGCTCCATGTGAACCGACTAAAGGCTCATTTTGAGAGGTCGGAGATCAACATGCCTCTGGTCACAGATGAAGGAATGGAAGAGGAGAGTGAACCTCTCCCCGACCACCTCTCTGCCCAAGAAGGTGATGGGTCAGTAAGCGGGGTCATTCTTTCTGACTCCCTGACTCTAAACCAGAAAGGAGACTGCTATGAGCTGTTGGAGCCGTTCTCCCCCCTGTTCTCCCTTACTCCTGGACTGACCCACCTCTGTGTTCATGATATTGACACCGGTGACAGTCTCCCTGTGAAGAACAAAATTTACAGGCTGTCGGAAGGTGAAGGCCAGCATCAAGGAGGAGGTCTCCAAGATGTTGACTCTAGGGGTTATCGAGAAATCCAGTAGTTCCTGGGCCAGCCCAGTGGTGTTGGTCCCTAAGGCTACTGCCCTAGGTGCGAAGCCAGAACTCTGGTTCTGTGTGGACTACCGGGGTCTCAACTCAGTCACACGGACTGATGCTCACCCCATCCCCCGAGCTGATGAGCTCGTTGACAGGCTAGGCGCTGCCAAGTTCCTGAGTACGTTTGATCTTACTTCAGGGTACTGGCAGATCGCCCTGACTGAGGGGGCTAAAGAAAGATCCGCATTTTCAACCCCTGATGGCCATTACCAGTTCCGGGTGATGCCGTTTGGATTGAAAAATGCCCCCGCCACCTTCCAACGGTTGGTTAACGGGGTCCTAGCTGGCAAGGATGCCTTCTGTGCAACCTACCTGGATGACATAGCTGTCTACAGTTCCAGCTGGGAGGAACACCTGCTTCACCTCAAGGAGGTGCTTCAGGCCCTGCAACAGGCAGGCCTGACCATCAAGGCTAGTAAGTGCCAGATTGGGCAGGGTTCCGTGGTGTACTTGGGACACCTAGTGGGTGGTGGCAAGGTGCAGCCACTCCAGGCCAAGATTGAAACTATCAAGGCCTGGCAACCACCTAGAACGCAGACGGAGCTGAGAGCCTTTTTAGGCCTCACAGGATACTACCGTAGATTTGTCAAGGGCTATGGTACCAATGTGTCACCCTTGACAGAACTCACTTCCAAGAAACAACCTAGGTAGGTGAATTGGACAGAGGCTTGTCAGAAAGCCTTTGACGCCCTGAAGGAAGCCATGTGCACGGCCCCCGTGCTCAAGGCCCCTGACTACTCCCAGGAATTTATCGTGCAGACAGACGCTTCAGAGCATGGCATAGGGGCAGTTCTAGCACAGCTAAATGAGGAGGGCCTTGACCAACCGGTAGTCTTTATTAGCAGAAGGCTATTACCACGGGAACAGAGGTGGAGTGCTATTGAGAGAGAAGCTTTTGCTGTGGTCTGGGCACTGAAGAAGCTAAGACCCTACCTGTTTGGGACTCACTTCCGGGTTCAGACAGACCACAGGCCCCTCAGATGGCTCATGCAGAATCCAAAACTCTTGAGGTGGTCCATTTCCCTACAGGGGATGGACTTTACGGTGGAACATCGCCCAGGGGTTGACCACGCCAATGCTGATGGTCTCTCCAGATACTTCCGCCTTAGCGATGAGAGCTCCCAGGAGGTCGGGTAGCTCTCCCCACTTTCAGCTGGGGGGGACACATGTTAGACCTGACAGCCTTAGGGTAGTCACCCCTAACTTTTTGCCTGCCTTCCTCCACTTTTTGGACACTGTTTTTTCTGGCTTTTAGACTCTGCGCACTTTACCACTGCTAACCAGTGCTAAAGTGCATATGCTCTCTCCCTTAAAACATGGTAACCTGGAATCATACCTGATTGGACTATTAATTTACTTATAAGTCCCTAGTAAGGTGCACTCCCTGTGCATAGGGCTGGTAGATTAAATGCTACTAGTGGGCCTGCAGCACTGGTTGTGCCACCCACTTAAGTAGCCCCTTTTCCTTGTCTCAGGCCTGCCATTGCAAAGCCTGTGTGTGCAGTTTCACTGTCACCTCGACTTGGCATGTAAAAGTACTTGCCAAGCCTAAACCTCCCCTTTTCTCCACATATAAGTCACCTCTAATGTGTGCCCTAGGTAACCCCTAGAGCAGGGTGCTGTGTGGGTGAAAGGCAGGACATGTACCTGTGTACCTGTCCTGGTAGTGTAAAACTCCTAAATTCGTTTTTGCACTACTGTGAGGCCTGCTCCCTTCATAGGTTAACATTGGGTTGCCCTCATACAGTATTGAAGTGGTAGCTGCTGATCTGAAAGGAGTAGGAAGGTCATATTTAGTATGGCCAGAATGGTAATATAAAATCCTGCTGACTGATGAAGTTGGATTTAATATTACTATTCTAGAAATGCCGCTTTTAGAAAGTGAGCATTTCTTTGCACTTAAATCTTTCTGTGCCTTACAATCCACGTCTGGCTGGGCTTAGTTGACAGCTCCTTGTGCATCCACTCAGACACAACCCAAACACAGGGTACTCAGCCTCACTTGCATACATCTGCATTTTGAATGGGTCTTCCTGGGCTGGGAGGGTGGAGGGCCTGCTCTCACACAAAGGACTGCCACACCCCCTACTGGGACCCTGGCAGACAGGATTGAACTGAAAGGGGACCTGGTGCACTTCTTAGCCACTCTTTGAAGTCTCCCCCACTTCAAAGGCACATTTGGGTATAAAACAGGGCCTCTGCCCTACCTCATCAGACACTTGCTGGAGAAGAAACCGGAACCAGAAACTACATCCTGCCAAGAAGAACTGCCTGGCTGCTCAAAGGACTCACCTGTCTGCTTTCTACAAAGGACTGCTGCCTTGCTGTTGGCCTGCTGCCTTGCTGAACTCTTGTCTGGCTGTGAAAGTGCTCTCCAAGGGCTTGGATAGAGCTTGCCTCCTGTTCCCTGAAGTCTCAGGACCAAAAAGACTTCTCTTTTTCACTTGGACGCTCCGTGCGCCTAAAATTTCGACGCACAGCTTGTTCCGCGGCGAGAAAAACGCCGCACACCGACGCTGATCGACGCGACGCTCTTGGGACGATCGGAAACCCGACGAACTACTTCGCAAGGACAACGCCGCCCGACCTCTAGAGGAGAAATCGACGCGACGCCTGCCGTGAGATCGTAATTTCGACGCGCAGCCCCGCAGAACGACGCGCAGCCGGAAAACAAGCAGGAAAATCCACGCACAGACCCAGGACATCTGGTAATCCCCGCGACCCACAGAAAGAGACTGTCCGAGCGCCAGAAAACGACGCACGACTTCCCTGCGAGAAAAATAACGACGCAAGTCCGTGTGTGCTGGGGAGAAATCGACGCACACACCCTTTTTCCACGCACCTCTTCCTTTGTGGCCCTCTGAGGAGATTTTTCCACTCCAAACCAGGTACTTGTGCTTGAAAGAGACTTTGTTTATATTCTAAAGACTTAAGACACTTTATATCACTTTTCAGTGATATCTCTACAATTTCCCATTGCAACTGTATTCTTTTGACCTACAATTATCCTGATAAATATTCTATATTTTTCTAAACACTGTGTGGTGTATTTATGTGGTGCTATATGGTGGTATTGTATGATTTATTGCACAAATACTTTACACATTGCCTTCTAAGTTAAGCCTGACTGCTCGTGCCAAGCTACCAGAGGGTGGGCACAGGATAATCTTGGATTGTGTGTGACTTACCCTGACTAGAGTGAGGGCTTTTGCTTGGACAGGGGGTAACCTGACTGCCAACCAAAAACCCAATTTCTAACAATCAGGACCTCTATTTTATTATTTCATTATGATTGTGCAGTTGCTGGAGCTGGCCTGATTCCAAATGGTATACAGCAGCAAAAATCAGTGGTTATGACTTTTCTCCCTGGAATGTTGAATAACCGCACAAATCCAGAGATACCACATCCTTTTCCATTTGAGATTGCAGGAAGAAAAACACTGACATTTTCCACCTGCTCAGAGGTGTAGTTTTCTATTAAATGAAACAGATGTCATTTTCTACCAACTCAGTCAACAAGAATAAAGATATGTCTTGCAAAACATAATTCCTACGGGCCTAGAAAGAATTATCAAACTTGTTATTTACAGTGCCTGGATACCTTCACGGTTCGCACGCAGCACACTACAAAGCTGCCATAAGTTACAATACATTACATCACATTTCAGTATAGTACATATAAAATACTCTAGCATTAGAAGCAACCATCTTTACAAGAGTTTTGAGAACAAAGCAAAATCCCCCATATCCAACCTATCCAACGGAATCTTTGACAGCTTTTAGGTGGTCGCCATAGTAGCCCTTTCTTGTTAATTACACCCATGAGATTAGTGAGTCCCTGTCTGATTCCCCTGCTCAACTTAAAGGCTCCAAAGGCTAAGAACATTTAACTAGGGGTGGAATGGAAATATTTTAGCTTACATCAGCACATTCGACTGAAGGGTATCTGTGACCGGATGGCAGGGAAGGAATCACTCCGACATACTTCCAAGTGCAAAAACAAAGAGGTTTTATTGGAATAATATGGATGAAGCAAGCGCAGGTACGTGTTTTCTGATAATTAATTGCTGGGTAGAAGGTGGTGAGGGTTGGTCTGCAGTCAGGTTTTCACTCTCCTCTTTTCTGTTCCACTTCCGTAGGACTTCCCCAGGAGGTACATGCAGAAAGAAGAGAACAGAAGCGGTAAGTGGACTAGGTATTCCTGTCATATGGTAAGTATTGCGTTCCTTATCCTTTTATCCTCACTTTCTATTCATGATACTAGTCATTCCAGTGTTTCTTTTATATTTAACATTCTTTCTTTCTATGGTTTTGTTCTCTATAGATCTTGTGATCCTGTGCGTGATGGCTTCGGTGATTTAGGCTCTTATTATATTCTACGTTGTTAGTAGTAAGTGAAGTTTCCGGCCTTTCCCCACCCCTTCCTTCCACTCCTTTTCTCCCCCTCTATAGTGCTCGTTTGTGCCCTCGTTCGACTCTCTCTCACTCCGCTGTTACTCAGGTTCAGGCTTGTGATCCCACGCACCTGTATTGCCACGCTTCTCCGGAAGCGTGGCGCGCTGCAGCAGCTCGTCCTCCCGGTCTCTGGGCTTCAGGATGTCCGATGTTCATCCCCAGCCGTCACCGCCAAGATACGAGTGCTCCACCTGCCTCCGTGTAGTCCTTTGACTCCGTCCTCTGCTCCCGACGTCTGTATGGTTGTCCTCCGTCTCCTTGCTTTGATGGGATTTCACTGGTCCTTGATCGCCTCCAACTCCTTCCTCACAAACCCCGGACACCGAGAACTCCGGTAGCGGCGATTTTAACTTCCTGACGTCCCGCCGCTTGCAAACGTCCAGCCAGTCATGGGACGGAAAACTGGGCTGCCTGGGCCCACCAGTGGCAGTGTCAGCACAAGTGAAGTGCGAGTACGGGCGAACAGGGTTCGGCCCGTCACACACACTCCCCCTAGAGAGCGGCCTGTCGACCCACACAGAGATTGGATAGCAGGAGAGAAAATCCGCAGTCACCATTTGTTTTCCGGGCAGATGTTGAATCTGAAATGAGAAAGGCTGTAGGGAAAGAAACCATCGGAGAACGCGGGAATTAGTGTCCTTATTATGGGCGAGCCATGTAAGAGGAGCATGATCAGTGATGAGGGTAAAGGGTCTGCCAGATAGATAATATCGGAGAGATTCCACAGCCCACTTTATTGCCAGGCATTCTTTCTCAATAATCGGATAATGTGTTTCACGGGGCAGTAATTTCCGGCTGATGTAGAGAATGGGGTGGGTTGTCCCATCTTCTTGGGGTTGTGACAATACAGCCCCAAGGCCCACGTCAGAGGCATCAGTGAGTAGCACAAAGGGTTTTTTGAAATCAGGACAACATAATGCCGGTTCAGAAGTAAGAGCAGCTTTAAGACGGTTAAAGCTTTGCAACGCAGTCAATGAAGGGGACCCCAGGGTGTTGGGATATAATTTCTTTAACAATTCCGTAAGGAGTTCTGCTACTGTGGAGAAGTGAGGAATGAAACGTCTATAGCAACCCACCAATCCCAAAAAAGCCCTAACATCTTTCTTTTTCTTAGGGAACGTCATATTGGAGATAGGGGAAAGATCTTACCACCCCCTACAACGTATCCCAGATACCTGATGCTTGTTTGACCTAGTCGGCATTTCTCAGGATTGGCAGGTAACTGTGCATTTCGTAAAGCCTGTAAAATGGTATTGAGATGGGTCATGTGTTCTTCCCAGGAATTGCTATAGATAACAATGTCATCCAGATAGGCTGCGGCATATTGTCTAAAAGGTCGTAAGATTTCATCCATGAGTCTTTGGAAGGTGGCAGGAGCTCCGTGGAGCCCGAAAGGGAGGACTGTAAAGTGGTACAATCCCAAAGGGGTAGCAAACGCGGTTTTCTCTTTATCTTCTTTCCTTAAGGGTATCTGCCAGTACCCCTTAGTAAGATCTAAGGTAGATAAGTATTTGGCCTTACCCAGTCTCTCAATGAGTTCATCAATTCTTGGCATAGGATATGCATCAAAATAGGTTACATTATTGACCCCCCTATAGTCTATGCAAAACCTGGTACTGCCATCTGGCTTAGGTATCAGTACTACAGGGGAACACCACGGACTGGTTGACGGTTCTATAATTCCTGCTGCTGGCTTGGACTTCTTTTTCGATAATCATCTGTTTGGCTTCAGGGATGCGGTATGGTCTCTGGCGGTGAACCGTATTTGTTTTAAGGCGGATGGGATGCTGGACTAGGGGGGTTCTTCCTGGATATTTGGAGAAGACATCATGATTGTGTCGTACTAGGTGAGTTAGTTGGTTGTGATAAGACCCAGTAAGGTCAGGATTGATCCAGGGTAAGGACAGGTTAGGGAGTTCAGGTTTGGTTAGGGTGGGATATGGAATGTCTTCATTAATGTCAGTATTGATGTACCGAATGTTATGGTCCTCTGTAGGATCTAACCATTATTTAAGCAGGTTAATGTGATAAATCTGTTCCCGGCCACTTCCTTGGGGTATGGCCAATTTGTACGTGGTGGGGTTAATCTGAGCTGTCACTTCAAACGGCCCTTGCCATCGGGCCAACAACTTATTATCTGTGCTAGGAAGTAACACCAGTGCTTTGTCTCCTACTGTCAAGGTTCATACTGTGCTTCGGGTATCATATAGTCTTTTCTGTTTTTCCTGGGCCTCTCTCAAAGCAGTATGGGCTTCTTCCCATACTGTATGTAACTTCTCTCTTAACTCCCGGGTATAGGTTAACAAATCTTTCACTTCTTCCTCTGTATCCTCCCATTGTTCGGCTAACATATCCAACAATGTACGAGGTTGGCGGCCGAACAGTAATTCGAATGGGCTATGACCTAAGGACGCTTGTACATGTGTACGGATGGCATATAAGACTAACAGTAACTTTTTCTCCCAATCTTTGCCTGCGTCTGATATACTTTTTCGGAGGAGGGATTTTATAGTTTTATTGTATCTTTCTACCAGTCCATCAGTTTGCGGATGGTAGACTGAGGTACGAATTTGTTTGACCCCTAATAAGTGCCATACTTCCGCCATCAGTCGGGACATAAATGGGGTCCCTTGGTCTGTCAATATTTCTTTCGGGAAACCCACCCTCGAAAAAAAATCAATCATTGCTTGGGCAATGGTTTTAGTGTGTGTACTGGGAAGAGCTATGGTCTCTGGATACCGTGTAGCATAGTCTACCAACACAAGTACGTATTGCCTACTCCGAGTGGAGGGCGTGAGGGGGCCAATGAGATCCATCCCAACTTGGGTAAAAGGGATATCAATAATCGGAAGGGGTTGGAGTGGAGCAGGGATTTGAGAAGAAGGGTTGTATAACTGGCATTTGGGACATTACGCACAATGTCTACGTATTTCACCATAAACCCCGGGCCAATAAAACCATCTAAGTACTGCCTCTTCAGTTTTCTCCCTTCCCAAGTGTCCTTCCCCGTTATCCCCATGTGCTAGTTGTAATACTTGTTGCCGATGACTTTTGGGTACCACTAACTGAAGGTTATTTCCTCGGGTGGGTGTGGGATTGCGATACAGTAATTGGTTATGAACGATGAACCTGGGACCTACCCCTTGTATTTCCCAAGACTGCGCCTGTTGCCATGCGTGTTTCAAGGAGGGATCCTCATTCTGATTCTGCCGGAAATCTCCCGTAATCGAACAAATTCTCCCAGATGGAGTAGAATCTTCATCGGACGGGAGGGTTTGCAAATATGAGTGTCTTTGCTCTCTTTTTTGTCTTTTACTGAGGGTAGCTCGAATCCTTCCTGGTCTCTCTGGCATTTCTCCTTCGGGTGCTTCTGTCCACCAAGACGTCAGCATGTGTTCTTGCCTTGCTCGCTCTAATAAGGAGGAAAAATCCACATGGTCTGTACCAATGATTGTGTCCTCCTCTAGTTTGGAGAGTACCCCGACTCTGAGGTCCTCTGACCGCTCTCTCCATTGCAATTTTATTGTAGCTAATGGATAGTACCGCTGATCTCCATGTACACATGTGATTAGGACTTGTTGCCCTTTTTCTACTTGTTCTGGCAATACTAGATTTCCTATTATCACGCTGTGACTTCAACCGGAGTCAATGAGGGCTGTTCTTTTCTCATTATTGATGACAATGGGAAGGATATATTTGGGTTTGTCTCCTCCCAACCAGAACACCCTTCCCTTAGTCAACCCTATCTCCATGGGTTCTTCTGTTTCCTTTCTATGCGGACAATTACGGGCAATATGTCCCCACTCTGAACAACTGTAACATTGGGGTCCAGGGCCCGCAGTTCTGGGTAGCCCTGGGCCTGTGGCGGATGATCTATTGGTACCATGAGTCATTACAGATCGCTGGAGAGTATTTCTCGATGTAGTTGGTCGCATAGGGGGGAGGGGAACCCAACTAGTGGTAGCACGGAAGTCTGAACCTCTATGATAAGCGCAGGCAAGATCTACCGCAGTTTCGTTTGTTAGCCCGGGATGTTCTCTTACCCAGTTCCTGGTGGTGGCTGGTAAAGCATCCAAATACTGTTCTAATACTATGACATTAAACATATCTTCTTTTGTGTTTTCCGTGGGCTGTAACCACCTCCAGGCAGCATGTTGAACTCGGTAATAAAAGGTGCGGGGGTTCTCCTGATGCTGCCATTTCGTCTGTCTAAACTTAGTACGATAACTTTCAGTATCTAAGCCCACTCGTTCCAGAATTGTCTTTTTAATGTCTTTATAAGGCAAGGTTCCACTTGGATTAATGGCTTGGTATGTGGTTTGTAATTGTTCAGTGAGCAGGGGGGCGATATATTGACCCCATTTGTCCTCAGGCCAGTTAGCGGTGCTAAGCAAAATATAAACGCTGTGGGATAGCGTAACTGGATGGACGGAATGCGGAACCAATCAAACATTCACCCCCAGTCACAGATCTGGGTTTAATCCATCCATTATTTTGCTCACCATGCCACCCCAGTTTGAACACAGCCATCTGCAAATCAGTCTTGACTCTGTTCCTCATGGGAACAGTCCAGCCCGAACTGCCAGGCCAGGTTCTCCCTGGACCGGAAACAAGCATCCTGGGACCGGTTTCGGGGTTTCACCCCTCATCAGCCAGGCTAGCTTGAATCCAGTGGCACAGTGAGCCCGGGACCCACGTCTGGGCATACCCGGCGCACATAGGGCGGCAAAAGCAAAGCAAAATATAAACGCTGTGGGATAGCGTAACTGGATGGACGGAATGCAGAACCAATCAAACATTCACCCCCAGTCACAGATCTGGGTTTAATCCATCCATTATTTTGCTCACCATGCCACCCCAGTTTGAACCCAGCCATATGCAAATCAGTCTTGACCCTGTTCCTCATGGGAACAGTCCAGCCCGAACTGCCAGGCCAGGTTCTCCCTGGACCGGAAACAAGCATCCTGGGACCGGTTTTGGGGTTTCACCCCTCATCAGCCAGGCTAGCTTGAATCCAGTGGCACAGTGAGCCCGGGACCCACGTCTGGGCATACCCGGCGCACATAGGGCGGCAAAAGCAAAGCAAAATATAAACGCTGTGGGATAGCGTAACTGGATGGACGGAATGCGTAACCAATCAAACATTCACCCCCAGTCACAGATCTGGGTTTAATCCATCCTTTATTTTGCTCACCATGCCACCCCAGTTTGAACCCAGCCATATGCAAATCAGTCTTGACCCTGTTCCTCATGGGAACAGTCCAGCCCGAACTGCCAGGCCAGGTTTTCCCTGGACCGGAAACAAGCATCCTGGGACCGGTTTCGGGATTTCACCCCTCATCAGCCAGGCTAGCTTGAATCCAGTGGCACAGTGAGCCCGGGACCCACGTCTGGGCATACCCGGCGCACATAGGGCGGCAAAAGCAAAGCAAAATATAAACGCTGTGGGATAGCGTAACTGGATGGACGGAATGCGGAACCAATCAAACATTCACCCCCAGTCACAGATCTGGGTTTAATCCATCCATTATTTTGCTCACCATGCCACCCCAGTTTGAACCCAGCCATATGCAAATCAGTCTTGACCCTGTTCCTCATGGGAACAGTCCAGCCCGAACTGCCAGGCCAGGTTCTCCCTGGACCGGAAACAAGCATCCTGGGACCGGTTTTGGGGATTCACCCCTCATCAGCCAGGCTAGCTTGAATCCAGTGGCACAGTGAGCCCGGGACCCACATCTGGGCATACCCGGCGCACATAGGGCGGCAAAAGCAAAGCAAAATATAAACGCTGTGGGATAGCGTAACTGGATGGACGGAATACGGAACCAATCAAACATTCACCCCCAGTCACAGATCTGGGTTTAATCCATCCATTATTTTGCTCACCATGCAACCCCAGTTTGAACCCAGCCATATGCAAATCAGTCTTGACCCTGTTCCTCGTGGGAACAGTCCAGCCCGAACTGCCAGGCCAGGTTCTCCCTGGACCGGAAACAAGCATCCTGGGACCGGTTTCGGGGTTTCACCCCTCATCAGCCAGGCTAGCTTGAATCCAGTGGCACAGTGAGCCTGGGACCCACTCTTTCAAAGTTTGTGAAAAAAGAGTCCGGATCGTCCTGCTCCTGATACTTTTGTAACACACTACTGGGCACCGTAGGATGTACTTTAGTATGGGCAATGGTATCTGTGAGCTTGCCTAATGCGGTTTCATGTACCAGCTGATTATTGGCCATAATTGTTGCCTGGCTTTTAAGTGCGGTCTGCAACGCCTCTCTTTCTTCTTTGGCCTCTTTCATTTGTTGCTCCCATATCATTTGGAGATGCCGTTGCCCATCAGCCAACTGGGCGATAACATCAGCTATTGTCGTTTTCTCCTCCCGGTGGTGGTTTCCTTCAAATCCCACTTCTGACACCACTTGTGACCGGATGGTAGGGAAGGAATCACTCCGACAGACTTCCAAGTGTAAAAACAAAGAGGTTTTATTGGAATAATATGGATGAAGCAAGCGCAGGTACGTGTTTTCTGATCATTAATTGCTGGGTAGAAGGTGGTGAGGGTTGGTCTGCAGTCAGGTTTTCACTCTCCTCTTTTCTGTTCCACTTCCATAGGGCTTCCCCTGGAGGTACATGCAGAAAGAAGAGAACAGAAGCAGTAAGTGGACTAGGTATTCCTGTCATATGGTAAGTATTGCGTTCCTTATCCTTTTATCCTCACTTTCTATTCATGATACTAGTCATTCCAGTGTTTCTTTTATATTTAACATTCTTTCTTTCTATGGTTTTGTTCTCTATAGAGCTCGTGATCCTGTGCGTGATGGCTTTGATGATTTAGGCTCTTATTATATTCTACGTTGTTAGTGGTAAGTGAAGTTTCCGGCCTTTCCCCACCCCCTTCCTTCCACTCCTTTTCTCCCCCCCTATAGTGCTTGTTTGTTCCCTCGTTCGACTCTCTCTCTCTCTCTCACTCCGCTGTTACTCAGGTTCAGGCTTGTGATCCCACGCACCTGTATTGCCACGCTTCTCTGGAAGCGTGGCGGGCTGCAGCAGCTCGTCCTCCTGTCTCTGGGCTTCAGGATGTCCGATGTTCGTCCCCAGCCGTCACCGCCAAGATACGAGTGCTCCACCTGCCTCCGTGTAGTCCTTTGACTCCGTCCTCTGCTCCCGACGTCTGTATGGTTGTCCTCCGTCTCCTTGCTTTGATGGGATTTCACTGGTCCTTGATCGCCTCCAACTCCTTCCTCACAAACCCCGGACACCGAGAACTCCGGTAGCGGCGATTTTAACTTCCTGACGTCCCGCCGCTTGCAAACGTCCAGCCAGTCACGGGACGGAAAACTGGGCTGCCTGGGCCCACCAGTGGCAGTGTCAGCACAAGTGAAGTCCGAGTACGGGCGAACAGGGTTCGGCCCGTCACGGTATCAAAAAGGACTATGATAATGCAATGATTCCACAGTAAACGGTATGCCTTTAAATGGCTGCATATATCTTTGTTTGGAAATAAGATTGTAATACAGCAACCATGAACGCATCACAGTTAGAGCATATACATATTACAAATATTTACTCTTGCGGGACAGAGAATCAGAGGATAATTTTAATGGTGAAATTGGCCAAAGGTCATGAGAGAAGAAAGGCACTGGGGCATGATGCCTGCAGTTTCCAGGGGATCGAGAGGTAGAGCCTTGAAGTGGATAGTGGCTGAAATGAGGCAAGATACGCATCCTTTCCAAGATTACCATGGTTATGAGTAATGTACTGCTCCAGTCCAGGTTTTTTTCTTTGAATTTTGGGACTTTTTGTCTTGTTTATTCCATCATCAAATAGGGTTACAAAACTCAGAATTCAAAGAAAAAACCTGGACTGGAGCAGCACATCATATTCGGAACCGGTAGGCTTGGCAGCTTTAGATAGGAAGGTGCTTCTGAGAGTGAAGGATAAAGGAGTGCAATGCAGAACCCTCAGATAGGGAATGGATATCCAAGATATGCAGGAGTTTCCAGCTCACATGGTCTTTCATTGTGTGGTATCGGCCCTTCACTGAGTTACCATGTGAAGAGAGCTGATATTGTGTGACATACGGTGCCACCATTTGAGCTGACAGGTCTGCCAAATGTGGTGAAGGATGGAATCACAAATGACACCATCATGACAATGCAACTGACATCACACATGACAGTACAATTGTCTTATGAAGGGAACACTTCTTTGTCAATGGAAGCCGGTAGAATGCAAAACCATATTGAAAATGGCAATGTGAAAACAGAAGAACCGATGCAGAGGCTTGTGGGTAGTGAGAGAGCGTAGCTTATATAATCTATATTAACATGAAATGTTTATGAACTAATGTGTGATAATGTCGCATAGAAATTGTATTAATATAATTTTGCTTAAACGTGCACTTGAAATGTGACCACTGGGAGTGGCCGCCAATGTATACGTGGATTAATGAAAATGACTAATGTTGATAAAATATGATATTAAAGTATGATTTATACTAATTATCAATGATTACATTATTGAAATTGTGCTAATAAATTTTGTAGGCCTTAAGTTAGCATGAGCCGAAGCTTAGCTGCCTGGCTCTCATTTTAAAATGTATTTTTCCTAACTTGCAGTATGCTGACTCGCAAAAGGCCATGACCTCTTGTTTTCTTCAAACTAGAAGCTGAATGTAACCATAGCAGATTCGTTCTCATGAAATTCATCTTGCTTGTAGAAATGTTTTAAAGTAAATGCAACAGTGTAGATTACAATAATGTACAAAGTCGTTCTAACCGGTGAAGACAATGGAGCTACTGACCAAAAGAATTACAGAAGGATGAAATCATACCGGACGTGCTACCTCCGAAGACGTCAATCACATGAACCAATAAAATGTCTGTAAAATAATATGGGGTGAAAGATTAATGACATAATCTGTTTTCTGATAGGGTTAAGATAGTGGGGTATAACCGTAAACCAATGAAATTTTAGGGGAATGTACAACGAAAAAGGGATAAAAACCCATGACACAGAGAACCATTAGAATTGAGTTAGGGAATGCTATTGATTTAATGCAGAACCTTTGTCACTCTGTTTGGTGACTTATTGGTTTACTAAAATGACTTATTGGTTTACTAAAACCATCCTCTTCCTTAGATTGCCCATTTTACACTTTACCTCCTTATGAGGAAAGTTCCCCTTTTGCCCGAGAGCTGAGGTTTTGACTGATGGCGAATCAACTGATGTCCTGAAGACGAAGACTGAACCTGAGTGCTGACCTAAACCTTGGAGGGTAACTATGACAATGAAACTGTAATTTGTCTGTTTGCTTTTCCTTTCTAGGTACCAACTGCTTACTTTTGACAGAGACCATAGTTAGATGTTTTCCAAATTGGTGTTCTAAATTGTTTTGCATGAAGCCCAACATGCCAATGCTAATCGGTGGTTAGGACAGGTGTTCACTAAACTGCCGCAAATAGACAAACGACTGAATCTATGCTTTGTTGAACTGACGCGTTAATGACACTCTCCTAAAGTTGATCTATGTTCACGCTGTGTTATGTTCTAATGTTTGTGATTCTTGCCTTAATGAAATCTTATCAGAGTTGCCATATTGTGACTATGCTATTGTGTTTCTTGGTTTTGAGAATAAGGCATCTGCTTTTAGAATTGTAACTAATAGAGAATAAAACTTGTAAAATTCTACTAAATTGGTGTGGTTATTCATGACTGCAAGGTCATGGTGGTGTCTTGAATCGATTAATGTCTTTGACTAAAGTAAAATGCATTGTAGTGGTAAATATTGATGACATTATTGATGTATTGATTGACATATTGATTAGTTATCTCGTCCTAAGGTGTCTTTCAACTGGGTCAAAAGATTCATTGGCCTAAAACGAGTCCTGATGTGTAATAAATTATCATAAAGGGACGCTTTAGCAGTTCTAATGCAATTTCTATGAAACCAATGACCGCAGACCCACAACCGCAGGCGAAACCCATTGGCAATGCACTCATGTTTTTAGTTTCAGTCACACACACACACATATATTGACCATGCGGCACAGCTGTAAATAAATTTAGCAAAAAGAAGTGAAACTGTTAAATCATTTTCACGATGCCAGTCAGAAGCAACCACAGCAAACAAGGGAGGCAGAACGCTGCCACGTGCCCTCCAGTATGAATAAGAGTCGAAATCCCTTTCATGGCAGATTTCACTTGTAAACTCACAATGTCATACAGATGTAATATTGATTCATACAGACATCCGCTATCCAACAGTATTTCATTGTGATAGTTTTCCCTATCTGACAGGCTCATTTTATTATTTATTTTAACATAGGTATTTCTGTTCTTTAAGCTAAAACAAACTACAATTGTGTCAATTGTGTCATTGCTATAATGTGCATGAAGTCGTGGTAGATGGTAAAGTTTTTTCATCGTGCCAAGTTTTGTACTTTGCTTCCACACAGGATATGCTTCTGTGAGTCACAGGTCAGGAGATCACTCTGAAGAATGACAAATACAGAAGTAAGAGAGGAAAGCGGACATTTGGAAAAGAAGATAGTGAATGCTATGTGCAAAGAATAAAGTGGATTTGACCACATTTTTGAACAAATATCTATTAGTGAAATATTATTTCGTTGTCGAATTGCAATTACGCTTTCCTAAATGTTTAATTAAAATCTATTTTCAGAGAGGGGAGCTGTACACAATTGTAGATTACTTTAGGTTAAGAACACGAAAATATATGTTAAAATACTGGTTAAATTGGTGATCTCCGAGACACATTCCTGCTTATTGCGCGGAGTCAGATTTGTCCTGTTGTGAGTGACTTTCACATTTACGGGTTAAGATAATATTCTGGCAAAGGCATGGAACAAACAGAGAGTTCCTCAAAACTGTGTTAAGAGCTCCAATCAGCTCTGTGACCGGTCCAGCGTTCACCGGAGTCAGTCTCCAAGACACGTTTCAATGACATGCATTAAACATCTCGGTCCCTATTCAAATAGAACCTGCTGAGAAAATCACACATTTACTCCCATTCCCATACTTTTATGCTTCAAGCAAACTGTGGACTTTCTTTCACAAAGAGTCCCAGTAATATTTAATGAAAACTTCTATTGTTATAGCTCTCCAGAGTACTCACATGTGCAAAAACGTACTCATATGGAAATGTTGCAAGCTTTCATTTGTTCATGCATCAAAGTAATTATTTTGCAATATTGCTTTTTTGATTCAGCATGTCGAAATGTATTTCCGCCATGGAGAAGTTCCTCTCATTTACACCCCTTCTACTTTTGTCAGTGTGTCCTCTTTTTTTTAATTTTTTTTTTACTACTGACAAGGAATTACTCCTGCCCTTGAGAAGAAAAAATCTCAGACCGTTTTAAGGGTGACCTACAAGCTGTGTAAATACCTACAAACTTGTGGGTTTGTGCGTGCTTACCACCTTTGCAAAGTGTCCCATAATGTAATATCAGTCCCTCACCAGTGTCAGCAGATTTACTCAGACTAGAGTAATTTTAAGTATTGTTACATTTAGTAATTAGCAATTTAATTTTATGGAGCGCAGCATGTTCTCATAAAGAACTTTTAGGTGCTGATGCCTCAGTTCGATAGTTTGATTTAAAGGAAAGGAAGAGTAACGAGAAGATATGGGCCAATACTAAGTTAAGCCCTCACTGCTGTAGGAAGAAAAAGATTTTTAGGATTTTTGAGGAAACACAAACTGTCTGAATTTGCATTAGAGGCATCTTGAGCCAGATGTAGCAAAGGTGTTTACCCATTCTGTGTCTATGGGAAAAAGTGTTCGCACATATGGCCCCTTGTTTCATAATCCTGCGACTACCACTGCCATGGAGCTGCAGTACAACAAAATCTCAGTGGAAGAATAAGGAGGGCATTTGTACACCTCAAATGTTTAATTGGAATACTAAGGCCTAAATTTATACTTTTGTAGCGCCGCATTTGCGTCATTTTTTTATGCAAAAGCGACGCAAACTTGCAAAATACAATTGTATTTTGTAAGTCTGTGCTGTTTTTGCGTCAAAAAACAGCAGAGCAAATGCGGCGTTAAAAAAGTATAAATATGGGCCTAAGTTTGAAAGTGGTTTAGGGTACCAAACATGTGGATGGCTCTGTGGATGTGCATCAACATTTTAAATTGAATCCTTTTGGCATTAGGTAGTCAATGTCGATCTTTTTCAATCTGGATGATATAGAGCAATGTCTAGGAATGTAAAGGGGTAGCCTTGCCACCGAGGTTTGGACCAGCTGATTTTTTTCTAATGAGCTAGTCTGACAGGTCAAGATATAGATGATCAGAATAATCAATCCAGGATTAAAGCATGAATCACAGTTTTGCGAGTAGAGAAAGGTAGAAAAGTAAGGACCTTTTGTAGCATTCTCAAAAGGCCAAAACAAGTAGGTGTAGATGTCACTGCCTAAATCTGAGGTCCAAAGGAAAGCTTGGTATCAAATTTAACACCAAGGTTTCTAACAAGGGGGCTAGCCCAGTTCTGATGGCCACCAGTCGTCATGAGGCGGTAGGATTCAGTACCTTTGAGCTTCTGTATGAAGCCCAGTCCACTCACCTTAGTCAGAGAATGGTGGGAAGGATACTCAGTCTCCACAGAAGGATTTGGTGGGAGGTTGGCCTCAGGAAGTTGACGAAGCAAAACATTAGTAAGGCCTTGGAAACCTTTCAGGCCAGCCAAGCGCTGGTGAAGTTATGGTACAACCAGAAAGCTATGCTGAATGGGTCTCAGGAATGTCAGGAGGTGTTGGTGCTAAATCCTATTTGTACCAGTGCTTTGGAGGACAAATGGTGTAGTAGGCCATACAAGGAGGTTCAGAAGGTTTCTGAGGTAAACTACTTGGTAGACATAGATGCCAAAGGGAACCCAAGAGGTCAGTCCATGTGAAGAGGCTGAAGCCTTACCCCAGGAGAGATTACACAGTGAAAGCCATGACCATAGCAGAGGAAGTAGAGGAAGACAGTGAGCCTCTGCTTGACTTGCTGTATTGTGATATGAAGGATGACACTGTGGAAGGCATTTAGTTACTTCATGAGTACACGCCTGAGCAGCAGAAGGAATGTAGAGGGGTGTTGGGACGGTTTGCCAACCTCTTCTTGTTGACTTAAGGGTTACCACTTATCTGTGTGTTTAATATAGACACAGGTGGTGGTCTACCAGTAAGGGTAGTATGTACAGAACATCTGACCGGGTTTAGGGATGCATTATGGCAGAAGGTGCCAAAATTCTGGACCCAGGGTTATTAGAAGATCTCATAGTCCATGGTCTAGTCCTGTGGTTCTAGTACCAAAGCAATGGTCTACTGACTTGCGGTTCAGTGTGGACACCTGATCACTCAATGAGGTACCTTAAACCGATGACCATCCAATTCCAAGAGTAAATGAGCTTGTGGATCGGGTAGGTATTGCAAGGTACTTGAGTACTTTGGATCAGCCCATCCTGCTTCTGCAGGGGGCATGTTGGTTATCTACTTTGTTGCCCATTGGATTGGTATTGCTATTTGATAATATTACAAATTTGGGACTCTCAGCCCTCCTCTTGTTGGTAATTTAGTATGGAGTGCAACTGTGTATCTTCCCCTGTTCCAATTAACATCACAGATAGTCAGACTAGGTCCCAGAAGTAACAAAGGGGCATTCCGTATGGCAGGCTGGTAAAATAAAAGGAATAACATCCTCATTTTGGTGAGGGCCACCCTCCTCATAGTACCCTGCAGTAATTTCATCAAGAATACAAAATTGTTGTTCTGAGGTTTAATTGCTCTACCTACATGGGCCTCTATGGTGTCTGGAGCATTGTGAAATATCTGGATACTAAAATGAGTACTATTCCCACCTCATCTGCACACCCACGTCCATGACTGGTTTGTCTGTGTCAGCTGGTCTGATTGGAAATACACATTGTATCCCAATTAGTTTTGGGGCCAGATATGTGGCTAACCTTCTCTAGTGTTTTGATTGTATAGCAGAAACCCAGTCCTATGCCCCTGAGATATATCAGAGCATCATCTGCATACAGTGATATAATGTGATCTGTCCTTGAAATATTAATCCCTCTCCCAGTGAAATCGAGTCACCAAGGTCTCCATGACCAGACCACACAATAGTGAAGACATGGGTCGTGTTTCGAACTTCTTTGGATCTTAGGGACTGATTATGACCTTGGCGGAAGGGATTACTCCGTCTCAAACTTGACAGATATTCCGCCCGTCGTATTACAAGTTTCATTATTTCCTATGGAATTTATAAAATGGCGGGCGGGATATCGGTCATGTTTGGGATGGAGTAATCCCCTCCACCAAGGTCGTAATCAGGCCCTTAATGACGTCTGAGATTGTTTTCCCTAACGTTACCCGAGGGAGTGTAACATATGCTGCTCCCATTTCACAATCATATCCCCAAGTACCAGTCTTCCCATAACTGCAATCATAACTGCTAAAGCCTATTTGTCCCAGTGCCCTTACATAAACCAACTTACACATGGCATAGTTTCAGGAGGGGCAATTCCAGAAACGTAGAAAAGTGGTGAAATATTACCAGTCCCCAAAAAGGGAGATAGAGGAATCCCAAAAACTATCAGCCGATCAGACTAATTGATCACCTTCATAAGGTTTTCTGCCAACAGATATTAGACAGGTTACAGGACTGGACTGACAAAGCCTCAATTCTTTCACCCTTACAGGCAGGGTTCCAGGCAAAGGTGAGCACTATCGACCACATTTTTCGGTTTGATCTCATAGTGGCAAGATAGCAGAGGCAGACTGGGGACCATCTTTATTTGGCTTTTGTGGATCTCAGGGTGGCCTTTGATTTAGTTCCCAGACAGCTCCTATGGTCCACTTTGGCCGAAATGGGTATGGACCCCAATTTGTTGAATGTTCTCATAAGACTCCATAATAATGCTACTGCTCAAGCTAGATGGGGGATGAGTGGAAAATTGACTCTATGCATCCCAGTGTCGAGAGTAGTGCAACAAGGGTGCATCCCTATGCCAAAAAATTTCTCATTATATATAGACAATGTTGTTAAAACGTTGACTGACTGTAAACATGATTCCCCAAAGCTAGTTGGCTCCCTCCCTTCTGCCTTGCTCTTTGTCAATGACACTCTTCTGCTGTCACGAACCCTAATTGGATTTCAAAATATCTTAAATAAATTTACTGAATTCTTTGATACACATGGCCTAAAGGTCAATACCTCTAAAACTAAAATCATGATTCTTAATCCGCACAGAGACCATAGAGTCAAACTCTCTATGAAAAGTGAATCATTACAGTTAGTTGATTGATTTAACTATCTAGGGAGTAGAATCAATAAACATAGAACCTGGAACTCTCATACTGAAAAATGCAAATTGGTGTTGGTACATTCTGCCTCTGCAACTATTAAGAGATTCAAGGCAATCACTCCTAAATCTATCACCCCAGCAGTGGAGATATAAAGAGTGAGGGCCAAGGCTGTAGCTGTCTTTAGGGCAGACGTATGGAGGGCTTTGAATGTCAGAGGCTGGACCACTAAAGAAAACAATTTCATAAGATCTCTTTTCAGTTTGCCATAGAGCACTCCTAATATACCGCTATTCTTTGAGAGCTTCAAAGGGTGGGTGATCTGGCAATGTTAAGACCCTCTCATACTGGGTCAGGCTGAGGAAGAGCTACACCACTATAGATTGGTTGTGGAAGAAGTTTTGCGTTTCTGTATTGCACACTTATTTCTCTGGTTTAAGTTTGTAAAGTACCATCTTATCAACCTGGGTTCAGGAGATTATTGGAAATTTCTCACCTCAATTAAATTTGATGCTAAGAGTACAGTTAATATAGCATTCTGGGAGAGGAATGTAATTGAATATTACTGCAAGGCTAATTCAGGGAGTTTGGTGGAGGACTTTTTAGCCAATAAGCCATCCCTAGCGAAATAACCTTATTTAGATGACATTCAGTCTCTTATAGCCTGTATACTCTACACTAAATTCAGGTTGGGAACCTTACTACGTAACAAACTTGTATGTAAATGGAAATCCCATCCACTAATGACAGTAGCATGCCAGTTGTGCAGTTACACTAATGAGGACATTGACCATGTTTTATTTTTTTGCTCTAAGTACCAAAAGCCACAGCAGATTTGGCTTGAACCACTGTGTAATAACATAGGGTGAGACATTAGTGGGAGGCCTATAGGATATAACACAGATTTAAGACAAGTTACTGTCTTTGGAGTTAGTTCTTACCTCCATGCCATATGGCTACTTAGGAAAAAGGTGAGAGGGATGATTTAAATGTAATTGTTTCTTGCACCTTCTCAATTGTTCTAACCTGATGATGCTGACTGTGCCAAAATTGTGCATCTTCCTGGAAGTCTTGATGAATGCTTCCATTTTCTTACGATAATGGCATTACTCCTAGTCCTACTCCCTCGCCTTCCTTTTAACCAATGAGGCCTCCCGCCTCCCCCCTAGACCCTCCCTTCCCCTTTCAAAACCCCCCCCCACCCTTATCCCCTCCTGTACAAAAACCAAGCCCAAGCCGCAACTCGGACAGTCCGTACCGGGAGGGTGGGAGGGAACGGAAAAGGAAGGCGAGGGAGTAGGACTAGGAGTAATGCCATTATCGTAAGAAAATGGAAGCATTACCTCCCGTCCCTCCCTCGCCTTCCTTTTAACCAATGAGACATAGCAAGAAAAACACACAGGAGACGGACATCGAGTTGCAAGACCCTTATTTAATATCCTGCACCAAGAACATCCCAAACAGTATCTCATAGAGGATAAGACCCGGTGACCAAACACCGACTCCAAACCACCCAAGTCCGACAGCCTATAATGACGCACAAACGCCGAAGGAGAAGCCCAAGTGGCGGCCCTGCAAATATCCACCACTGAAGTCCCCTGAAGCTCTGCCACCGTCGCCGCCATGCCTCTGGAAGACCTCCCCTGAATCCCTAGAGGAGGAACCACCTCTTTCAAGGAATAGGCCAACAGAATCAAAGATCGAACCCACCGACTCAAGGAAGCCGTGGAAGGTTTCTCACCTTAGCGCGCCGGACCAAAAGTAACAAACAGTGAATCCCCTGTACGAAAAGGAGCCACCACCCGCAGATACTCCAACAAAACCCTACGTACATCCAACAAATGCAAACTGACCTCCTCCCCTGATGAGGGATCCGGACAAAATGAAGGAAGGATGACCGCCTGCCTGGAATGGAACGAAGAATTGACTTTTGGAATAAAGGAAGGCACCGGAACCAGAACCACCCTATCGGGAAAAATCTTACAAAAAAGGAAAGGAACATGCCAATGCCCCCAATTCCCCCAACCGACGAGCCGAAGTAATGGCGACCAAAAAGAACATCTTCAAAGATAGACGTCGCAAATCATAGTCCCCCAATGGGTCAAAAGGGGCCCCCGTCAACACATCCAAAACCAAGGACAGATCCCATGAGGGAAAAGAACGTACCGGGCGAGGAAATAAATTAATAAGCCCCTGAAAAAATCCAGGCATCGATCGCCCTTCAACTTGAAGATTACGCCATGGTCCCTAAATGCCTGAATAGCCGCCCACTGTACCCGAAGAGAAGCCACTGACAACCCTAAACGAGCACCGTCCTGCAGGAACTGCATCACCTCAAAGAGAGAAGCGCAGGAAGGATCCAACTCACGACTTAAGCACCAAGACGAAAACACCTTCCACTGTCTACCATAAGAAAGCAAAGTTGAACGTCTCCATGAAGCCAGCAAGGTAGAACTCAAAGCCACTGGCACCTAACAGAAACGCCCTGAATAGTTGAAACGGAGGGAACGCATATAAAAGGCCCTGCGGCCAAGGACATGACATCCCGTCCACCTCCCATGCTTGGGGACACCGAAACCGGGAGCAGAAGCACTCCACTATCGCAGTCTCTACTGACGCAAACACATCCAGCACTGGAAGACCCCAAAGCCGAACCAGATGCCGAAACAGAGACCTCCGGAGAGAGAAAAGTTGAGAGGAAGGAATCACTCTGCTCAGTAGATCCGCCCGAACACTTACCACTCTCGCCGAATGACATAAGCCTCGGCCACTAAGTCGTCTGTGCGAACCAGAACCGCCAACCCCCTCAGGGAATCCTGGAAATGGACCAGAGCCAGGAATATAGCCCGCAATTCTCGCCAATTAGATGACCGACTCGCCTCCCGAGGGGACCAAAACCCCCGAATCTGAGCTGACCCCATCCATGCCCCCCAACCGGAGAGGCTGGCATCCGTCGTCACCACCACGGGTCTCAGAGGTAACAAAGACACCCCTACCCTCAGGTGGTCTGCATCCAACCACCATTGCAACTCTCTGTGAATCAATCCGGACCCTGGAACCCCGTCCTTCAGAGAACCGGACCCTGGATCCCACCTACTCAAGAACCACGTCATCAAGCACAGGGGATGGAAACGTGCCCAAGAACCCAAAATATCACTGACGCCAAATGTGCAGTCGCAACCATAGAAGAGCTCGGGGAGCAGACAGTAACCATACCTTCTTTACCAAAGCCTGGAGAGCATCCAACCTTTTTTTTTTTTTTTTTTTTTTTTTTTACGGACACAGTCACCAACCCTAGAATAGGCTGAAACCGAGCCCCTAGAAAAACCAGATCCTGGGACGGCACAAAGTCTGATTACACCCAATTGATCAAAAACCTGTGTTATTGCAGGACCCCCAGAACTTGGGCCACCTGCCTCTGCAAAAGGTCTCGTGAATGGGCATGAATCAAAATGTCGACTAGATAAGGGTGCAGAAACACCCCTTCTGAATGAAGCAAAGCCACTAGAGGAGCCAGCATATTCGTGAAAATTCGGGGAGAAGATTTCAGACCGAAAGGCAGAACGCAAAACTGGAAATGATCCTGCCCCACAGCAAACCTCAGGAACTTTTGAGAGGACCATGCCCCCGGTACGTGTGGGTAAGCATCCGGCAGATCCAGTGACACCAGAAAATCCCCTTGCCTGACCAATGGAAAAATAGTCCGAATGGACAGCATGTGGAAATGCACTGTCCTGATCCAGGTATTCACCTCCTTCAGATTGAGCACCGGTTGAAAATCCCCCTGAAACTTTCCGCACAAGAAACAAGACCGCATAAGTGCCCTGACCTCGGTCGTCTAGCGGAACATGGGAAATGGCCCCCATGACCAGTAAGTCCCGCACTCCGTCCAATAATGCTCCACTCCAAGACCCCTCTGAAGGCAGAGGTGTGGGATGCACCCCGGAATCTGGAGGAACCGCCACAAAATCTATGACATAACCATTGGTCACCATGTCTAGTACCCAATGATCGGTTACACTGTCCTCCCAAGCTGAAAGAAAGTGACACAGTCATCCCCCAACCGGCCCTCTGCCAGGCCCACAGCGAATGCCAGGACCCCTTCTTGAAACCACCCCGGGTCTCAGGAGTAGACTTCTTAGGTGAAAAACGCGGATGAAAACGCCGTCTCCTAAACGAAAAGGATTTAGCAACCCTAGTAGGAGAAGATCTGGAATGCTTCTTCCACCCTTTACCCGAAGAAGAAACCCCTTTATAAGGTAAGGCATGCTTCCGCTCATTAAACGCCTTGGAAAGTATGGATGGTAATAGTTCTCCAAACAAGTTACAACCCTCAAACGGCAGTCTCAACAAGGCCGCCGTTTCCCCTGGATCAGCCTTCCATGAACGCAACCAGAGGGACCTACGAGCCCCAATCAAAGACCCAGATGCCAGAGCCGAAGTACGGACTATATCTGAAGACACATCCGCCAATAATCTGGCCAGCTGTTCCATACCAGCCAGGAGCTCCGAACACTCCGCCCCTTCCTGTACAGCCACCGCCAGTTTATCAAAGCCTTGAACCAATGATTGTGACGCATAAGCAGAATAAATCCCTGCCTTCAGCGCCAGATTCTCCGCCGCAAAAGCCCTCTTAAGACCTGAATCCACTTTACGGTCTGTGGCATACGTAGGCACACAATCCTCCGGATTGACTGCCGTTTTGCCAATTAGAGTAGCCAGAATAGAGTCCAGGCGTATTGAAGGAGGAAAAACCCCCTCACCCTCAAGTAAGTAAAGTTTCTGAAGGAATCGTGGAACCTGAGCCTTCTCCACATCCTTCCACTCACGAAACACCATATCCTTCACAGGTCCCTGGAAAGGCATGGCAAACATAAAAGGCGTCTGATATTTGAGGAAATAAATGAGACTCTGAGTTTGTAGGTTGAAACACAGGGAAATCTAAACTGTCCCGAACATGTGTCATCACTTCCCACATTACCTCTTCTGGAAACCTATTTCCCCCCAGATGACGTTGATGGGGCCTCATCCTCACTCTCCGATGAGGATTTCCTTGCCGCTACCGATGAGTGCGCACGCTTAGACTGATCAGTCCTGGCCACGCCAGCTTGCAGTGCCCTGGTGACAGCCATTTCACCCATATCCTGCACTTCCTCACTAGACATGAGGGGAGTACCCCTGCCAGGTACCTGTGGGTTCTCAGGAAGAGCAATGCTACCCTCCCCTCCCACCTCCGAGGAGGAAGAAGAGACAACCACGTCTCTTTGCTGGAGCTTTAGGCATGGTAACCAAAATAACACTGCCTTTCATTCCAAAACACTACCCTACATATAGGACCCTGGTCCTCCCTAACAGGGCTCCACCAAACCCTAAAAAGGTCACAATCCTTGTAAAAATCCAAAAAACCACGGGCAGAACGCCCGTCCTACCTGACCAGCATCCAAAAATTGAAGTTCCTCGGTCCTCGCGGCTCCGCGGCGCGGAAACCCGGAAACTAACGCCCCAGCCACAGAGGGCCGGCTGACCCCGTCAGCCGGCCCCCAGTACACGCCTCTCGAGCAGCCATGCCGTTCGCTCAAAACGTGACCCAGCCGTAGCACTCCTCGCGGAGCACCGCGTCCCGAGGAGTGCCTCCATCGACGACCTCCAGGCCCCGCCGTGCAGGTAAGAAAGGGAAAGAAAACCGTCTAGCGTGGGCTAGACAAAAGAACAGGAGGGGATAAGGGTGGGGGGGGTTTTTGAAAGGGGAAGGGAGGGTCTAGGGGGGAGGCGGGAGGCCTCATTGGTTAAAAGGAAGGCGAGGGAGGGACGGGAGGTAATGCAATTTACAATTTTTTATTTTTTTTTTAATGTTTTTACTGTCGCTCCTTTAATGTTTTATTTTTTTCTATTTTTTTCTTGTTGAATTTGTGGGCACTTTACTGTACTGCTATTTGTAACTTTTTATTTGAAATTTCTATTTGTTGTGATTATTTTTTGTGTTTTATGGGCTGGCCCGAAAATAAACTATTTGATGATGATGATTAGTCATGGCATTTTAACTGATATGTTAAGCTTGCGTGGTGATCCCTCACTTGTCTGAGGTCTCCTCTGTTCCCATATTGGGACTACAAGTCCAAAGCACTCAGCATAGCCTCACCAGCTCTCAACTCTGACTTCAGAGTTGTCCTTATACTGTAAGCCATTAAAAGGCATGAGTCTCAAAACTTTGACGTTTGCTGACTCATTGGTCACGACCAAAGCTGTACCCTCATTCTCCTGGAAGCACTTACCTATTTCATCACCAATCGTGTGCTTGAAACTGGGGTCTTCTTCCAGCACTGCTGACTTTAATTACCAAGATGGAGTAGCAGTCCTAATGTGTCTCCAGGTAAGGTGTACTTACATCACATTGTGGATGGGTATGTTCTGCTGAGATATAACACTTGTGATATCTAGAAAAACACAGCCCCACTGTAGTATATGCTTTTGACCCTAACATGCATGTAATACATAGGCGATTAGAATGAGTACTCAGCAGTGCCAAGGTGAGCATTTTGGCACGTACCTTCCATCGCTAGTGTGTATTCCAAGTTGCCAAAGCCTTAGCACCCTCATCACCGCGCCTGTGACTAGCAGCATGTGAGACCTGCCTTTAATTACATCTTAGGCTCTGTTACTCTTCTTCTAAAATCATGGGAAACTTCCACAGAGAGTGTGTTGAAAAATTCTCCCTGCTCAATATTGGATGCATAAATGCTTAAAATTAGGATCTTTACACAGAAATAATAATATTAATACCTATGAACAACTGGGTCTTAGGTCTGTTTCATGATTTAGAAAGGTTGTCCCGGTCTCTACCCATATCAGCGCCTCCAAGGAAATGCTGAGAATGTAGTGCAAAAACGCTGTCCTCTCCATCATCGTCTGAGTTTAATGATCTCAGCTATTGTTAGGTGTGTCTCTTGGAGTAAGGCCAATCACTTGGGTCTTAGGTAGGTGTCACTGTTATGCCTCCTCAGAATCATATTAAATCTTCTGACATTCCAAGGTAATATCTTATATTTAGTAAATCTGCCAAGTTGTATGTTATGTTCAGCTGCCATTATGTAACATGCTGATTTTAGGTCACTGTGGGTCCACCGGAAGCAGCTCCCAACTGGCCTCCCCACCAATTATCCTCAGATGTCCTACATTGCGTTGCAATATGAGCCTGGTAATAGTCATCCTAGAAACAGTGTTTAAAATGAATTCCCCACTGAATTTGCATACCTAGGACGGGGTGAGAAATGCTCCCATCCAAAACCGTTAATTAAGAACTATGGGCCAGATGTACTATTTTACAGAATTTGCAATTCTTAAGGAATCTCATTTTGTGATTTGTTTATTGAAATGCATTATCCCACACAAGTTCCTAACAGCGATTTCTTAAGAATCGCTTCCTAAAAATCCCCAATTCCTAAAAGTGATTTGTACATGTTGGCAAATTGTGAACAGTGTTGTATTGATGATCATCATTATCAGGAAATACCTTGTCGCACTGCAATTCTGTACCCCAGGAGCCAGCAGTAAGGACCTGTTTGGACTCAAAGCTACAAGTTTGTGCCAGACTGACAACTCAGGGAGGGCAGAGAGAGGGCTTTCTGTTTTTTGGTAAAACTTCCCTAACTGCACCTGAAGCCATCAAAAAGAGGATGTAAGCCACATCCAAGAACATATACATAGAGAGGGGTAACAACACTGTGTATTTCCTGAAATTCAGAAGTGGTGGTACGGACATCATAAATGCACAAAGGAAGAGCTGGCCAGTAGGAAGAAGAAAGCTGCTGGCACTGGACGGGGGTCTTCTACCCAGCCACCAACAACAGCAATTATTGAGGCCATAAAGAGCACTCACACTACAGAGGCTACATCTGGCCTGACAAATATTGACACCTCAGAATGTCCATAACAGCACACAGGTTTGTGCTGATACTTCATTTTTCATTAAGATACTAGAAATATTAGATCTTAAAATATTTATATAGTAACATTAATTTCATTCTACCTCATTCTACTTACACAGAATACATTTGGGCTAACTTTACAGGTCAATCCATTCACGTTTTTTAAGTTCAAAAGTTATAGTTAGACCTTATATTTAAAATGTACACAGCACCTTCAAATGACTATATCACGCACCTCCGTACACAGTGTTGTCACCTCGCTCGCCACACTATGTTAACTATAACTCGTCCCTTCTCCATGCACTGGTTATACTCTTGCATAACTTGTACTATGCAAAACCATAGCATTGATAAAAACACTCATGACATTGCAAATCACATTATTTGTGAGAAGTCATTGCTTGGTAGAGTTAGTTACAAGTTATAGTTAATGATACGTTTAAGGTGTAACTATAAAGTTTGCCTTTCTAATGTTTATGTAGTTTAAGTCTGGTTTGTATAGAAAGAGTAAAACAGTTTTCCTAAATGTAACAAAGGTTTAACCTTTGTTTTTTCATTGAATGTAAATGTTTTTTTTTAAAGTGTTTCAAATTGTAGAGTCCAGTGTCCAGTGTGTGTCATTAAGTGGAGTATCTTACAGTAGAGTGGCAGAGAGTGTTGTATATTATAGTGTCATAGTGTGTAGTATCATAGAATTGAGAATTGCGTGGAGTGTGCTAGAGTGGACAGGCGTAGCATAGATTTGAGAAATATGCTATAAATTGGAGGGGCGTGCTGTACAGTACAGTGGATTAATTCACTGTACAGTGTTGGAAAGTGTTATAGAGTGGAGTAGTGTGTTGTACAGTGGACTGTAGTGGCATAAAGTGGAGTAGATGGTTGTACAGCATAGTGTAGGGCGTAGATTTGAGTACAGTGCAGTATAGTGGAACAGAGTGTAGTAGAGGCTTGAACAGTGGGGTTGAGTAAAGTGGAGTAGAGTGTGGTAGAGTGGAGTGGTGTAGAGTGGAGAGTTGTACAGTACCGCAAAGTGGGAAAAAGTGTAGTAGAGTGGAGTTGAGTCCACCGGAAAGGCATGGTGTAGAGTGGATTAGTGAGTGTTGTGGAGTGGAGTACAGTCGACTGGCATAGCATACAGTGGAGTAAAGTGTTGTTGAATGGAGTCATGTGTGATACAGTGAAGTGTCAGAACTGTAATACAGGGAAGTAGAGTAGTGTGCTACAGAGTGGATTACAGTGATGTACAGTGGAGTGATGAGAAGTACAGTACAGTGCGGTACATTATGGTAGAGAGGAGTGGTATAGACTGTCATGGATTTCAATGGCATGGAGTAGCGTAGAGTGGAGTGGCATAGAGTGGAGTAGTAGAGTACATTAGAATACATTAGAATAGTCATGTCTCGCTTCGCTTACAAGGGGTGGGGCACGGGGGTGGGGTGGGTAGGGGCGGGAATGGGTTAAATAAATTTAATCAAAAAGATAAAGCAACTTACCACATCCACTGTGCCACTCTGTTTTGTACCGTCACTGTAGGCAGGCACAGGCTCCCAACCTGCACTGTGGCCAATCCTGACACTGAGCAGCGTCAGGATTGGCAGGGAGTGCCCAGCCAGCGTGGTCCCAGACAAATTGGGAGCCTGTGCATGCTCTTTCCAGCCCAGCCACTGTGTCGCTGGGCTGGAGAGAGCCTACTGCCCATGTGTGTTTGGCCAGCCCGAGATGGCCAGCCAAACATACATGCACATTGAGGGGAGTGCTCTCTGCCCTCACCTTAGTGCTCGACACCCCCGTGGCCACACCCCTTTAACAAACAAAATGATAATAAACACAGTTTATTATTGTTTTGTTTGTTAAAGGTTTTACAGCTTCTGCTGCTGGCGGAGGCGACGCTCCTCCGCCCTAACCGAGGAGCCTCTGCTGCATTAGAATATAATAAAGTGGGGTTGAGCCGCATAGAGGGAGTTGCATAGCGTGCCATAGAATGAAGTAGAGCACTGTACAGTGGTATAGAATAAAGTAAACACCTGTACACTGGCATTGATAGGAGTACACTGTTGTACAGTGTAGTGCTAAAAAGAGGAGTATAATGTGGTACAGTAGAGGGGCATAAACTGTTGCTAAGTGGAGCGCAGTTTTGTTAAGTGGAGTATACGAAGCAGTACTCCTTTTGTACTATGCCACAGTCTCACATATGCTATTTTTAAGGTCATTCGAAGATCTACACCTCCTAATCTCTGCAAAGTTTTCTGCCACAAGTGAGGAGAACTATACACCTGTAGGCAAATGTTTTTGATGTAAATGTGGGAGAGGTGAAGGAGTGTGTCTAGAAAATGGTGAATATTAACAACAAAATAGGAGGAGCAAGGGGAATGGAAAACACCATTTATGTGCAGTTAATTTGCACCCACATCTATTCTTAAGTTAATAGTGCCAATTAGGGTTAAATCTACTGCACCCAAGCATTGGAGTGAGTCACACACCACACATTGCCACACATAGGTACCACAAAGGACTCACATAAAAATAAATGGAGGAGGGGAGTAACTCCACCGACACAAGGGGAGAAACATGAAAAACTAAAAATAGATATAATGTGTTCAAAAATGTTTTGCAAAAATATTTTTTTTAAATTATATTTCTACAGAAGTTAAATTAAAAAAACACAAACACAAGTTCACAAAAGTAAACTAAGTCAGAAACAGTACCCAAGACTTCATTCCCATTAAACACATTGCAAAGGGGTGGGGAAGTCAACAGTCATGACTCAATCATACCATGTTTTCTATGTCCAGGGAAGGAGCAGCAGCAAGGTGCCACTTCTCTCTGATAAGATCCGGGTGTGGTTGCAAATGTGGAGAGAGGGAGCAGTTAACATCATGAACATCCTGTTCATAAGCCATCCCTGCACTTGTTAAAAAATCCTAGATGCAATCCACTTCCTGTCCCAAGAATCTTCTGCCAAGGTCTCTGAGCACACAGTGGGCCTCCCACAGGCAAGCCAGTCAAAGTGTTTGCGTCATGTACAGAGATGCACTAGTATATATGCCATGGTCACTGGTGGAAAGCTAATGGGTGGCAAGGGAATTCTATGCCATTTCCCCTTTCTTCGTGATTTAGGTGCCATTAATTGAACAATGTGGAATTTTAGTCACCACGTGGCAAGGAGCATCATATCCGCAGCAGACATGAAAGTAGTATTGATTTACAAGTATCCATCATTATAAATCCAGTTAACAGCTATTCATGTTGCACCCATCAGTCATCATCAATTGACCTCAGAATCATGCTTTCTTCCCTGTTAGCCATCATGAGAGAATGTGAGGGTGACATTGCTTGAGCAAATCAAGACATTCCTTATGTAAAGGTCATGTTTTTTTATATAGATCACTGACAAAAGATTATTTTTGAGGGGGAGAACCATGTGATGATGCTTTAACTTTGTCGCCCATAGCCACCTACCATTAAAATGTTACATGTACAAATGTACTGACGTATGAATATATTACAGCACTTAGTAGTAGCTTTAAACTTTTTTGCTATTCACCATTTCAGAACATAAAGTTACTTGCAGAAGTGAGTGTTTCCACTCCCTTGTGGAGCAGTCTACACCAGTATTCACAAATTTAAAAATACTACTTGTAACTTTTCACACATAGGCGTAGACCTCCACCATGGTGGTGGAGGTATTCCTATGGGAAAGTATGGTTAAAATGTAAAACGTCTATTAAACTAAAAAATAAAAAACACATTTTTAAAGTAATATATTAATGTTAAATACTTTTTAAAACCTAGAAAGAGTAAAATAAAATTTTACAGCACATTAACTTAAATGTTTACCTATTAATTAATTACAACACATCTAAGAAATTATAAATAATATAAAAATCCCACCTATAGTACTTTTATATGTATGTTTAATTTATGTATTATAATGTACTACAACATATGTATAGACTCATTTAAATGATGTTTAATTTGTTAATGTAAGGTTAAAAGTTTAATTTATTTTCAAATTAAAATAAGTTCATTATTAAATGTTATATTAGCATAATATTTATTTGTTTATCATATACACTTTCATTAACATAAAATCAAATAATTTTAATCTGTCAACATTATTTCCAATGAGGTGTTATTTTAAATCCCTGTCTCTATTATTGACTAAGGGAATATTTTGCAGTACCTGTGAGTGGCCACGTGTGGTGCTAGACTTAGGTTGAGCTGGAATATATTGAATACTGTTTAGGGACCTTTTTGGCTGTAGTAACTTAAGAAGTGTAGTTCGTGAACAGCAATGGGCTTACTCTTTTGTTAGTGAGCGTTTTGTATTTTCATGCCCCCCTCTAAACCCATTTGAACCCCTCCCAAAACCTCTCCCACTTAGGTGTAAGCATTTCCTATTTTCCTGCTTCTCCACCTAGCGGTTGTAAAAACAGAGTGTTCTGCACATTAGTTTGTGACTAGCTTTTTGTAGTATGTGAATTAGTAAAACTGCAGTGTAGTTTTTGAAAAGGCCACATAGTGTATTGTTATGTACATGCTATAGTAAACTTCTGAACTCATAATTCTATATGTGTCATTGATTTTCAGTGGGAAGTCAAAATGAAAGCAGTAAACATCAGGATGGGAGGCAAAGAAGGTGAAGGGTCTTAGCCACTTGGTGGGCACAGGGAGATACAACCACCACTAAGAAGGAAAGAGAGGAGACTGGCAGTGATAGCATGCCTGCCTGGAGAGTTGCATGGTCAAAGGTAAGGAGACTACAGGCAGAGTCTAAGGCCACTGCATAGGAGGTGGTTGAGTTGGACACCACATTCCAGAAAGACTCTGACACTGGGGCTCCTCTTGACCAGAATGAAGAAACATCAGTGGTGTCCCAGGAAATGGTCTCTCTGTCATTGAACATCCGGAAACTCCAGTGATCAGTGACTAGGCCCCATGACATTGAGCCTACGGCAAAAAAATACAAATGATGGACGGAATGTGGAACCAATCAAACATTCACCCCCAGTCACAGATCTGGGTTTAATCCATCAATTATTTTGCTCACCATGCCACCCCAGTTTGGACCCAGCCATATGCAAATCTATCTTGACCCTGTTCCTCATTGGAACAGTCCAGCCCAAACTGCCAGGTCAGGTCCTCCCTGGACCAGAAACAAGCATCCTGGGACCAATTTCAGGATATCACCATTCATCATCCAGCCTATCTTGAATCCAGTGGCATAGTGAGCCCAGACCCACGTCTGGGTGTACCTGGTGCACTTATGGTGAGAAATGCAACAAACACAAATGATAGACATAATGCGGAACCAATCAAACATTCACCCCCAGTCACAGATCTGGGTTTAATCCATCAATTCTTTTGCTCACCATGAGACCCCAGTTTGGACCCAGCCATATGCAAATCAGTCTTCACCCTGTTCCCCATCGGAACATTCCACCCTGAACTGCCAGGTCAGGTCCTCCCTGGACCGGAAACAAGCATCCTGGGACCGATTTCAGGGTATCACCCTTCATCAGCCAGGCTAGCTTGAATCCAGTGGCATAGTGAGCCCGGGACCCAGGTCTGGGCATACCCGGCGCACTTATGGCGACAAAAGCAAACAAACACAAATGGTGGATGGAATGCGGAGCCAATCAAACATTCACCCTCAGTCAGAGATCTGGTTTAATCCATCAATTCTTTTGCTCACCATGCCACCCCAGTTTGGACCCAGCCATATGCAAATTAGTCTTGATCCTGTTCCATATGGGAACAGACTAGCCCGAATTGCCAGGTCAGGTCCTCCCTGGACCGGAAACAAGCATCCTGGGACCGATTTGATTCACAGGGTAACTGGCACCCTGGTACGTACTGCCACGATAAGTAGCCCCTTGGGTTTGCTGGACTTGAAGGATTTTATATATATGCACATATATATATATATATATATATATATATATATATATATATATGTAGATATACATGTAAATATATATACATATAAATATATATCTATAGCTATAGCTATATCTATATATATAGCTATGTATGTATCTCTCTCTCTCTCTCTCTATATATATATATATATATATATATATATATATATATATATATATATATGTATGTATATATATATATATATATATATATATATATATAAATATATATATATATATATAAATAAATATATATATATATATATAAATAAATATATATATATAGATATGTTTACTCTGTCATAATTTCTATTCATGGCAAGTCCTTTAACTATTCCCATGAAGCATACAATGTAAAGGATAGGTACGCTACACTCAAGTTCTGTTATAATTACCTCTATGGTCATTGTATCAATACTTAGAAACACAGTTACTTTCCTTCACACTTTCTTCAGCATTTGTGTACAAAAGATCTCCAGTTAAGAGCCCTCTTGCAGGGCCCATCAGGAATTGCAGCACCCACCTGACGAGTAGCCACACCAGATGATGAAGCATGTCACCTACATGTGACTGAGGGCATTTGCTCTTAACTAACAAATGCATTGGATGACCTAGTGGTACCCCTTGCCTAGCTGGCAGTGTGCAGTCCAACACATCAGAACAGTATACTCATTTGTTGAGGCTTTATACCGCCTGGGAGTTTGTACACTGGACCGCCTTAAATCTCCCAGTTCCCTTTCATGCGATACCCAATAAAATCCAGACACTACGTATGCCATGCTTTGCCTGGATCAACTATTTGTCCAAAATCAGCCTGTTTCCCTACTCTCATACACTTTTCACTTTCCTTAAATATACTACACTTCTCTACCCACTTATCCACTTGATTATCCATTCCTGGCCACCACCAGTCTCTTCTCAGTTTTTTCTTCATTTTGGATTGCACCAGGTGCCCCTCATGTGCCACCTCTATTAACCCTGACCATAATTCCTGAGGAGGGAACAATGTTTTCTCCTTTCATAATCACCATATCAGTACATATTAACAATTCCTCTAGGACCCTGAGAAATGACCTGACAGAGAGCACCATAGCGCTTCCCCTCCTACCACCTAACAATATTAATGTTTCACCTCCTTCATTGTGTAATCATATTTCACTTCTTTAGTTCTTTCCTTTCCGTAATGGCCTGTACACCCTTAAATCCTATGGCATCTTGTACTGAGACTACTCGCCTTCTTTCTCCAAAACAGCAGGGCCATCCACTACATGCCAATCCAACAACAACCTTGACAGGCAATCAGTTTGATAGTTTCTGCACCCCTGAATGTACTCCAAAGTGTAACAATACGCTTAAAGATGAGCCACAAGTCCAGCTAATGTTGCAGACCCTTTTCCGGATCCACCTGGAAGTAGTACTTTTGCCAATGGTTTGTGGTCCATATGCACACTGGACCGCCTTAAATTTCCCAGTTCCCTTTCATGTGATACCCAATAAAATCCAGACACTACGTATGCCATGCTTTGCCTGGATCAACTATTTGTCCAAAATCAGCCTGTTTCCCTACTCTCATACACTTTTCACTTTCCTTAAATATACTACACTTCTCTACCCACTTATCCACTTGATTATCCATTCCTGGCCACCACCAGTCTCTTCTCAGTTTTTTCTTCATTTTGGATTGCACCAGGTGCCCCTCATGTGCCACCTCTATTAACCCTGACCATAATTCCTGAGGAGGGAACAATGTTTTCTCCTTTCATAATCACCATATCAGTACATATTAACAATTCCTCTAGGACCCTGAGAAATGGCCTGACAGAGAGCACCATAGCGCTTCCCCTCCTACCACCTAACAATATTAATGTTTCACCTCCTTCATTGTGTAATCATATTTCACTTCTTTAGTTCTTTCCTTTCCGTAATGGCCTGTACACCCTTAAATCCTATGGCATCTTGTACTGAGACTACGCGCCTTCTTTCTCCAAAACAGCAGGCCATCCACTACATGCCAATCCAACAACAACCTTGACAGGCAATCAGTTTGATAGTTTCTGCACCCCTGAATGTACTCCAAAGTGTAACAATACGCTTAAAGACGAGCCACAAGTCCAGCTAATCTTGCAGACCCTTTTCCGGATCCACCTGGAAGTAGTACTTTTGCCAATGGTTTGTGGTCCATATGCACACTGGACCGCCTTAAATTTCCCAGTTCCCTTTCATGTGATACCCAATAAAATCCAGACACTACGTATGCCATGCTTTGCCTGGATCAACTATTTGTCCAAAATCAGCCTGTTTCCCTACTCTCATACACTTTTCACTTTCCTTAAATATACTACACTTCTCTACCCACTTATCCACTTGATTATCCATTCCTGGCCACCACCAGTCTCTTCTCAGTTTTTTCTTCATTTTGGATTGCATCAGGTGCCCCTCATGTGCCACCTCTATTAACCCTGACCATAATTCCTGAGGAGGGAACAATGTTTTCTCCTTTCATAATCACCATATCAGTACATATTAACAATTCCTCTAGGACCCTGAGAAATGGCCTGACAGAGAGCACCATAGCGCTTCCCCTCCTACCACCTTACAATATTAATGTTTCACCTCCTTCATTGTGTAATCATATTTCACTTCTTTAGTTCATTCCTTTCCGTAATGGCCTGTACACCCTTAAATCCTACGGCATCTTGTACTGAGACTACTCGCCTTCTTTCTCCAAAACAGCAGGGCCATCCACTACAAGCCAATCCAACAACAGCCTCGACAGGCAATCAGTTTGATAGTTTCTGCACCCCTGAATGTACTCCAAAGTGTAACAATACGCTTAAAGACGAGCCACAAGTCCAGCTAATCTTGCAGACCCTTTTCCACATCCACCTGGAAGTAGTACTTTTGCCAATGGTTTGTGGTCCATATGCAGCACAAACTTGGTTCCCCATAAGTTTTAAAATACTTGGTTCCAGAAGCTGCTGCAAGCACTTCACGTTCTATGACCGAATAGTTTCTCCCAGAGGTGGTCAAGGTTCTGGAAGCAAAAGCCACTGTTCTCTCATGCTTGCCATGATTCTATGAGAGGACTGCCCCAATACATGTGGCACTGGCATCAACAGTAAGTATTTAGTTCAACTTTGTGTCAAATGGTGTTAAAATTCCAGCACTGCAGATCTCTTTCTTTATGAGATCAAAACACCTCTGCTGTTCATCTCCCTACTAAAAACGTGCCCCCTTTTTTTACAGCAACCTCAAACATTCAATCTTCTTAGAAAATCTGTGGACAAACTTGGCATAGTATTCGATGAACCCTAGAAAAGTCCTCAACCATCTTTGTCCATATGTAGAGGAGCCAACCTTATTACATCTAGTAAGTTCTCTTTGGTATTTACTCCATTCGCATTTCAACTTGAGCCACAAGAAATGTGTACTTATCAAGTCAGAGACCGGCCAGCTTCTGCAATTCTGTGTAACGCTTGCCTGAGGACCATATTGTGTTGTTCAACTTAATCATATCATCTTGGAAGTATAGAATGTTGGTCATACCTTTGAACACTTCACTCATCAGCCTCTGAAATATGCTTGCTGACGAACATAAACCAAAAGGCATCCGTGTGAACTGAAAAGTGCCCTCCATGGTGATAAATGCTGTAAGTGGTTTGGATTCTTTGTGCAGTTTAATTTGGTGGTGAGCATTTTTCAAATCCTGTTTAGAAAAATATTTACCACCTCCCACAGCCAGTATCAATTGATTTATGTTCAGCAACGGGTAAGTATCGGGTAAGTATTGGGTAAGTATTCACTACCACATTCTGATTTAGAGACCTAAGGTCCACACAAACATATACTTCCCATCAGATTTCTCCGTTATCGCCACAAGAAATATCTACTTAGATGAGTCTACTGGTTTAATCATTCTAGTTAAAAACATTTCTTCAAACATCTGCTTCACCGTAGTCCAAGCAACCAAATTAATTCTTCCTACCCTTTGTTGGACAGGTATGGCATCTGGCTAGAACACAATTTTATGAACATATCCTTTGAAATAAGCTAACTTTTCCTTGACGAAATTCTGGGCATCATTTAAAATGTCATTCAAGGGAATTTCTTCAAGAACCATCACCTGATTATGATTACAAGTACATTTAGATCACACTGATACATCACGCCTGACATGGGCAGTCCTTCTGCAGTTATGTAGAAATTTCCCTCAATATCTCTCCCTTCAAATTTCACAGTGCTCTCCACGTACCCCACCAATTTGATAGTTTCTCCTTGATATCCTCCTAGGCGAAATATATTTCGGAAGCAAGTTCACACCTGGCCAACTTTTCATTAACACTTCCTTGGGGATGATGGGATACATGGAGCTCGAGTCTATTCTAAGATTTAATATTACTAATGTTATCCATTAATGACAAATTGTAAGTTTAGGCATTTTTTTACTTCCCTGTTCAGTCTCTGCAGTTCCCACGCTGAGGATTCTATCCCAATGTATCTCCTGCGTACATTCTTACTCCACAGTAGCCACCCTTAGTTTGTTTTCTTGTTTGCACACTACCGCAAAGTGACCTCAGCGCGGACACTTCCTACAGTCTTTGTTGATTGCTATACATTTATGATATTCTGCAGTGTGAAAGTTACTCCCACACAGATAACATGACTTAACATGTTGCTTTGTTTTCAACATGGCATGGACTGACTTTACTACTGCTCCTATATCCAGTTCTGCCCTACTAGAAACTACACTGCATTTACAGTCTTTTCTTTCCATCTCCCTCATACAAAGTTCTGTTTGGTCCACAAACTTAGCGATGTCTATAACATCTTTAAGTGACGGGTTCTTCGCAGCCCATAACTGCTCTTGAATTTTCTTACTCTTACAATCATGTACAATGAACAATTCGTTGGTTATGGACTAGTTCATCCATCATTGCTCCAAATTTACATTTCATAGAAAGCTCCCTCAATTTGGAAACAAACTCATCAATTGATTCTTCTTCACGTAGCAAATTAATATAAAATGTATATTTATTTATGAAAAGGTTCACTCCTTTGGCAAATCTATCTTTGAGGTGTCTTTTTGTTCAAGGTACACATCTCTGATGGGATCTCCGTTGGACTCAGTTACCACTGGTAGGTACTTAAAAATGTGTTGACTTTCCTTACCCAAAGCATTTCAAATTTAAAAGCAGCTATTTCTTCCTTGTTGCACTGAATCCTTGACCATCCATTGCTTCCATCTATGTTTCAAACATACTTCTCCAATCTTCCCATTCTATTGCTAATGGGCCTAGTGTGGTGGGAATAATGGAGGTAAAACAATAGCACTAGGAGACTACATAGTAAATATAATAAAATATAAGGAACTGATAATAAAATTGTTGTCTTTCACTATTCTCTGTTGTGATTAATCAATATATATGCACTCAGAAGCATATAAAGGTCTGCGAATCACGATAAATAATGGGTCGCAGAAAGTTGTGTCTATCTAGTATGTGAGACACCAATGCAGCATACAGTTATTCAGATGGTGGGTATGCCACGTTACAATGTTTAGGTCGGGGTATCTCCAATACAAACACCACAACACCAGTAATAGTAAAGGTGTGCATATCACTGTACGCTGTTGAAAGATTAAGGAAACAACTGGTACGATTTTCCTTCCTCCTGTGAAGATAAATACTCAAAAATACCAGCAATTTTAAAGGTGTGTGTATTACTGTATGCTGTTTGAATAGTTAAAATCAACCGATCTTTGATAACCAGTACATGCCTGCTGAAAGATGGCACCCATGTTCAGTACTCATATAAAAGTGTGCAGGTATAATGGTGTGCGTATCACTGTATGAGGCCTAATCCAAAATGGAACTCATGCATACAGTACACAGCAAAACACTGATAGGCTGGTGGGGAGTGACGCATTGTCTCCACACAAAGATGTGTGCTCACGCTTCCGCATGGCCGCTACATGCACACTCGTTTTCCCAGGCTCATTTGGGTTCCAACCACAGAAAAACAATTAAAACAGTACGAGTGCAGATTGATCCTCCTGCTTCCTAACAGCACTCGATTTCAGGGTAAGCTAGCTGCCACTGATAATCTCTGCAGTCACCGCAGTCCAAAGCCAACACAAAGCGATGGGTTAAGAGCTGCCTCCTGACGTTGTAGACACTGGCCCCTCATTGCCAACTCTTGTACTCCTCTCAAAGGACAGCACAGCCAGGTGTATGAAAAAGTAGTATTTATTGAGGTAAGTGCTCCAAAACTTCAGCGCAGCTATCCCTCCGCCAGGTCCTTACAAACTGTCATCCCTGAAGTGCTCGCTCACAAACTAGAACGCACAACATGATAGCATTCCTAATTCTAAGTAACACGGCTAGAAAACTTATAACACTTTTGTTTAATGTTTTATGTGATTGTGGTTTTAGTTAATTTTTCCATTCAATATATAGGTGGTCATTACAACCCTGGCGGTCAGTGTTAAAGCGGCACTAAAACCACCAACAGGCCGTAAAAAATTGGAATTACGACCGTGGGGGAAACCGCCAACAAAGACAGCCACTTTAACACTCCGACTGCCACGGCGGTACAAACAAACAGCGCGGCGGTCACCGCCAACAGACAGGCAGAGGACAATGTACCGCCCACAGTATCACAACCTACCAATCCGCCACCTTTTCCGGGGAGGATTCACCGTGAATAAAAACACGGCGGAAACTGGACTTCGAAGGGAAAACGCTCACCTCTATACACCTCACGAGGAACCAGGACGCCATGGAACCAGAGTTTCACATTTTCCCGGACTTTATCTTCTTGCTTCTCTACTAGGAGCACGAACGCCGGCGGCGAAGACCACAGTGAGTACTGCCCCTATGACACAGGGGTGGGGGGAGGGAAAAAACAGGGACAGACACACGCAATACGCAACACCCCCACCCCCACCCTCACCCACTACAACACACACACTAATACAGTATGATACATTACACTTACACTCCCCAACCCCCCCAGAAGAATGCAAAGACAAAAGGAAATGAGTGCAACCATTGTAATCTATTAAAATCCAGTACACAAAAATATATATACACTATTAACAAATATATACACCAAGAATAGAAGTCCAGGTATTGCTCCATTTAAGTCCGTGGAACACTGGGGCCACACTGCATGGTCGAGGCCCACACAAGGTACCTGAACATTACGGAGAGAACACTGCAGGGGCATCAGATAGAAATAAAATAGGCACCTCAGGGGAAGGGAAAGGGGGGCACCTCAGCCGGTTGAGTGCATAACGCCAAATCCACGAGGGGGCCACATGCCCACTGTTCAATCCTGGGGAGTGCAAAGCCACAGTCTCTCAAGTCTCTACAGTGGGTGGTTTGCCCACTGTTCAATCCTGGGGAGTGTGAAGCCACAGTCTCTCAAGTCTCTACAGTGGGTGGTTTGCCCACTGTTCAATCCTGGGGAGTGCAAAGCCACAGTCTCTCAAGTCTCTACAGTGGGTAGTTTGCCCACTGTTAAATCCTGGGGAGTGCAAAGCCACAGTCTCTCAAGTCTCTACAGTGGGTGGTTTGCCCACTGTTCAATCCTGGGGAGTGCAAAGACACAGTTTCTCAAGTGGATAACAGTCTTCTCTGGTTCTGGAGGGGGCTTTGTGCCCAGAGTGCTTCATCCTGCCAAGGACTGAGGTAGTGGATGTGATACTCCACTGGTTCTGGAGGGGGCTTTGTGCCCAGAGTGCTTCATCCTGCCAAGGACTGAGGTAGTGGATTTAAATCTCCACTGGTTCTGGATGGGGCTTGGTGCCCAGAGTGCTTCATCCTGCTCGTGGCGGACGCAGTAGCGTCAGTGCTCTTGGCGCTCATGGGCCAGCATTCTTGTGGCGGCGGTGTCCTGTTCAGCAGTGCTTGTGGCGGTGGTTTCCTTGGCAGCGGTGCTTGTGGCGGCGGTGTCCGGCGGTGTCCTTGGCAGCGGTGTTTGTGGCGGCGGTGTCCTTTGCAGCGGTGCTTGTGGCGGCGGTGTCCTTGGCAGTCACCTCCTGGCCAGCGGGGCTGGTGCTGGTGGTGCTGTCTGGGCCAGCGGGGCTGGTGCTGGTGGTCGCCTCCTGGGCAGCGGGGCTGGTGCTGGTGGTCCTGTCTGGGCCAGCAGGGCTGGTCCTGGCGATCCTGTCTGGGCCAGCAGGGCTGGTGCTGGCGGTCCTGTCTGGGCCTGCGGGCCTGCTGCTGGCGGTTGCCTCCTGGCAAGTGGGGCTGGTGCTGGCGGTCCTGTCTGGGCCAGTGGGGCTGCTGCTGGCGGTGCTGATGGTGGCCGCCTCCTGGGCAGCAGGGCTGATGGCCGCCACCTCCTGGGCAGTGGGGCTGATGGCGGTCTTCTCCTGGGCAGCGGGGCTGATGGCGGTCTTCTCCTGGGCAGCGGGGCTGATGGCGGTCTTCTCCTGGGCAGCGGGGCTGATGGCGGTCTTTTCTGCCGTGCCGATCTTCCCAGACTTGCCGGGTTTCTTGTGCCCCTTCCCCACCTTGGAAGGTGTCGCAGCTGACTCCACACTCCCACCTGTACCCCTGGGAGCGGCTTTGGTGGCTGGTGTCTTCCCCCTCTCCCGCCGGGCATTGGCCAACTTTTGATGCTTGACAGGTGGGGGACTGTCCGTGCTGTGGCTCCTTGCCACACTGGCTGTCCTGCTGCCTGGTGCACTCCAGAATCCGGTGACTACTGGCACCATTGATCCCACCGATTTCGTGGCTGAGGTGCTAGGTTGGGACCTGGAGAGTCGGGCCCTAGGAGACTGACGGGGTGGGGGAGGTGAGGGAAAGAGGTCAAGGGTGGACAGGAAATGTTTCTTGGGAACACTGGGACGGGTAGCTGGAGGGGGTTGGGAGTGGAGGAAGAGGTTGTGGTTGTAGGAGGTGTACGTTTGGTGACTTTGGGTGAAGGTGCATGCGCTGGAGGCTGTCATGAGGCGGATGGCTGTTGGGTGGGTGTGTGCCTGCGTTTGTGTACCTTGGGAGGTGGCGTCACAGACACACTGGGAGAGGACACAGGGGATGTGTGAATGGTAGTGGGGGTGGTGACTGCACGTGAGCGGGGTGTGGTGGTGTGTGTGCTGGTGATGGAAGTAGTGGCTTTAGATGTAGTGCATGCAGTTGAGAGTGGAGACAAGACTGGGAGGGAGGAGGGAGATGAGGAAGAGGGGGACACAGTGGAGGCAGTGGATGTTGCTATGTCTGCATGTGTGTGATGTTTGCGTGAGTGCCTGTGGGATGTGTGGTGCTTATGTTTGCCTGAGCTTCCTTTGTGTGTTGGGGTGTGTGCATGCTGGTCTGATGGTGTGCTTGGGGTAGGCTGAGGTACAGGGGTGTGGGTCTGGGTGGAGGAAGTTGGAGGGGGGAGGCTTGAGACAGGGACAATGGCTGCCATCAGTGCTGAGGCCAGAGTCTGAAAAGCTTGCTGAAGGGCTGCCTGACCAGAATGAATGCCCTCCAGGAAAGCATTGGTTTGTTGCAACTGCCTCTCTACACCCTGGATGCCATTCAAAATGGTAGATTGCCCAACAGTGAGGGACCTGAGGAGGTCAATGGCCTCCTCACTGAGGGCAGCAGGGGTGACCTGGGCAGGGCCTGAGGTGCCTGGGGCGAAGGAGATGCCCACCCTCCTGGGTGAGTGGGCACGGGGCAAAGGCTGAGGGGCTGCTGGGAGGGCGGTGCTGGAATGGGGGGTGGTGGCTGTACCTATAGATGGGGGGGACAGATGGGCCCGCCACCACAAGGGAGCTCCCATCAGAGGACGAGTCTGTATCACTGGTGTCAGCTCCTGTCCCCGTAGTGGAGCTCCCCTCATCCTCCGTCCCACTGGTGAAATCAGACTCCGTAGTGTCGCCCTCCAGGGCCATGTGGGATGCAGCTCCCTCCTGCTCCAGTGTCACTGCTTCTCCACCTGATGATGCTAATGCACACAAGAACAGGGAGACCACAAAAAGTGGGGGGACGACAGAAGAAAGACATGTTGAGTGCATGCATTACCACTACAGTTGGCGGACACGACAGACACTGGCCCTGGCCTAGGGGAACCCACAGCCCACCTCCCCCACCCAGACACCTCCACTGAGCGCTGAATCAGCAGAATGAAAGTGTACTCACCCCCTTGTTGCTGCTGTGATGCCCTCAAGCGCCCATCCAATTCCAGGTACGCCACCGCCAGGGTCCTGAACATCAGGGGGGTCATGGTGCGACAGGCACCCCTCCCAAGTTGGAAGGGCATCCCCTCCACCGTCTTGTTGCTCCAGCGGCGAATGTCCTCCCATCTCTTACGGCAGTGGGTGCTCCGTCTGTGATAGACCCCCAGGGTCCGGATGTCCTTGGCGATGGCATGCCAAATATCCTTCTTCTGGTGGGCGCTGACCTACAGGAATTGTACAGGGGAAAAAGAGAAGTTATTACCAACTGCACCATCACAGTCATTGGCCTGCATCCCTACACTTGCCATGTGGCACATGCACTCACCGTCGTTTCATGCACGCCTCATTTGCCCACCGCTTATCTTTCATCCACCCCACTCCACACAGGCATAGCCCATACAGCATGCTCCCAGTGAACTTACCTGTTTGTCTGGAGGACCGTAGAGTAGCGTGTACTGGGGGAGGACCCCATCCACAAGTTTCTCCAACTCCTCTGATGTGAAGGCAGGGGCCCTTTCCCAAGACGCACGAGCCATTGTCTCTTCCAGACTGAGGTCACAGCAGCACTTGCAGTGTAGGTCCTCTCCTGTCGAAGATCAGGTATTGAGTGATTGAACAGATAGAAAATGGCGGTCACGTCCGCGGCGGTGCATACTGTCACCGCCGGCGTACATCGTCATTGGCTCCTGGGACCCATAAGGTCCAATGTTAACCAATGCAGAATTGCGCCGCGGTCTTCGACCGCCTACCGTGACGGTGTACAACGCCAGCGCAGTTACCTCATATCCCATTGTCCCACTTTACAGGTCAGGTAGCCGCCATTTCAGGGGCCCACATGGCTCTATTTTTAACTGCGTCACACATACCTAGGCCTTGCCTCAACATTCATACATACTAATTTCGGATTATGTATCATGTTCTTTGTAAGTTGTGTGTACGTACCTCTGAGTTGGTTGACTCTCTGCTTGCTGTTGTCCTTCATAGGCACCGTCCGCTGGGACATGTGAGGAGATGGCGGCATCCTCCGGTGTACAGACCGCTGGTGGACCTGTCCACAATGGAGGAAAGACATGTAATCATCACCTACAGGCTTGATTGTGCCACAATCCTGGAACTGTGTGCCCAGATGAAGCCAGACCTGATGTCAGCTATCCGCCATCCCACAGGAATCCCCCAAGTGCAGGTGCTGTCAGTACTCCATTTCCTTGAACGTGGGTCTTTTCAAACTACAGTGGTCATAGCATCAGGGATGTCCCAGCCTGTGTTTTCCAACATGTTGTCCAGAGTGTTGTCTGCCCTGCTGAAACACATACGGAGCTACATCGTTTTCCCTCAGGTGGAGGATTTGCCTACAGTGAAAGGTGACTTCTATGCCCTGGGACATATCTCCAACATCATAGGTGCCATTGATGGGACACATGTGGCCTTGGTCCCCCCCGCAGGAGTGAACAGGTGTACAGAAATCGGAAGAGTTATCATTCGATGAATGTGCAGATGGTGTGTTTGGCAGACCAGTACATCTCCCATGTGAATGCTAAATTCCCTGGCTCAGTGCATGACGCTTACATCCTGCGGAATAGCAGCATCCCTTATGTGATGGGGCAACTCCAGAGGCACCGTGTGTGGCTATTAGGTGAGCACCTGGAACAAAATCAGTGGGAATAGTTGTCTGGGTCTGGGGATATCCCTACAGGTTAGTGCGTGTCTAACAGTTGTCCCTCAACATTTGCAGGTGACTCTGGGTACCCCAATCTGTCATGGCTACTGACCCCAGTGAGGAAACCCAGGCCAAGGGCAGAGGAACGCTACAATGAGGCCCATGGGTGAACTAGGAGGATTATAGAGAGGACCTTCGGCATCCTGAAGGCCAGGTTCAGGTGCCTCCATATGACAGGTGGTTCCCTATTCTACTCACCAAAGAAGGTATGCCAGACCATCGTGACCTGCTGTATGCTTCACAACTTAGCTTTGCGACGACAGGTGCCTTTTCTGCAGGTGGATGGTCCAGATGGAGGTGTTGTGGCAGCTGTGGAGCCTGTGGACAGTGAAGACGAGGAAATAGAAGAAGAGGACATCGACAACAGGAACTCGGTTATCCTGCAATACTTCCAGTGAGACACAGGTAAGAAAGAAGACAAACCTGCCTACTACATGTAATTTAACACTACTACCTCTCTACTGTCTGTCCTTTACTCAGTGTATGGTCACTGAGTTTTCACTTTCCCTTACGATTTCACAGATGTGGGTCCCACTGTGTGACATCTGCTTTGTTTCCTCATGGACTAGAGCTGTGTGACATAGGTATGTTGACATTACAATTGAAAGAGCATTTTGTCACTGTAATTGCTAATACACTATTTCGAAATCACAGACAGACTCCGGATTGTTTTGTGCTTTAAGGGTGTTTATTTTGGTGCTCAATATTGGAGAATGCTGTAAAATGGTGAGGGGTGATGGTGGAGGAATGTTCATGGCAGAGTCCAGTCTATTTGTTTCACAGGTGCATTGTCCAAAGGGGCATAGGAAGTGGAGCTGGGGCAGTTTGAGGATGGACAGGGTGACAAGGTGGGACAAAAGGATGACATTCAGGGCAGTCTCATTTCTTGGCTGGGGTCTTGGCATCGTTCTCTGTCTTTGTCCTGGATCTCAGGGACTGTTTGCGGGGTGGTTCTCCATCTGCAGGGGGTGGGGTGCTGGTGTGGTTGTCCTGTGGCGGTGCCTCCTGTCCACTAGCGCTGGCGGAGGTGTTGGGCAGTTCATCGTCCAGGCTAGTTTCAGGGGTCCCTTGTTGTGCCACAGTGTCCCTCCTGGTGTTGAGGACTTCCTTCAGCACCCCTACGATGGTGCCCAGGGTGGAATTGATGGATCTGAGTTCCTCCCTGAAGCCCAAATACTGTTCCTCCTGCAGCCGCTGGGTCTCCTGAAACTTGGCCAGTACCGTTGCCATCATCTCCTGGGAATGATGGTATGCTCCCATGATGGAGGAGAGGGCCTCGTGGAGAGTGGGTTCCCTGGGCCTGTCCTCCACCTGTCGCACATCAGCCCTCCCAGTTCCCCTGTGTTCCTGGGCCTCTCTCCCCTGAACGGTGTGCCCGCTACCACTGCCCCCAGGTCCCTGTTGTTGTTGGGGTGGTGGGTTAGTCTGGGTTCCCTGTAGTGGTGGACACACTGCTGATTGACGTGTCCTGGGGACAGAGGTATGGGCCCGCTGGGTGGGTGCTGTGCTGGTGTTTCCAGAGTGGGCGAACTCTGTGGTGGGCTGTGACTGTGTGAGGGGAACCGACTGTCCTGAGGTCCCAGATGGGCTGGGCTTGTCATCTAGATCCAGTTGGACAGAGCTGCTGTCATAACTGTGGGCCTCTTCTGTTGGTGGTGTGGACATGTGTGGACCCTCCTGTGTGGTGACATTGGGTAGGGGTCCTGCAGTGGTGTAAAAGCATGATTATTGCATCTGTGTGTACTATGGTGTGCAATCGGTGGGTGACAGTGTACAACAGTGCTTGCATTCCTGTGTGGGACCTTGTGTGATGATGGTTTAGGGGGGTGTATGGGTATGTGCCGTGGCCATGCATTGGTGATGGGTGTCCATACTTTGGTGTTGCATGCAGGACTTGGTGTTGGGATGTGTGGTTTGTGATAGTGGGACATGTGTGAGGAGTTGGAGTGATGGGGTGAGGGCGAGGGTGGGGGGTATGTGATAGCATGCAGGTAGGGTGGGGGATAAGGTAGTTAAGGTTTGACTTACCAGAGTCCATTCCTCCAGCTACTCCTTCGAGGCCCTCAGGATGCAGAATCGCCAAGACCTGCTCCTCCCATGTTGTTAGTTGTGGGAGAGGAGGTGGGGGTCCGCCGCCAGTCCTCTGTACCTCGATGTGGTGTCTGGATACCACGGAACGCACCTACCCCCGTAGGTCGTTCCACCTCTTCCTGATGTCATCCCTATTTCTTGGGTTCTGTTCCACTGCGTTGACCCTGTCCACTGTTCTGCGCCATAGCTCCATCTTCCTAGCAATGGAGGTCTGCTGCACCTGTGATCCGAATAGCTGTGGCTCTACCCGGATGATTTCCTCCACCATGACCCTGAGCTCCTCCTCAGAGAACCTGGGGTGTCTTTGCCGTGCCATGGGGTGGTGTGGGTGATGTGAGGGAAAGTGTGTTGTGATATGTGGGGTGATATTTAGTGGTGTGTTGTGTGGGGTGTGTGGATGTTATGTGGGTGATGGTGTTGTGTGCCTGTGGATGCTTGTTTGTAGATTGTAGTGTCTCTCTCTGGCCTTCTTTCGGGATTTTGGTCGTAGGGGTTTGTGGGTGATGTGTGTGTGTGTTTTATATTGTATTGGGTGTGTGGGAGTGGTGTGTGTATGTGTTTCAGGTGTGTGTATTTCGAATTGTCCAATGTGGCTGTGTTTTGTAAATGTGTGTGTATTTTGAGCGTGGCGGTGTGTACCGCCAATGGAATACCGCGGTTGAAAGACCGCAGCGTGAATTCGTGGGTCGTGATAGTGTGGGCGTATTCCTGTTGGCATGACGGTGGAGGTTTTGTTATCGCCAGTTTATCACTGACCTTTGGTGTGGCGGACTTGTGTGGGTGTCTGGATTTTGGCGGATTCTGAGCTGTGGGTCATAACGACCGTGGCGGAATTCTGCAGCCGCAGCTGTATGTTGGCCGTCTTCTGAAAGGCGGTAAGTGGCTTTTACCGCCAATGTTGTCATGACCCCCATAGTGTTCTAGCTAGGAACTAGAGGTTCTCTATATGTATAGTCATAGGTAAATGTTAATATTAATTGAATTTGTAAAGCACACAGTACCCGAGAGTGTCTAGGTGCTGAACTGCTGAACCAAAGAATCTGAAGAGCATTTAAAGATTGAAAAGACATGTCTTTAAGGCTTTCCAGAATGTCAGACGATTAGGTGACTCCTTAATTTCCATGGGTAAAAGAGTTCCAATTCTTGGGAGCAAGTAGCCGGAAACTTCTTACACCCCAAGAAGGTTTCTTAATTCTAGTGACATGCAGATATATGGATTTTGCTAACCGAAGAGTTTTGGATGGAGTATACCACTCCACACATTCCTTCATGAAAGCCAGAGACGATTCTTGTAAAGATTTAAAAGTAAGTCATACATAAGACTTTGAAGATAATTATTTTCCTGATTGGGGGCCAATATAATTTCCTTAAGGCCCTAAGGGCTGATCGGAATTTGTGAAACGGTGTGCACCATTCTGCTATAAATTCACACAATGTGCTAAGAATTGCCCCCAGTAAGTCAAGAATGCACCTCAAAAATATAATTATGAGGAAGAAAACCTGGCGGACTGTAATCCACACTCCCTCCAATTGCTTTCTAGGGCAAATGAGTTTTAACCAACGACCAGTCTTGTGAGATTACAGGACTATTTATAGGTGCATTCTAGAGCCTTCTGCCATATGGATGAACACCCACAAAAAATCCAAACTGTATACATTAGAGTGCTTTAATAAAAATTAATGCCGTAGCACAGTGCAGGTTATGTGGATGCACGTTAACAGCGAAATAAACAGAACTGTTAACAACAATAATTGAAAACAAAGTGAAAATGAGGAACAATAGCAACATAATTGATGGTATTTCATACAATCTTTCCAATTCTTTTTTCTAAAATCCACTTTTGTGGATCTAACATGCCCTCCCTCGTACGAATCAAGTACCCAAAAAGTGAATAGTTACTGATGAGCGCTAGAGTGAAGGAAAATGGTCAAGTTGAGCCTCTTCTTCTGCTGTTCCTATAGTTATGAGAAAACTAACACATAACTATTCTATCATACAATTTACCCTGAAATTTTTTAATTGTGTGTCCCTAATACCTTATTTGCCCAACCTTCCCTGTAATAACATTTCCCAAGAGAATATTAATTATGCTACAAGAAAGGAGCAGTTTTTGTTAGCAATAAATCAAATACAATAAACATGTACATTTTCTGTATAAAAAAGAACACCTGCATTCTTCCCCTAGGTGGAGTCTGTCACAAATACAGACAACACTTCACCAGAAAGCATATTCATGCCTGTTAGTTAATAGATTGATCAAAGCTGTTACCCTCAAAGCAGTAAGAGGGAATTTAAAAGAAATAAAGCGTAACAGTAACCTTCACACCATATGTAAATTGTTATTGGAGAATCAATGACAGGTGCAGAGTAGAAGATGAGATTAAACAGAATTATGAGAAACTGGATTATTAATTGGGGTGGTTGTGAGACCTCATAGGGTGATAATGTCACTGTTCTGTATCAGGTTCAGTTAGGTTATTTAATTTAAACTTTCGCTCAGTCCTGCAAAGAGAGGTCAGGCTTAACTCCAAGGAAACAAGAGTAAATCATTTGTCAGTACAAAAGCAGTTAACAACTCCAAAACACAGCACAGTATAAATACCACTACAAATTATAAACATGGTTTACATTGTAGCACACAAATATACACCAAAAGGCCAAAAATCAGAACAGGAGAACCAGAGATAGGAGTTTTAAGAGTTTGGGAATTTTCTAGCCCAATTTCAGATGGCCCAATTTCAGATGGCACATTTTACATATAAAAGGCAAACAGTTTGGGACTTTAAAATTGCTCCAGTTTTAAAATGTATCCTGCCGACTTGGAGGTTTGTGCTCCACTGCTGCTCAATTGTATTGGACAGGTAGTGCACTGTAAATTGATAGTTCTTTTCCACTTACTCTATGTAATACAGAATAACCCCTATGTTCCCTTACCAACCTTCTTTTCAGGATAGTCATTTGCTAGTTTCTAGATTCCCGAAGGTGGGCAAACTCCCTAGGGTTCTCCATGTCAAATATACACTCCTGAAATATCAGGGGGGGCTGTGTGCCCCAGACCTCCAACTTTACTATTGGATGGCCTAGCCAATTTGTTATTGTTTTTTGAGAAACTAGGGTCCTTGGACCTACAAGGAGGTTGCCCTTCTCCATCAGTTCTATAGGTAACAATGCTAGCACTTCTGTGCTGGAGAGCAGCCCTGTTTTACATTAAATGGCCTGGTAGACTCTGTGCAAACCACCTATTCTGGCGGTACGCTTAATAGATGCTGAGACTTGCAGGTTTTTATGCATGGGACCTGATTAGGATATCCAGTTTGGGGGATACATTGGACCTCATCATATTCTTGAAAAGCTTAGCTGAAGATTTCAAACTTCACTAATTGTAGTTTTTTAGATATCTCAACATCCACCATGCACTGGAATTGTGTAGGGAGGTCCTGTAGGAGGTGCCACGTGAGGCTGTGCAAATTGGGCTGTAAGGGAAGATCAAGGCACTAGAGGGTTATCCTAGTCGATGCCCTAGACCTGTTAAGGGGCATACAGAATGCTTGGGAGAATGATGCGGGGTAGATAGAGAATGATGAATTCTGGAAAACCAGGATGGCAGCTAGGACGGCAGCCAGGACGCTCTAAATTCCCTCCAACCTGTGGAGGATTCAGGTCAGCTATTTCCGTTGAACATACTACAGCCCTGATAAGCTGTGGGAAATGGTGAGATCCCGGAATTCGTAATGTACACACTGCGGAGATTTCCTCAAGGGTCATTGTACCACATAATGTTGCCAATTATTGGCAGGAAATACACAATATCCTAACTCATTTTCTGCAAATCCCTATTCTAATGAACCCCAAGGTGGCATTATTAGGTGTGATGGATGGTTAGGCTAATTCCCACCATCAGAGGACATTGGCAGAATTTGGTTTGCTTGTGTCCGAGGAAGACATTGCTAGATACGGGAGATCTGCCAAGCCACCACCTTTGGAAGTATGGTGCCAAGGCACTGACCGTTGCAGTAACGTGGAGAAAGAGATATATCAACGGAAAAGGTGTGTGAACAAGCCCCAGAGGGTATGGGGTCTTTGGACTTCCAGAAATATAGACATCTGAAATGTTGGAGCTAAAATGTTCCACTGTCACTTTGTTAGAGATTGGGGTTCCGATGTTCTGAATTTATGAGGCAATAACCTGCTCTGTTACAGGGACAGTGGTTTATGTTAAGAACAGTTTTGTATAATTAAAAAGCAATAAACGAATGTGTTAGAAAGGAAATAGGACAGGCTTGCTTTAAAAACCCATAAATAAATATGTTCTGCTGAACGAGAGGGGACCCTTCGATAAGCACAGGGCTGGGGAATAATGGCCCCTCTGCTCCCTCTTCTGGAGGGACTGAACAGTGGTCCATATCTGCCATTAACTTCTGCTGTGCTGTGTGACACAATGTGCCCACTAGTAAACATTGTTTTACTTTCATGATAACCACGTACCATATTCTTTTAACTTCCAAGATTACAGTGTGTGGAGTTTCCATGCCTATATATGATATTTACATTTCTAGAGCGACACTTAAGAGAGATATACATTATCAGGAACAGCTGAAAAATACACGGTGGAATGTAGAAAACTCCAGCCATGGTTAATTTGTTTCATTGTGGTATCTGACGCTCTTCATTTATATTTTGCATAGTAAAGCAAAAAAATCCAGGATTCATAGTGAAAAAACACTATATACATCTCACCTGTATAATTCATGTTCCTGTATCCAAAACGGGATAAAACTGAAATATCTGAAACTGTCCAATGTCAGACAGCAATGTCCTTTTCACATTGTAGCTGACGTCAGAAGGTGAGCCGCCCTTAAAAGTGGTAAATATTTCAAATACCAGTTGTTAGAAATGGGGTTTCTGGTTGGCTAGGGTATGCACCTCAGCCAGGCAGAACTTACCCACTCTAGTCAGGGCTTCGGAGTTACATGTCCAAGATAACCCCTGCTCACCCCCTTGGTAGCTTGGCACGAGCAGTCAGGCTTAACCTGGAGGCAATGTGTAAAGCGTTTGCACAACACACAACACACGTGACGCAAAATATACACCACAAAGTAAACACAACACTGAGCTATGTAAAAATAATCTGTATTGCACAAAACATAATTAGACCAACATTACACGTAAGTAATACCCTGCTACCTTAGCAGTTGTGAGAATGTTACACAAGTTACTAATACTCTGCAAGAATATGCAGTTGTCACATTAGAACACGTAAGTACTCAGGATTCTGCAACATAAGCAGTACTCAGGAATTAGAGTAAAAGATATATGCACTTGTCATGAACAATTCCTAAATACCCATCAAAGGAACATTAGAGAATCTACCACAAGTCACATAAATACATATCAGCTAGACATGCCCAGGAAGGAACATTAGCACATATATGTAGGTACAGTCAACAGGTAGGAAATATAAACAACCAAAAGTCTGTTCTAGGCTCCTAGAGCCTAGATTCCCTAGAAAGTACCTGTTTTCTGGCTGAAGAGGCACTTCCAGTGCCTAAAGGTGAGTGTAGGGGCCCCCCGGCACTCTGGCACGCAAAACGGGGGCCACGCAATGTTTTTGGGGGAGAGGTGCGGTCTGCAACCTCTCTACCGTGAACGGGCCCCTCCGGGGGCCTCTGTTCTGGGTGGGGGCCAGCCTCGGCCTCCTCACACCCTGTCCGTGGGGTGGGGGCCGGACGCTGCCCAACAAACAATGCTGGAGCAAAAGGTGGGAAGGGACCTCTGTCGAGGTCTCCCTTCCCGATTTCAGCTAGGACCAAAGATGCCCAATAACAGGAGTGTCCTGGGGAAGGGGGGCGCTCCCCCCGCCTTCCCCGAGTCCTGCCACAAGGGTGAAAGAAAGCTCGGACCCCTCTGGGGGCCCGAGGGAAAACACTCGACCGCACCCGATGTGGTGCGCGAGTGAAGGAAGCTGCTCCCGAGCCGCCGGGAGGCTTCCTGTCAACTGAAGGCGGCTGGTGACCCGGGGGCGCTCCCAGAAGTGGGAGGTGCCTCGGAGGCCCCGAGAGGAGCACGCTGGCTCCGGTTCCTTTGTTGCAGTGCCCCAGGGGCACTTGGAGGAGCGCGATCTCCGCACTCCGAGTGAATTAACAAACCCGGCTGCAGCGGTGATCCGGGCTCCCAATAAAGCGCTTTACACAGCGTTAGGTCAAATCTGCAGCCTGGGCTGCGGCAGTGATTTTTCTTTGGCAACAAAGAGAGCGCCCTTTGGAAAGCGCTGTGGGCAAGGTTTGTAGACTGGTTGGCAGAGGTGAGGGGCCACAGCACCCTGCCCCTGGGAGCAACCAAAACAAGAAGGAGCACAGGGCTGGTGGACCCAGCTACAGGCCAGCACAAGGGGTGCAGATGGTGGCAGTTCCTCCTAGTGACCAGGTAGGTCACAGGTCAGCACAACAGTAGCAGTCCAGGGTGGTTTCCTGGTGAGTCCATTCATCAGCATTCTGTGTCCAGTTTCAAGTTCCAAGAATGTTCGAATTGTGGGGAAAATTCCCCTGTACTTATAGTCAGTTCTTACAGTGTTTTTCAATGGTAGGGAGAGGAGGTTCCAGCCAGTTACAACTGGTTCTGGGAGTGCCCCCTCTCTCCTTTCAGCACAGGCTCTAAACATCAGTGGGGGGTTAACGACCCTATTGTGTGAGGCCAGGGCACAGTCTTTACAAATGCAGGTGTACCCCGCCTCTCCCTTCTCTCAGCCCAGGAAGGCTTTACAATATGTTGATGCACCTCTGTGTCACCTCCACCCTCCCTGTGTTCAGGCTGTCTGGGAACTATGCACAAAGCCCCAACTGTCAGTCTGCCCAGACATTGATTGGAGACAAGCTGAAAAACACCAAAGTCATAAGCACAGATAAATGCGCACTTTCTAGAAGTGGCATTTCTGTGATAGTAATAAAAAATACACCTACACTAGTAAGCAGCATTTTTTACCACTGTCACAACCATACCAAACATACCTACGCTACCCCTCATAAATCAGACAATACCCATTACACCTAAGGCAGGGCATTTCCAATGCAATCCTATGAGAGGGCAGCACTCACAGCAGTGAGACACCAAGTTAGGCTGTTTGTCACTACCAGGACGGGCCACGCAACAGGGCACATGTCCTGCCTTCTACATACATGGCTAGCTAGGGGTGACTTACATGTAGTAAAAGGGGAGTTCTGGGCCTGGCAAGTAAATTTAGATGCCAGGTCCCTGTGGCAGAAAACTGCGCACACAGGCTCTGCGCTAGCAGGCCTTAGATAGGTTTGACAGGCTAGTTCAGTGGGTGGCGCAAGCAGCGCTGCAGGCCTACTAGTAGTATTTAATTTACAGGCCCTGGGTATAGGGATACCACTTTACAAGGGACTTATAGGTTAATTAAATATGCCAATTAGGTATAATCCAATCATACCAAATTTGTTAGAGAGAGCACATGCACTTTAGCACTGGTTAGCAGTGAAAAAGTGCTCAGAGTCAAAACGTCAGCCAACAAAGGTCAGAAAAATAAGGAGGCAAAAGCAAAAAGTCTGGGGAATTACCCTGTAAAAGGGCCAGGTCCAACACCGGTAATTCTACACTAAAGTAAACATGTTACCAACATTGCAACTAAATCACTAATTGAAGTACTATCCATTGAAAATAGAAAATATATTTATATGACAAAAGTCACCCGCGAGGCAGCAGCATCAATAATAATCTCTGTGGCATCAATTTAATGGGAAGCCAATGTATGGATTGGTGGTACCAAAGGGCATATTTAAGAGCACCTAACATCATTCTAATGCCACATTAGCGTCATTTTTTTACGCTAATGTGGCAATCGCCGTTCCATATTTACCCAAGTGGCTCAATGCATGCATTGGGCCACTTTGTAACTCTTTGCACTACATTATGCCTGTGACAGGCATAATGTATGAAAAGGGGGCGTTCCCTGTTAAGGGGGCTAAAAAAATGATGCAAGGAAATCTAACAGATTTCTTTGCGTCACTATTTTCTGAATTTTTAACGCCCGCTTAGAGCAGGCTTTAAAAGGGGCATGCCATTGAATACAATGGGCCCCTATGTAATCTGCAGGAGTAGCACCAAAATGTTGTTGCTACTACTGCAGAGTACATCAAGAGCATATTTTAAATATGGTGCACACAAAGTGGCGGTAGGGGGGTGCTAAAGGGCACAAGAAAAGTGGCACAGCACTGTGTGCAGTGCCACTTTTCTTAAATATGCCTCACCATTTTTACTTCCTTGGCTGAACAAATCAACAATAGATCCACAGGTGCTCTTTAACAGCCAATGAATTTCAAACCTTCCATAACTAAAAAAATTCTTGGAAACAGAAGTCAACAGTCAATTACAATTGGACAAAAAGCAGGACGCCATCTTGAACAATTGACAATGTCAACTTGAACCCACCGAAGGAACAGAATCAAACCTGGCAGGTTCTGGAGAAGGCCTGCATCTCTCTCCTGACTAGTGCCAGAAAGCTGCTCTGATTTTCCTTAACCTCTCTGCGGCATGTGACAAAGCAGGTTGTGGAATTGGACGAGAATGTCAGAGACAATTATTCTATGGAAGCCCTCATTCTTTCTCGACTGGAGACACCTACATTATATTCAAACCTGATCTGATTCATCCTCAGATAAAGTATATCGTAGAGCCCCTCAGGGACACCTACCTCCCAACTATTCTTTCATACCAACATGCTCCCCCTGCGTGTATTACTTGAAAAGCAAACAGTAACATTTAAGTTGCACGTGTAAGTTACACAAGTACACAATACAAATGGGCATGGGGAAGGATACAAGCATTGTGGAATGTTTCAACCATCTTTTCTTGAATGGTTCTAGGATCAATGTCTTAACCATAGGAGGGTCCAGTTTTGATTTACCTCCCCTTAATAGGCCATCTAATCTGGCCACTCCCCCGCCTCTCCCCAACAAGTTGGAAACCTGGGAATCATTTTCAACTCAGACCCAAGTTTGGCCCACAAATGAAAACAGTGGCCAAGGGAGATATTTCCAACTGTCACTCCTTCGCAGAATCAGCTCATTCCTCCAAACTGACTACAGAATAGAGTTATCATGTGCGTCTATCATGGCCTAATTTAAATATTGTAACGTGGTATATTTTTACCTCCCTAGGAAAGTGTCCCTCACATAGCAAGAGGTGTAATATCAGGTAGCCAGACAATGCCTTTGCATGCAGAAGCTCAACTGTAACAAGTCAGCCTTGAAAGCTCCTTACCAGTTTCCATTTGATGTCAAGTTCAAAACACTCTGCATTACTCACAAACGATGTAGTTAAGTTCACAAAAGGCACATCAGTATGAACCTGCAGAGAACTGCAATCCTTGTCAAGTAACCTGGTCAAATGACACCTGTTTACTTGTCTGAAGCATGGCAGAAGATTCTTGCGAGTCCAGGGGCGAAGTTAGCCCATCACCTTCCAGCAAGCGTTCAACTAAGCACAGCCTGACTTCTCATTGGGGGTTTCAAGAATGCCAGATTTAGGTTTCTCTTATGCATCTAAGTGGACTGTCACTCATATGGGTTTTGAACTTCATAATGTCTTGATTTTGCCTCAGTTCAATGCTATGAGGTAGCCAAGGCAAATTACGCTGATATATACAAAAATAAAAAATAAATAAAAAAAAAAAAAAAATACATATCACACTGAAGGTTCTCTTAGAACAATGCTGCTCTTATGGTCCTAGTCAGGTTTGAGAAGATAGAGATCCTTACTTTTTAAAAAGTTTATTATGACGTTAATGAAAAATATTTCCACTATTGTTTTAAGTTCCACCTTTTCAAATGCAGTAACGCCCAGGCAGCAGAATGAGCAGCATGCTCACTGGGATGCAACCGGTAGTGCATGGGCCATCCTTTACTCTCTGCCTCACAGGTGGGGTTGGACCTGTCTCAAGCATTAGGGGTTGGCTCAAAAAACCCCTTTAATCCCAAACCTCTTTTGCCCTCGCAATTAGTTGGGAGGTCTAATGAGATGCTGCTCCGGGCAGCAACTGTACTCAGCAGCTGAGGACCAGTGACATTCTGGAGGATGACGTATGCTATCAGGCTATGCTTCAGCTTCTGCTGTGATGCACAGGACAGCATGAGCCCACAGCACAGCAAATGCTGTGGCAGCAGAGTCCAGCAATCAGCAGTAAGGGTGAATTGCCCATACACTAACGGGATATCGATCAAAGTACATGGGGGCATATTCACAAGCATCATCTGTGATGCGCCACTCTCCATGGTTGTGCTGTACTTACAATACGGCACACCATAGCAGTTGTTAGCACAACAGCATCAATATTTTTGACACTATTGTGGCACTTTGCTACACTAGCATCAAAAAGTTTGGCACTAGTACACCAAAGCACAAGGAGGCCCATTGAATGTAATGGGTGCGTCATTTTAACGGCTGCTCTGAGCAGGCGTTAAAAATGACAGAAAAAATGGTGCAGTAAAATGTGGTAAATTTCACTGTGCCATTTTTTTGGGCCTCACTGTCATGTAATGGCCCCCTTGCATGCATTGGGCCTGATGCAGGCATAATGTGGAGCAAGGGTTTACAAAGTGGTGCAATAAGAGCATTGGCCACTGTGTAAATATGGTACAGCAGAAAAGCCACCTTAGCTTAAAAAAAAAGATGCTATGGAGGCGCTAAGGTGGCACAACGGGCTTGTAAATATGCCCCTTAGTACTGCTGACCCCTGACTCAACCAACTGGCGCGCATCCCACAGGGAGCAGGCAGTCTCACAAGCCTGGATGATGACATTCGTAATCAAGAAGTCCATGCTATAAACTGTCTGAGCTCAGCTGATTGGTGTGATTAAAGTCAGATCTTGCAGCTATGCAGAATATGTTGATACGTCTAACGCATGATGTGTGACACTTGACGCGCAGGTCATATAATGTGTGCTTGTGAATGGTATAGCTGTTTAGGATTGTAGATGGTACAGAACGTATGTAGTGAAGCAGGGAGATAACTAGAGGGTAAGGTTCACAAGGAGTTTGGTGAAGGATTTAATTAGTAGCAGAGTTAGGGCAAAAAGATACCTTTGTACAGAAAGTCTCTGCTGACAATCATCCAGGTTTCAGAACAGGGCATACACAGACAGGGTAACTAGCATGGACGTCAATCACGCATAGCCAGAGGCAGATGCTTCCCTGGACCTGGACCAAATCAGGACCAGATTTATCATTTGTGCAGCAAGCCCAGCCGCACCAAGACCCTGAAGTCCATGTGCCTACCACACTCGAATTATGACTGACTTTTACTGACCAACGATGGCCATGTAGTTCATTTTGCTTGTTTGTATTAGGCTCGTGCCTTGTAAGTCTTGCAGGAAAGCCACCATGCCAAAGTCGCTCAGTCTTCAGTTGAGGCTTTCTGTTTCTTGAAATGAATTCCGCGAACGTGTGCACTGTTAGGCGTAACAACATGGAATGTGTTGCCCGGTCTAGGAACACAGAAAGGCTGCTGAAAGATGTATATAGGGAAAGGAGATGTTGACTTAACATAAGGACTCACAAGGAATATGCTGAAGGAAGATGTGCACGAATAGGAGCGGCCCCAACGGGTAAAGTAAATAGCTTTTTAACAATTCGGTACAGTTGAATACAAGACCATTGCACTTTTATGCACTTGTGTGTAATGTTTTATTATTTTTGGCAACGATCTAATGCATTATTCATTTTACTTCCTATAGTTCCTTTAGTTTGAACATTGCCACAGATTTTCACATATTTTGGTACATATTTTGACTGTTTATAGGTATGCCTTTCAAATAGCCTTCATAAGCTAAGGATTCTGGCTTCAATATTAAAATGTACTTATACACTTTTGCTTCTCTAATGAATTGTGCTTGTTTTCTACAGGACAAGTAATATGCCAATACTAATATAAGATGAAGAATGAATAATGCCACTTTCAATTAATATATTGAGTATTATGCAACACTTGTGAACACAACCTAGTATATAGCCTCTATGCTGTGGTGAGTTGTCATTGAGAGTAACAGCTGAATGATGTAATGGATAGAGATAGGTTATTAAGAGTCCTTGTATATTGTTATAAATGTTTTACAATATCAGGCTGGATGCTTACACGTATGAATCACTAGAACTCATGAGTAAACTGAAGTGCCTTTAAATGTATTGTTAGCAAGCTGGCTTTTCAGCGGTGCTCTACATGTACATATACACCCAAAAGCTTATATTAATGCTTAAGGCCTTTTGCTGTACGCTGTGCTAGGAAGAAGAAAACATGCCAATGTCAACAGTGAAGCAACACCATAGCTGAAAAATATATATATTACATATGTATATGTATTTATATTTATATATATATATATATACATTTATATATATATATATATATATATATTTGTTCAATGAAAAAATAAAGGTTACAGGGATGTTATAGTTAGGAAATAGAATTAAAAAAAAATAAAAATTCAATTAAAAACCAAAGGTTGCAGGGACGTTATAATTAGGCTCACATTTTAAATGTATGAAACCATAGACATTCACCTGTTATAGTTATCTGAAGGAACTATAACTCATGCCCTAAGGTAAGTATAACTCGCACCCTCGCCATGCACAGTTTGTTTGTCAAAAATGTTACTACAAATATTACATTGGCATTATCAATTAAGTTATCACAGATGTCTTGCATGAAGTAATTTGTGGGGTAATTACAGTGCATGGTGAGGGCACAACTTGAGATAACTATAACAGGTGAATTTTTATGGTTTTGAAAATGTGAGCCTAACTATAACATCCGTTTAACCTTTGTTTTTTAAGTGAATTGCTATGTTTTTTAAATTCTATTTCCTAACTATAACAGCCCTGTAACCTTTGGTTTTCTCTGTGAATATTTATGTTTTTCTTAAATGTAAAGTCAGTTTCATTGCTACACGTTAATCCAACCACCACTGCACACAGCCTTTGCCGTGTGCAGTGGCTGCTAGCCGCAGGGCCAGCAGCCAACCCATATGTAACGCTATCCTTATATAACCACCGGCTCCATCTTGACCACTGACTCCATTTTGTGTTTAGCTTAGCTTTGAACACTGTCACATTGGTGGCGCAGGTATTTTTCCCTGCACAGCTTGTTAACCTGTTTTCACTCTTCTCACCAGGGAAAGGAACAAAACATGGGGGAGCACTGAAGATAAGCAGGTTCCAGGCTGAGAATGTTTACGATAGAGCAGGGTACAGCTCGGTCTTGGAAAAACACAGTGAGATTTGGCCAGTCTGATGCATGTTTTCTCATCACTGACCTGACATAGCCAACGCATGAATTTCACAACTTACTCAAAGGGAGTGGGGTTTCTATATCCTTCCTCTTAAGTCTGTTTAAAACATATAGGGTGGGGAAACTTGACAGAGGGAAGAGGGAACTCCTCTGGGAAAGGACACTTTGCCCAGAAAATAATCCCATTGCGGGTGGTCACACTCCTGTTTTGGTTGTCCAGGGTTTCACAACCTGAAGTTGGCAGACAAAGGGATGAAGTCAGTGTCAAGCCCCATGGTGATACGTTTTAATTCTTATTTTTTAGCTTTGCAGTGTGCATGCATGAATACGTAGTTACTATATAGTATTGCATTTTCTTTGTTTCTGTGATCTTATTAATCTACTGTTGTGATTATTCTTAGAATTGCACATGTGTTGCTGCATTTGAAATAAAAGCTCATGCTGTTCTTTTCATTTATGAAACTTGGGAAGTGCCTTAATAAATTCATTACTCAGACTAAGAGTGCTGCATTCTTTGCATTCCTTTTATTTCGTTCCGCACAGTCTGAAGCAGATCAGAACACCCTATAACCACCGAAACCCATGCTGCGCACAATCTTTGGCTGTACGCAATGGGGTTGGCCATAGGGCCTGGCCCATCCAGCCCCACGCTGCGCAAGGCCTCCAGCCATGAGCAGTGGAGGTTGGCCACAAGGCATATGTTAGGCACTAATGACTACGACTATGACTATGGCACATATTAGGCATGGAAAGACTATCCCTAGTACTACCCTTCCAAAGCGACTCTTACATAGACACATGGGAATCAATCATAAACCTTTTCTCAACAGAATTCAGAGAATTGACATTCCCCAAATATTTGTGACTCTTACGCCCAGTAGATGGAGCAGCATCTACACAGTAATCTCCGAGGTAGACCCTACATAACATCGGAATGAACCTGATACTGTGCAGGCATCTGTGAGTAACCCCGGGGAGGCTGAGATGGGGGTCAGTTAGCGGAAGTTTTCATATGTCTGCCTGTATTTTTGAGCACTGATATCATGATTCTAGTGTCTTCTTTTATAATATGTGAACCTTGCTACCAATAAAACAGATTTGAACCGTAAAATTTGCAGATATACTCTTGCTACTTTTATGACTTATGCTCGTTTTCTATAGATTAAGTAAACACACCAAAACAGATTTACAGTGATAGGTCAACATACGTGTTTCAAGCGGTACTGAATAGTTGATGAGTATATATAAGGTCTAACTGTCAAAATGAAGTTGAAGTGTCTAAAAGGTTTTTTTTCCTTGAGGAACTAATTTTTATGTGTATGTATTCCAGGTCCGATGCTAGGCATGAGCAGTGCGGGCAGCTGCACAGGGCCACGCTCTTGCTCAAAACCAGGAACCCAAGCACCGCTTACATTTTTTTCCAGTGTTATGAGGACCAGGAAGATGCTGTGGTGCAAAGCTGTGAAGTGCAAGGGATGGATTCCCCTCCACTGGGACTCGCAGACCAGGCTTAAAATAATTCATAAATCCATTTGCTGCATCTGCATGATAAAACGATGAGATTGGTAATTGAAGTGCCCTGAGGTGTGAAGTGAGCCCTAACTCTGAGTGAATGAAAAGCAGGGAGTGCTGCAGGGCTCACAACAAAATAAACAATTATGTCCCATTTCTAAAGGGCATTACTTATCTACAATAGAGGAAAGAAAGTGAGAGAGCAGTGCACAGTACAATCAGTGTGAGTCTGGGAGAGAGATGAAGGGAAAGGGATAGCATGAAAACATCACAAAATAAATTGATGGTCGGAGAGTTAAAAGTTTTCAAACACTCACCCCCAGTCACAGATCTGGGTTTAATCCATCGTTATTTTGCTCACTGAGGCCCTGATTTATACTTTTTGGTGCAAAACTGCACTAATGCAGTTTTGCACCAAAAAGTTTAGCACTTGCTTGACCATTTCTGTGTACCAGCCAGGCACCATATTTATGGAATGGTGCAAGCCAGTGCAAAGGGTAGGCTAGTGTAAAAAAAAAAATCCGTTAGTAAAAGGGGGTTTTGCACCCAAAAATGACATTAGGCAGGTTAGAGTAAAAAAAAAAAAAATGACTCTAACCTGCCTAGAGTCATTTTCTGATGCAAAGCCATCCATACCACATGACTCCTGTCTTAGAAAAGAAGGGAGTCATGCCCACCACCCCAATGGCCAGCACAGGGGACCAGGGTCCCCTGTGCATGGCCGTTGCACCCTGTGCCATGTATAGGGGCCCATTTCAGGGCCCCCTATGGCACTTTAAAAAATAAAAATAAAATACTTACCTGTACTTACCTGTACCCACCTGGGATGGGGTCCCCCATCCTCCGCTGTCCCTCTGGTGTAGGTCGGGGTGTCCCTGGGGCCTGGGGAGGGCACCTGTGGGCTTATGCCTTGGTGTTCCACCATGGAAATAGGCCCACAAGTCCCCTAATGCCTGCCCTGACCCAGGCGTTAAACAATGGGGCAAAGCAAGCTTTGCACCATTTTTTGACTCCACCTCCCTCCCATGAACCATTTTTGGACAGGAGTATAAATATGGTGTTAAGGCCATTGAATCATTTTTAGCATGGGAACGCCTACTTTGCATCTCATTGACGCAAAGTAGGTTTCCACGTCCAAAAAATGACTTTAACTCCATAAATTTAGCACCAGACGGGTCTAGCGCCAAAGTATAAATATGGAATTAGTTTTGCACCGAATTGGAGTTTTAAAAAATGGCGCTAATTTGGTGCAAACAGGGTATAAATATGCCTCCATATCATCCCAGTTTGTATCCAGCCATATGCAAATCAGTCTACACCCTGCTCCCCATGGGAACAGTTCAGCCCGAATTGCCAATCCAGGTCCACCCTGAACCAGTAACAAGCATCCTGGGACTGGTTTCGGAGTATCACCCTCATCAGCCAGTCTAGCTTATTTAGTCTTATCCAGTGGTGCAGCCAGCAAGGGGCCCATGTCCGGGCATACCCTAGCCAATTAAGACGCATATTGCAACATCACAAAATAAAATAATGGGTGGAGTGTTTAAACTTTTCACTCACTCATCCCCAATCACAGGTCTGGGTTTAAACCATCATTATTTTGCTCGCCACGTCACCCCAGTTTGGATCCAGCCATATGCAAACCAGCTTGACCCTGCTACCAATGGGAACAGTCAAGCTCGAACTGCCAAGCCAGATCATCCCTGGACCAGATACAAGCATCATGGGACCGGTTTCAGGGTATCACCCCAATAGCATGGACAGGTGGGTGAGCCAACAAAGTAGCAGGGAGAGCCCACAGGGCTCATCGACATTAAAAGAAGCATAATTATTTAACACAGAGAACTGTTTTACCTTAGTACATCAGATTATGTGGCATAATGGGGCACATGTTGTGATACTATGAGCTAATTATTTTGTAATTTTTCCTATGTCATTACTATCTGGGCAAATGTTTTATCTCATTAGTACCAGCATGACACCTAAAAACAGCAATAAGCAACAGAAAGATGACCATTCAACCTTTGTGAAGGGCTTTCAACTGCCAGCAAAATGTGTTACTGTATTTTAGTAACCTTTGATCCGTTTGACCTAGAAACAATATTATGTTCTTGTTAAAATCTGCAGATTATGCAGCAAATAGATTATCTGGCAAATGAGGCCAATCCATAACTATGTGGAAACTGAATAATTCTAGTGGTCCTGACTAAGAGGCTCGGCAGAATTTATGCAACCTATATGTGGCTTAAATTCTTATTAACCATGAAACTAAATTATAGTGTGTCACAGTAAACAAGAGGTGTTTGTACAACACACATCCTAAAGGCACATATTTGAAAGTGTTCTGATGTGTGATAATGAACAAAATTGAGGTTAGTAAATTAAAGTATTTACCTACGACCACACAATTTGGTCAAGCAGGAAAGCTAGGATAGATCATAGATTTACCTGTTTCTCACTGTGCAATTCAGCCACTAGATGGGCATCTCTTTATAACATTAAAGCTTAATGGAGGGTAAGAGTAGAGCATGGCTGACAGGCAGGGTCCACATTGTATGTTTGACATTTAAACATAGAACAAACCTTGGCAATGGACATACACATACACACAACAGACAAAGACCATGTTAATTTTTTATTCTGGCACAGAGATTTGCCTGGATTCACAGGATGCTGACCAGAGGGCAGAACTTGAGCCAGGTCCCTCATGATGCATGATGATCAACTGTAGCCACCTGGCCACATGGCCTTCTATGAAGGCTCTGCTCATTTTGGGTTTGAGGTTCAAGCTGAGTAGAGCCAGGCCTCTAACGTGAGCTTTCAGTTAGGGGCGTAGCTTCGGCGGGTGTTTGGGGTGTTACGCACAGCTAATAAATGTATTTTGTGATAAGTACTTGGGTACAGGTGCTTTCAGGTATGGTGAGGTGTCTGTCAGATTTCACCAGGATTTTTACGCACACAGACAAAAACGCACCCACACTCTCTCCCTCTCTCTGTTTCGAAAGGCTTAAAAAAAAGTTGGTTATCTCCCAAAATAATGTGGTTTTTTCCACTTACTGTCCCTACCAATCCACATTCCTCTCCCTTTCCACTGCCCTTCAAGCCCTTCTTATGCACCACACATGTCATATAAAGTATTTTAACATTATATGCCAGCCTGATATCTGCAGCTCCCCTCCAATCTTACTGACCAAACTATGCCCCTGCTTTAAGTGGCTCATCCACCTATAATAGGATGCAAAAGTGAGTTATGTTAGTAGGGGCAGAACCTAGGCAAAACAAAAACCTTTGAGAGAGCGGGAGGGTAGAATGGGAGAGGTTGATGTAAAGAAAGAGAACAGCTGAAACGTGAGAGGCTGGTGGGAGAAGAAAGTTCAAGTGCAGCATATAGAGGGGAGATAAGGATGTAAGAGGGCAAGAAGGGGCTAGGGAAAAGGGAGAGGTTCATGTAAAGGGAGAAGAACCAGTGAAGAAATCTGAGGCAAGACAAAGTGAGAGGGTGGGTGTAAAGATGAGAGGATAGAAATAGAACATTGATGAGAAAGATCAACGTAAGAGTGGCAAAATCAGAGAGAGAAGGTAAGATGCTTTGAGGTGTATGATGCAAGGGTGAAGTGGATAAAGCAGGGGGCTGAACCAGCAAGAATAGGTAATGGGTTGGGCAGGGAATGAGGTGAAAAGTTAAGCATGGAGGAGAGAGGTGGATGTATGTAGGCAGAATTAGCGAAAAAAGTAAGAGGCTAGAGAAAAGGTAAAAAATGTCTTTGGACCAGTGTATGCTGCTAAATCCATTGATCCATCTGCTGAAGTTTGGATTTCCCTATCGCTTTATTTTCATGTAAAAAATGTACAAAAAATGCCTTAATTTTCATATGCAATATCTTGCTTGTCTCATCATTGGTTCCTACCAATGGAAAAACATAAAAAAGCTGTTGTTGCTCTGCCCAAAAAAACATCATCAGTCTCAAAACTTCTCTGCATCTTCAGACATCTCTTTGCTACCTTTTCTTGATTGTCCCATAATACTTTTATGCAAAAGGAAAGAAGCAGGAGTATATTGTGAGATCTTTTTTTGGGTCGGGGGCAATAGGTGAATAAGTGTCGGCACCTGTGGAATATGCCATTATTTACAATTGCTGTTTCAGAACTATTTCATTTGGTTAATAGTTATTCCTTTTAGAAACTTGTCTCTCCAAAGGCAGCAAAAGCGAGCAGTCAAAGCTTACTCTAGAAGGTTATAAAGTTACTGGAACTCAAATATAGCATGTCACATTAATCAAAGATGATTACACCTTATCCAGCCAACCTAGCTGTATCTTTTAAAAGAGACTGGCTTGGCCACCAGTGCACAGCTCAAACAGCTGCTGCAGGCTTAAGGTTGGTGTGTGCAGAGTCAAACCGACTGTGCTCACAAAGCCTGCTGGCTCATTGTCATGAGCAGAATGACAATGGGCCGGCCTGGCAAGTACAGTATGATGTGCACCTTCTCCCAAAACAATTAATCTCGAACCTGACGGAGTGACAGTGAAGCCTTGGGAAATGGTTGCTTTTCAGGAACACATTTAGAATTGGCCTCCTGTGGTAAGTGCAGAGAAGAAAGGGGGTGTGGCAGAGGAGGCCACCTGAGACGTGAGGAAGGCATTCCATAGAGTACATCAATGCACATGGAGTGATCTGCCACACACTGTGCTTATGCAAGGATGTAGCCAGTAAGTTTAGGTAGGCAGATCTTGCATTGGAGGTTGGAAGACCGAAGGTGTTTGCTCAGAAACCTGGGGAGTGACTGGAGTGACTTGTGGATGATGGAAATGGTCCTGCATTCAATTATCTGTTTAACCAATATCCAATAGATTTACCTGAGTGGAGGCACAATTTGGTTATTACGCCTTTCTTAGGATAAATATGAGTCGAGTGGCATGGTTCTGGACCCTTTGCAATTGGCAAGTGTCTTCTAAGATATTAGGGAAACGTGACTTAATTTTTTTTACTTTAAGTCTCTGATATTACTTTAATGTTATTTTGCAAGTCAGGTACCCACTCCCCCACCTACCAATTCCAATTTGCCACATTTCCTGTACATATAATTGTAACCCGTACAAAGTCTATTGAAGGCCTTTTTTGTTTTGTTGCTCTACTGTATCTCTATAGTGGGTCCCAGTATAGCTGTGGTTCTCTTTTTTGGGGGGGCACAAGCGTTTTTCTCTTTTTAGCCATCTCTCATGTATATTTTTATGTTAGTTTAGCTCTTTGTATCTCTTAAAAGTGGAAGTGGAGAATAAATGCTATGTTTAGGAGGTTACTGTGCAGATGTGGTCCAGCCTTGGATGCTTCAGCTAGTTAATATTTGAACCAGCCCACCTGTGTTTGACATTTGTGTCATTCCCTCTTCTTATCTTTTGCGATCTGTGCTTTCTGCTTTTTGCAGATTTTGCAGGTCACTCGTCTGATCTAGCATGCATTCATTTATATTGATCCCTGCCTGCTGAAAACTAAATTAATTATCTTGAACTTCACTGGTGTAAAGGGAGGGTTCAGGAAACACTTGAAGCCTCACTGTATATCTCTGCAACAATATAACTGGGAATTATAAACATGTACTAATCAGAAAGTAATTAGCAAACAATGGAGTAATCATACCAGTTTTGGAGAGACCTAGGCCTAGCTTTTTCACCCAGCTTCATTTATATTACATATTTCCACTTAGTACAGCTTTACAATATATGTATTTGATTTATTAGGATTATGTTTTATATTTTTAGCTATTTTAGCCATATTCTCACTAGTAGTTTCTTATAAAGCCGCTTCAACAATGCCATAAAATGAATGTTCAATTGATGTAAATTATTGTTATGTCACATCCTGTAATGTTACATTTTAGAGGGGTCTCATCAGTTCCTACCCTGTCCTTGGCCCCACAAATTCTGGGCCTAGCCCTGGTCATTCACGTGCAACGGCAAAATGCAGTTACTCAAACTGAACACATCCAGTGGCTGGAGTGGGCGTGGGGGGATCCGCTGAGCTATACTTAGTACTCTGGTGAGAACAAGCATAGCATTACGCTGCCAAGAATAGCTGAAGCTGTCTTTTGGCTAGACATAATGAATTCAACACATTTTATTCAAAGCAGCTGAATGACTGGATCTGGTTTTACAAGCTTTTTTGTAGCATTTCCAGCAGCTGCCAAAACCAGCTATAAATAAAGTTTTAGAGGCTTGTGCCAGTGGAAACTACTTTCCGGTTTCATTTTCTTTGCTTCACGGGGAAGCCCCAGAAAGTGAGGAAGATGATGGTGAAAAGGGGGCAGGAGGAGGGTGGGAGAGGAGGAGTATTGGCACAGGAAGTGTGAGAGGTTCATGGCCAATGTGTCAGACTATCTCTTACATTCTTAATGTCCCAATGGAGTTTATTTCTTAGGTAGCTGTGAGACTCACTTGATTAACGCTCCCAGTTTTCTGTTTTCACTGCTTTTTACAGATAAATACACACTTCTGTCTACATTTATTTTTAGAAGCGGCTAAATACAGCAAATTGAGCTTCTTTTAACTGACTGAGTGTGCTGTTGTCGTGAATTGTAGGCCTACGGCTGAACAAAAAGACAGCATAGGGAATTAAAAAGCAGGATTACATTTCCTTAAATAAGGGCATATATCAACATTTGTTTGTGATATAAAGCTAATATTTACCAGTGGGTGTATTGTTATGTTATTTTTGGCAGTTTAAATAGTTAAAACAGGGCAGACATCAAAGTATGAGTGTGCGTCTGTCAGTTAAATAAGTATGTACGATTTTACAACTTAATTTATCAGCAAAATACAAAATAAATATGGTTAAATACAGATGAGAAGCCAAATAATAAATATGGCTAAATACAGATGGGAATATTAAAAAAAAAAATACTATAAAACAGGGAGCCCTAGTTTTGATTAAATAGTTAAATCCATAAATAAAACACTGCCAAATTGAAACTTAAACAAAGAAAGAAAGAAAGAAATACATAAATGACAAATCTGTACTCAGTTCGTGGCTGCTGATTCGGACTGATAAATGAGCACTTGCAATGCCAAAATGCCTGAACTTTAATGTGTTGCATCCTGCTCTTGCAAAAGGCTCTCCGCTGCTCTCCCTGCATTCACATGAGCACACTTTTTACTCTGCACTCATAGTTACACAATACTCACCGTGCACTTACACAGAGGCAAAACGTATGAGGGTACGGACCCCATGCACTCAGACACACTCCTTCACTCACACAGGCACAGCACTCACACTCATATAAAAAAAAAACTTGTGCTGCCCACGCTCACTGTACACTCAAACACACTGCTTCTACTGCACTCAGAGGCGCACACTCCTCACCTTGCACTCATACATACACCCTTTCCTGCTGCACTCACAGGTTCACAGCTCACCCTACACTTACAGGGTCACATAACTCATCCTACATTCATAATGTTATGTTTTCCATGTATGCACGAGTACACCACTTACCATGCATTCGCACACCTTGCATTCAACTGAACGGACAGGTCAACCTACACTTCCATGAACACATCCCTCTACCTGCAGTGACAAATGCATTACACGTGCTCAGCACTCAAAGGGGCATATTACTAGCCCTGAACTCACACCTTTCATGCAACACTCATACAGAGTCACTGCCCACTCTGCATTCACACAGGCGCAACCCTCATCCAGAGCTGACACAGAGGCACCCGTCCACAGACATATGTAATGAACACCTTCCTCCCTTCCTACACTGCTCATCCTGCAGTCATCAGTCACACACCTTGCTTTCAAACTCCATTCACCTTGCATTCCCACAGGACATCCCTCACCCCTCATTCACACATGCAGACAACTCATTCCGCAACAGCCACATATAGTTCACTTTGCAGACACACACCACAGACCATGTGCTCACAAGCCACCCATCTTGCACTCACCCTGTACTCACTCAGGCACACTGCTCATCTTCACCTACAGTCACACCGTTCACCCTGCAGCCATGTAAAGTGCACAGAGCTCTCATACACCGCTCCGCCGCACTCATACAGGTACACCACTCACCTGTTCACTCTACACCACTCAGACACTGCACACCCTGCACTCACAAAAGCATACTTCCCATACTGCACTCTTACAGGAACACCTCTTAACCTACATTTACACACCACTCATGCTACTTTCACCCTGCACTCAGACAAACACACCAATCACCAGTCACCTTGCACTGAAACACCACCTATTCTGCACTCACAAACCACTCACCCTGCATTCAAATAGGAACACTGCTCATCATGCTTTCACCATTCACTTAGGAATGTCACACCACACACCCAACACTTACGCTCTACTCACCCAGCACCCATATGCCACTCACCCTACTCCCCCATACATACACTGCTCAGCCTGCACTTATCCTTGCACACAGTTCACCTGCACTCATGCACCATTCACCCTGTACTCACAGGCACAGTTATCCTGTACTCATATACTACTCTAACTACACTCAGACAGCACTCACCCCGCATTCATACAATAACTACTCTGCACTCACACAGACACACTGTTCACCCTGTTCAACTTATTCACCCTGCATCCACACATCACGGATACTACACATCCTGCACTTACACAAACATACCTCTCAAGGTGCACTCACACAGTTCACCCTCCACGCACCACTCAAAGAGAGCTGAGCCTTCATTGCTGACATTGCACTCATTCATGGATCACCTGCACTCAACCATTAACCCTGCACTTACATAGCACACAGACACTCCTCACCCTGCACTCACACAGGTGAAAGTCCTTCCACAGGTCCATAAGTGAACTGAAGAGTTGATTTGAGTGTCCTAATTTTCTACCTGATGCCAGCTTTTTTTAAATTAAACTTTATTAGGCATTAACGAGGCAATCGGCATGTGGGCAGGTTAAGACATGGCATGAGAATTTAGCATGAGCAAATATATAGCATACAACTGATCATTTCAGAGGCAAAAAACAGGGCAAGTCTGACCATAAAAACAGGCCCAGCATAGGTCTCTAGAATACAATAATTTATCAGTGTATCAAGGTTTAACCACAATTAACTACAGAGTCTCAGGTGTGGATTTCATACCATAACAGCATGGAACATCAGACATAGACAGTAACACCACAGTAGTAATACAACCCTTAATCAGGGTCCAACTTTAACAAATAAGAGAGTTGTGGGTCCCAAAAGTCACATGGCTGAGCAGCCACTGGTAAAGTTAAAGCATATGTTCCCGACCAGTCCTCCCAGAGGGACATGTCTTTCAATTAATCCTAACACTTCAGTGCACTTCTGCTCCCCACACATCATGACAACTCTCTGTTTTCCCAGAAGCAGACCTGTGGCAGAAAGCTTGTGGTAACTTTTTGGCACATCTTTAATATAACCAAGAAGAACCAGAGCATCAGTGAGTTGGAAAGCATGATCTGTCATGGCAAGCATCACCGCTATAATTATGTTCCAAAACGTGGCTACTGCCAGAAAAGACCAAGTACCACACTGCTTGCATTTGGTGTCATCAATGTGATAATAGTGGGCATGGCCCACTGTGAAAAGGGGCACCCTGTGCAAATATCTGTAATGAATTACACAGTATCTGCTATTAGGGGGAACCTCCTTGGTCTTCTGACAACAAAATCACAGATGTTCATCAGAGATGGCATGACTCAAGTCACCCTCCCACAACAGGTGTACCCTGGAAGACTCCACCATAAGGCAATCCAGCACTGTAGTGTATAATCTAGTTGTGAGTTTATACAGCTGTGGGTTAGAGAACTAGACTGCCAACACTGTCCATTCCGACGGCTCCTCTGGAAAGATGTCAAAGTGGCAGCTAGCCTGATGGCAAAGCTTACTGTAATTAATAACATCCATTAGAGTGGTGAGGAAGTCTCACAGGTATTCATGGTATGTTTTGAACTTGCGTGTTGTGTATAAGTCCCCTAGTGTTTTAATGCTCTTCTTACTAAGAGACTTCAACAATTCAGAGGAACCATCTTGCAGCATGAAGCGGTAATGTATAATGGGTATGTGTGGGGTATGTGGCACTGGGACGTTGCATAAAGAGGTGAGTCTGTTCCAAGCCCAAACAACGCATTTGACCATGTGGATTTCATGGGTTGGTACTGGAAGTTGCAGATACAGCGCATCAGGGAGTGGAAGAGAAGAGATCAGGCCTTGGTCAAGGACAATATGGGGGGCTTTCCTACTATAATGAAGCCATAGATGGATAAACTGCACCTGTGCCACCTCGAAATGAGGGGCAGCAATATTGCCTCTATGATATGGTAGCTGTAGTATATGCCCCCTAATCCTTGGTTGCCTACCCACCCATCCCAGCCTATTCATGAGGAAGTGCAGTTGAGCAAAAATGGCCTTATTTAAAAAATAGGAATGTTTTGGAATAAATAGAGGAGCTTGGGCAAAACAATAATTTTCATCAGGGCCACCCTGCCTGCCAATGACAATAGCATGGTGAGCCAGCATCTGCACCCATGGTTCTCCTGAATAATAGTAGAGATGTCTGTATGTTATAGTATGCTGAGGTAACTCACAGGCTCAGTCTGCCATTTTAGCTGATATGGTATATCGGGTCAGGTAGTAACTCTTGTCAAGGGGACCACAATAAACTTGGACCAATTGATCCGGAGTCCGGATCAGTGACCAACGTTCACTATTTCCTCAATGATTAGATTCAGATTAACTGCAGGATTTTTAACCACCAGCTTCGCATCGTTGGCGTACATTGATAAAAGCATAAAACGAAATCCCATATTCACCTCATGCCTACAACGAAGTTCTAGCAGAGTGCAGGCCATGGGCTCCATAGCAAGAGCATACAAAGCAGGCAACAGAGGGCATCCCTTCTGCATACCTCTTCCTACCATAAATGGATCAGTGATACCTCAATTTAAACTCAGTCTGGCCAAGGAAGTGGTATGAGGAAGCTGAACCCATTTCATAAAAGCACTACAGAGCCCCAGCCTGTACAGCACTGCAGGCAGAAAAGGCCATTCAATGGTGTCAAAAGCCTTGGTGACATCTAAAAAATCAGCTACAACTGGTAAATCAGGGTCTAGCTGGTGTGTAAGGGCAAAGAGTGAGCAATGGTTGTCTGCTGGGGACAGGCTCTGAATAAATCTAGACAGGTCTGGACGGACCAGCTGCAACATCAAAGGAAGCAGCCTGTTCACCAGCACTATGTCAAGAATTTTGATGTCTATGTTGATAAGAAAGAAAGGTTGATATGACTCACATTTATCTTGAGGCTTATCTGGTTTGAGTAGTGCTATTATGATTGACTCCTGCAGCTGCCCCTTTTGAAAGGTCTATTTGTATACAGATAGCAGAATGGATGTCAGCTCCTCAGCATACACCTTCTAAAATTCGCTTGGAAGTCCGTTGCTCCCTGGTGCTCTCCCATTTGTCAATATTTTAATGTTTTGTTTAATTTTTTGCAACAGAAAGGTGCTGACAACGACGTTCACTCTCCTCCTGATTGATTGCTGCCAAGCTCAGCTTGTTTCAGTAGGCTGTAATATATAAAGGCGCCACCCATGAGCAGGGTGTATGCAAAAGCTGGTAGAAGATGATAAATTGTTGCATTATGTCAGCCTGGTTATACACCTGCTGCCTTTCAGATGTACTCACGCAATAAATGGGGTTAGCGGCCCATTTTGGTTTAAGCAATGCTGCAAGTGTTGCCCCAGCCTATCGCCTTCCCAATACCTTCTAGCCTGGGAGTGCTTACCCAGAAACATCAGCTCCTTGTCAGCCTCATCTTGGAACTCTAGTAAAAAAGAACCCATAGGGTCCAAAAGGCTTTTCTCTTTAGTCATATCATAGCAGTGCTCCAAGTCATGAAGGCCTCGCTTCAGCAAAGCTAGTTTACCCTTAATAGATTTAAGGATTCTCAGAACAAAAAAATTACTTTCACCTGCAGAGGCTGGACGCTGCAATGTTGCCCCCTGGATTTACAGTTTTACTGTTTTATTTAATATGCCTATAGGGTATGTTCCATTGTCAGATTTTACTAATGTTTACATTTTTATTTTGCTTGGACTCAGATTGTTTGCTAATGTTATATTTATATCTCTTGTACGTGTTTGTTGTTGTACTTCTATGGCACTGGTGGCTGAAATAAAGTTTAAGACTTCTTCTGATTTAAGGATACCATGACCATTAGCAATACATTCCTCCCGGATAACTACCTTTAAAGCGTCCCATAAAGTGGCAACCGAGTTTAAATAGTCTTTATTTAGTGCTACGTAATCTTGAATGGCAGACCAAATCTTTTCCTGAAATACCATGGCTTATATTTATGAAAAACTGGCCATCACCACTGTATCAACCCCCCCTCCACCAGCACCTAACAACACCATGTGTGGGAACTAGAGTCAGAACTGTTAACGCTAGTTTGGCACTTTGCAGGATTAGCACCGAAAGATTTGCCACCAATCCTTAAAAGTTAAATGAGGCCCACTGAAATGCAATGGGAGCCTCATTTTAACGCCTGCCTTAAAGGCAGGCATTCACAATTATGCTAAAAATGATGCAGTGGAATCTCATAGACTCAACTGCACCATTTTACTGGGCCTCCTAACGCCGGAACGCCCCCCTCCTGGGTAATAAGTGCATCTCCTGCAGAAATATGGGGGCATATTTATACTCTGTTTGCGCCGAATTTGCGTCGTTTTTTTCAACGCAAATTCGACGCAAAACTAACTCCATATTTATACTTTGGCGTTAGACGCGTCTAGCGCCAAAGTTCATGGAGTTAGCATCATTTTTTGGCGTTAACACCTTCCTTGCGTTAATGAGATGCAAGGTAGACGTTCCCGTCTTAAAAAATGACTCCCAGGCATGTGCGTGGTATTTATACTCCCGGGCAAAAATGACGCCCGGGAGTGGGCGGGGCAAAAAACCCTGCATTTGCGCCTCTTTTTAACGCCTGGGTCAGGGCAGGCGTTAAGGGACCTGTGGGCTCAGAATGAGCCCAGAGGTGCCCTCCCCTGCCCCCAGGGACACCCCCTGCCACCCTTGCCCACCCCAGGAGGACACCCAAGGCTGGAGGGACCCATCCCAGGGAAGAAAAGGTAAGTTGTGATAAGTATTTTTTTTAAAAAAAATTGTGGCATAGGGGGGCCTGATTTGTGCCCCCCTACATGCCACTATGCCCAATGACCATGCCCAGGGGACAGAAGTCACCTGGGCATGGCCATTGGGCAAGGGGGCATGGCTCCTGTCTTTGCTAAGACAGGAGTCATGTTAATGGCATCTGGGCGCCCAAAAAAAATGGCGCAAATCGGGTTAAGACGATTTTTTTGCCTCAGCCTGACTTGCCCCATTTTGGGACGCCCAAACGCCATTTTTCCCTACGCCGGCGCTGCCTGGTGTACGTCGTTTTTTTTCACGCACACCTGGCAGCGCCGGTCGGCTAACGCCGGCTAACGACATTCAATAAATACGGCACCCGCATGGTGCTTCAGAATGGCGTTAGCCGGCGCTAATTTTTTTGGCGCAAAACTGCGTTAGCGCAGTTTTGCGTCAAAAAGTATAAATATGGCCCATAATATCCACGGTAAGGCGGTTGAGATAGGTGAGAGCCTGTTGATATTTATGAGGGTCATTAAGCCCTCAGACATTCCAGATGATAAACTTCATTGAAGGAAAGCTTTGATCATGTGTGGTTACCATTGAAGATAAATTGCTCAGGCCTAGCAAGATAGTGCGTGTGACAGTGAAGCTTCATGCCAGAAACTTGCCAAACCTCACTGTCAGACCGAACAACCTTCCCACCCTCCACCATACCCTCCCACACCAGGATCCAGTCTCCTAGTGAAAATGACAAAATATTGTGAAATGACAAAACTGAAATAAAGTGATTTGGTATGAACATAATTATGTGTCATAGTGCATAACAAGACCTAAAGCAGGGGCGGCAAGAGCACCTGTAAAGGAAAACAAGCATCTGCAATACAACAGGTCTCGCATTTGTGAGAGTTTGAGCTATTGGTGTTGTAAATGACAGTGTCTTTTACCTATGCGTTTTGGTTTGGAGTGTATTGGATGTATGAATAGACACAGCTGCAGCACTGCCACGAGGACTCAGAATGGCGGAGTTACCGACGGGAGTAGAGAAGCAGCTGAAGCACTGTCTAGGAGACTAAGAATTAGGAATTACCACTTAAATAGATTGGAAATTTAAAAAAACAAAGTTTAAATTAGCAGATCCACAGAGATGTATAAAGTCCACTTTTACCATACACACAAACTAACAGCTTAAACACGGGACAGTCTGCTATTAAAACACGGTAGCACTGTATACAAAGGGCCCTCCGGCACCCCAGCTACAGCTACATACACTTAGTGAATGCTCAGTAATTTCATAAATATAAAGTATAACAATCAGCAAAAAGATAATGGGGCCATACCAGCCAGGTGCTTAAACAAGGACGCAGGTTTTGGAGCCCAGGTTTAACACATACAGTAATTTCACAAACCTTGGAAGCGATACCCTAAACCGCCAAAAGGGACAGGGTCTTACATCCAAAAAGAAAATACATTTCTTAACACATACAGTGTCATTGTAGCTCCACAGCACTGCCAGCTTCAAGCCACTTAAAAAAGCTACTATTTGAAGCAGCACTACTAAGTCTGAAAAACAGCAGCACTGGCCTTTCAAACTTGGTGCGTCCATGTACAAGGCCCGTACAGTGCCACAGCTAGGCCAGCCTCAAGGCACTTAGCATGCAACGCTTGTAAGCATTCTACTGAAAAGATTACCAAAATAGATTGTAAATGTAAACAAAATCAATAAATAAAAAGTTTAAATGTGGAAAGCCACAAAGGTGTATAAAATGCACTTTTACCACACACACATACTAACAAGCTTAAAAATTGAAGCGCCTGCCATTAATGCCTGGTACCCCGGAATACAAGGCCCTGCAGCATCACAGCTACAGCTACACGCAAATAGTAAATGCTCATGAAATATCATAAAGACAAGTATAAAAATCAGTGAAAAATCAAATGGTGTCATCTAACCATCTCCTTCAAGAAGAGCGCACAAGATTTTGAAGCCCAGGTCTAACACATGCAGTGCTCTTAAAGCACCACAGCTCTTTCAGCTACAGGCCACTAGAAAGAGCTACCGTGGCAAGTGGCACCAGCATTTCTAAAAAGCAGCTATGCAGACTTTTTAAAGATGGTGCCATAATTTACAGGGTCCATACAGAGCCACAGATATGCCAACTTCAAGGCACTTGAAGACAGCAGCTGAAAGCGTTGAGCTTAATAAATAACCCAAATAAACCATCAATGTTTAAAAAAAACAAAAAATTTGCGGAGCTATGGAAATGCCTAAAGTCCCCTTATACCATACACACTTACAAACAGCTTAAACACAGGAGCATGCTCTATTAAAGCACAATACTTCCACGTACAGGTCTCTGCAGCGAAGTCAAACATACAACAAGATACTGTTGGAAGCAGAAACGGCAGAGCCTTAAACAGGAGTGCAAGCCTTTTAAAACTGGGGCCTCCACATGCAGGGTGTTGTAATGCCTTGAAGCAGTACAACCAGCTTCAAGCCACTACACCAAGATACTATCAGAAACAACATTGCCATGTACTTAAACAAGACCAAGCTTTTAAAGTCCAGGTGTAACACATGCAGTGCCCTTATATCTCTGCAGCACTGCCAGCTTCAGGTCATTAGAAAGTGCTACTGTAGAAAGCAGCACCGGCATGTCCAATAGCGTCGGCCTTTAGGAGTCAGTGCCTTCACATACAGGGCTGGTGAAGTGCTGCAGATAAGCCAGCTTCAAAGCACTTAGCAAGCAACCCCTGTAAGTGTTGCACTTAATAAATAACACAAATAACTCATAAGTGTAAAAAAAATAACCAAGTTAAAATTTGCTGAGCCCCGGAGAGGTATAAAGTCCACTTTTACCATACACACATACTAACACCTTAAACACGGAAGCATCCGCCATTAAAGCCCGGTCCCTCCGCTAACAGCGACCTGCAGCGCCGCAGCTACAGCTACCCACACGTAGTAACTTGAAGTATAGAAAACTGTAAAGAGTACAATGGGGCCTTACCACGAATATATGTAAACTCCCCTATTACCAGACAGTGATGTGTGAACTCACTTTTTACCGGAAACGTAACCAACATGCAATTAACCCCAAAAAATAATTTACGATCTATAAACTCCACTTTTAGCGTAAACACATCCCAGCATCACCTGGCAAGCAGCGCAAAGGAGCCAAGCTTAAACATCAGATACAAGAAACACAGAAACGCTGTCCTTTAAAGACCAAAGCCTCCACATACAGGACTCCTGCAGTGCCAAATACTAACCAAACTTTGTGAAAGGAAGGTATAATATCAATGAATAAAAATGCCATTAGGGCCCTAGCACAAAAATATGTAAAATTCCCTTGTCCTCTAAAAAAACATACCAACACACAACTAGTAATTTAACATACTCAAGTTTATTTACATCTTAGAAGCATACTAATTTACACTTGGCAAAACATGTAATGATTCTAGCACTTCAAAAAGATTTCACTCTCGAACATACAAAACAAACTCCTTGAAATACCAACTACCTTGTGGAGTGAGGTTGAGATGGAGGTTTACGGCAAAAATCATACCTAGAACAAGTTAGTGTCAGAAGCCGAAGCGGCAGAGCCGTAAACAGAAATGCGAGTCTTTCATATCCCGAGCCTCCACGTGCAGGGCCCCTAGAGCACGGCTTCCTTTCAGAAGCAGCTTCCACATATCCTTAAACAGCAGTACAAACATTTGAAGCTCATATCTAAAATACACAGGGCCATATTTATACTTTTTGACGCAAAACTGCGCTAACGCAGTTTTGCGTCAAAAAATTTTGCGCCGTCTAACGCCATTTGGATGCGCCGTGCGGGCGTCAAATTTATACTTTGACGTACGGCGGCGCAACCAACAGGTGGGCGTCAGGATATTGTGACGCACACAGCGGCGTCAAGTCGTAAGGAAAAACCACGTAAAGGCGACGCACATCACCGTGGGCCGATTTACGACAGCGCAATCGTGAAAGCGCTGGTTTTTCTCACGCAATTGCGTCAAATTCTAGCGCGAAAACTGCAGTGTTACCAGAGAGCCAACATGGATCCCAGTGGACACAACAGAGCCCAGGATGATGACAGCAGACCAGGAACCAGCCAAGAGGTCCCACAAACAAACCAGGATAACCAAAAAAAGAAAAGAAAGTGTCGCTTCAGTGAAGAGGAGCAGGAAATCCTGGTGAGAGAGGTGACGGAACACCAGCACCAACTTTTCATTACATCCAAATTGCCACTCAGTAGGAGAGAGGCCATATGGAAGCAAATAGTGGACAAGATCAACAGTGTGGCTGAAGAACGCCGCACAGTCACTGAGTGTAAGAAACGCTGGCATGACTGTAAACGCAGGACCAAAGAGAAAATGGCCAGGAACAGGAAGGCAGCAATGCAGACTGGAGGTGGGAGTCCAGCACAACAGGAGGCCCTGGACCACATGGAGGAGATGGTTGCAGCCGCCATCCCCGAGGAGATCGTCACAGGGATTCAAGGGCAGGACAGTGCAGACTACCAAGACACAATGCACATGCAGGGTAAGTCGCATGGGGAATTATAATGCACTAATGTTAACTGCAACCAGGGGGGGAATACCTACTACACAATGCATGTAAGTCAGCATATACATAGAGTGGCATGGGTAAAGGAGCACAGTAGGGGGGCATGCCTAGCACACACTGAAGCTGGGGCACCACCAAACACAGCAACAAGTACAGCCCCATGGGGACATCCTGTAAGTACAACAATAGAGCCAAGGGAAAGCAGCGACAGGTAGGAAGGCCACTACAGCAAACTCACATCCAGGCACTTGTTTTGTAAAATCTATCCTACAGCAACTAGGTCCCTATCAGTAACCCAGTAGGCAAAGCAACAACTGCAATGTAACTGCCACAACACCTTACAATAACGCCTCTCATCTCTGTGCAGCTACAGTACCAAATGGCAGCAACCTCCCCATGGAATATACATACACAAATTAGGGGGTGACATTGACATCCGCAACAAGTCAGTGTAAAAATACAAACGCACCAGTACACTCAAATGCCCAATGTCCATACCTGACACATACATAAGCCAAAGTAAACAGCAATAGGACCCACACAGCACCAACCACACACACATGCTGCATACGTCAGGGTCCCTCACATGCCTGGATAACAAGGCTACATCACTAATGTCATACTGCTCAGACAACACCTGAGGAGGAGACATAGGCAACTGGTCACTCAAACACACCTGCAAAGTCTGACAAACAAATCGGACCTTCATACGATAAACAGGCTTATACAATCAAACACACATGACCCACCTTCATCTTCAAACATCAACAATGTTTACATCCACACCACATCCAAACATGAACATGCATAGGAAATGGCACGGAACATGTACACTGCATGCAATGTGAATCAAAAGTGAATGGGGCAGGTCCTGAGAGGCAAGTGTGTTGGCAGGGCACTCACAACACCCACAGTCAGTCAATGTGTATTCTGGCAAGTGTAATGTATACTTTGCGCATTAGCCTCAGGCTGTAGGCCTTTCTGCACCTTACCCTGAATGTACTCTTACGCATATGCTCACATCTAAGAGCCTCTGAGCACTTTGCACTACATGCTTCTCATTGGCCTTCCTATCAGGAAATATACCAAATAGCCAGTCCTAGGGTGTTGTTAATAAGTCCAATCACACTGTTTTGCCTACATCTGCACTGGAGTGTGCCAGAACAGATACACTCTGTGCCCCAGTCAAGGATACAGTCTGGTACTTTGCGGATAGATGGGGTAGGGGTTCTGATTTGGCATTCCTGCGTAGGGAAACTATCTCATCACCATGACTTATGACTTATAAAATCACTTCCTTGTCCCAAGACACACAAGAGGGAGTCTCCAAACAGAGAAACACCAGACGCTGCCTGCCTTGCTGCAGATGCAAAACCAGATCACAGGCCATTGCTCAGATATGACGGATGAAGTCTCCCCAGTGATTCAGACAGGCAGGCTAGAAGCTTAACATGCTGTGCTATAAATAGAACAAGCAGAGGGAGAGTACAAACTGTTAGGCACCATGATAGTTTTCGACCAATGTCTTACTCTCCTGCTGACTATTTCAAGTCTACCATGTTGAAGTATTTGGGTTATTGTGGCTCACACCTAAATATAGACAAGTCAGTTGTTCAAAGAGATCATCATATGAAACAAATACTGTCTTTGACTTTTGTGTATGAGTTCATACTGGAAAAGAGTGAAGATGTTGGGATCTGAGTGACCACAACTTCCCTGAAAAGTTCCAAAGATGTCATGCGCTCGGATGTATAATCATTCCTTTGCTGTGGGAGACATGAGCCAATGCTAGTTAGCTAGAGCAAAATGAAAGAATCAGGGTGACAGAGTCAATTAAAAGTGGGTCAGACTCAGTCCATCACACCATTAGCTATCCTGCTGCCTCGTAAGCAAGTCAGCTCAGGTCGGATAATGAGAACACACCCTCGAAAATGTCTCTACATAAGAATAGTTAATCACGGAGGGACTAGTAGGACACAAAGATGCCTATTCACAAAATGTTACAAAGCAACACCTAGCGGCAATTAGGCAGACAAGTCTGGTAGCTCCACATCACACATGTGACACACAGGTGGGCCATAGGCCTACAACAATGCCCATATGAAGGACAGCAGATACCCAGAAAAAAACAGAGACCAAAGATAAGGCATCCAAACGCCTGTAACTGTTTGCAAACTTGTTACAACACAGACACACTAATTGTACCCTGTTTCATTGCAGAGGAACATGGATCTCCTGCCGATATGCCTGACCCTGATTTCCCTGATGACATCGATGACGACCCCATCAACCTCTCCCCACAAACCCTCAACATGGTCTTTGGAAGCCTCCAAACCCCACCTTCAGTCCCAAGGAGGAGCCCAGAAGAAGCAGCCACCCCAGTAGACCCACCTGCCACCCCAAATGTAATACCTGCCAGCTCCAACACAGCTGAGGACTCCGACGACACTGGAACCAGCTTTGAAAGAACCGTCGTTGGGGTCCAGCGGGAGCTGGCCAAGGAGGTGCGGGTGGGGATGCAAACTATGGCAGCCAGCCTTGAGGGGGTGCGTTCGTGCATGATCCCTCCTGCTGATCAGACAGCTGTGATGCAAGCACTAACATCGCACATGCAGGAACTTGTAGAAACACAAAAGCAAATCGCCACAGCTGTCATCCAGTTGACGGAACAACTAAGAATGCAAGCCAGTCAACGGGTGCACGAATGCAACATCGAACCCCTCAGGGCTGACCTGGCTGCCTACCATCGGGATGTGGCTGCCATTCTGAGAAACCAGCAGGCCCTCCTTGCTGCAGTATTGCCCTTCCTAAGTCCACAGGGACTAGCCCCCGGGATGTCTGCCTCCATGTCTTCTAACACTGAGGTGTGTGTTGCCCCTTCACAACCAACAACAACAAGGACAGAGGAGGCAACACACACATCAGAAGAAGAAGACGTGGAACAGATAACCTTCACACGGAGGAGTACCCGGAAGCCCTAGTCCCTGCACCATGGCCTACTCTGACCAAGGTCCTGCGTTTAGTCAAAGCCCAGTTTCTGAACACCTACACTCAATGACTGTTTGGCAATCCACTGTTTGACTTGTCCACATTGCCAGTGAATGTCTCTCTCCTACAATTTGGTAATCCTGTCCCTCTGCACTGACACCTTCTATAGGCTCACCAAGAAATGATGCCCCAGAACGGACTCAGCAAAAATGTTGAATGGACAATTTGCACTACAACACCTGTAAATAAATCGCACTTGCTCACCTATTGTGTCTCTGTGTCATTTCACACTTCAACTGTGCAGTACCTAACTCCAAAGTGGCTGTGTGACAACCCTGTTGAATCTCTATACTACTGTCCTGATGTCATATATTCAGATCCATCTGTGCATTGGCCAGGATTGCATCATAGCCCTACCATACTGAGGGAAATAACTGAGGAAGGAACTAAGCACACACAATCATGCTGTGTTGGTCAGAATGATGCACCATCTATCGCTATTCCAGAGAGCAAATGGTGGCTGGGAAATGTAGGCTCCATGCAAGACTTAAATAAGAATGGATGCCGCTTAATGTAATGAATCGTGTACAAATCACACTGCATTAACTTCCCTTACAGAGTAGGCTTCCATGAAGGAAATTCATGCTGCTTCAGTACACACATGATGTAGCTCAGCAATGAAAGCAGCAATACATGAGTGTGAACAACTCCTCATCTACAAAGATCTCCCTGAGCTTCACACTGCTGTCCGACCTAACAATTAACCCACATTGACATGTAATGAAGCACTCTTTGTGAAGTTGGACACATATCATAACAAAAGCTTGGTGTACAATGCACACTACCAATGGGGAGTCTCCCAATTTGAGGATACTTAACAAGTGAGCACACGGGTAGATGGGATGTTAAACATCCATTCCCAGGGGATGCTGAGCATAGGACACAAATGTCACACTAAATCATTCTGCAACATGGATGTCAAGGCCATGATAAAGTAGCACCTAACGCATCAAGTAAAGGGTTAACAAAATATTTATTTATATCTAGTACTACAAGAGGCAACTAAGGGAAAGGTACACCTACACTAATCTAACCTGACTACTAATAACCCACAACTGTCCCTATCTAACCTAAGCTAAACTTACTCTACACATGTAACGAAACGATCTAAACATCAACCCCCCACCCACCATTATGAGACAGGACACATGCAGGACAAAACATACTAACCTACACACATACTACACTATCCTAAACAAGCAGATATATATTTTTTTTTTAAATTTTTTAATTTTTTTTTTATTTTATTTTTTTTATTAAACATGAATCCCAACATTGCCCCCCACCCACCCACCCACACACAAATATTTGAGAAAAATAACAAGGACCCCCCACCCTCTTCCCTAACACTAACTAAGCTACATACCTATCCTAATCCTAATACTAATCCCCAAAGCCCAACTAACAGGATAAAAAAAGGAAAGAGGTGAGAGGGGAGGGATAAAAGTTTAAGAGGGCAAACGAACTAGAGGTTTGCCCCCCTTAGTGTGCGCCTGATGTCGCGGACCCGGGTCTTTACATAGTTCATGTCATCAGTCAGGTTGTCCACCTTCCTCAAAAGTTTGTCCACTTTCAGGGACAATGCCTGGAAGGCTGCAGGGTCCACGGGAGGGTCTGTGGGGAGGGTTTGTGTGCCAGCAGAGGTCGAGCTAGTGGCAGCTGTTGGTGGGACATGTGACTGTCCTGCTGCCAGCACACGGCTGGGTCCAGGTCGTGCTGCATGCGGCGGGTCCATGGCAGCCGAAGTAGATGGGACCACTGGGCCAGACCTGGTGGCTGTGTCGTTGGTGGCTGTAGGTGGCACACTTGTTGGAGGCTGTGGTGTGGCCCACCACGCCCCGGAGGCCCTTTCGGAGTGATACCTGCGGCCCATCCGCCGATACCCAGACTGCACCTGCAGGATGTGCCTGTAACGGATGGCACGCCGCTCAAAATGGATGCGTTCGGCCGCCCTCATGTTAGCAGCTGTGAAGAGAAAAGGCAGATATTTACCTTTGGCTTTGCATTGGGTGGGATAGCACAATGGGTTATTTGTACATTACTAGAAATGTATAGGTTGCAGCAATTGTCACAACATAGTTCACAGAAGGGCTCAGAGGAAGTACATGTGAAGCATGCATACATAAGGGCATATCACACCTAGAATATCCAGGTCTCTACATGATGGATTACATCACCCTATACTACTCATCCTAATCATCCCTACGGTTTTGTACATCATGGCTGCACCTCTTCCGCATACTTACTTCACTACATATGTCACTATATGTGATAACTATCACACTCCTCACTCTAAGCCATCTGGAATTGGTTGTGTGCTAAGATTGAACCAATGGGCTATAACCCTATGTCTACACTAGGGACCAGATGTAGGAAGATGGGAAATGGGACGAACAATCTGCAATGCAGAATGGGGTATCTGACACCGTCTGTGCTAAGAGCCACCTCATTTACATCAATGATGTGGGTTGCAAGTTGCTCCACCTTTGCAACTATGGGCACTCACGGGGATGGAGGCCTGCTGGGAACAGCAGACCTCCATGTCCGTGACCGCTTGGAAATAACGCAGAACATGTTCCCCAAGTGTAGGCCGTTTACCTCAACGGGAAATGAGCAGCACTTAGAAATAAATTACGACAATTTCAATATTGAATAATTTAAGGCACTTAGGCCCGTATTTATATTTGTTGTTGCGCCACATTTGCGTCACTTGTTGACGCAAAAGCCGCGCAAACTTGCAAATTCCAATTGTAATTTGTAAGTTTGCGCCGTTTTGGCGTCAAAAAGCTGCGCAAATGTGGTGCAAAAAAATTATAAATACGGGCCGCAGTGGTCCCTTGGACCACTGCCTGTTTTGTACAGGATTATTTTGGTACACTCGGAAAGGTGATGGGTTACAATGGGGACCCCTTACAGCTAGCAAGTGGGTTACCATCCACTTCAAGTGGATGATAACTGCGACTCACTTAGCAACCACAAACTCCATTGCAAATGGACTTGCATACCACTGTCAGTTGCAAATAGGACTGGAAAAAGCCTTCATATTTAGGATTAGGAATAAAATCTCCCATATATTTTCATGATCACCTAATACATTTCGGAATAGGAAACAGATGTTTGCAACTCACACACAATAATTATGAGTTTATCAACTTGTACACAGTTTGGCACATCTGGCCCTAGGTTCTGACTCACGACACAAAAGGTGTCAAGTAAGTGTGAGATACTGGTTGCTACAGTCCAAGGTAGCCTGTTTCACATTAACATCCCAGTCGTTGAGGGTGGTGTGGGAAGAACAACCACCAATCCCATGTGAAATGCACACCCAGGAGTGTATTGAACGTACACCAAGTATGTGCCTTCACACACAAGACCTATGAATGGCTAGCAACACGTTGGACTTAGGCAAACATTGTGACATCCATGGACCCCACATGTCACAATGATATGACTTTTGCCAACATGACATACTATCAGTGAGGCATGTTTTACTACACACACAGAAGAGGTGGAACACCCATTCTCATGATTCAACAGAACACATAGGCCATTGCACTCAAGTCACACACACTCCTAGTTCAGCTTGTGTAAGTACATGCCCCCGGAAGATCCAACCTACAGTGTGCACAGTCCATCCTCAACTAGGAAGATGCACTTTTCATCACAGCCATGTGCCTAAGCTATATGGGAGAATGTCAGTCTGATATGCAGACTCAGTTCATGTCAAGTCCCCGACCAAGTCTTACTTTGACCAGTGTATTCTAAGTAACTCATCCCATTCCCCATTGCGGCCCAACTGTAATGTCCTACAGCCCCTCAATCTCAGAGATGGCTAGGTGTTGCTTAACAGAAACATAATTCCAATTTGATATCACACTAACACGACAATGGCAATGAACGGCCAGCGCATCACATCATGATTTCTCTTGAACACACAGTAGTCCATTTTGCGTCATTGGCAAATAAATATATCAAATAGCACTCAGGCAACACTCACTGTAGGTATCGGGGTCGTCGAAGTGTGCCACCTCTCCCACGGTGTAAGGCTCTGGTCCACCTGTAAAGCATGACAGGAAGAATGTACTCAGACTGGGTGGACTGACAAAATAATTCTGTTACAATGACACTGTGAGAATATGACATGGTAATGATACACTTTCACACATGCTCATACTGCATGGATGAGTTTGTATTCAACATTAACATTGGATGATTCTCCTGCTACAGTTACACACCCTACTACACACATGCAGTGGCCAGGACAGTCAGGTGTCGTCCAAGTTTACTCACAATAATTATGCCCCGACAATATTGTTATCCAAACATCTCAGCATGTGCATTCCAGAGAGACATCCAGACACTTGTTCCATGAGGACTGCATGACCACTCACAGTCAAACAGCCTATGTGGACATGTTCAACACACAGCAACCACACACACATGTGACATATCTGTGGAAAACATATCTGACTTCATGTGACGTGTATAAAACACACATGTATATCATCATCATGGGATTCAAATCAGATTTCGAGCGATGGGGTCTACATATGTAGGTATGTTGTTTCGACATGACTTACTCATTGCCCATTATGACATGTAGAGTACAAATAGAGCCATTAACGTGTTGCTTGTCTGACACAAATGCTACACTACATTACATACAGCTACAGCCATCTGGTATGTGTAGAACAACTGAGCCATCTGACTGCTAGCATAGGTCTACATACACATTGTGCAACACGTACACATTAGGGCACATATGTAAACATTAGTAAGGCAGCATTTGCATCATTGCATCACGCAGAGATGGGCCACACCTGCCAAATACAGATATATGTATTAAGTTTCTGCTGTTTGAGGGAGAAAAAGTGTAGCCAATTTGGGGATATCAATATATATTGACAAGGGCCTAAGGCCCGTATTTATACTTTTTTTAGCGCCACATTTGCGCCGCTTTTTGACGGCTAACGGCGCAAACCTACAAAATACAATGGTATTTTGCAAGTTTGCGCCGTTTTTGCGTCAAAAAACGACGCAAATGCGGCGCTAAAAAAAAGTATAAATACGGGCCTAGGTTTCCCTAGCATTACACATAGGCAGCTCCTTATCTAGCAGATTGGGTAACATTCATCACATGTTCACACACAGATTACTATCATGTCCATGTAATTGATTGCTACTCACCAACATGGCCACCAATCCTGACTCCCAGGTGGTCCAGCAGGTCCTGTTCCCTCGTGATCAGATCGGCCCAGCGGTGTTTCAACTGATGGACATTCCGCATGCTCCCATGGACCCGGACCATGTGATGGCGCACCTTCTCCCAGCGAATTTTCCGGGCCTCCGTGTGATACCCCTGTATCACACGGCCCCCAGCCTCCAGCATCAGCGGGAGGAAATGGCACACTAGCCAGATAAATCCCCCCAATTCATCTTCGCCCATCCTGGACAGGCGAGGCCTCCCTGACATTATGACTGATGACTAACAGAAAAAATAAAGTAGGAAATGGGGAAAGGTAGAGGTGTGAAGTTAAGAAAAGGAGAAAATAGCCCAACTAACCCCAATAACTACCCTACCCACAACAGACTCCCACAGACAATACAAACAAATACAGGAATGGACAAAACTAGACTTAACAGACTGAGACAATGATACACAACAATATTAGACTGAACAAAGTACAAAAGACAAGCTACACAGGACAACAAAGCAGTAATTCACAGGACAACACTCTTCACTGAACCACACAGTCTAGAAAAATCTGAGACTGCAAAGTGAAAGTGAAAGTCAACTTCCAATACAGATTTGGCAAACAGGATATCCTATTACATCACTTCCTGCATAAAATGGCCGCCGTTTTTTAATCCCGGTTTGCGTCGTATTTTCACGCATACATAATTTCGCGTCATTTTTATGACGCATAATATTGCACATGCTGCTGAGTGTAAAAAAATGATATGAATATTAATATTTATTTACTGTACGAGATGTCCTAAAATATGTGCATGTTGCGTCATTTTTTCCGACGCATACATGATGGGCGTCATATTTTATCCACCTACAGGAGTGCTAATGCTGCTGAGTGAAAAAATATGATATGAATATTAATATTTATTTACTGTACGAGATGTCCTAAAATATGTGCATGTTGCGTCATTTTTTCCGACGCATACATGATGGGCGTCATATTTTATCCACCTACAGGAGTGCTAATGCTGCTGAGTGAAAAAATATGATATGAATATTAAGAATCATTTACTGTACGAGGTGTACGAAAATATGTGCATGTTGCGTCATTTTTTTCGACGCATACATGATGGGCGTCATATTTTTGAAACGTACAGGAATGCACATGCTGCTGAGTCAAATCTGAAATATGATGTAACTTATATTTTGCTGTCTAAATCTGTGAAATTTTTGTATACATTCAGATTTGACTCTGCATTCTGTGCACTCATGTACGTGACCAAAATATGACACCCATGCTGTATGCGTAGAATTATGATCAAATCTTTTTGTTACGTCTTCATGTTTTTAACTTGGGGAAGGTGATTTGTCAGGGTCAAACGGGGCAATGTGATACACATTTGTGTTTGGATATGCCACATGTCCATTGTTGTATGTATGGCAGGCATTCACACAGTAATGGTGTGGATACGTTACATAATGTCTTTTCCATATTTGTCAACATATTTGTGGCAATTGCTGATGGCTGTTTGGAAATGATGGATGGGATACCATGATGGATTCCTTCTCCAAATTTGGTCCACACTTATGATGGTGATGCTTTTATCTGGAGTCCTAACAGGGAGTGCAATGGTCACTTACAGTTATTATGGGGCTAACCATGTCCTAGCCTCATTTTGTGTTTGTGCTTTGTGTTCTACTCTTGACATGTAGGCCACACATGTACCTTATGCATGTGTTTGGCTCACAAGTACAGGATTTGTGTATGTTTGTGGGACCGTAGAAGTGGACTTAGGCCCCCAGCACCCTAGGATTTGACCATCCTGATTAGTTACAGTATCCATGGCTTGGCTTAATATTTAATGGGAAACCTGCAGCAGCAGGCTAATGTAAGGCCATATGGTATGTATGACTGTTGACCATTCATTCATCTCATTAGCCCATTAGAAGTTTGCAGTAATGATGATTTTGAGCTGACATGCCTACCATTTCCCAATGACTATGTTTGGAAGACTCTGAGCGTTCCTGATGTTCTGGGGAATATTCTTTAGTGGGTGTCTGTGTCCCTTTCTGCATTAACTGGTTAAGTGGCATGTCACATTCTTCCTGCTAGGTTCAAACTGGGACCCGACTGTGATGGTCTACTTTCAATAATTTGGTTGATTGTATGACATATGTGTACATGTGTGTTGGTATGTGGATCCACTATCACCTGTCTGGGTGTATGTTGTCACTGTGACATCCAGGTCTCCTCCTGAGTTAGTGGCAGCTAATGTTGTCCCAATTGTGTTTTGCTCATATCACCCACTGGAGAGAAGCCATTGATGACATGGTGACGTACACATGGATGGTCCCACCCTGTCTCTGACCACATGTGATGTGACTTTCACATGATCTACTTTTTTTGTCTGGGTGCAAGACTGTCTCAGGTGTTTTGATGTAGCATGTGGATTTGCCACATTTGTACTCATGTGGGCCTCTGTGTATGGCAATGTATCATGTCACATCCTACCCTCTGTGCATACAATTGAAATGTTCTTTTTTGTTGTGATGATTGTTATGGCATTGTTGGTCAAGGAGACCACATTCTTCGTCAGCATTTTATAAGTAAAGGTGCTCAGTAATGCATGGACCAAAGCATGATATGGTGTTTGATATCTGTGTTTATTTACAATAGTGTAATACAGGTGATTATTATACATTAAGCAAAAAAATTATTTACAAGCTGCTGGCGCCTACGCTGTCCTGCTGCCGTGTTGGGTTGTCCCCCCTCCTGTTGCGGCCCAGCATCCTCCTCTTCGTCATCCTCAGGCATGCCTGGGTCCAGTTCAAGGAGGGGAATGTTCCTCTGGACACATATATTGTGCAATATGGCACAAGTGAGGATGATTTTGCACACCATCTCTGGGGAATAGAGTAGGCTCCCGCCAGTGATGTCAAGGCAGCGGAACCTAGACTTTAGGATCCCAAAGGTCCTCTCCACAATGCTGCGGGTCCTCTTGTGGGCGTCATTGTATGCCCGCTCTGCAGCAGTGATTGGGTTCCCGAATGGTGTCATCACCCAAGGCTGGATGCCATACCCCTGATCAGCTGAAAGAGAAAGAGAATGGATTGAATTAGATGTAGGAGGCAGTGTTGTACGGATCTTTGATGGCTGTAGTTGTCTTGTGTTGTCTGTGACTCTTTTGTGTACTAATGTTCCAACCTATGGTTGTTGTTGAAAAGTTTGCTTTGATATATTTTCCCTTGGCTGAGCAAGTGTTTGTTGGCTAACCGTTTGTCAGAAGGACTGTTTTTGTTGTTGCAGTAGAGTGTTCCCTCCATAGCATTGTGACTAGTGATACAGTTGTCTGTGTGTCCTCACTGGGGGTGTGATGTTAGTTCCATGCCGAGTTAAAACGTGAAAGTGTATTTGACACCTTCATGTGTATGAGCCCAGGCCATCCCATACCTTTTGACTTATGCATTGTATTAGTGTACAGGTTATTTTGAGACTTCCAATCTGTAAAGTGACATTTGGCCAACCACACTCATTGATGTCTTCACATTAGGCTGTGGATTAAATTCCAATGTGTGACAGGTTAAATGTTGACTTCTGACACATGGCTAGTGATGTGAGTACCTCAGTGTGTTCCTGGCTAGGTGTTGCTATTGTGGTATATGTGTTGTTTGTCCTAGAGGGTTTGTGTGCGGTGTGTGTATGGGTTTGTTTTTTGTCCTTACCAACAAGTAGTCCATTGCCATAGCGTCCATCCTGGAAGTGTTGGTTGATGGTGGAGTGACGGAAGATGAATGCGTCATGTACACTCCCAGGATATTTGGCCACGATGTTGGTGATCAGTCCTTGTTGATCGACTCTGGCCTGGACGTTGATTGAATGTGTGTGCTTCCTGTTGCGGTAGAGGTGTTCTGAATCAGCAGGTGGCACAAGGCGTACGTGTGTGCAGTCGATTGCACCAAGGACGTGCGGGAAGCCACTGATGGCGTAGAACCCCTGTTTAATTTCCTGCTGCTTCTGCAGTGTGTTAGGGAAGCAGATGTGGCGGGGTGTCAGGCGAATGATGGCATCCAGGACTTTAGGCAGGAATGCAGAGAATGATGGTTGGGATATTCCACCAACCAGGGCACCAGTTGTCTGAAAGGAGCCACTTGCCAGCAGGTGTAGTACGGCAAGCAGCTTTGTTTCAGTTGGGATAGTGCGGGGTGTCACTAAAGTGGGGGCCAACTGTTGTTCGATATTTGCCAGCAGCTGCTGAATGGCCTGCCAGTTCAACCGGTACCTCTGGATGATGTCCCGTTCCCTGAGGCCATGCAGGGTTGTTCTTGGGCGGAATATCCTGTCCTGCCTTCTGCGCTGTCTTTGGGGTCCCTGCTGTTGTTGTTGTAGCTGCTGTTGTTGCTGCAGGGCTCTGCGTCTACGTGCACGTTGAAGAAAAAGCACCTCCATAGCTCCCTGTTGCTGCTCTGCTGCTCTGTTGTTTGTTCTGTGTGTTCTGCTTAAGTACAGGTGTGTTTGCCCCATTTTAACGCCTGCCCTGACCCAGGCGTTAAAATTTCACGCTATTCGTGCTTTGCGTCACTTTTTTGCGCCTCCTACGGCCCGGGAGTCATTTTTGCCCGGAAGCATAAATACGACGCACCGCTGTATACGTGGGTTTTTGGACGGGAACGCCTACCCTGCATGTCATTAACGCAGGGCGGGGTGCCGCTTCCAAAAACTCACGCACATAGCGCCATTCCCCTTGTGCGCCGCATCGGGCGTCAGGGTATAAATATGGGGCATCGTTTGCGCTGAATGTGCGTCAAAATTTTTGACGCACATTCGGCGCAACCGGAGTATAAATATGGCCCACAGTGCCTTTATAGTGCCGCAACACTGCCAGCTTCAATCCACTGGAAACAGCTACTGTGGGAAGCAGCAGGGACATATTATAACACAAAAAAGTCAGTGCCAAACAGAGTTGAAAACTGACGAATTTGTAGCAGGCTTGCTACTAAGGCCTAGACAAAAACTGCTGATTTCGAAGCCGGAGAACACGGCTCGAATCTTGGCGCCCGCCCCACATCCTGTAAATACTTAATTCCCCCTTGCATCCAAAAATAAGTGTCCTTGGTTAATGTAAAGAGTAATCACATACTGCGATTTAACACCTTTATGTCGCTCCATAAAAGTGCCAAAAAAATACCGTTGTGAATCACCTTGTGATCAATCAAAAGCGTTTAACATGGAGTAGGGTGTGTGCGAAGTGGCCGCTGTTCTGACACACAGCAGGGGCAATCTAAAACAAGCATTTGAACTGCAATGGGTCTAGGGTTAGCTGGAGTGAGAGCTTTTAGCGTTTTCTTACCACACAAATTGAAAATAAAAGGTAAAACAGTTGCCATCAGAGGCCGGTTCAAAGCGCCGCCCTGAGCTCGCTGTGACAGACAAAAGAAACAAGCATTTGCAATGCAAGAACAGAAAATAGCAAGGGAGATTAAGGAATGGAATAAACAAAGTCACACATGACAGCAGATCAAAACAAGCATTTGCAATGCAATGGGTCTCACGTTTACTCGGCTATTAGCGTTGTAAACTCCTAACCAGACTTTTCTTGCCACATAAATTAAAAAGTAAAACAGTTTCACATAAGCAGCCAACTGCCGCCATGGGCACAAAGCAAACACACAAAAGGAAACAGAACTTTGCTTGCAGCTTTTGTAGCCCAGGGCATATCTAAGGTTCTTGGGTACTACTACAGGCGCTCCGTCCTATTGTTTGTTGCCAAAAATAGCTATACTTTTGTTTCATTGGGGCACCTATGGACCTGGGCCCCATTGCTAACCTTTCCCTACTGAGCCATGGATATGGATAGCTAGGCCCTGTCTGTGTCTTACCTCTATTAACAGGAGATTTCTAGGTAATAGCAATCGGGGCTAGCTTGCGCTGGAAATTTATGTTCATTGCTACCATTGGTAGCATATGCTATTGATATGCTGTCCTAGGTTGGTGTATAACAAAAACCTATAACATACTAGTGTATATGTCCTGATTATGCGCTAACTCCTAGAGCTTACAATTAATTGGCTGTGGCTTCGGTAGGAATGATTGGCCATCCCAATACGACCCTTTTTCTGGAATGGTAGCTAAGGATTCCAAATGACTCCATGTCACCAAGGATTCACTGCTCCAGTCATAGATTTTGACTTTGCAACGCGTTGCATTCTGGGAATTGTAGTTCAGATTGTCTTCAGAGCATCCATTTTAACTAAGACATCTGAAAACAATGATCTCTGAACTTTAAAAACTTTGTTTTGTAAAAGAAAATCTAAGGACGGGTCATTGTGCCATCCATGCCATTTATGATATGGTAGTATCAAATACCATGTTACTTTGTTCCAGGCGATAATTTGAAATCATCTCTGATTCCTATGGAACCTCAAAAAAGATCACGTCATTGCTTAACTAAAATGGGCATTTTTTTGTTTTACATTGCACAGAACCTAGCAAATGTGCACAAGTAACCAGGCCATTAAAAAACGCATACACAGAGGCATTTGCACTGACAAACGAATGAACAAATAAACAGGCCCGGTGAGTGCATAATATATTGGTTCTTGCGCAACTATGATGAACATATACAAGAATGCCGCAAAATCACCTTGACCCATTCAAATCAATCAATATAAATATTATCCAACTAGTACAAGCAGTTTGATGCTCCACAAAAAACAAAGAGAAATTAATTGGGAATGAAAGCACTTGTTGCTAAATTTGACCACTAGATGGCAATAACAAAATGCGCATGAGAAAACCTCGAACGTATTTGAAACTTTTAGAAATTTTAGAAACTTAATAAAACGAGATCGTGCTGCGAAAAAAGATAAAAAGTAGTCCACAAACTGGACGGAAAACAACGAGCCTCGTATGTTTTCAGTACTTCGTCACTGCGCTCGAGGAGGGCTAACCACCAGAAAAGACATGACGTATGCATGCCTTCCACTAATGAAAGCAAGCAGATTTTAAAAGGCAAGCCCACAAACCAATGAAAGACACTGACATAACACGCACAAGCGCATACTTTGCAGGCTCGACCCTAATAAGTAATAGACCAGAGCCCTGTTAACAGAAACAGACTGGAGCCACTGAAACATCCAGGACTCTGGTCAAATGCTATTAGCCTAAGAAAAAAGTAATCCCTAAGCACATGCTACATAGGCACAAGTGGAAGGGTACAAGTACTAGGGCCATGCTCCAGGGGAGTGTACAACTGTGAAAAAGGTGGGACAAAGGGCAAGGATTGACCACTAGCAAGCAAGGACTTTTAAAGGACACTGAAACAAACCAGTGAAAAAGCAGAGACCCCACAAAGAAGTATAGAAGTATATACTAAAGTGTATACAAGATGTCTTGAATGCTCGACCTAAAAACAACCAAGCAAACACACAATAGTAGAAAGTGATAATTATTATTTGCTGGCACAGACACAGATCAATCAGGACGAAGCAATGCAGAGATTCAGTCAACAGTAGCAATCCAATAATACCATAGCAAATCGAGCATCAGGAGACCCAAAATCAAACAGTGGCATCATAGTACATTTAGCATAGAGTAGGAACATGCAGCATGGGCAGTGGTGGCCCGTCCTTTAGGGTGGAGGGGCCACGCCCCCCCACCTTTTGCCCCCCATGAAGAGTGTCTGTCAGGCTGAACAAAGGTCAGCCTGACAGACACTCTTCATGTTCAGGTCAGGCAGCCAGGAGCAGACATGCACGATTTGCGCAGACTCCTGGCTGCCTGAGCTGAACTTTGCTGGGCTGAGGAGATCACAGCTCCTATGGGCGTAACCTCCTCTACCCAGCAAAGGTGCCTCGAGGCCCTCCACTGGGTGAAGAGGAAAGCGTCACCAATTGACACTCTCCCTGGGCACTTCAGTTTAAGCCCTGAATTGCCCAGGGCGAGTGTCAATCAGTGACACTTCGTCACAGAGTGGGGTGGGGTCATAAGTCTCACTGACCCCATCCCACTCTGTGACAAGGCTGGGACTGCTGCCTTCCCTCATTGGCTGACATAAGGCAGCAGTCCCAACCCTCCTGGGACCTGGAGGCCGAAGGTAAGTGTGTGTGTGATGTTTCAAATTGAATGTTTGGTGCGTGCATTCATGTTTGAATGGTATGAATGTTGTTAATGGAGGTGCGTGCGTGCATGTGTGAAAGAATGAGTGTGTATGATGTTTTAAAATGAATGTTTGGTGCGGTCGTGCATGTTTGAATGGTATGAGTGTTGTTAATGGATGTGCGTGCGTGCGTGTCTGTCTGTGAAAGAATAAGTGTGTGTGTGTGTGTGCCCTACCCGCCCCCTCCCTCCTAAAGCTGCCGGCCACCACTGAGCATGGGAGGTCCTTCATTTCGCCTCATCAAGAAGTGATCCATCCTCGGTGTAATTAAGAGACAAGGTTGCTCTTCGTGACAGCGGGTGTTTCTTCAGAAAAGCAAGTGCAGCAGCAGACTCAGTAAAAATCCAATGCTTCCCCTTCCAGGAGAAGCACAATGTATTGCAAGTGGTCCACTCCTTGCAGGTATTGGTATGAGCCCACCTAACTGCTCTCCAGGTGACATTGCGCAAGTGGGGGGAATAGATCAGCAAGAGCTCAGCACTTCGTAGGGCAAGTGCAGAGGCAGCAGCCGTAAAAACAGCCACGAGGGAGTGAGCTTATGCCAGTTGGGAAGCATACAGTTAAAAAAACACCACATTTACTGGGCTGGATAAGGGGGATGAAATCAATCAGGGCACCTCCGTGTGTCAGCGATAATTGCAGCGGGCCTTCAGTTCGCCTGATAGCTGTGTGACACGCCTTATACTGAGGAGGAGAATACAGGATGCTCAGGCCGCGACTAGGCCCCAGCGGCACGTGTGTGCTGATAAGTACAGCCTGCATTCTAGGCTGGTGCACCACTGCCCAAGACTCCAGAGTCCAATCTCAGAAGTCCCCGCCAAGGTGAGTGTGGCTTGCCACTCTCACACGCGAGGGCATAGGCAGCCACACACATCAGGAGCTGCAAATCACGGGCAGCAGAGGCCAACCTGGGAGGGCTTTCTCTGGCTCTCACCTGCCAGGCCCTGTGGCGGGAGACAGCCACACTCGCTGAGTGCAAAACTGTTGGCAGGAAGTCCATGGACTGATGCAGTGGATTGTGGGCATCTGAGCGTTGGATATTGAAGGATGTTTGCTGCACCCGACAGAGCCATGTTAAAAAAACCATCTTGGCTCAGTTCTAAGACATGCCCTCCAACCACCTGGTGCCAGCTTTAAAGTTCTGGAATTTCCCCCAACAGAAGTGTTGGACATTTCCTGCCTCCCTGGCCTGCTCCCAAGAGCCAGCCCTTCCATGGTGTGGCTGTCCAGCAGGAATACACAAAAGCCACTGCTAAGTACACCTAGTTAAGTGACCCAGGAAACAGTCATGCAGGCACCAAATGGTTGAGAGAAGAAAATGTCAACTTTTTCAAAAGTGGCATTTTCATAATTGTGACTTAAATTTCAACTTTTCCATTAAAACCTATTTTAAATAACAATTCATTAGACACTAAACATGAAGTTATAACTTACTAAATGTAATAACACAACCTAATGTTATCCCATTGGAGAGGCAGTCCTCACAAAAGTGAAAAAAATAATTTGTGAGTTTTTCACTACCAGAACATGTAAACTTAAAAGTACATGTCCAACATTTTAAATGCAATGCGCCCTGCCCTATGGGCTGTTTAATCCTACCTTAGGGGTGACTTACATTTAATAAAAAGAGTTTTGGGCTGGGCAAAAGGGTTATTTTGCCAAGGCGAATTGGCAGTTATAAATGCACACAGGCTGCAATGGCAGGCCTGAGACATGTTTAAAAAGGCTAGTTAAGTGGGTGGCACAATAGGTGCAGCAGGTCCACTTCTAGCATTTATGTTCAGGCACTGGGTACATATAGGACCACTTTAGTAGGGACTTATAATTATAGTCAAATTGGTCACAATTGTACTATGTTTAAAGGAGAGAGCTCAAGCATTTTCACACTGGTTAGCAGTACAGAGTTGTAAGGCCAACAAGAACAAATCCAGCAAAACAAGAGGGGTGAAGGCAAGAGGAGTGGAAGAAGCCAGACAATATTGTCTATAAGGGTCATACACATGGAATGAGAATGGAAAATTGAGGAAAATGTTTACGTCTGCTAAGTAAGACACAGGGCTGTCTGTTTTAAAAAAGATGAATGCTCTGTACCTTTCTTGTTAACTCATAGACTACAAGCTTCAAGCCACTGCTGGGGTATAGTTTCTGGCTGGGCTCCCTGAAGCAGATGACTTCAGGGGCTGCTGAGCTTCCTAAATGAAAGAGAATGCAGGATCCCTAGTTATCAACTCTCAAGGTACTCAGCCCACAAATGGTTTGGGCATCCCTTAACCAACTGTGGTTCTCTGGATACAAATGGGCGAGCAGTCGAGGGCTTAAAAGAGAAAGTACATGAGGTAAGTCTAAGTACAGTGCAGCTCAGTTCTATCAGTCAAAAAAAACATATGCCTCCCCCTCGCTTATGAATTTCAACAGCCCCCAAACCACTTTGCAGATCTTTACAATTGTGAGGACCACTAGGATTTTGTGGCAAGGTTATCCAAATTATGTGGCAAAAGAGCAAATGTATGCAGCACATTCCCTAGCAGTATTATTTTTAGCCATGTGAGTAAAAACCACATTTTTAATACAGTATGTAAATTAAGTAAAGTGAGTGACCAAAAACTGTGCGAAAGATGTTGTAAATCAATATTTATGTGGTAAAGAGGTGCAGCCACAGGATTGCTTAAATCAACTTGCCATCTCCATTGTTTATTGTTTTATCAACAATGTATTCATGAAAAGTAAACCTGATATGCCTGACTCACAAAGGTAAATGTAGACTTTTGGTCTAAGTTTAGACAAAAAGTCTAAATTTACAATGTTTTAGTATTCACAAAGGTAAGTTACGAGTATTATCTTTACGTCCGAGCTCAGGGCAGATGATTTTCACTCGGGGCGGATCATCTGACCTTGGCCGGAGGAGATAATCCTTCATACTGAAACACCTGTGTCAGTGCCTACCATCCCCTCACCCAGCTATAGCTGAAACTCTTTCGCCCACACCCAATCCCAGCCTTGCTTCACATCCTATAAGACCTTTCAACATGTCACTGAATGTGTTTGTTGGTTTGGCCCTTACTAAGCGACAGGATGATTTGAGGAGAAGGAGGAGGAGAGCAGAGAGGCTCTTCAGAGAAAGGATAAACCTCTTTGGGATGTCCAGCAAAAATGTCATGGCCAGATGCTGTTTTCCCACTGATATCATCATGGAGATGGTTTGTGAGTGGGAGCATGATCTGAACTCTGTGACCTGCTGCTCCCACGCCATCCCAGCCTATGTCAAGATCATAGCAGCCCTCCATTTTTTTGCTATGGGGTCATTCTAGAGGGTCTCCCATGACCTTGTGGCCATCTCCCAGGCAACCCAGTCCTGATGCCTGCATCAAGTACTGAGCTGCACCAATAGGAGAGCCCATCTCCACATACAAATGCCCCATACACTGGCTAGAATGCAAAGGTTAGCTAGGGATTTCTACCTCATGTTCCGCGTCCCAAGTGTACTGGGTGCAATTGATTGCACTCATGTGGCTCTTCAGCCACCACACCACAATGCACAAATCATTTGCAACAGACACTGCTGGTACCCCATCAATGTGCAAGGTGTCTGTGATGCCAGTGGTAGCTTTATTGATGTGCATGCAGTGTTCCCAGGCAGTACCCAAGGCAGCTATGTATTCCGCAGGTCACCTCTTGCCTGGCGAATGGCAGCGGGAGACTTTGGCAACATGTGACTACTGGGTAAGTACCAAGCACCAAACAAGTATGATATGTATAATTGTGTTTTAATATGCACAATCATTATACAACACTAATTCTCATACCTCATACATCCCCACAAACAGACACAGCATGGACCATTTCATACATCACGTACTATACAAATGCACGAGGGACATTTACAAATATTACTCCATTTCCCTCCTCATGTGATGCTGCCTATGCATTCTCCCCTCATCTCATCACACCATACAGATGTGCAACCACTGTACCACAACAGAGGTACAATAGGGCACCCAGACGTAAACGAGCCATCATTGAGTGCAGTTTTATTCTCCTGAAGTCAAGATTCAGATGTCATGACCGTCTGTGGTGGGGGTGGGGGAGTGTGGGTGTTTCTGTACTCCCCTCAAGTTGTGTGTAAGATTATAGTAGCATTAAATCATGGCTTACACATACCTCTGGACCCTCATCTAGGTCTGAATTTGGGCAACCAGGCCTTTGTACAATACAGAAGGTAGGGTATGCAAGTGCATGACCAGCTGGTTGACACTTTTTTCACCTGAACAACATGTTGAGTCATGGTGTTCATGTGGTTTGCAATCTGTTGTCAATGGTGATGGTTGGACTTTTGACACTCTGTCCACATATTCCAGCCTGAGACTACTTTGTACGTCATACATGATGTCTGTAAACAACAGCCACTGCCAAGAGTAAAGTAATTGGCCATGCAATATGTTATGTGCACATGTCAGGGATTAGAGTGGACAACATCTCTTAGGGCATCATTGTCCTTGTGGGTTTAAGGTCTGCATGTGTGAGAAGTCCCTGGACAGTTTCTCAAGAAAGGTCTGATTCACAAAGGGCTTCTGCACTCAGGGTGAAGGTGCCACATCAGAGGGTTAATTCCTGCACCCAAGGGGAAATTGGTACTACGAGATGTCAGTGTTGAGATTCTGCAGAGACTTCCCCACAACTGCGTGGCCTCTGTCATTAGGGCAGAGCCCCTTTGTGAACCAGGCCCCTTGTATGTGTGTGGCAAATCATGTGTCGATGTAGACATATGTCTGTCACATGTACACCATGGGACAAGTGGACCAGTGTAGAGACATGGATAGTCCATGCTCATAGCTACCATGTTTGGCAGCTGCTCATGGGATGTGCCACTCCAGGCCTATGGGTAACTATGGTAGAATCTGGGAATTGTATTTATGTTTTACTATGTAATGACAAAGATTACAAGACCTAGAATTCATCATGATCATCTGGCCTGGATCAGCACATCATGAATGGACCTGTGAAACATGGCAGTCCAGTGTGATCAGTAACGGTCTTCCTTATTAATCAGACTAATGCCTACTGGTCACATTCAAAATGGTAAGCCATTTTGTATTGTGTGTAGTGCAGAAAGCATCACACATGCAGGTCTAATGAACCCTTATGATGGCATGTCACTGTCTCCTCTCAACTCAACAGGTACCTGTTGAGATATATGACATGGAGTGACTGCCACTATCTCAGCAGGTAATGTTATTTTAACATGCACATACCCTGCTCTAATGGTACATCTAGGACTATCACAGGTAAAAAGACACTACCCAGCAGCATGCAGTGAATAAACTTTGTTGGCCGTATTCTATAAAGTGCCCCAGGTACGCAATGTGAATGCGTACCTGCTCTGTGCACCCCTAAGGCACTTCTGTTGTACTTAAAAGGTAGGAGACACTTGTGCTGCCCTTTCTGTAATACAGATAGGGCTGGTGTACAAATAGCGCCCAAACTAACACCACCGGGTGTCCACTCATTAGCATGGGGGCAAAGCCCATGCTAATGATGGAATTACTTTGCCACTGCAGCCATGCCACATATTATATGCGTTGGGGAGAAAGGTGGTCCTACAGACACCACAGACATACCTTTGTGGGTTGGGGTAGTCACTCACTGCACCTGCCTGCAAGGGTATCTCTAATCTCCCTCAAATATGCACGCAGGTTGACATCTGCCCTGTGCTACACAGAGCAGCTGCTTTAAGACAGCGCCTTTTTTTCACTTGACTGAGCCACCCCCAGGGCAGCATGAGTGTGTAGCTGCCCTGGGGGAACTGTATTCAATGTAATTGGGCCCACTTTCCTGCCCTGCACCTTTGTAAAGCTCAGTCATGGTGCAAAGAGACAAAGGGGGTCATTACAACATTGGCGGTATAAGGCGCTTACTGCCGTGCAGAAGACCGCCAATACACCGCCGCGGCCGCGGTAGACCGCCACAGCTATTATGACACACATCACGGAATCCGGCGAAATTCAGACACCCACACAATACCGCCACACCAAAGGTCAGCGAGAAACTGGCGGAAACACATCCTCCACCTCCACGCCAACAGAAACACGCCCATGCCATTACGACCCACGAATCCATGCAGCGGTCTTTCAACCGCAGTATTCCATTGGCGGTACACATCGCTGTGCTCAAAACACACACACATTTCCAAAACACCGCCACATTGGACAATTTGAAATACACACACCTGACACACATACACACACCACTCCCACACACCTAATACTATATAAAACACACACCCTCATCACCCACAAACCCCTACTACCAAAACTTCAGAGAGAAGGCCAGAGAGACAGCACAGAACAAAAAACCCCATCACACAGAGGCACACAACACCATCATCCACGCAACATCCAAGCACAAAACACCACATACCACTACACTCACCACACTCATCAACACATACACCACCCCACACATCACCTACACCACCCCATGTCACGCCAAAGACACCCCCGCTTCTCCGAGGAGGAGCTCAGGGTCATGGTGGAGGAAATCATCCGGGTATAGCCACAGTTATTTGGCTCACAGGTACAGCACACATCCATAGCCAGGAAGATGGAGCTAAGGCAAAGAATAATGGACAGGGCCAAAGCTGTGGGACAGCACCCAAGAAATAGGGAGGACATCAGGAAGAGGTGGAACGACCTACGGGGGAAGGTGCGTTCCACGGTATCCAGGCACCACATTGCGGTACAGCGGACTGGCGGCGGACCCCCACCTCCTCCCCCACAACTAACAACATGGGAGGAACAAGTCTTGTCCATCTTGCATCCTGAGGGCCTCGGAGGAGTCGTTGGAGGAACGGACACTGGTAAGTCTAATCTTAACCATCATACCCCCCACCCTACCTGCATGATATCACACACCCCCACCATCACACCCTACCCTATCACCCCAAATCCTCACCTATCTACCCATGACACCAACCACCCATCACAACCCCAAGACCTGCATGACATAACTAAGCATGGACACCCATCACCAAAGCATGCCCACTGCACAGACCCACAACACCCTCCAACCATCAGCACACAAGCCCCCACACAGGAATGCCTGCACTGGGGTTCACGAACACCCAACCATTGCACTCCATGAAACACACACATGCAATAATCATGTACTTATACCCCCGCAGGAACCCGAAGGAACGTCACCACACCAGAGGGTCCAGACAACACCACTCCACCCCCAGAAGAGGCCCACAGTGACGACAGCAGCTCTGCCCCACTGGATCTTGATGACCAGGCCGGACCATCGTGGGCCTCAGGACAGTCGGTTCCCCTTGTCCAGCCACAGCCCAACACCGAGCTTACACCCTCGTAACATCAGCACAGCACCCACCCAGCGGGCCCAAACCTCCCTACCCAGGACAGGTCAATCAGCGGTGTGTCCACCACTACAGGGCACCCAGGCGAACCCACCACTCCAACAACAACAGGGACCTGGGGGCAGTGGTAGTGGGCACACGGTCCAGGGGATGGAGGCACAGGAACACAGGGGAACTGGGAGGGCTGCTGTGCGACAGAGGGAGGACAGGCCAAGGGAACCAACTCTCAACGAGGCCCTCTCCTCCATCATGGGAGCATACCACCACTCCCAGGAGACGATGGTGATGGTCCTGGACAAGTTGCAGGAGACCCTGCGTCTGCAGGATGAACAATATTTGGGGTTCAGGGAGGAGCTCAGGACCATCGGCTCCGCCCTGGGCACCATCGTAGGGGTGCTGACGGACATTCAAAAGACATTGAGGGACACCGTGGCACTCCAAGGGGCCCCTGACACTAGCCAGGACGATGAAATGCCCACCACCTCCGCCGGCGCTAGTGGACAGGATGCCCCGCCACAGGACCAACACACCAGCACCCCATCCCCTGCAGAAGGACAACCACCACGCAAGCGGGCCCTGAGATCCAGGAACAGGACAGAGCAAGATGGCAAGACCTCCGCCAGGAAATAAGACCACCCTGATTGTCCCCTCATTGTCCCACTTTGTTACCCTGTCCAAATCGAAACTGACTTAGCTCCACTTCCAATGCCCAGATGTGCAATGTACCTGTGAGACTAATAGACTGGACTCTGCCATGGACATTCCTCCACCATCACCCATCACCAGTTTACAACCCCCCTTCATTTTTTGAGCACTTAAATAAACACCCTTGAAACACTAAAAACAAATGGAGTCAGTCTATGATTTGTAAATCTGTATTATAAATTACAGTTTCATAATGGGTTACCCATTGGAAGGCTAACATACCTATGTCACACATCACAAGCCCTTCAAGGATGCAAACAGTTGACACGTAGGTTACCACACTTGTGAAACTGAAATGGAAGGGTACAACTCAATTAACAAATAGTGAGTGAAATGTAGGTACAGGATAGAGGTAGATGTGTGAAAGTTAATGTAATGGTAAAAATGAAAATGTTCTCACCTGTGTGTCACTGGAAATATTGCTGTATGACTGACTCCCTGTTGTCGTTTTCGTCTTCCTCAGCTTCATCCTCATCACTGTCCACAGGCTCCACAGACTCCACAGCTGCCACAACACCGTCATCTGGATCATCCTCCTGCAGAAAAGGCACCTGGCGTCGCAATGCCAAGTTATGGAGCATGGAGCAGGCGATGATAATGTTGCACACCTTCTTCGGTGAGTAGAATAGGGACCCACCTGTCATATGGAGGCACCGGAACCTGGCCTTAAGGAGGCCGAAGGTGCGTTCGATAACCCTCCTAGTCCACCCATGGGCCTCATTGTAGCGTTCCTCTGCCCTGGTCCTGGGATTCCTCACTGGGGTCAATAGCCAGGAAAGGTTGGGGTAACCAGAGTCCCCCAATAGCCATACACGGTGCCTCTGGAGTTCACCCATCATATCAGGGATGCTGCTATTCCGCAGGATGTAGGCGTCATGCACTGAGCCAGGGAACATAGCATTTACCTGCGAGATGTACTGGTCTGCCAAACAGACCATCTGGACATTCATTGAATGATAACTCTTCCTGTTCCTGTACACCTGTTCAGTCCTGCGGGGGGGACCAGAGCTACATGGGTCCCATCAATGGCACCTATGACGTTGGGGATATGTCCAAGGGCATAGAAGTCACCTTTCACTGTAGGCAAATCCTCCACCTGAGGGAATATGATGTATCTCCTTACGTTTTTCAGCAGGGCAGACAACACTCTGGACAACACGTTAGAAAACATAGGCTGGGACATCCCTGATGCCATGGCCACTGTTGTTTGAAATGACCCACTTGCAAGGAAATGGAGCACTGACAGCACCTGCACGTCAGGGGGGATTCCAGTCGGATGGCGGGTTTGGTGACATCAGGTCTGGCTCCAACTGGGTACATAGTTCCTGGATTGTAGCACGGTCAAACCGGTAGGTCACGATTAAATGTCTCTCTTCCATTGTCAACAGGTCCACCAGCGGTCGGTACACCGGAGGATTCCGCCATCTTCTCATATGTCCCAGCTGACGGTGCCTAAGAAGGACAACAGCGAAGAACCAGTCACTATTCCTCCAGGTATGTACCCACAGTTACACACACGACTACAGCAGACACAAAACCCTTCCTGTATGTGTGTTGAGTGTAGGCCTCAGTATGTGTGAGACAGTTGGAAATGAATCCATGTGGGCCCCTGAAATGGCGGCTGCCTGACCTCTAAACTGGGACAATGGGATTGTGTGGTAACAGCGCTGGCGTTGCACACAGTCGCGGTAGGCGGTCGTAGACCGTGGCACAATGCTGCATTGGTTAACATTGGACCCTATGGGTCCCAGAAGCCAATGAACAGGTGCGCCGGCGGTGATGATGCGCCCCGCCGCGGACGTCACCGCCGCGGATATCACCACCATTTTCTATCTGTTCAATCACTATATACCTGACCTTCGACAGGAGAGGACCTACACTGCTAGTGCTGCTGTGACCTTGGTCTTGAAGCGACGATGGCTGCTGCATCTGGGGAAAGGGCCCCTGCCTTCACTGCACAAGAGTTGGAGAAACTTGTGGATGGGGTCCTCCCCCAGTACATGCTACTCTACGGTCCTCCAGACCAACAGGTTAGTACACAGGGAGCACGTTGTAGGGGCTAGGCCTGGGTGGACAGGGCTGGGTGGAAGAGGGAAGGGGGCAGAAGTCATACTACAGTAAAGCATGGGAATAAATGGGCCACATGGTCAGAGTAGGGAGGGGGCCACTCACATTGATGATGCTGTTGGTAATGACTGTTCCTCTTTCCTTGTGCATGTCATGTAGGTCAGCGCCCACCAGACGAGGGACATTTGGCGTGCCATCGCCAAGGAGGTCCGGACCCTGGGGGCCCACCAGAGACGGGGCACCCACTGCCGTAAGAGATGGGAGGACATTCGCCGCTGCAGCAAGAAGATGGCGGAGGCTCAGCTGGGGATGGACTCCCAACTTGGGAGGGGTGCCCGTCGTACCATGACCCCCCTGATGTTCCGGATCCTGGCGGTGGCCTACCCGGAGTTGGATGGGTGCTTAAGGACATCACAGCAGACACAAGGGGGTGAGTACACTCTCATTCTGCGGACTTTGCGTGCAGTGGAGGTGTCTGGGTGGGGGAGGTGGGCTCTGGGTGTCCCTAGGCCAGGGCGAGTTAGGTAGGCAAGGCCCCTCCGTAATGTAGGCCATGTGGCACTCTACCCCACCTCAGTAAATTATCAAGTTGAGGTATAGTTGCCCCTGTGGCATCCATGTGTGCAGATTTCCACCAATGCCATGTAGGCCATATCCCAGAAATTGCATGTGCAGAGGGCAGGAGCGCGGAGTTGTGCATGGGGCTGCTGCGTCTGTCTTGTCTGCCAACGGTAGCGGTATGCCATGCACTAAAACTCTCTTTGTTCTGTCTCCCCCCCTTTTCCGGCTCTCCCTGTCCTTTTGTACATCAGCATCAACAGGCGGAGGTACAGTGGCACCGGAGCATGAGGGAGCTGCATCCCACATGGCCATGGAGGGCCACACCACAGACTCTGAATACACCAGTGGGACGGAGGGCGAGAGGAGCTTCACGTCGGCCACCGGATCACCAACCAGCGACACAGACGTGTCCGCCGATGTGAGCACCCCTGTGGTGGCGACACCATCTGTGCGCCCCACTTCTACAGGTACAGCCGCCACCCCCCCTACCAGCACCGCCCTCCCAGCAGCCCCTCAGCGTTCGCCCGTGCCCGCTCACCCAGGAGGGTGGGCATCACCTTCGCCCCAGGCACCTCAGGCCCTGCCCCAGTCACCCCTGCTGCCCTCAGTGAGGAGGCCATTGACATCCTCAGGTAACTCACTGTTGGGCAGTCTACCATTGTGAATGCCATCCAGGGTGTAGAAAGGGCGTTGCAACACGGTAATGCATTCCTGGAGGGCATTCATTCTGGTCAGGCTGTCCTTCAGCGAACCCTGCAATCTCTGGCCTCAGCACTGATGGCAGTAATTGTCCCTGTGTCCAGCCTCCCCCCTCCAACTTCCTCCACCCAGACCCAATCCCCTGTACCCCAGCCCATCCCAAGCACACCTACAGACCAGCATGCACACAAGTCAACACCCAAAAGTAGCTCAGGCAAACATAGGCACCACACATCCCACAGGCACTCACACAAGCATCACACCCATACAGACACAGCAACATCCACTGTCTCCACTGTGCCCCCCTCCTCCTCTTCTCCCTCCTCCCTCCCAGTCTCGTCTACACACAGACCTGCATGCACCACATCTACAGGCACTAGGACTCGCACCAGGACACCCAGCACCACACGCCGCTCACCTGCACTCACCACCTCCACTGCCATTTACACGTCCCCTGTGTCCTCTCCCAGTGTGTCTGTGACGCCCCCTCCCAAAGTACCCAAACGCCGGCAATCACTCACCCAACATCCATCCACCTCACGACAGCCTCCAGTACCTGCCTCTGCACCCAAAACAGCTAAAGTGACACCTCCTACAACCACCTCCTCTTCCTCCACTCCCAGACCCCCTCCAGCTACCCATCCCAGTGTTCGTCAGAAACTGTCCCTCTGTCAAATTGACCTTTTTGCCCCCACCCCCCCTCCAATTCATCAGTCCTGTCGTAGCGCCTCAGCCAAAAAGCCACCAGTACTAGTGGTGCGTGTTCCAGGTTTTTGGAGTGCACCGTCCACCAGGGCAGGCAGTAGGACCCGGAGCCAAGGCACTGGCAGCCCACCCCCTGTAAAGGCTCCGAAATTGGAGAGTGGAAGACGGGACCGTGTCAAGACTCCTGTTGGGACAGCAAGTGAAATGGGATCGAAGGCGATTGGTGAGTCAGCTGTAACTCCAAAAAAGGTGGGGAAGGTCCCGAGGAAGTCTGCCCAGCCTGTTGTGAGAGTCACGGCGGAGAAGTGCGCCATCATTTCCGGCGGTCCAGACACAACCGCCAGCACCGTCGTCACTGGTCCAGAGCCCACCGCCAGAGTCAGTGCCCAGGAGGGCCCAAGTATCGTAGTGGGTCCAGAGCCCACCGCCAGAGTCAGTGCCCAGGAGGGCCCAAGTATCGTAATGGGTCCAGTGCCCACCGCCAGAGTCAGTGCCCAGGAGGGCCCAAGTATCGTAACGGGTCCAGAGCCCACCGCCAGAGTCAGTGCCCAGGAGGGCCCAAGTATCATCACTGGTCCAGAGACCACCGCACAAGACACAGCCCAGGCGGGGCCAGGATGCCACAGCCCCGCTGGGCAATGATGGAACGTCATGCCACACACCAATGTCCAGTATGGAGATCGTCATGCCACACACCAATGTCCAGTGTGGAGATCGTCATGCCACACACCAATGTCCAGTGTGGAGATCGTCATGCCACACACCAATGTCCGTATCAGAACCGCCATAGCAAAGCACCGCTGAACAGGGCAAAGACCGCCATGGCAAAGCACCGCTGAACAGTCCAGAGACCGCCATGGCAAAGGACCGCTGAACAGTCCAGAGACCGCTATGGCAAAGCACCGCTGAACAGTCCAGAGACCGCCATGGCAAAGCACCGCTGAACAGGGCAAAGACCGTCATGGCAAAGCACCGCTGAACAGGGCAAAGACCGCCATGTCAAAGCACCGCTGAACAGTCCAGAGACCGCCATGGCAAAGCACCGCTGAACAGTCCAGAACCGCCATGGCAAAGCACCGCTGAACAGTCCAGAGACGGCCATGGCAAAGCACCGCTGAACAGGGCAAAGACCGCCATGTCAAAGCACAGCTGAACAGTCCAGAGACCACCATGGCAAAGCACCGCTGAACAGTCCAGAACCGCCATGGCAAAGCACTGCTGAACAGTCCCCCTGAGGTGCCTGTAGTGTTTCTATCTGATGCCCCGGCAGTGTTCTCTCGGATTTTGGTCAGGTATCTATTGTGGGCCTCGCTCATGCATTTTTGGACTGTTTGTGCACAGACATTGTTGTGTACATATCTGCAATACTTCTCGGATTATTTATGTAAATATGAGTGATTTTGGAATACATATATTTGTATATTTTTGTATGACATGTATATTGGCACATTATAATGTTTGCCCGAAATTCGCATTGTCTTTGCATTCTTCCGGGGGGATTGTGGGTTGTTACTGTTCTTTTTGTGACTGCATTGGTGTGTATGTTGAGATATGCGAGGGTGGGGGTGTTTGGTGGGTGTCCCCCTAATTTTTGCCTCCCCTCTCCCCTGTGTCGTAGGTGCAGTACTCACCAGTATCTTCTGCGCCTACGTCGCTGTTGGTCGTGAAGGAGCAGAAAGACAAGGGCAGGTAGTATTTGGAGTTCCGGCTCCATGGAGTCGTCGTTCCTCGTGGGATGTGTAGAAGGCGAGCATTTTCCCATAGCAAAAGCTGTTTCTGCCGTGTTTTTATCCACGGTGAATCTGCCCCAGAAAAGGTGGCGGATTGGCCTGTTGTGATACTGTGGGTGGTACATTGTCTCCCGCCTGTCTGTTGGTGGTGACCGCCGCGCTGCTTGTCTGTACCGCCGTGGCGGGCGGTGTGTTAAAGTGGCTGTCTTTGTTGGCGGTTTCCGCTAGGGTCATAATTCCCTTTTTTTGTCAATCTGACTGTTTGCGGTATTACCGCATCTTTAACACCGTCCGCCAGGGTTGTAATGACCACCAAAGTGTGTCCTATTTGTAATAATGCCCTAGCTATCAATGCGTCTAGCAGCACAAATTTGTTTCTCCGGTCCATCATAATGCTGCTGCTACCTATCAAGCACGCCCTCAGTGAGTGTGTCCATATCAGTATCACTGAATGTGTGGGTGCCTCGTCCACAGGTCCTTCAAACATGTTGGGTGAGGTGAGTTCAGCAGGATGGCAGAAGATCCTGCTTGGAGGTGAAGCTGACCCTGAATGACCATGAAATGAATGTTAGCCCCTCTATGTAAAGAAGGGGGTTGAAGTGCCGCTCCCATGAGCCGATTCACAAATGCCCCTGCACTTGGAAGTCTCATTGTCTCATTGTGGAGATTCTGCCCAAGTTCAATAACAGAGGCGCTTCCACCACTAGTGCGTAGGCCGTTTGCTGGGGCCAGACTGGCCATAGGGGCCATGGGCGTTTCCAAAGGGGGCTGGAGGCGTGGGAGCCGGTTTTGTTTTTGGGTGTTGGTTCTGAACAGGTGCTGCAATATGGGCCCCCACTAACAGAAACAGCAATCCTGCTTCATCCACATAATTGCGTTTCCTGTCACTGTGTCGGGACTGATCTGACAAACTTGCCAGTGCTGCTTTGGGGTCCCAGTCCTGCTCTGGCCATTTATGAAACTGGCCCTATGTGCCCAGGGATAAACATCACTACCTGCCCCTACTTTGGTGAAACACTACAGTCTTCTCTGAAGTAATGGTCATATGTTGACAACATGTACCATAATGCAAAGGGCCAAACTGTGCTGGGAAGTAATGTAGTATAGTGTGCATCTATAAACTCTTCCCTTGCTGAATTAAACTTCCTGAACTGCTTACTCATGTTGACATATGTGACACTTGTCAGACCTTGTTTTCTGCTCTGAATGAGAATTCTACACTACGGGTGTGCATTCTATGCCCCAGGTGCAGATTGTACAGAGTACGCCCCGGGTGCAGATAATTTGCTCTGGGTCGTAGAAACTCTCCAGAAAATGACAAAGAGGCAGGAAGTTCATAACAGGAAGTAGCAGGGAGCTATTTTATTGTTGTTCTGAGTCATCCTCACCCACAGATAGGATCCTGCCGCTCTGTTTTCCGTAACTGACCCCAACATGACTAAGGGACTTGATGAGAGGGCACTCCCCTTCAGTCAGGCTGAATTGGACATTTTAGCTGGGGGGCTGCTTGACAATTACCCTTAGCTTTATGGGGGGGGCCCAAGGACCAGGTGAGCAATGCAGCGCGCATCTGACTCTGGGAGAGTATCACACAGCACTGCAGTGGCGTGGCCGTGTACCACCGGCGGTCCAGGACATGCTGTAAGCGCTGGGAGGGCCTGAAACGCTAGGTGAATCTGAGGGTCCAGATCTATTGGGCCAGTCCTCCTAGCCTCACATGCGCCAGATCCGCCTTACACCACTGTACAAGAAACTCTTGTGTACAGCCTGGCTGACCCTCAATGGCCAGCTAGAGGAGCTTGAGCAGCAGAGACCTGATAAGTGCATGGGTTGCATTATGTGTTACTATGATGTGAGTGGTGAGTGAGCTGTACCATCATGTTTCTCATGTCACCATGCACACAATCTGAGCAATTGCTGCAGTAGTCTTAACACCAGTGCCTCGTTGGAGCACATTTGGTACACTGACCAGAGTGCATCCTTGGATGTGTAGTGCTCTGAACACTACTGGGGAAATGAGCCTCACTCTGCATTTGAATGAGGAAATACAATGCCATCACCATGACTGGTGAACCAAGAGCCTTATCATTGCTGGGTATAATGGCTAAGGGATGGGCCAGACAATGTCCAGTGTGGGGTCAAGAAGCTTTTGGGTGTTGTTTGTGGTATCATGCATGCGTTTTGTGTGTCTCTCATGTCTCATTTCAAGTAATCTGAACAACTGCTGCAGTAGTCATAAGGTATATGCCTCATTGGAGCACATTTGATGTACTGACCAGAGTGCATCCTGGGACTTGTAGTGTTCTGAACACTACTCGGGAAACAACCCTCACTCTTCCATTTGAATGAGGAAATGCTATGCCAACGCCATGACTAGTGAACCAAGGTCCTTATCACTGCAGGGAGAAAAGGCAAAGTGATGGGCCAGAAAATGTCCAATGTGGAGTCAAGAATCTTTTAGGTGTTGGATGTGGTATCATGCATGCTTTTTGTGCGTTTGATCAGTGTAAAGTAATATTTAATGGGTCTTGAGGTAAAGGCTGACTTTGGGATACTTGTCTCACACACAATGGTACCAACATTTCCAAGGAAAGCCAAATGCACACTTCTTTCCAACGGTGGCTCATATGCCATTTGTAATGTCTAGCTAGCTGTACCAACTATGCACATGTACCAACTAGTGTACAGCACCAACAGGCAGTCTTGACATGCCAAATGTGACACCTACCATGTAGATTATCTGATGTTTCAGGGATCTTCCAATACATAGATTCACAGCTTAGCAAAGGTCATAACTAAGGCCCGGTTTGTATATGTACACCCAATCAGGCTTTTGGAGTCCAACCATGCTACATATTAGATAACATGTGCTAATCAGAGTAAGACTATCAAGTCTGCACATTACAGGATGATAATAAATACATGCTTAGGGTGGACAGATCCATCCAGATTGTGTCCCATCTCCACTTGTAGACTGACTTTGGAAGATGACTAGGTAGTAAGGACAGGAAATACTGTGCACAATTTACAAAGGTAAACTTAGACGTTTGGTCTAAGTTTTTAACAAATGCGTTTACCTTTGTGAATCGGGTCCAATGATTGCAATAATAATGGTGAAGGTGAGACTTTGTCACCACATAAGTGTATACTCCCCACACTTGTGACAGATGTCAATGTGTGATTAATGTTAGGACGTCACATTGATAGTACACATACATTTTTGGCTCCAAGTCACCTTGAATTGGTTAGTGAGATCAAAGTAGAACAAAGTTAAGACTTGCTTCATGAACTTATGTGCTTTGCACTGAATTGTACAACAACCACATTATATTCTTACTTCTATTTCAGTGGCCCCGGCTATGCAGGAACACCAGAGAGCGGACCAGGAGCAGAGAATGGCATCCTTGGGACGTCTGCAGGCACGGTCTCTTTCATCAACCAAAGAAAAAGAGGAGGAGGAAGGACCTGGAACATATTCAGGCAGGGGGAGTTCACCCACCCGGATGGACACTACATCATCTGTCACAGACCAGGTGGAGGCTGAGGACAATGTAGAGGGGGCACCAAACTGGACACCTCTAACCGGGGGGAGGAGTGGATTTGACTCTCACCCTGATTTGTAAGATCCGGAACCACCTGAGAAGTTGTGATGCTATTTAGATTTAATCATCATTTGACTATCAACTCCGTTTTGTACGAGTGACTCCATTTTGTGCCCTGCTGCAGTTGCAGGGCAGCACAAGTATTTTTCCTTGCAAAACATGTTTTTCTCTTCACCTGTGAAGAGCCGGACAATGCTGGAACATATTATGTAGGATGCAGCCTAGATATGAGTTTGCAAGGCTGAGGCTGGTTTTATCAGTGGAATGTACAAGTCTGTCTCAGAACAAACATTGGGAGCATGGCCAGCTTCTCTGTTTTTTTGTTATGCAGATGGAGTACAGTCAGCGTTGAATTTGAATACTAGAACCTTCTTCTCAGGGTGGTTTAAGGTATAAAAGACAGGAACTCGCCTGTAGAGTGGATGCACCACCGAGGATCTTATTTGTGACCCCAATCAGGGATCTCCTGCCTTGGCTGTTCAAGGGTTCCCCAGTTTCGTGGCGAGGATGATGTCAACCCCATTGGTGAAGCATTTAAAATCTTGATTATTTAGCTTATGTATACATGCTCTGTTAACACATAACACATTTCTTTTCAATCTTGCCCACTTGATATACGCATTTATCTTTGTATGTACAAATGTTCTGCTGAATTTGAGTTATATGCTTAGTCTCATATATTTGTATGCACTTTATTTGATATTTGGGAAATGCCTTAATAAATTCATTATTTAGATTAAGAGTGCTGAATTTCATTTGGCATTGTGTCCTCTTAGTTTAAGTGAGAGTAATATATGTGTCCCCAGTGCAGGCTGAAACAGCACCTGGGCCTGCCACTGACCCCTCCCTACATCGTGAGGCCCCCAATCCACCAGGGCACCCAGCTGTGTCCCCTGCCACTAGTACCCCTCCAAGTGCCTGTTCAGTAGACCCGAGTAGCATCCCTGTCCCCGACACCCCACATTCCTCATGTGTGACAAAAGCCCCTCGCAATGGCAGATCAATGAAGAACTGCATAGGTTCCGAAAGAAACAGGCTAGTGAGATGGCCTCCCTCAATGTCACCCTCACTGCCTTGGGTGCAGTCATGCTGTCTGCCCTGTCCAGCGTTCCTCCCATACCACCTTCCATGTGTCTCCCTGTTTGTCATCCCACACTGTTTCCTCTATACCACTCGCACCCCCTGTTCTCCCAGTGTGTCCCAGTCCCATGGGGTGGTGTCTGGTCCTCCAATGGCCAGCCATGATGAGGCCAGCAGAGGATCTGAGCATTGTGCAAAAGGAGGATGACCAAAATGACGAGTGACTGGACTGTGTCATGACAATGGACATTTGCTCTACCCCTTGTATATAGACTAATTCTCCTGACATTTCCTGACGTGTTTTATTTATTTTGTTCAACCCACTCCAACTCCCCTGCCCATTCTGCGTGAAGCGTATTACTTGATTTCCTTTCTCTCTTCCCAAAGGACTTTCTTTTCTTCATTATTCCCATCAAATTTATACAAAAACCTTAATCAAAATGAAGTGTGCTGTGTAGTTCTTTATATTTGCTGGAATCAAAGTATGGAAGTACACGTCTGGAGTGATTTAGCTATTCTATCTATATGATATCTTTGTGCACAGATGATTCTACTAATGAACATGTCTTACCCACGTTTATTAACACATATGTGGCCTACAAGCACATTAATCAACTGACCATCAGCAACTATTACTCCACTCAATTTAAATGTGGTATATGTATTTTATTTACATAGTTCTTGCAAACATATATTACAGGGCTCATGGGGGATCTTCCTTGCATTTTCTCATGTTTGATGGTGAGGATCGTTGTGAGGAGGCGCGTTTCTTGGAGGTTTGAGGTGCAGGTGGGTGTGGTGGCTCTGGCTGTACTGGTGGGGGAGGTGCCTGGACAGAGGGTGGTGGTGCCTGTACAAGGGGGGGGTAGCTTTCTGGACAGAGGGTTGTTGTGCCTGTACAAGGGAGGGAGCTTCCTGGACAGGGGGTGGTGGTGCCTGTACAAGGAGGGAAGGTGCCTGGACAGTCAGTGGTGGGGCCTGTACAAGGGGGGAGGTGCCGTGACATGGGGTGGGGGTGCCTGTACAAGGTGGGGAGCTGCCTGGGCAGGGGATGGTGATGCCTATACAAAGGGGGAGAGCTTCCTGGACAAAGCACATGGGTGCCTGTACAAGGGTGGTAGCTTCATGGACAGGGAGTGGTGGTGCTTGTACAAGGGGAGAGATGTCTGGGCAAGAGGTGGTGGTGTCTGTATAAGGGGTAGGTGCCTGGACAGGGGGTAGTGGTGCCTGTACAAGGTGGGGAGATGCCTGGACAGGGGATGGTGGTGCCTATTTAAGGGGGGAGCTTCATGGACAGGGGTGGTGGTGTTTGTACAAGGGGGGAGGTGCCTGGGCAAGGGGTGGTGGTGTCTGTATAAGGGGTAGGTGCCTGGACAGGGGGTATGGGTGCCTGTACAAAGGGGAGGGGTGCCTGGACAGGGGGTGGTGGTGTCTGTACAAGGGGGAGAGCTTCCTGGACAGGGGGCGGTAGTGCCTGTACAAGGGGGGGGGTCCTGGACAGGGGGTGGTAGTGCCTGTACAAGTGTGGGAGCTACCTGGACAGCGAGTGGTGGTGAAGGTACAGTGGGAGGACGTGACTGTGCAGTTGGGTGCTTGTGCAAGGGAAGTGTTGCCGTCAAAGACTGATGGGGGATCTGTGTAGGTTTTTAACCATGGGCTGGTGTAATATGGTGCAGGTAGATTTGTTGGAATTGACTGTGAAGGCTGGTTTAATATCAGTTTGAGTATACCCTCCATCATCTTCAAAACCAATGCATGGTGTCCTGAACTCTCTTCCCTCTGTATGGCCATGATATCATTTAGGGGGTCATTCCGGGAGCACCGCCAACAGGCTGGCGGTGCCCCGCAGGGCATTCTGACCGCGGCGGTTTGGCCGCGGTCAGAACAGGAAAACCGGCGGTGTCCCGCCGGTTTTTTCTCTGCCCTGAGGAATCCCCCATGGCGGCGCAGCTTGCTGCGCCGCCATGGGGGATTCCGACCCCCTCACCGCCATCCTGTTCCTGGCGGTTCCGACCACCAGGAACAGGATGGCGGTGAGGGGTGTCGTGGGGCCCCTGGGGGCCCCTGCAGTGCCCATGCCAATGGCATGGGCACTGCAGGGGCCCCCGTAAGCGGGCCCCACTTTGAATTTCAGTGTCTGCATAGCAGACACTGAAATTCGCGACGGGTACTACTGCACCCGTCGCACCCTTCCCACTCCGCCGGCTCCATTCGGAGCCGGCTTCCTCGTGGGAAGGGGTTTCCCGCTGGGCTGGAGGGCGGCCTTCTGGCGGTCGCCCGCCAGCCCAGCGGGAAACACAGAATGGCCGCCGCGGTCTTTTGACCGCGGTGCGGTCATTCGGCGGTTCCCGCCAGGCGGGCGGCTCCCCCTTAGTCTCTTCCCCATGGCTTGCCACAATGTATCCATCCTCTCCAATACGTGGGTCATTCAGTGCACTAACTGTGGGAGTTGGCGCATGTCCTGTAGTGAGCTGGACATGTCAAACAGTGTAGCCCCTGTGGCACAAATGACCTGCCTCACTTCTGACTGCTGTTGGAAGAAATCTTCCTCCCACTCTCACCATGAACATCTGCCTGGGAGGGGCTAGGATGTCAGGTCCACCATCAGGGTGGGAGAGGGTGGCAAGTGGGAGGTTGTGAGGAGGAGATTTGTGCATAGGGGCTACCTGCTCCTCATCAAGGCTGGCATGTACCTCAGATGCTGGAAAGAAGGCCTTGGGAGACACTGTCAGAGTAGGAGTGCGTAGGGGAACCAACACGTCTGACCTTGATGTGAGGGCTGTGAGGAGGTGATGGTTGATGGTTGTGTTGGGGTATGTGAGAAATGGGCAATCCTTCAGGTGCAGTAAAAGGCACTATGCTGACCAGAGCAGATGTAGGCTTAGATGTTATATTGCATGGCCAACAATAGTGGGCAGGGGATCGGCCTCTACATCCATTGAAATCTGGGCCTGTTTTCCCGCCTCCTCTACTTCCTCCTCCTCTTCCAGTGCATTTCTGGCAGCTGACAAGGCAGCTTGGAAGAGGAATGCATTCTCCTATTGGACTGTCCATCACCCGCCACTGGTGGATGGTCCTTCCTCTCGATTCAAATCATTGTTCTCAGCACCAGTAAGACAGAGGTTCCAACAGGATAAGTATTTGCCTTATCACATAAAGCCCTGCAACACAAGGATTGAGTCACATTATCTTCACCTCAAAGGAGGTTACACATGTGACCTGGTTTGTGTACACCTACACGTGACAGCAAACACTGTGGCATTGAGGTGTTCAATGAGGATGTACAATGCAAAAGCAAACTCATGAGTTCCAACCCCAGCTCTGTGTGGTATTGAGATACCCCTTGATTTCAGCTGCTGGACCTGACTCCTTTAGTGTGTAGCAGAAGAAATGGTCACCATAATTAGTGTTCTGCATGATTTATATGTGAATGTGCACAATTGACACACACTTCACTGATTATTTAGGGCATATTTTACATACCAATGTCAGATGTGATGCAAAAGTGGCCATATCTACTTATGCCCTTCCACAAGGATTTGGGTATCAATTGTTTACAACACAATATGGCACTCTAACCTCGGGAATGGATTGGAGTGGGTTCGACTGCTGCAGCCAGGATGTCTTCCAAACCCCTGGATGGTGTAATCTGTATCACTGAGGTAGTTCTGGCAGCAGCTGTAATGTAACACACATACCCATATTTAAGTGCAAAGGATGATGGTGATGATTCTACATGTACATGTCATAGGTCTGGACCAGTGATCTACAAGTTACAGGCGGGTGGCCACAAGTGTGCCTCTTGACCCTTACATGTGACTCACTGGTTAACAGCAACACTGGTCAGCTGTTAATTCAACCCAGCCCTCACATCAACCAGGTATCACACTTTCAGGCAAACATGTATTTGGTGGTTACTGAAAGCTACAGGAAGGAAACAACTAGGGTTTTCTGCACTGCCTTCCTTTGGACACATCTTCATTTTTAAGGGCATCATACATCATGAGTATGATGTGGTATCTTCAAATTTCTAAAGGAGTCTTACACAACATGCAGAGCTGGTTCATCTTTGCACATTAGACTTTGTCAGTGCATTGCAGAGTACAAGTTTGATATACACAATTATCAAGCGAGGTTTGAGTAACACTGCCAATTGTGGACTGGGCGGTCAAACATTTCTGCTGTGCACTCATTTCCTCACCTGTGTTGCCAATATACATGCGCAACATGATGGTCAATTTTACCTGACACTGGATATGGTTATGTACAGCACACATCCTGAAGTCCTCTATTCCAAGGTTTACTCATTTGTGATTATGGGGGAGGGGAGGCAAAGTGTGCAGTTCAATCCCTAGATGTATATGCTTCACATCCCCTACACCCACCTTACCAGCCACAACCCTCCCCCCAAACACAAGTCAGCTGTCATCAGTGCACTCCCCACTAGCATCATTACTTTAGCTTTTGTTCCAGGGATTTTGACAGCAAGTCTCCATGTCATTGACTTACATACCAGTTGTGACTACTCCTCTCTTTAAGAGACTTGGAGACATATTTATAAGCCCCTCGAGGCACTGGAGCTTCACTTTTTGTGTGACTCAACCTGTGCACACTAGTAAATCATATCTATGATGCCTCACCAAACCACTTTGCATGGTTTGGAATAGTTTTCTAGCTATGGAGTGAGGTAAGGCTATGAAAGGCTTCACAAATCACTGTGTTGCCTTCCTCTGTACTTGAGTGGCATTCCATGAACATTGCGGAGGGTGTTCCCACACAACACCTATGGATTGTGACACTTCCCCTGAGAGACAGAACCAAGTACACCTAGGGAGGCACAAACATCTTACACCTCCTGAGGTGAGGTGTAATGACTTGTAACATATAGACATGCTGCACTGACCTACACAAAATTGTACACATACACTTTAAGTCAGCCTTTCACTACCAAAGTAGTAGGATGTGTTATACACTTATGAGCCATATGTGAGCATATGGAGATGAGTGACGACAGTAATAATAGACACACAACACATGCTGCTGACATTTAATCCACAGTTTAGAAACATAAGCATTTGGTAAAGTCATATTTAGGTATACTTACAAGTGTCTGACTTCCGCCCAGTGTGTGGTGCTTGACCAGATGTCACACCCATACTTGTTGCAGAGGTCACTGCAGGCTGTGTCTTTTTGAACAACGTCACAGGGCCTTCAAAGATATGTTTTTTCAATTTACATTCTTGTTGACACATGTGATACACAACATTGCCTAGTTCATTTCACAGGTTTGACACAGTTTATGGATTCCATGTAAGGTATCTATGAGTGGCCTGACCACAGTGTGGGAGCTATTGCCCTCTCCTGGTCATATTTATGTATCAGTTTGTGCTGATGGTTTGGGTTGATGTGCTCCATGACGTTGCCTCCCTGATGGTGCAGGGACCTCTGCTATAGTGTGTGACTGTACTCTGGCTCTATGTGGCAACAAACGGGAACTGTCATGAGACACAACCAACTTGAATATGTGCAACCTGTCACATATGTACATAATTGTATCTACATGCCAACACCAGTGGTAAGTGAATGAGGGACATTCTCTATTGCCATTTAACAGTATTAAGTGGATGAGGCAGCAGTGATGGAACACTGGGACTGAGGATTTAAAGGTTGCAATTGCTATCACAAAGCATTATGGGACTTGTAGTGCAATGGATTAAATAAGACACATGAGGGTCTAACTCACCATGCAGATAGCACATATATAGGACAACATTCATGGTCACATTTGTGGAGTATCACAGACATTGCTCATTTAGTGTAATTGTTAGGATCATCACATATCACCTGCCATTGCATTGAGGCCATCACTTAGAGGAAGTCCTTGGAGTAGGTGGGAGTCTATGGTGGAGAGGACGTCCCTCTCAAGTAGGGTGAGTTGGAGGCGGGGTCTAGTTGGTACACAAGGAAGAGCTCTGACCACATCTATCCTGCTGTATTCTTCTTCACTCTCCGCTTCTCATCCTGCCACTTGAGTTTGCTATCAGTGACAGTCCGTATATCCTCTCCCAATAAAGTGACAGCTGTGGCCAACTGCTGCCATAGAGCTGGCTTCTGTGAGGAAATGCTGCTGTGGGGAGGGAGACCATGCAGTCTTTTGCAGTTCCTCACTACAAATTTGAGGATCATGGTGGTGTCCTCCCCTGTGTAGTTTTTCTTCCTCCTAAGAAGTAGCATGTCTTCTGAATATTCGGAGCAGGCAGGCGCAATAATGTTGTGGAAAAACCAGAGGCTTGATTGTGTGCTTCTTTTATCTGTTTTTTGATGCAGGGTTGCAGGCGGCATTGTTAATGTGCAGGTGAAGTAATTATAATGATTCTGGCCCAAGGTCGGATGATCCGCACGAGCGCGGATAATCTGCCCAGAGTGTGGATCATCCGCCCCAAGTCTGGACATAAAGATGCTACTTGTAATTTACGTTTGTGAATACCAAAAATTCGTAAACTTAGACTTTGGGTCTAAACTTAGACCAAAAGTCTAAGTTTACCTTTGTGAATTGGGCCCAATATTATTATTTTAATTCAGTGCTCATTGTTGGCTGTAGTGTGAAGGAAGCAGTGTTTTCAGCTAACTGTCTTTAAATAAACATGAAATATAAAAATACCTACAGGTAATATGTGTAATATGGTCCTAAATTGGCATCTCATGGTTCTGGTGACATCTACAAAGCACTTAGCCTTCAGCCTCGTGGTTTATGAAGTTACCAGCACCCCTTGTGCTTTTGGGAACAGCAGAACAGTCAGCACAGTTCCTATATCATTGGGAATGATGTTCCAAATACTTGGAGTGCACTCAGAAAACCCAAAACCCAGGTGATACAAACATGCATGGAGGACAGACTCAGACAATTTGACCAGTAATCACGACGATCCACTGCCCAGCAGAGATAGACCCATCTTGACAACAAGGACAGCATCAGCATCATGAGTGGGTTGAGGCTACCCTCAGAAAGACAGAAGAACCCTGCCTCTCCTAGTGAAGCTAGACTGATCGCCAATACAATTGCTGCACAGCCTGGAAGCTAGCATATGGGCCCGCCTGTGACCCGTTGTGAACAGAAAATGTGGCTTGAAGAAGATCGTCCACCCGTATTTGAGTATTTGGGAGCATGTATCTTACATTTTTAAGCCCAAATGTGCTGAGTAAGATCAGTGGGAGAGGTTGGGAGACAGAGGGATCGATAGGAAGAGAGGAAAAAAGAGTAACAGAGAGAGGGTGGTGAGAGAGACAGCAGAGAAAGAAGTGACAGGTGACAGAAACGAAGTGACCGAGTACGTGAGAGAGGAGGGAGAGTGAGCAAAAGGAAAAGAGATGGGGGAAGAGAAAAAGAATAAGAGAGATGAATGAGAAAGATAAGCACCAGTGCTTAATTTGAGCTTGTTTCCGGCGCTGAGCACCGCACTTATTTTTGAGGGCCGGGCCTTATTCTTCTGCCTCAAGCATTTGCTGCGAGCAAAAAACACATATGGGAAAGACGGAGGAAGGGAAAAACGAAAAAGCGTCACAAAGGGAGAATATAGAAAGCTGCTGGAGTGAGCTGAAGGGGCAGGCATTGGCTTTACATGGATTGAAGATGCACTAGATGGCTTCAGGATTACCCCGCCTCAATATACCGTGTTCACACATTTAATTGCGGCAGCCGCGTGTTTAAAAGGAGGTCTTTGGGCACTGTCACTTGTTCATTTACAAATTAAGCACTGGTCGCAGGGGGAGAGGTCACAATAGGACAATAAAGTGCATGCACGTTCTGTCCTGCACTGATCTTTTGAAGCCAGTAGGCTTCCTTTTGTTGTACCGCTCATGTAATGAGGGGACGCCACCTGATTTAATGTTCTAAGTTGTAACGAGAAATGATTCTCAAAAATAAGTGCCATGGGATTGGGAATGATTGAGGATTACTAAATACTAAAAAGGACATTTTTTATACGTTTTCTCAAAACAAACACATTTCTCCTCGTTCATAGTTTATGCAAAGTTCATTCCAGAGTATGAGGGCCACAAAATCAAATAAACCATGGGCAATCTGAGACTGGTGGATTCCTGATACCTTTAAGGAGGAATCATGAGATGATTCGAGCAGAAAAAATAGGGATGAACCAACCACTCCTAACAAATGAATGACTCCTACTATAAGAGGACCTCAAACTTCACCCCCTTCTTGACCGGAAGACATTGCAGTTTGACAAAACTATGGGGCATGGATGTTTGATAATTACGCCTGACCATCTCCCACAAGCTGCATCTTGAATAGTTTTCATTTTTGTGGTCATCTGATTATTCACAAATGAGAGCTTTAAGAGACAAATAAGCTGAGAGACAATGACATAATATAACTTTCCAGGTCTGATTTGCAAAGCGAAATTTTATTTAGTCTTCATAATTAAAAAAACAGGAAGTGTTGACTTTATTTATATGACGAATCACACAGTGACTCATTAAACCGAAAACATAAGATTGCCTACCATAGATGCAGGTCGAGGGAGCAGAGGGGGCGCCACCTAGTGGTAGACCAGAATCTACTTACATCAGCATCTCAGTTTACCTGTATTCCTCTTGAGCGTGGTGGATTAATTCTACCAGCAATAGCAGACAGTTGATCTTTTTAACGCCAGATAGTACCCAACTGGATAATCATTTGTGTATAATTGGGGCAAAAATATAAAAAGATGTCTAAAGTACTACACACATATCAAAGAGAGTTGGGCTCAGCGAAGAGCATTATGGGGTGCAACACTTCACAGGGTTCAATTCTGCATAAAAAGGGGGAGGCCAACTACCTATTCATAACCCAGTAGAAACTACTGAATCCAAACCATGCCCTGGGCTCCACTACCCAGTCTGTGGAATCTAGAAATAACAAGCATTTACAATGCATGGGGTCTCGCGTTTGCTCATGTTAGAGCTGATCGCGTTGTAAACTCCTAACCCGACTTTTCACCTATCGGGCAAAAGTGCATTTATGTACATAACCCGAATAAGTGAAATCAAGTACGTAAAGCGCTCGACTTCTGCCAAGCGAGATCGGGCTGTAAATTAGAGAAAAAGAAGTCCATGAGCCCGATGGTAAACAGCGAGCCTCGCATGTTTTCTGTACTTGGTCGCTGCGCTGGAGGAGGGCTAGCCACCGGAAAAGGCATGACATATGCGTGCCTTGGACTAATGAAAGCAAGCGGATTTTATTAGGGAAGCCCACAAACCAATAAAAAACACTGATGTGAAGTTGACAGGGCTCCGAGCCCTTTTATAAATACAAAAGAGTCTCCCTGCGAAACGCATGCGCGAGCGCATGCAACGCAGGCTCGACCCTAAAAATGGAATGGAATGGTTTGGTAGAATGAATACTATCACAGGCGAGAGATAAGGTAACTTCTAATGTGTGCATCTTTATCCGGATTTCATACTGTTCCCGGGACTATAGCTGCTTTTAGCTGCAAAACAGCAGTTATTAATGAAAGAAAAGGCCTGCAGTCCTCTATTTTATTACATCACTTGACAGGCATCCAGTAATGTCTTTTATGAAGGGATGCACCGGGACAGATAATTCCTCCCACCTTGCCTCCAACCTCAGCAGGCCTTGGGATACTGTACGCAAGATGCAAATAGATAAGCCTTCTGAAAGCTTTACACGCTTTCGCAAAAATGGAAAACCAAAATATATGTGATGATGATACCGGAAGTAGGATGGAAAACAGCAGCAATCAAAATTTGATTGAAACGGGCGGCGTCTTGTCTTCAAAAGAAAAAATACATGCCAGTGTAACACATTGAGTGTAAGGCGGTATTTGTGGACTGTGCAGGTGATTGTGCGTATTGATATTATTAACAACTTTAATAAAAAAAATAAAGTCTTGCCAGTAGAATAACTCAACGAGTTGAACACTCGGCTGTTTTCAGATACCAAGTCTGAGTTCCAGTAATCTCAATTTAGTTTTACATGTATCTCAGATTACTAAATTGTGTACCATTAAATTGAATAATGGCATGATTTGCTACATATAGTAGTTAGAAACAGCAGTAGTGCAGTTTGAAGAGCTGTAAGCTATTATAGGAATAGAATTGTGTAACAAATTGGAGTATTGGTTGAGGGTGGGTGAGAACCCATCTCAAATAATAATCACAATCTTTTTCAGGGTGAACAACAAAAATTGCTACCTAAACCTGTGTGCGTTTGACTCCCTGGTAGCTTGGCTCAAAGCAGTGAGGCTTAAACTAGAGGCAATGTGTAAAGTATTTATGCAGCACTCAAATACCAATAAGTGAATCCACAGCACAAGAAAAGTCCCAAAACAATGCAGAAAAATAGACTGCACTTTATTAAATAAAATGCACCATAATAACAAAAATCGAGTACATAAAACCGGAGACATGAATTTTTAAATTATGAATTAAAAGTAGCACCAAAAAACACAAAGAGGCAACCATAGTTATCTCTAGAACATGTCAAAGTCAAAAGTTAGGGCCAACTGCGATGGAGTGCGGGTCGGATACAAGGACCATGTTTGTCCCTGTGGAAACTTTACTTTCTTATTTAAAAACTTTATGGAGAAAAAGTGGTCCTTAATGAGTCATCGACGGTGCATGCTGCAAGCTGGACCTGAAGAGTGGCTCAACTGTGGCGGGTCCTGGTGCAGTCATCGAGGGAGGCAGGAAAGATCCAAGCAGGCAAAGTTCAGAATCCATGCCCAGGAAGGCCTCGATTTTGATTGTCTCCAGCTTGGGTCGGGCTCAGTAAAGCCTTCTACATTCAGACTTAAAAAAAATTCTGGAAGTCAAGTCTTCTTTTAGCTGGGCAAACCAGCAAGCTGAGGTTCAACAGCGAGAAAGTGGCCAAAAGGCTTCTAAGTCCTACTTATTGCAGTTTGAGGATTATACTCTCGTACTGGTCATGGGTCTAGGACCAGGAGGGTACCACTTAGATGTTAGGAGTCACTCTAACGGAGGCCAGTAGCAGGGTCCATGGCAGCTTCAGTTGGAACTGGTCAGCTGGGCAGATGCAGGGATAGAAGCTTGTGCACTGTCAACTCAAACAGGAGGCCAGTCAACTGACCCCTAGAGCCACTTCTCAGGTCCTTAGTTCAAGGCAAGCAGGTCCAAGCAGCTTCAGGTTTTTCAGTCCTTTATCTGATTCTTCACAGGTCTAGGAGTGCTCTGAGGAGAGGTCTGTGGGGTCCACTTTTATGCCCAGTGCCAGTCTATAAGTGGAGGCCAAGCCTTTGTCCATCCCCTAAACCAACTCTCGTAAATTCCTTCACAACCACTGGGTTTGTTGCCAGCCATACTAGAGAGAGAAAGGGGAGGTATGGCTAAGTGTGGGCTTCATCTGCCAGTGGAAAGGTAAGCATCTTTTGAAGCTGAGAAAGGGGTTGGGCACAGCCTTCCAGACCATACAGTCAAGGGCAGAGTCCTCCTCCCTATGCCCAGGGCCCTTTGTCCACCGTCTGTGACCACTACAAATCTCACCACAGGGAAGCCATGAGGAATAAGGTGACGCTGGACACTGCAGATAATCCTTTTGATTTTGCGTAGGAAAATGACAAATTTCTAAAAGCAGCATTTCTAAAATAGTAATATGAAATTCAATTTAACCAATGAGTTGGATTTTAAATTACTATTAAAATGAATCATGAAACCCTTTTCTAGCTATTGCCAACTCAATTTAACACTTATTAAAGGAGTAGTGTAGACCAGTCTCAGAGCCCCTTTCAGAGGGCCACAGGGCATGCAGGGGCTACTGGCCCTCCCGTGGTGGTCGAGGCCTTTAACTCCTGATGCCTGGGTCCAAACCTACTATGGATCCCAAGCATATGGGCTAAGTACCACTTCTGCACTTGACTCTCAGTGGTAGCTGTGGACGAGCAGTCAAAGTTTTCCTCAGGGAGGGGGAGCAGTGCAAATACAGGTAACAGAGCATAACTCAAAGTGCACACAGTACGTACAATTAATCAAGGTCCAGTAAAATAATTACTTTTATAAGAAAAATAAGTGTATTATTTCTAATTTTACACATTAAAAGGAATAGCAACATTCATGTGCAATGGCATAATCCCCTTGAGTTCAAGGCTTCAGTAGTTATGTTATGTTCAATTGATTTGTATAGCATACTAATAACCTGACAGGGTATTCAGGTGCTTGGGCAGGTGTGTAGGTGTGTGGTCTTCAAGGTGCTTATATGAAAAGCCATGCCTTCAGCTTCTTTCAGAGCTCAAAAAGTGAGGAGGAGGCTCTGATGTGTTGAGGGAGGTTGTTCCAATGTCTTGGGTGTGATGTAGGAGAAAAAGCGGCCTCTAGTTTGCTTTTGCGTATGTCAGGAGTGTGTGCGAGTGAGATTAAGGCAAGCATAGGTATCTGGTGGGTTAGTGAAAGAGTATGCAGCTGTTCAGGTATCCTGGTCCTGTGTTATGTAGGGGTTTGTATATGTGCATGGGAAGGTTGAATTGGCTGCACTTGTGAATGGGGAACCAGTGAAGCTTCCTGAGGTTTAGTGTGATTTGGGTGCAGCATGGGAGGTTGAGCATGAGTCTTGTTCTGGATGGTCTGGAGTCTATGTGGGAGCTGTTTGGAGACTCTAGCGTAGAGGGTGTTGCCACAGTCCAGCCTGCTTGTGATGGGTGTTTGTGTGACAGTCTGTCTGGTGTTCTGAGGCAACCATTTCAAGATTTTTTGCAGCATGTATTGGATGTGTAAGCAGGAGGTGCATATTGCATTGACTTGAGCCGTCATGTTGAGCCTGTCATCTAGGATGAATCCTAGACTTCTTGCATGGTATGTTGGTGTGGGTGTTGGTCCTTGTTAGAGATGTCAGTTCTTGGCATGGTTTCCCCTGTCTTTTTGGCTTCTGATGTCCTGTTCTTGATCCTGTACTGAATTTCATTTTTGCTGGCTTTAGGACTCTGGGCACTTTACTACTGCTGACCAGTGCTAAAGGGCAAGTGCTCTCTGTCTAAATTGTATTGGTGATTGGTTTATACATGACTGGCATATCTGACTAACTAGTACGTCCCTAGTAACATGCACTATGTGTGCCCAGGGCCTGTGAATCAAATGCTACTAGTGGGCCTGCAGCACTGACTGTGTCAACCACGAGTAGCCCTGCATATATGTCTTAGACCTGCCACTGCAGGGTCTGTGAGTGCAGTTTTAACTGCCAGTCTGACCTGGCAAGTACATCCACTTGCCAGGCCCAGATGTTCCATTTTACTACATGCAAGTCACCCCTAGGGTAGTCCCAAGGTAGCCCCATGGGCAGGGTGCAGTGTATTGTAAAGGTAGGACATGAACTGGTGTGTTTTACATGTCCTGTTAGTGAAATACTGCTAAATTCATTTTTCATTATTACAAGGACTATCTCTACTATAAGGTAACATAGGGATTGCCTTGAAATATCTTTTAAGTGTCATTTCTCATTGAGAGCAGATAGAGATATGGAGTTTGGGGTCTCTGAACTCACAATTTAAAAAAAAATCTGTTGGTGAAGTTGTAAGTTTGAAAATGCCACTTTTAGAAAGTGGGCATTTTCTTGCTTAACCATTCTGTGCATCTTCCTGGCTATGGAATGCACGTCTGAGCCAGGATGACAGTTGGGCTGTTTGTGAATTCACTAGAGTCTAGACAGTCACACAAAAGGAGCTGTGGTGAGCACCTCATATCCTGATGGGTCTTCCTGGGCTTGTGGTGGTGGTGCAGCAGACACTTGCACCTGAAGAGGGCTGTGCCCATCCTTACACAAACCAGTCTCCAACCCCCTTGAGTGTGTCTGGGGCCATGTAGGAAAGTACCCTCTTATTGGCATGTTACCCCCAATTTCTGCCTGATGTCAGTGTGTTTGACTGTGTCACTGGCATCCTGCTAACCAGGACCTCAGTGCTTCTGCTTGCTCTCTTCTAAATGTTGTCACTACTTACTGGTAATCCAGTATTTCATCCTAAATTGGCATACTGGTCACCCCTTATGAGTCCCTAGTATATGGTACTTAGGTACCGAAGGTATTGGGATTCCAGTGGATGCCTATGGGCTGCAGCAGTACTTTTGCCACCCTTAAGGAGCCCATGCAAAGGCTTCTACAGGACTGCCATTGCAGCTTGTGTGGAATGGTGCATGCATCCTTTCACAGCTATTTTCTCTGCACCAGGTCACTTATAAGTCACTGTTACAAATAGGGTCTTTGGTTGACAGTCAGGTTACCCCCTGTTCAAGCAAGGACCCTCACTCTAGTCAGGGTAAAAGAGAATCACCCTCAGCTAACCCCTGCTTACCCCCTTGGTAGCTTGGCAGAGCAGTAGCCTTAACTTCAGAGTGCTGGGTGTAAAGTATTTGTACCAACACACACAGTAACTTAATGAAAACACTACAAAATGACACAACACCAGTTTAGAAAAATAGGAAATATTTATCTAAACAAAACAAGACCAAAACAACAAAAATCCAACATACACAAGTCAAGTTATGATTTTTTAAAGATTAAGCTAAGAAACAAAAATGCTTCAATGAGGTGTTAACACGGCGTCGTGACGGAGTCGTTCTCAACAAGCCGACACCAGCGGCGCCGGACACGGAGTCGTGTAGACCCCCAAGTACAGTACCTTTGGTGAAGAGTGAAAACAAGCTGATGCGCGAAGTCGGGGATCTCGGCGTCTGTGCGAAATGTTGAATCAGTGCACTTCGAGCGGCATCGGTCACGACGTGGTGCAGCAACTTCCACGGAGTCGCGGACTTCAGAGGGGCTGCTGCGGCGTCGGGCCTGCGAAGAGCGTCGCGTTCCAGTGAACATCACAGCGTTGAGTGCAGGTGGCGTCACCGGATTCAGCAGCGGCGTCGGTCCGAAGTCGTCCGAAGTCGATTTCCTTGGATTTCCACTAGCTTTCATTTCAAGGGCCCAGGGACTGGATAGGGTACCACTTGTCAGAGCAGGAGTCTCTCCAGAGACTCCAGGTGCTGGCAGAGAGAAGTCTTTGCTGTCCCTGAGACTTCAAACAACAGGAGGCAAACTCTAACTCAAGCCCTTGGAGATTTCTTCACAAGATGGAAGGCACACAAAGTCCAGTCTTTGCCCTCTTTACTCTGGCAGAAGCAGCACTGCAGGAAAGCTCCACAATGCAGTCACAGACAGGGCAGCACTTCTTCCTCAGCTATTCAGCTCTTCTCCAGGCAGAGGTTCCTCTTGGTTCCAGAAGTGTTTCTGGAGTCTGTAGATTTGGGTGCCCTTCTTATACCCATTTTAGTCTTTGAAGTCACCTTTCTTCAAAGGGGACTCACACCTACTTGTGAAATCCTGCCTTGCCCAGGCAAGGCCTCAGACACACACCAGGGGGTTGGAGTCTGCATTGTCAGAGGCAGGCACAGTCCTTTCAGATGAGAGTGACCACTCCACCCCTCCCTCCTAGCAGAGATGGCTTATTAGGAAATGCAGGCTACACCCCAGCTCCCTTTGTGTCACTGTCTAGTGTGAGGTGAAAAATAACCCAACTGTCAAACTGACCCAGACAGGGAATCCACAAACAAGGCAGAGTCGCAGAATGGTTTAAGCAAGAAAATGCTCACTTTCTAAAAGTGTCATTTTCAAACACACAATCTCAAAACCAACTTTACTAAAATATGTATTTTTAAATTGTGAGTTCAGGGACCCCAACCTGCACATGTCCATCTACTCTCTAGGGGAATCTACACTTTAATCATATTTAAAGGTAGCCCCCGTATTAGCCTATGAGAGAGACAGGCCTTGCAACAGTGAAAAACGAAATTGGCAGTATTTCACTTTCAGGACATATAAACCACATTACTATATGTCCTACCTTATCCATACACTGCACCCAGCCCTTGGGGCTCCGTAGGGCCTACCTTAGGAGTGCCTTACATGTAAGAAAAGGGAAGGTTTAGGCCTGGCAAGTGGGTACACTTGCCAAGTCGAATTTACAGTGTAAAAATACACACACACACACACACTGCAGTGGCAGGTCTGAGACATGATTACAGAGCTACTTATGTGGGTGGCACAACCAGTGCTGCTAGCCCACTAGTAGCATTTGATTTACAGGCCCTGGGCACCTTTAGTGCACTGTACTAGGGACTTACTAATAAATCAAATATGCCAATCATGGATAAACCAAAAAATAGGAGGCAGGAGGCAAAAAGATTGGGGATGACCCTGCATAAGCAAAAAAGTCCAACAGTCACCCATATACCAGGCCTTCCAACCCTGAAGTTTGGGTGCAGAATACCCTTGTGTGAGGACACCCCTACACTAGCAGAGATGCCCCCACTTTGTCCAAGACCATTTTCCCAGATTTCATGAGTGCGGGGATGCCATTTTACGCATGCACTGGACATAGGTCAATACCTATGCCCAGCTTCACAATTGTAACTCTGAATATGGCCATGTAAGGTGTCTAACATCTTGGAATTATACCCCAATGCTGATTCTAAAATTGGTTGTATAATTCCATGCACTCTGGGGGCTCTGAGGTGAAGAATGGCAGTCTGACCCTTTGGGTCCTTCCAGTGAGGAAGGGACAGATCCATTTGAAAACAGATACTTAAATGCCAATCTTGTTGAGTTTTCTGATGAGAGTTATGTGGGATTCAGTGTTGAAGGACATATAGTGGTCGGGCAGGATAATGGCTGGTTTTTCCTCGGTTAAAGATGATTTAGATGTCATTGGTAGCTGTGGTGAGTTATTTACTTCTTTCTGTCTCTTGACTGAGCATTGACTAGATAAAGTCCGAGGTGGGTTGAACGTTGCTTGTTGAGGGCCTTCTCAATCACTTTGGCTGGATAGGGGAGCAGGGAGATGGCCCAAAGTTGCACTATTGATTTGGGTCGACTGTGGATTTCTTGAGGAGGGTGTTGATTTCCATTCATTTCGGGAAACTGGCAGATGTCATGAAGGTGTGGATAATTTGGGTCATGGTGGAGCTGATTGGTGATGTTCCCACGTAGTAGATGGGGTGGGGGCACGGGTCCCACTGGTCATAGCCTTACTCCAGTCCTGGGCACCAGGGCAAAGAGTTGGGTAATTAGGTCCTGGCTGCCCCTCCTGGCATACAAGGTTACACCTGAACCTTCAGACGCAACATAGGCTCCTCCATTACAATTGTCTACTCCATGGCATCCCCTCCTTGCATACAGGGTCACTGCTTAAGCGTTCATGAGTACTGACATGTTTGTCAGACAATCACTTCACTGGAGGCTCCCTTTGTCTCACACAGGCAAGGACAAACAGAGGCAGAATATAGTTCAATAAGGATTTATTGAAGTAAATGCATCTTAGATATAATGGCATGCATTGCAATAACTAGGAAAAAAAACACAATAAAAGCAAAATTGTGACAAGGAGAATGAAAGACAAAAACAGTCCCACCATTCTGTCATTAGGAATGATACATAGTTCACCTACCTAAGCTATGTTAGAGCACAGCATAATAAGCCCTAATCTGCCCTTTAGGTTTCCCCCCTCGGGAAGATATCATCCCTCATACCTGAGCAAGTAAGTCTGTAGTCTAGAGAGACACTGTCCCCTTGTAGGCCGGGTGTTCGACAGTCTAAGCAAGCAGCTGTTCATCTGGTTAGAATCTCCCGCTAATGTGTATCGGGCAAAGGAGTGTTTTATAATAAAACAGCTGATGTTCTCAGAAAATGTTCCCACGTAAAGATGTGGGGAGACACAGCGTACCAGTTTTGCCGGCAACCCTATCTGACCGCAGCCTTGAAAAAAGCACAAAGTGAAATGAATGTCCTGCTGAGAATGTAATGCTTTCCTAGGAGAAAGAAGAATTAGATAGAGAAAAATAAAACAACACAGCAAATGTGGCTGTTGCTAAAAAAGTAAAGTGATGCTGAATAAAATGTAACTGGGCTAAAGTGCACAACGGCAAGCCTAGTTTGCTAATGTATCTAAAATATGGCTAACAAACCTTAGCTTGCACACAGATGCATCCCAGTAGGTAGACAGTACCACCCTGGGCAACAAGGTGAAGTGGCCCATACTTCACCCTAAGTCAACCCTCAGCCCTCAATCCAGAGAAAACTCTGCCCATAAGGGCAACAAGTAGCGGAGGCCACTGACAGCAATCATTGTCAAGAGCCAGGCCCCTGGCCATCCACTGATGGGTGGAGGCTTCAACATGGGGCCTTGGGCAGGGCTCATTTCCTTTTCTTGGGTTAGCATGGAGTGCCCTACTTGCTCCTGAGTTCTCTCTGGCCTCTGGCCTTTTAGGTTTAGGCCTTTTAGGTTTTTCAGAGTGGGGGTAGCAACACATGGTGATAGGCACCCTACTTTCACTCTTTCTCTCGCCATCTCAGGGGTGGTATCCTGATACTGACCTCTCAGCCCAGGGTCTGCACTGTCAGACTGAACAGGTCCTGACAAACCAGGACTTCCAGGGAGAACCACCACCCCCTTTAAGGGTGATACCCTCCATCTTTCAGGGGTCAACCTGGTGCAGGGTTCCTGTCTTCTGTCTCTGTGAAAGCATAGGCAGCACCTCAAAAGCTCAGTCTTGGGCTGCTCTTCTCTGAGTACATCTAAACCCTGATCCACTAGCCCTCCCACTGTGGATTTCCTCCATCTCCTACCCCTTTCTCTCCATCTGAGCTAGAGTACTCCCTGGTTGGGAGCAGTAGCCCCAAACATCTAAACTTTCGTAGTTCCCTGTTTGCTGCTCCACCCGGCTCTTTTATAACTGGCTTAGTTCATTTCACAGGATGCAGTCATTGGACATCTAGGATCTGAGAAGATATGTCAGATGTTTCTCTTGTGGAGTTGCTCTATGAAATAAACTCAGACCCTGTGGTTCTCTGTAATCTGAAGTCTAACTCAGCTGTGCAAATAGGCGAGGCATCATGATGATTGGAGGTGGGACACAAGGACGGGAGGCCCGTCCCACTGTTCCTTACAGGGGGCCTCCGAAGGTTTTGTTCAGTGATTTATTTTAGTACCTGTGTGGAAGCAGGGACAGTCAGAGAGAGGCTTATTATCAAAAGAAATTTCACACAATTAAGATGATTCTCTCTAAATGACCAAAAACTTGGTTTGCCCATGATTTCAACCAGAAAGCTCGCACAGGTCTACATTCCTGGCAATACACAGCTTCTAGCAAACTGCATCTGCTCTAGTTCTACACAACTGACAGAAATGTATTCAGAGAAACTAAAGCTCCCACTGCTGAAGTATGTGCGCACCGTGGGCACTTGAGAAAGATGACAATGTTGAAAAACAGCACTGAAGACAGAGGGCTCATTTACGAGGCCCCAGTGGCACATTGTGCCACCAGAGTGCCATTTTAGTTTTACGCCTTGGTGGCGCAGTGTGTCAGCCCATATTTAATCAATCAATTTCAATCAGTAATTTGTTAAGAGTGCTACTCACCAGGTAGGGTCTCAATGCGCTGTGGGGGGGGGTGCTACTGCTCGAAGAGCCAGGTCTCGAGGTGCTTCCTGAAGATCAGGAGGTCCTGGGTTAGATGTAGGTTGACGGGGAGGGAGTTCCAGGTTTTGGTGGCAAGGTAGGAGAAGGATCTGCAGCCGGTAGTGATCTGGTGGATGCGGGGAATGGTTGCGAGGGCGAGGTTGGCGGAGCGGAGCTGGCATGTCGGGATGTGGAAGTTGAGACGCTCGTTGAGGTAGGCAGGCATTGCGAGGGAGGTTGAGGATGAGTTGTGCTTAGGTGTTCTGGATGCACTGAAGTTTCCTCTGGAGCGTGGCCGTTGTTGCCACGTAGAGAGCGTTGCCGTAGTCCAGTCTGCTGCTAACGAGGGCGAGGGTGACCGTTCTTCTGGTTTCAGTGGGGATCCATCTGAATCAATCAATCAATCAGTATATTTATAAAGCGCACTACGTACCCGCTAGGGTTTCAAGGAGCTGGGGGGGGGAGCGCTGGTCTTGAGGAGTCTCCTGAAGGTGAGTAGGTCCTGGGTCAGTCGTAGGTTGGTAGGGAGGGTGTTCCATGTCTTGACGGCGAGGTAGGAGAAGGATCTGCCTTCGGATGTTTTTTGATGGATGCGGGGTACAGTGGTGAGTGCGAGGTCTGCGGAGCGGAGCTGACGGGTGGGAGTGTAGGAGTTGAGTCTATTGTTGAGGTAAGCAGGTCCGGTGTTGTGGAGTGCTTTGTGTGCGTGGGTGAGGAGCTTGAAAGTGATCCTCTTGTGAACGGGGAGCCAGTGGAGTTTTCTCAGGTGGGGAGTGATGTGGTTGCGGCGAGGTACGTTGAGAATCAGTCGGGCGGATGTGTTTTGGATGCGTTGGAGGCGTCGTAGGTGTTTTGTCGGGATGCCTGTGTACAGAGCATTGCCGTAGTCTAGCCTGCTGCTGACGAGGGCCTGTGTTACTGTTTTTCTTGTGTCTGTTGGGATCCACTTGTAGATCCTGTGGAGCGTGCGGAGAGTGTTGTAGCAGGTGGAGGAGACTGCGTTGACCTGTTTTGACATGGAGAGGGAAGAGTCGAGGATGAAGCCCAGATTGCGTGCGTGGTCGGTCGGTGTAGGTGGGGTTCCTAGAGATGTTGGCCACCAGGAGTCGTACCAGGCGGAGGGGTTGGGTCCGTGGATGAGAACCTCCGTCTTGTCTGAGTTCAGTTTCAGGTGGCTGTTTCTCATCCATTCGGCAATGGCCTGCATTCCCTTGTGGAGGTTGGCCTTGGCGGTGTGTGGGTCCTTGGTGAGGGAGAGGATGAGCTGGGTGTCGTCGGCGCAGGAGATGATGTTGAGGTTGTATCGGCGGGCTACTTGGGCGAGGGGTGCCATGTTGAATGTTGAATAATGTTGGGCTGAGAGATGAGCCCTGGGGTACGCCGCAGATGATTTTGGTGGCTCTGGAGCGGAAGGGGGGGGGGCGGACTCTTTGGGTTCTGTCGGAGAGGAAGGATGTGGTCCATTTGAGGGCTTTCTCTTGTATTCCGGCTTCAAGGAGATGGGTTCTCAGAGTGTGATGGCATACTGTGTCGAAGGCGGCTGATAGGTCCAGGAGGATGAGGGCTGATGTTTCGCCGTTGTCCATTTGGCGTCTGATGTTGTATGTGGCGGTGAGGAGTGCGGTCTCGGTGCTGTGATTTTGTCGGAAGCCAGATTGGGAGGGGTCCAGGATGTTGTTGTCCTCGAGGTGGCGAGTCAGTTGTGCGTTGACGATTTTTTCTATGACCTTCGCAGGGAACGGGAGTAGGGAGATGGGTCTGAAGTTCTTTAGGTCCTGGGGGTCTGCTTTGGGTTTCTTAAGGAGGGTCTGAAGGTCTTGCGAAGCATGCAATGGGTTTTGAAGCATGAGGATGTGATGCATTGACTTGCTAGGTGATAGAGAGTGATGAGTCCCGTATGAAGCCGACGTTGCATGCATGGGTGGTGGGTGTTGGGGCAGATCCCAGAGTGGCAGGCCACCAGGAGTCGTCCCATGCTGATCTGTTGGAGCCGAAGATGATGATCTCAGTCTTCTCCGAGTTCAGTTTGAGGCAGCTTGTCTCCATCCAGTTGGCGATGGCGTGAAGTCCGGTGTGGAGGTTGGTCTTCGCGGTTGCGGGGTCCTTTGTGAGAGAGAGGATGAGCTGAGTGTTGTCCGCGTAGGAGACGATGTTAAGGCCGTGGGATTGGATGATGTTGGTGAGCAGTTCCATGTAGACATTGACAAGGGTGGGGCTGAGTGAGGATCCCCGGGGGACTCCGCAGATGTTCTTGGTGGCTTTTGACAGGAACGGGGAGAGGCGGACCCTTCGGGTTCTGCCAGAGAGAAAGGGTATGAGCCAATCCAAGGCTATGTGGTGGATTCTGGCATTGTGGAGGCGTGTGCGAAGGGTGTGGTGACATGCAACACCCATGGAACCCGAAGAAATCTGATGCATTCACAGACTTATAAGTGTGGGAATGCATCAGATTCCAACGGCACCTTAGGGGTGGCATAAGAATGATGCAACAGGGAGAAATATCTTAGTTTTTTCCTCTAAGTGAGCTGCATTCTGCAGCACACATAGAAAGAGGAAAACACCTCCTGTGATTGTTTTTGTGCAGGAAGGTGTCCCTTCATGCACAAAAACAATGATACCTGCAACTCAGGCATCCTTGCACCATGATGCAAGGGTGCCTGTATTGGCACTAAGCAGCAATTTGTGCACCAGCGAAGAGGGAGAGGACAGAAATGCACTGTATCATAGATACAGACAATTCCTGCCCTTTCCCGGTGGCACAGGGCGGCCCCTAGTAAGACAACAGGTACATAAGCCTAACAATGCTTTGTAACTTTGCAGTAGTAGTGAAAACATAGCATGGAAACTCCCTAACTTTACCTTCCTTTGCTGCTGCATGTTTTGTATTTTTGGATGTAAGAGCTAAGGTTGATTTTCATCATGCTATCATGATGACTTCATCATGACATTTGTCATCCACTCCCGAGTGGAGTAAGAGCATATTCCTATGAATCATTCACGGTATTATTGGAAAACGGGAAAGAATCATGGATTTACTAATTTTTCACACAGCATAGAGCAACAAACAATTTCCTTTGCTTCATTTTGCAAGGGGGAAAACACAGCACAGTCTCAAATCTATCTTGACCTGCTTCGTCCTCTGCACTGGCTCTAGACAAACAAAGCTGCATTGTACAATGCATAACGTGGTGTATAGGCGAGTGTGCACTGTAACATAGCATGTTACAGCACCTCTTAACATGGTGTAGAGTCGAGTGTGTGCTGTTTCCCATAGGACATTAACTAGAAGCATGAACTAGAAGCACAAATCCCTGTCCCTATTCAAACTCAAAAGAATCACACACATTGGATGTGTGCTTTGCATTGTAGCAGACATTCAATGTGCTCACTTTTGAGGACATGAACACATTTCACCTTGTTACACATGCTTCAAGAACGTGTTACATTTTGACCCATGGTCAGGCTAGCTTAGTTGATAGAGCTTTGCATTGTGGTTCCTTTTAAGGCATTGACATTTCCCTTAGGCAGGCAAACATTTCAAAATTTGGCCATCTGCAGTCCGCTAGAGTAGCAGGGTACATGCTTCCGCTACCCTGGTGGATGTAATGCACCCACCAGCGCCTAAATGACCCCCAAAATCTTGTTCTGTCAGAACAACAATATACTAAGAGGCTTATTTACAAGCTCCTGGAGCCACCGGGCGTCACTTTCAGTGATGCTCCAGTTGTGCTGTGCCCTTTTCCAAATTTTCAAGGTGCCGCTGTCACTTTTCATTGCTTAATACTGCCTTGTAAATATGGGCTACACCTATGCAGTTTTCTGCAGCAGAAGGGCGTGCAATGGGTGTTGCTATAGGCGTTTTCCAACACCCATTGCTTTTGACACTGGCCCAGATTTCCGAGAAATCTTAAATCTGAGGCCGTGCCAAAAACTAACACAACTCTAGGGCTGGCGTTAGAGTGGTGCAACGAGGAGAAATACTTTTATTTCTCCTCGTTTTTGCTTTTTCTGTGTGTGCTGCATTGCAACCACTTTATAGGTTTTTTTTAAGATTCTTACTTATTTATGCATTTATCGATTTTAGTAATGTGGCTATAAGGGATGTTAGGTCTTGTAAAATTGCTTCAGTGATGCCAAACAGGATGAATGGTAAGGTCTTGTGCCAATTAGAGTATCCTCGCCATCAGTCTTTTGCTCAGGCCCCAAAAACCCTAGACCTAGCTCGGTATAGAGGCACATTTGGTTACTCTTTATTAATCCTTGAGACCCACTGGCGCCATCTCTTAGGTGTTATCTCCCCAAGACGGTCTAACAATCTGCATGTCTGTGATTATCCTTGCATAGTAAACACACAAAAGATGATGGGCGGTATGCTTGCAATTTGGCTAAATACTAGCAATTGCTCAGGGTAGCACCCCAACTCATCGATCTTTTTTTTTTTTAAAGAAAAAATCTTTTTATTGGTTTTATCAAGTATAACCATTCCAACAATAACTCACCACAGTGTTCAATACAGTCTTAGTTTCAATACAATACATAGTTTACAGGAGTACAGAAGACGGGCTTAACTAGGTAACCCCAAGCTCCAAAGGATAATATGAACCCTGATATCTATTAGTGTCAACAATTCGTACCCACCCCTTGGACCCTCTGAACCGTAAGACCATGGTCCTACAGTATTTCGGGGTGGCCCCTTCTTGGGGATTCTCAAAAGGGGTGGTTGGTTGATCATTAGTACCACAATCTAGGACACAGTGGGCCCACCAGGGCTCCCAACCTTTAAGAAATTTGGGCAGCACCCAGCCGTGTATACCCATCTTTTTGCTTCCATACAATATGTAAAGCCAGTAACCCTTTGGCTCTGGGGGTTGGGTCACCCCATTCATTAGCAATATCTAGCATTGCCAAGATGAAGCCCAATATACAGAATAGGAGCTGTTTCTTCAGCAATTTCATCTCACTGGGGTACCCAATATTAAGAATTGAGGGGTGCAAGGGGCTTGTACTCTTAACCTGGATGCCAGCTTCGAAGCTACCCCTTTCCACCCATTTCCTGCCAACATCATAGGCAGTTAGGTGAGCGTGCTCTCCCCATTTTCAATTGTCGGTGTCAGTGGTAATAGATTCTATGGAGGACTTTAAGTTTTATGAGCCTGCTTTGAGGTCATCTCCATGTCAAAGGCATAACTGGGTATATGTACTGGGCCTCTGACCCTACCAAGACAATACACTTCTGGACCTGTGAGGAATTCTGCCAGGAGTATGGATTGCTGTGCTGCAAGGATTGCCACTCTGCTGGACTGCTACCCTAAAAGGCCTACTTTCTGCTTTTCTGAGCTGCCCTGCTGCTTGCGAATCTCTGACCTGCTGAGGACAAGGACTAGACCCATCTCACCTGAACCTAGAGTGACTCCAAGGTCTTGCCCCCTGTTCTTCTGTAGTTTCAGTGACATCAAAGACTACCTGCAACCTGCAACCAGCACCTGGACTCCGCCTGCTGTGAGTCCTTCTCTGCCAAGTGGTGCCAATCCAGTCTTTGACCCTTGGAAGTGAGTACCTATGTTTCAACCCAAGAAATCCAACGCATTGACGATGTTGCACCGATTGGACCCAGTACATTTCCACTTGACACTTACGCAATACTGCTGCTGCTCAACCCATCTACTCTGTTGACCAGCTTTGCAACGTATTGTCCCCGTATTGTCTGACTGTAGGAGGCTGGACTGGCTTGTAGTGAGTACCAAGGAGTACTTGCACCTTGCACCAGGCCCAGTTATCCCTTATTAGTGTATAGGGTGTCTAGCAGCTTAGGCTGATAGATAATGGTAGCTTAGCAAAGCAGCTCAGGCTGAACTAGGAGACGTGTGAAGCTACTACAGTACCACCTGGTGTCATATGCACAATATCATAAGAAAACACAATACACAGTTATACTAAAAATAAAGGTACTTTATTTTTATGACAATATGCCAAAGTATCTTAGAGTGTACCCTCAGTGAGAGGATAGGAAATATACACAAGATATATATACACAATAGCAAAAATATGCAGTATAGTCTTAGAAAACAGTGCAAACAATGTATAGTTACAATAGGATGCAATGGGGAAACATAGGGATAGGGGCAGCACAAACCATATACTCCAGAAGTGGAATGCGAACCACGAATGGACCCCAAACCTATGTGACCTTGTAGAGGGTCGCTGGGACTATTAGAAAATAGTGAGAGTTAGCAAAATAACCCTCCCCAAGACCCTGAAAAGTGAGTGCAAAGTGCACCAAAGTTCCCCTAAGGACAAAATAGTCGTGTTAGAGGGAAAATGCAAGGAAAACACAAATCAGCAATGCAACAACGATGGATTCCTGACTGAGGGTACCTGTGGAACAAGGGGACCAAGTCCAAACGTCACAAGCAGCTCGGAGATGGGCAGATGCCCAAGAAATGCCAGTGGTTGGTGCAAAGAAGCTCTTACTAGGCTGAAGAACTGTGAATACTGCAGGAACGACAAGGGCTAGAGACTTCCCCTTTGGAGGATGGATCCCCCACGCCTTGGAGAGTCGTGCAGAAGTGTTTTCCCGCCGGATGGACGCCAACAAGCCTTGCTACACGCAAATCGTGCGTTTGGCGTTTTTGGACGCTGCTGGGGCCCAGGAGGGACCAGAATGTCGCAAATTGGACCTGCAGAGAGAGGGGACGTCGAGCAAGACAAAGAGCCCTCACTGAAGCAGGTAGCACCCGGAAAAGTGCCAGAAACAGGCACTACGAGGATGCGTGAAACGGTGCTCGCCGAAGTTGCACAAAGGAGTCCCACGTCGCCGGAGACCAACTTAGAAAGTCGTGCAATGCAGGTTAGAGTGCCGTGGACCCAGGCTTGGCTGTGCACACAGGATTTCCGCCGGAAGTGCACAGGGGCCGGAGAAGCTTGCAAAGTCGCGGTTCCCAGCAATGCAGCCCAGCGAGGTGAGGCAAGGACTTACCTCCACCAAACTTGGGCTGAAGAGTCACTGGACTGTGGGGGTCACTTGGACGGTGTCGCTGGATTCGAGGGACCTCGCTCGTCATGCTGAGAGGAGACCCAAGGGACCGGAGATGCAGCTTTTTGGTGCCTGCGGTTGCAGGGGGAAGATTCCGTCGACCCACGGGAGATTTCTTCGGAGCTTCTGGTGCAGAGAGGAGGCAGACTACCCCCACAGCATGCACAAGCAGGAAAACAGTCGAGAAGGCGGCAGGATCAGCGTTACAGAGTTGCAGTAGTCGTCTTTGCTACTATGTTGCAGGTTTGCAGGCTTCCAGCGCGGTCAGCGGTCGATTCCTTATCAGAAGGTGAAGAGGGAGATGCAGAGGAACTCGGCTGAGCTCATGCATTCGTTATCTAAAGTTTCCCCAGAGACAGAGACCCTAAATAGCCAGAAAAGAGGGTTTGGCTACCTAGGAGAGAGGAAAGGCTACTAACACCTGAAGGAGCCTATCACAAGGAGTCTCTGACGTCACCTGGTGGCACTGGCCACTCAGAGCAGTCCAGTGTGCCAGCAGCACCTCTGTTTCCAAGATGGCAGAGGTCTGGAGCACACTGGAGGAGCTCTGGACACCTCCCAGGGGAGGTGCAGGTCAGGGGAGTGGTCACTCCCCTTTCCTTTGTCCAGTTTCGCGCCAGAGCAGGGGCTAAGGGGTCCCTGAACCGGTGTAGACTGGCTTATGCAGAATTGGGCACATCTGTGCCCAACAAAGCATTTCCAGAGGCTGGGGGAGGCTACTCCTCCCCTGCCTTCACACCATTTTCCAAAGGGAGAGGGTGTCACACCCTCTCTCAGAGGAAGTTCTTTGTTCTGCCATCCTGGGCCAGGCCTGGCTGGACCCCAGGAGGGCAGCTGCCTGTCTGAGGGGTTGGCAGCAGCAGCAGCTGCAGAGAAACCCCAGGAAGGGCAGTCTGGCAGTACCAGGGTCTGTGCTACAGACCACTGGGATCATGGAATTGTACCAACAATGCCAGGATGGCATAGAGGGGGCAATTCCATGATCATAGACATGTTACATGGCCATATTCGGAGTTACCATGGTGAAGCTACATATAGGTAGTGACCTATATGTAGTGCACGCGTGTAATGGTGTCCCCGCACTCACAAAGTTCAGTGAATTGGCTCTGAACAATGTGGGGGCACCTTGGCTAGTGCCAGGGTGCCCTCACACTAAGTAACTTTGCACCTAACCTTTACCAGGTAAAGGTTAGACATATAGGTGACTTATAAGTTACTTAAGTGCAGTGTAAAATGGCTGTGAAATAACGTGGACGTTATTTCACTCAGGCTGCAGTGGCAGGCCTGTGTAAGATTTGTCAGAGCTCCCTATGGGTGGCAAAAGAAATGCTGCAGCCCATAGGGATCTCCTGGAACCCCAATACCCTGGGTACCTCAGTACCATATACTAGGGAATTATAAGGGTGTTCCAGTAAGCCAATGTAAATTGGTAAAAATGGTCACTAGCCTGTCAGTGACAATTTGGAAAGAAATGAGAGAGCATAACCACTGAGGTTCTGATTAGCAGAGCCTCAGTGAGACAGTTAGTCACTACACAGGTAACACATTCAGGCACACTTATGAGCACTGGGGCCCTGGGTTACCAGGGTCCCAGTGACACATACAACTAAAACAACATATATACAGTGAAAAATGGGGGTAACATGCCAGGCAAGATGGTACTTTCCTACACTGACACATTTCCTTCTCTGTGAAGCTCAACGTCAACGCATTGCTTTGTGCTGAAAGCATAATTTCCTGTCCAGCGGTTCGACAATGATGCATTGCCTTGATGCCCATCGCTGCTTGATCTTCGATGCTTCCTTGATGCTGTGCAACGTCAAGCCAATGCATTGCCTACATCTCCATGATCGGCAGTGACACATCTTCTCCTCTGATCCCCGCATTGAGTCTTTGACGTTGATGCTTTCTCCATCCAATGTACTTTTCACCGGGCCCTGCGTTGGTCCTGTAGCTGGCCTGCTCTCCATCACAGTCAGATATACCCCAGTCTAGCATGACCTCAAGTGGCCCTTAAGTGCTTTTGACCTCTAAGCACTACTTTTTGATTTTTTCTTTAGAAATTCATATCTTGACTTCTACTCATTGGATTTTTGTCATTTTGTTTTTGTTTTACTCATAAAACTACTATCTATTTTTCTAACCATGTGTGAATCTTTTTGTGGTGTTATCATTTTGTTACCATCATGAATCCATCAATCTGCCTCTGGGGGACGCTGTACACGGATCATCTGCAACCTGGGAATCATCATTAAAACTCATCCAGGGTCCTTTTCTGACTCCTACTTGCTTCCCATGTCGAAATTGTTTACTACAGGAAACCTACATTTGTTTCCATGGACTTCAAGACCCATAATGCACTGCCTAGTAGTTAGTATGACCTGGAATCTGCTGTCCATTGCTTCCTATGGGAATAGTCCTGCTATTCCTCTGCACTGGATTCTCAGCTCCAGGGCTTGTGAGAGACTGGAATCACACACACACACCCGCGATCAGTCTTGTGCAGCCAGGCCATGTGACTCCATCCTGGGGTTGCTGCTGCTTGGAACTGCTAATAAGCTGCCATTCGCTGAAGGTCCCTATTCGTGCACTGAAGTTTGTTCCTTGGTATACCAGACCTCTTGGTTTATTTATCAGTCCTGTTCCTGCTTGCTTCAGCCCTGTTTGCTGTGCCCTGTTCCTGTGCAGCCTGCTATGGATTTTTCACAGCCCTGTTTGCTGTGCTCTGTTCCTGTGCAGCCTGCTACAGATTTTTCCCAGCCCCGTTTGCTGTGCTATGTTCCTGTGCAGCCTGCTGTCAGATTTTCCCAGCCCTTTTTGTTGTGCTCTCTTCCTATACAGCCTACTATCGTCTTTTCCCAGCCCTTTTTGCTATGCCCTGCTCCTGTGTTGCCTGCTTCATGTTTTTACCAGCCATGTGTGCTGTGTCCTGTTCCGCTGCAGCATGCTACAGATTCTTCCCAGCCCTGTTTGCTGTGCCCTGTCCCTGTGCAGCCTGCTACAGTTTTCCCCAGGCCTGCTTGCTTTAGCTTTTTCTTTAGAATGGCTTTTTGTACTCTTGGTGCAACCCCTGAGCTTCTCCCTTTCTAATTGTTCCTAGTTTGTTTTTTATGTTCCTGCTATTTTTTCAAATTACCTATTCCTTTTGCTTCTACCTTAACTCCTGTAATTTCTCCTTTGTGTCTTAGATTTTGCCTCTTGCTTGTTACAGTTTCCTAGAATCCTTGTGTATGACTTACCTGTACTCCAGTTTTTTCCTTGCATTAGTTCTCTTGATGTTCAAGTCTCTTGCTTGTTACAGTTTCCTCGAATCCTTGTATGACTTGCTCCCGTTTTTGTTTCATTGTATAACCTGCTCCTGAAACACTAGCTATAGTTCTTAGTCTCCTTGCAAGCGCTTGCTCTGTATTGTCCTCTTGGGCTATTGTATCTGGTAAATGTACTATTAATCCTAACCTGTGTATAAGTGTTTTCCTTTGTACAGGGGTTGTCTCCTGGTTTCCAAGAGGCAATTTGTGCCCCATCCTTTGTCTTGTGTTGTATGTAGTCTTAAGTGCTTATCTGTGACAGTGTGCCATTTCTATTTTCTAGGAATTGCCACTGCGTCTCCAGCTGGACCCATAAGGGCTTGTCTTGTGCATGGAAGTACAATCCTTGTTTGTGCCCTAAAGGTTCAGTGACAAAATTGCTTCTGCTGCCTCCCTTCTACAGGGCTTGTGGGGTGATTGTCTGTAAGAGTAATCTGCACAGAGGTATTGGCATTCCCTGTTACAGTGGGAAGTTCTGAGCCTTACCTGTGCACAACCTAAGTGGTAACCAGTGTGTTGTCCCTTCTAGGCTTGTTCTCTATTTGTTCACGCTAAGGTTGATCTGCTGTTCCTCTGCTTAATCTAAACCTGTTCTTTCCTGGTGTATGCTTTTCACTGCTTCTCTGCTTCCGTACACTATATCCATGAGGAGATATTCCATGACCTCGAGGAGTGCTCTGCCTGGACTTCCAACAGATTCCCCCCGAAGTCCTGACAGTCACTGTGTATGTGTGTGTTGCACAAATACTTTACACCTTCACTCTTTAGATAAGCCTGACTGATCTGTGCCAAGCTAACATAGGGTGAGCACAGGTTTTTTTTTTAAGTGTGTTTGTAGCTGACCCTGACTAGAGTGGTGGTTCCTGCTTGTACAGGGTGCATATCCTGACAACCAGAAACCCCAGTTTTAATGTTTAAGACCAGATCATCAGGCACTGCTGTGTAGGCCAGTCCTACCCTGACGCTCCCGGTCCCAGGATGCTTGTTTCCGGTCCAGTGAAGACCTGGCTTGGCAGTTCGGGCTGGACTGTTCCCATGAGGAACAGGGTCAAGACTGATTTGCATATGGCTGGGTCCAAACTGGGGTGGCATGGTGAGCAAAAGAACGATGGCTTAAACCCAGATCTGTGACTGGGGTGAGTGTTTGACAATGTTCAGCATTCCATCCACCACTTGTTGTTTTTGCTTTGTTGCCCTAAGTGGGAAGGGTATGCCCAGACGTGGGTCCTGTGCTTCCCCATGCCACTGGATTCAAGCTAGCCTGGCTGATGAGGGGTGAAACCCCGAAACCGGTCCTAGGATGCTTGTTTCCGGTCCAGTGAGGACCTGGCTTGGCAGTTCGGGCTCGACTGTTCCCATGAGGAACAGGGTCAAGACTGATTTGCATATGGCTGGGTCCAAACTGGGGTGGCATGGTGAGCAAAAGAACGATGGATTAAACCCAGATCTGTGACTGGGGTGAGTGTTTGACAATGTTCAGCATTCCGTCCATCACTTGTTGTTTTTGCTTTGTCGCCCTAAGTGGGAAGGTTATGCCCAGACGTGTGTCCCGTGCTTCCCATGCCACTGGATTCAAGCTAGCCTGGCTGATGAGGGGTGAAACCCCGAAACTGGTCCCAGGATGCTTGTTTCCAGTCCAGTGAGGACCTGGCTTGGCAGTTCGGGCTGGACTGTTCCCATGAGGAACAGGGTCAAGACTGATTTGCATATGGCTGGGTCCAAACTGGGGTGGCATGGTGAGCAAAAGAACAATGGATTAAACCCAGATCTGTGACTGGGGGTGAGTGTTTGACAATGTTCAGCATTCCGTCCATCACTTGTTGTTTTTGCTTTGTCGCCCTAAGTGGGAAAGGAATGCCCAGACGTGGGTCTCGTGCTTCCCATGCCACTGGATTCAAGCTAGCCTGGCTGATGAGGGGTGAAACCCCGAAACCGGTCCCAGGATGCTTGTTTCCGGTCCAGTGATGGCCTGGCTTGGCAGTTCGGGCTGGACTGTTCCCATGAGGAACAGGGTCAAGACTGATTTGCATTTGGCTGGGTTCAAACTGGGGTGGCATGGTGAGCAAAAGAACGATGGATTAAACCCAGGTCTGTGACTGGAGTGAGTGTTTCACAATGTTCAGCATTCCGTCCATCACTTGTTGTTTTTGCTTTGTCGCCCTAAGTGGGAAGGGTATGCCCAGACGTGGGTTCCGTGCTTCCCATGCCACTGGATTCAAGCTAGCCTGGCTGATGAGGGGTGAAACCCCGAAACCGGTCCCAGGATGCTTGTTTCTGGTCCAGTGAGGACCTGGCTTGGCAGTTCGGGCTCGACTGTTCCCATGAGGAACAGGGTCAAGACTGATTTGCATATGGCTGGGTCCAAACTGGGGTGGCATGGTGAGCAAAAGAACGATGGATTAAACCCAGATCTGTGACTGGGGCGACTGTTTGACAATGTTCAGTATTCCGTCCATCACTTGTTGTTTTTGCTTTGTCGCCCTAAGTGGGAAGGGTATGCCCAGACGTGGGTCCCGTGCTTCCCATGCCACTGGATTCAAGCTAGCTTGGCTGATGAGGGGTGAAACCCCGAAACCGGTCCCAGGATGCTTGTTTCCGGTCCAGTGAGGACCTGGCTTGGCAGTTCGGGCTCAACTGTTCCCATGAGGAACAGGGTCAAGACTGATTTGCATATGGCTGGGTTCAAACTGGGGTGGCATGGTGAGCAAAAGAACGATGGATTAAACCCAGATCTATGACTGGGGGTGAGTGTTTGACAATGTTCAGCATTCCGTCCATCACTTGTTGTTTTTGCTCCCTTGTCCCCTGGCATAACCTGCATGAGCTATTACAGTGAACTGTGCTGGTTTCAGTAAATTATATGTGTAGAGCACGCATCAGCTGAACACAAAGGGGCATAAGGTGGGCGCAGTTGTTGGGAAGAAGAGATGCAACAACAGAAGGTGCATGGGAGACGATGATAGCACTTTGAGTGCAAGGAAGTGGAGCTTGGCTTGGCTGCCACCCATTCGGATTTAGCCCAGAGTAGTCATATTTACTATGATGAACCAGGTTGCCCTGATTACAGCTTTTTTATCCATATTTCAGACTGTTCCTGGGGACTACTGCTGAGCTTTCCACTGTATAACAGTAGTTATCAATGATAGAAGAGGCCTCACTTGACAGACAGTCAGCAATCTCTTTTATGAAGAGATACATTAGGACAGTGGTTCCCAAGCTTTTGACTTCTGTTGACCCCCCACTGAATCATTATAGGAATCCGGGGACCCCCACTGTGTCATTACTGAAAACTGGGTACCTAATCTGTTAATATTATTTAGCTCTCTAAGCTGTTGTGGACCCCTTGAGGAGGCTTTGTGGACCCCCAGGGTCCCCGGACCACAGGTTGGGAACAATTGCATTAGGACACATAGGCCCTCATTCTGACCCTGGCGGTCGGTGATAAAGCGGCGGCCAACCCGCCAACAGGCCGGCGGTCCAAAATATGCAATTCTGACCCTGGCGGGAACCGCCAACACAGCCCGCCGCATTAACACTCCGCCCGCCACGGCGGAACAAACAAACAGCGCGGCGGTCCCCGCCAACAGACAGGCGGCAGACAATGTACCGCCCACCCTATCACGACCCACCAATCCGCCACCTTTTCCGGGGCTGGGAGCACCGCCGATAAAAACACGGCGAAAACAGACTACGAACGGGAAAACGCTCACCTCCACATACACCACGCGAGATTCCGGCAGTATGGAACCCGAGTTGCAGGTCATCCCCGCACTCCTATACCTGCTCCTGTATCAGGAGCACGCCCGGCAGCGCGGAAGACATCGGTGAGTACTGCACCTACGACACAGGGGAGGGAAAAGATTACCGGCACACACCCACCCACCCACACCCACTACAACACACACATCAATGCATTCCCACAGATCACTGTCACAACCCACAACCCCCCCCTTCCGAAATAATGCAAAGACCAAAAGAAGAGATCTCAAACGGGCAGATATATTGAAAAATGGACAGCAGTAATCCAAATAAATAAATAAACTATGTACAAAATATATACAGCTACTAAATGTAGTCCAACCACTGTCCGTGAACCACAGGGGTCCTGAGCAAAGGGGCAAGGCCCAGTCCCACGACAAGAACTCCACGGAGAGAACACTGCAGGGGCATCAGAAAGAAAAAAGGACAGGCACCTCAGGGGGAAGGGAAGGGGGGGCACCTCAGCCACTTGAGTACACGACGCCAGATCCACGAGGGGACTCCATGACCACTGGCCCATCCTGGGGAGAACAAAGCCACAGTCCATACAGTCCATACAGTGGGTGGCCTGCCCACTGGGCCATCCTGGGGAGAGCAAAGCCACAGTCCAAACAGTCCATACAGTGGGTGGCCTGCCCACTGGGCCATCCTGGGGAGAGCAAAGCCACAGTCCATACAGTCCATACAGTGGGTGCCTGCCCACTGGGCCATCCTGGGGAGAGCAAAGCCACAGTCCAAACAGTCCATACAGTGGGTGGCCTGCCCACTGGGCCATCCTGGGGAGAGCAAAGCCACAGTCCAAACAGTCCATACAGTGGGTGGCCTGCCCACTGGGCCATCCTGGGGAGAGCAAAGCCACAGTCCATACAGTCCATACAGTGGGTGGCCTGCCCACTGGGCCATCCTCGGGAGAGCAAAGCCACAGTCCAAACAGTCCATACAGTGGGTGGCCTGCCCACTGGGCCATCCTGGGGAGAGCAAAGCCACAGTCCATACAGTCCATACAGTGGGTAGCCTGCCCACTGGGCCATCCTGGGGAGAGCAAAGCCACAGTCCAAACAGTCCATACAGTGGGTGGCCTGCCCACTGGGCCATCCTGGGGAGAGCAAAGCCACAGTCCAAACAGTCCATACAGTGGGTGGCCTGCCCACTGGGCCATCCTGGGGAGAGCAAAGCCACAGTCCAAACAGTCCATAACAGACTCCACTGCCACTGGAGGAGGCATGTTGGCCAGAGGACATCCTGCAGCCCTGCCCGAGACAGATCCTGCCCTGCCACGTCTGCCAAAGGGCCAGCGGTTCCTGCCTGGAAGGGCCCAGTTCAGCGGTTCTTGCCTTGAAGGGCCCAGTTCAGCGGTTCTTGAGACGGCGGTCCCCAGCGGAGCGGTGCTGGAGACGGCGGGGCCCAGTTCAGCGGTTCTTGCCTTGAAGGGCCCAGTTCAGCGGTTCTTGCCTTGAAGGGCCCAGTTCAGCGGTTCTTGCCTTGAAGGGCCCAGTTCAGCTGTTCTTGAGACGGCGGTCCCCAGCGGAGCGGTGCTGGAGACGGCGGGGCCCAGTTCAGCGGTTCTTGCCTTGAAGGGCCCAGTTCAGCGGTTCTTGCCTTGAAGGGCCCAGTTCAGCGGTTCTTGCCTTGAAGGGCCGAGTTCAGCGGGTCTTGCCTTGAAGGGCCCAGTTCAGCGGTTCTTGAGACGGCGGTCCCCAGCGGAGCGGTGCTGGAGACGGCGGGGCCCAGTTCAGCGGTTCTTGCCTTGAAGGGCCCAGTTCAGCGGTTCTTGCCTTGAAGGGCCCAGTTCAGCGGTTCTTGCCTTGAAGGGCCCAGTTCAGCGGTTCTTGAGACGGCGGTCCCCAGCGGAGCGGTGCTGGAGACGGCGGGGCCCAGTTCAGCGGTTCTTGCCTTGAAGGGCCCAGTTCAGCGGTTCTTGCCTTGAAGGGCCCAGTTCAGCGGTTCTTGCCTTGAAGGGCCCAGTTCAGCGGTTCTTGCCTTGAAGGGCCCAGTTCAGCGGTTCTTGAGACAGCGGTCCCCAGCGGAGCGGTGCTGGAGACGGCGGCCATTCTATGGCCAACTGCTCATTGCCTGGTGGTGCCCTCCTGGGCAGCGGGGATGGTGCTCCTTCAATGCCCACCTGGGCTGTGGGTGGTGGGGCCCTCCTGGCCAGCTGGGCTGGGTCCTCCCTGGGCAGCGGCTATGGGGGTGGTGGGCTCTCCCGGGGCAGCTGTGCCGGTTCCTCCCGGGGCAGCGGCTATGGGGGTTGCGGGCTCCTCCTGGGCAGCTGTGACGGGTCCTCCATGGGCAGCAGGCCTGCTGCCTGACTTCTCCGCCTTGCTGCCCTTGCCCTCCTTAGTCGGGAGTCTGTGGCCCTTTCCTCCCTTTGGAGTTGTGGCTGTTGACGGTGGCTGGCTAGTGTCCTGGGGGGATATCGAATCCGGGCTCCGGCGGCGGCCCTTCCGCCTTCTGCTCCTCTTCCCAGGTGGTGGGCTGGCTGTCCCCTTGCTTCTGGGCGAAGATCCAGACCTGCGGGCTGGTGGGCTCCAATACCCCTGCACCCTTGTCAAGGGGGCTGCAGGGCTGGTGGTGGCTGAGGTGCTCTTTTTACCCCGACGAGAAGGAGGGGGGGGCTCAGGGTCAGGAAAGAAGGTAGCAGTAGAGAGATAGATTTTCTTGGGACAATGGAGAGTGGTAGGTACAGTGGGTATGGGAGTGGAGGGAGAGGATGTGGTTGTAGGCGAGACAAGTTTGCTGTCTTTGGGTGCAGGTGCAGGAGCGGGAGGCTGTCGTGAGGTGGATGGCTGTTGGGTGGGTGGGTGGCTGCGTTTGTGTGGTGTGGAAGAGGGGGTGACAGACACAGTGGGAGAGGACACAGGGGACGTGTAAATGGCAGTGGGGGTGGTGACTGCACGTGTGCGGACTGGAGTGGAGGGTATGCTGGTGATGGAAACACTGGCTGATGGTGAGGTGAATGAAGGTGTGAGTGTAGACGTCACAGGGAGGGAGGAGGGAGACGAGGAGGTGGGGGTCACAGAGGTGGTAGTGACTGTTGGCATGTCTGCATCGGAATGTTGCTTGTGTGAATGTCTGCGTGATCTGTGGTGCTTATGTTTGGATGAGCTGCTCTTGGGTGTTGAGGTGTGTGCAGGCTGGTCTGATGGTGTGGGTGGGACAGGCAGAGGAACAGGAGACTGGGAGGAGGGAGTTAGTAGAGGGAGGCAGGAGACAGGGACAATGGCTGCCGTCAGTGCTGAGGCCAGAGCCTGGAACGATCGCTGATGGGCAGCCTGACCCGAATGAATGCCCTCCAGGTACGCATTGCTGCGATGAACCTCCCTCTCCACCCCTTGGATGGCATTCAAAAGGGTAGTCTGCCCAACAATGAGCGTTCGGAGGAGGTCAATGACCTCCTCACTGAGGGCAGCGGGGGTAACAGGGGCAGGGCCTGAGGTGCCTGGGGCGAAGGAGATACCCGGCTTCCTGGCAGAGCGGGCACGGGGCGAACGCTGAGGGGCTGCTGGGAGGGCGGAGATGGTGCGCTGGGTGGCGGCTGTACCTGTAATGGCGGGGGGCACGGATGGTGCCACCCCCGCAAGGGAGCTCCCTTCCGAGGACGTGTCCGTGTCGCTGCAGGGTCCAGTCATCCCCGTTGTGGAGCTCCCCTCGCCCTCCGTCTCACTGGTCCAGTCAGACTCTGTGGCATGGCCCTCCTGGGCCATGTGAGATGCAGCTCCCTCCTGCCCCGATGCCACTTCTCCTCCGCCTGATGATGCTGATGCACACAAGCACAGAAAGACAAACAAAAAGGGGGGGGGAGAGAGAAATAAAGAGATTTTGAGTACATGGATCACCGGTACAGTTAGCGGACATGACAGACACAGATGCCCCCTGCACTAAGTTGCGCACTTGGGGTCCGCTACGCATTCCGTGGAACATGCCCTACACGCCTAGAGTTGACAACTGCACCCATGGGTGACACGGCCCAGGGATGGCTGTACTGACACACTACTGAGGGTGGTGGCTGGGGACACAGGGGCTTACGGGGGTGCCCAGCCTACAGATATCGCCCTGGCCTAGGGGGACCCACAGCCCTCCTCCCCCACCCAGACACCTCCACTGCGCGACAACAGAGTAGATGATGCTTGTACTCACCCCCTTGTGTCTGCTGTGCTGCCCTCACGCGCCCATCCAAATCAGGGTAGGCCACCGCCAGGATCCGGAACATCAGGGGGGTCAGTTGACGGCAGGCACCCCGCCTACGTTGGGAGGCCATCCCCAGCAGAGACTCGGCGGTCTTCTTGGTCCCGCGGCGGATGTCCTCCCACCTCTTGCGGCAGTGGGTGCCCCATCGATGGTGGACCCCCAGGGTCCGGACTTCCTTGGCGATGGCACGCCAAATCCTGATCTTCTCATGGGCGCGGACCTATGTGACACGTACAGGGAGGGAGAAATACCACGTTCAAGTTTGTCTGCATTTTCGTTGCCAGTGGCCCAACGCCCCCCATCCCCGCCAGGCCCCCCGCCAGGCCCCCCGCCAGGCCCAACATGCCCCCTATCCCCGCCAGGCCCCCCGCCAGGCCCAACATGCCCCCCATCCCCGCCAGGCCCCCCGCCAGGCCCCCCGCCAGGCCCAACATGCCCCCCATCCCCGCCAGGCCCAACATGCCCCCCATCCCCGCCAGGCCCCCGCCAGGCCCCCCGCCAGGCCCAACATGCCCCCCATCCCCGCTAGGCCCCCCGCCAGGCCCAACATGCCCCCCATCCCCACCAGGCCCCCCGCCAGGCCCCCCGCCAGGCCCAACATGCCCCCCATCCCCACCAGGCCCCCCGCCAGGCCCAACATGCCCCCCATCCCCGCCAGGCCCCCCGCCATGCCCCCCGCCAGGCCCAACATGCCCCCCATCCCCGCCAGGCCCCCGCCAGGCCCCCCGCCAGGCCCCCCGCCAGCCCCAACATGCCCCCCATCCCCGCCAGGCCCCCCGCCAGGCCCCCAAGCCAGCCAGTGGCCCCAAATCCATATTGAATTAAACTCACTTGTTGGTCTGGAGGACCGTAGAGTAGCGCATACTGGGGGAGGACCCCATCCACAAGTTTCTCCAACTCCTCTCCAGTGAAGGCAGGGGCCCTTTCCCCAGTCGCAGCAGCCATTGTCCCTTCCAGACCGAGGTCACAGCAACACTTGCAGTATAGGTCCTCTCCTGTGAAAGTTCAAGTCGCAAGTGGATAAGTAGATAGGAAATGGCGGTCACGTCCGCGGCGGTGCGTACCGCGGCGGGGCGTACCGCCACCGCCGGCGCCCTTCGCCATTGGCTCCTGAAACCCATAGGCTTCAATGTTAACCAATGCGGCTTCGCGCCGCGGTCTTCGACCGCCGACCGCCGCGGTGTGCCACACCAGCGCATTGACCTCACATCCCATTGTCACACTTCACAGGTCAGGCAGCCGCCATTTCGAGGGTCCACATGGCTCAATTTCAACTGCGTCACACAGGCCTAGGCCTTGCATAGCCACTCAGACACGCCATTCACTGCATAGAGAATCGTTTACTGTGCAAGCTGTGAGTACGTACCTGTGGGTTGCTTGACTCTGTGCTCCATGTTGTCCTTCCTAGGCACCGTCCGCTGGGTTTGGCGAGGAGACGGATGAATCCTCGCGTGTACCGACCGCTGGTGGACCTGTCGACAATGGAAGAACGCCACATTATCCTGACCTACCGGCTTGACCGTGCCACTATACATGAACTGTGTGCCCAGCTGGAGCCCGACCTGATGTCCCCCATCCGCCAACCCACAGGGATTCCCCCTCTGGTGCAGGTCCTGTCAGTACTCCATTTCCTGGCAAGTGGGTCATTTCAGACAACAGTGGGAATTGCTTCTGGGATGTCTCAGCCCATGTTTTCGAAGGTGTTATCCAGAGTGTTGTCTGCCCTGATGAAATACGTGAGGAGCTACATCATTTTCCCTGAGGTGGGTGAATTGGCTACAGTGAAGGGTGATTTCTACGCCCTTGGACATATTCCCAACGTCATTGGTGCCATTGATGGGACCCATGTGGCTTTGGTTCCCCCAAGAGACAGGGAGCAGGTGTACAGGAACAGAAAAAGTTACCATTCCATGAACATCCAGGTGGTGTGTTTGGCTGACCAGTACATCTCGCATGTAAATGCCAAGTTCCCTGGGTCAGTGCATGACGCCTACATCCTGAGGAATAGCAGCATCCCTTACGTGATGGAACAGCTAGAGAGACACCGTGTATGGCTATTGGGGGACTCTGGGTACCCCAACCTGTCGTGGCTACTGACCCCAGTAAGGAATCCCCGGACCAGGGCAGAGGAACGGTACAATGAGGCCCATGGGCGTACTAGGAGGGTGATCGAACGCACCTTTGGCCTCCTAAAGGCCAGGTTTAGGTGCCTGCATATGACAGGTGGATCCCTAATGTACTCACCTAAGAAGGTGTGTCACATCATCGTGGCCTGCTGCATGCTTCACAACCTGGCTTTGCGCCGCCAGGTGCCTTTCCTGCAGGAGGATGGTCGAGACGGTGGTGTAGTGGCAGCTGTGGAACCTGTGGAGAGTGACGAGGAGGAAGACGACGGGGCTGAAACAGACAACAGGGACAGAATCATTGAACAGTACTTCCAATAGGACACAGGTAACAATTCAAACATAATTTAGTAAATGTGAACTACTCTCCTGCATCTCTGCTGCCTGTCTATTTGCCCCAGTGTATGATGACTGAGTTGTGGCTTTTCCCTCCCTATTTCAGATCTGGGGTCCCCACTACGAGTCCTGTGCTTCGTTTCCCCATGGACTACAGCTTTGTGGCAGCTGTTTGTTGACTTCACTATGTACAAGGACATATTTGCACTGTCATGTCAATTACAATATTTTGAAATCACAGCCAGACTCCAGATAGTTTTGTGCTAAATGGGTGTTTATTTCAGTGCTCAAAATGGGATGGGTGGTTTCAAGTGGGTGGGGGCTATGGTGAAGGAATGTCCATGGCAGAGTCCAGAGTAACAGTCACACAGGTGCATTGTCCAGAGGCCTGTGGAGAGATGGAGCATGGGCAGTTCAAGGATGGACAGGGTGACAATGTGGGACAGTGGGATGACATCAGGTGGTATCCTTTGCTGGCGGGGGTCTTGACATCCTACTCTGTCTTCTTGCGAGATCTCAGGGCCCTCTTGCGGGGTGGTTCTTCTCCTGCAGGAGGTGGGGGTCTGGTGGGCTGCTGTTGTGCGGGGGCCTCCTGTCCACTAGCGCCGGCGGAGGTGGTTGGCTGTTCTTGGTCCAGGCTAGTGGCAGGGGCCCTTTGTTGTTGTTGAGTGTCCGTCCTGGTGTTGATGAGGTCCTGCAGCAGCCCTACCATGGTAACCAGGGTGGAGGTGAGGGCTCTGATGTCCTCCCTGTACCCCCGATAGTGTTCCTCCTGCAGTACCTGGATCTCCTGGAACCGGGCCAGTACCGTCGCCATCGTCTCCTGGGAGCGGTTGTATGCTCCCATGATGGTGGTGAGGGCCTCGTGGAGAGTGTGTTCCCTGGGCCCGTCCCCCCCCTGTCGCACAGCTGCCCTCCGAGTTGCCCTGTTTCCCTGGGCCTCTGCCCCCTGGCCGGTGTGCCCACTACCACTGCCCCCAGGTCCCTGTTGTTGTTGGGGTGGTGGGTTATCCTGGGTGCCCTGTAGTGGTAGACACACCGCAGATTGACGCGCCCTGGAGACAGAGGCATGGGCCCGCTGGGTGGGAGCTGTGCTGGTGTTCCCAGAGGGGTTTGGGTCTGTAGTGGCCTGTGCCTGTGTGAGGGGAACCGACTGTCCAGAGGTCCCCGATGGTCCGGGCTGGTCATCGGTGTCCAGGTCGACAGAGCTGCTGTCATCGCTGACGGCCTCTTGGGTGGGGGGTGTGGAGAATTCTGGGCCCTCCGTGGCGGTGTGTTGACGGTCGGGTCCTGCAGGGGTATAGAGGTATGGTTATAGTTTCAATGTGTGGCATATGGGTGTATCTGTGGGTTCCCGTGTCCCCAAGTGCTGGCATTCGTGTGTGGGGGCTTTGGTGAGGGTGGCTTGTGGGGGGGATGTGTATATACATTGGGCATGCTTTGGTGATGGGTGTCCATGCTTAGTGGACGCATGCAGGCCTAGGTTTTGGGATGTGTGGGTTGTGATGGTGAGACATTGGCAGGGAATAGGTGTGCTGGGGGTGGGGGTGAGGATGGTGGTGGGGGTGAGGATGGTGGTGGGGGTGAGGGTGGGGGTGAGGATGGGGGTGGGGGTGAGGGTGGGGTTCGAGGATGGGGGTGAGGGTTGGGGTATGATTTGGCATGCAGGTGGGGGGGAAGCAGTAGTGAAGCTTCAACTTACAAGTATCCATTCCTCCGCCGACTCCTGCGAGGCCGTCAGGATGCAGGATGTTCAAGACTTCCTCCTCCCATGTTGTAAATTGTGGGGGTTGAGGTGGGGGTCCTCCGCCAGTCTTCTGCACGGCGATGTTGTGCCTGGATACCATGGAACGCACCTTCCCCCGTAGGTCGTTCCATCGCTTCCTGATGTCTTCCCGATTTCTGGGGTGCTGTCCCACAGCGTTGACCCTGTCGACAATCCTCTGCCATAGCTCCGTCCTCCGGGCAATGCTGGTGTATTGGACCTGTGTGCCGAAGAGCTGGGGCTCTACCCGAACGATTTCCTCCACCATGACCCTGAGTTCTTCGTCTGAGAAGCGGGGGTGTCTTTGGGGTGCCATGGAGTGGTGTGTATGATGTGTGGGGTGGAGTATGTGTAGTTAAGTGTGTTGAGTGTGGTGGTGTGTGTTGTTTTGTGTGTGGATATTGTGTGGGTGATGGTGTAGTGTGCCTCTGTATGATGGTATTCTGTGATCGCTGCTGTGTCTCTCAGTGCTTCTTTCTGAATTTTTTGTCGTAGGGGTTTGTGGGTGATGTGGGTGTGTGTTTTATATTGTATTGTGTGTGTGGGAGTGGTGTGTGTATGTGTATCAGGTGTGTGGAATTCAAATCGGCCAATGTGGCTGAGTTTTGTTCGTTTGTGTGTATTCTGACCGCGGCGGTGTGTACCGCCAATGGAAAACCGCGTTTGAAAGACCGCCGCGTGGATTCGTGGGTCGTAATGGCATGGGCGTATTTCTGTTGGCGTGACGGTGGAGGTTTGGTCACCTCCACTTTTCCGCCGACCGCTGGTCTGGCGGTCTGTTGTGGCTGTCGGATTTTCGGAGGTTTGGCTGCTGCGGGTCAGAATGACCGTGGCGGGTTACCGCGACCGCGGCGGAATTATGGAGGATTTCTGACCGGCGGTAGGCGCCTTTTACCGCCGAGGTCAGAATGACCACCATAATTCCTCCCACCTTGGATCCAAACTCAGGAGGCCTTGGGACACTGTATGGAAGACACTAAGAGATAACCCTTCGGAAAGCTTTACACACTCTCTAAAAAAGGTGAAGGATTGCAGAACAAAATATATGTGACAATACCAGAAATAGGAGGGAAAAGAACACCATTTTATTTGAGTAAGATAGGCGGCATCCTGTCTCCAAAGAAAAAATGTAATACTTTGAATGTGAGGTAGCATTTGTGTGCAGGTGCTTGTGCGTAATTATTTTAGTGACAGTCATTTGTACAGCACATAATATAGCAACTAAGATGACTCAGCAGGGGAACACCCTGTTGTATTCAGGTGACAATTTTGAGTCCAAGTAATCTCAATTTAGCCTTCCATCTATTTGAGGTTACCGAATTGTGTGCCATAATGGTATCACTTGTTATTTATAGTAGTTAGAAGCATCAATAGTGCAGTATGAAATGCTTTAACTTATTATTAATATAGATTTGCGTAATAAATTCAAGTGTTAGATGAGGGGATGAGATCCCTCCACAAATAATGATCAAAATCCTTTTTAGGGTCAACCACAAAAATCACTAAATAAACATGTGCTCAACTGTCTGGTAGCTTGACACAAAGCAGTTAGGCTTAACGTAGAGGTAATGTGTAAAGTATTTATGCAGTACTTAAAGAATAATAAAGTGACAACACAAAATATTAAAAATCCTAAACCAATTTAAAAAATAGAGTAAATTTGAATTAATAAATGACACCAAAAAAACAAACGTCAAATAGGTAGACTTGGAGAATTGAATTTTTACAGTTGGAATGAAAAATGGCACCAAAAAGCAAATATCATCAACCACGGTTATCTTGCCATGCTAGACTGGGTCAAAGTCAAAAGTTGAGCCCGACCACGATTGAGTTGCAGGTCGAATACACGGACCAGGTTTGCCCTGGTGCAACGTTTACCTTCTGACTTAGAATCGGTTTTGGAGAAAACATAGCCATCAACAAGTCATCTACAGGGCAAGTTACAACTGGTTCCAAATTGGGGCTTGACGGTGTTGGATTGCTGAAGAGTGAGGTCTCATTGAGGCCCTCAACAAAGGCAAGAAAACTCTGTTCAGGTGAAGTCCAGTTTCATGCTCAGGAAGGACTCTACACCGATATGCTTCAGTCTTGGTGAAGCCTTCTATGTTAGGACATAGAAACTTTACTGTGAGTCAGATCTCCTCGAGCGGGGCAAACCCTACCAGTGATTTGACGGTGATGGTGGGGGCTTCAATGGCAATCACAGTTTCTGTTGGTTCTCCAGGTAGAAAGTTGGCAAAAAGTTCCTAAGTCCCACTTCTTGCAGTTGAGGGACAGGGGAAGTACACCCTAACACCAGCAAAGGGCCCAGGACTCTGGGCACCACTGTGAGGTCAACAGAGGCCAGTAGCAGGGTCCTTAGCATGTCCAGTTGCCACTGGTCAGCTGGGCAGTTGCAGGGAGAGAAACCTTTGGAACCTTGTTGTGTCCCTATAGATCAAACAGGAGTTGAGCAAATCGACCCTTGGAGTCACTTCTACGGTCCTGGGTTCAAGGCAAGTAGGCCCTATCTTCCTTCAGATTCTTCAGACAACACTGCAGTCCTTTTGATTCTTCACAGGTCTAGGAGTGTTCTGATGAGAGATCTGCGGAGACCACGTTTATGCCCACTGCCAGCCTGTAGGCACAGAGCAAATCAATATCTACCCCTAAACCAGTTCTGGTCAGTTTCTCCACCTCCACTGGGGTCAGTGCCAGCCTGACTACAGAGACACAAGGGAGGTAGGCCTAGGTGTGAACCTCATCTGCCAGTGATGAGGTAGACATCCTTTGAAGCACAGAAAGGGGCTGGGCACAGCCACCCCAGACCATCCTGTCAAGGGTAGAGTCCCTCTCCCCACTTCCAGGATCCCTTGTCCACCATCTGAGAGCAATACACATCTCATCACAGGCGAGCCGTCAGTGGTCAGGTGACAGCTGTACGCTTGCAGGAAAGCCTTTTGGTTTTATGTAGGTTATTGACAACCTTCTAGAAGTGGCATTTCCAAAACAGTAATATAAAATCCAACTTGTTGCATAAACTGAGTCTCTGGTTCAGCTCTTCAAGGTTTGCTTTCCCACCCGTGGGTGACACGAGTGAACTTAGTTCCACTTAACAAGGCTTGAATGTGAAAGACAGGCTTTTGTAGCACTGTAGAACCCCACTCAATACATAGTTGACGTCGCGTCAATACTGTTGTGACACTAAGAGTCCCTAAAAAGTGATCCAGGGACACCATAGTGATTAAAAACATGTGTCTTTCATTATTCTCAATACCATGCACACAAGATGTGCTAAACAAAATACACTTTAACTAACAAGCAAGTTTATTTCATCAAGTGCCCTCTCTTTCTCAGCACATCTAAAATAACCACACAGAATATGATTAAAACAGCAAAAATGCAAGTTGCGAGCACCAAGAAAAAATAAACATTTCTACCCTGGTAAAACTGTCATCTAAAAACCTAACACCCTAAAACCTACTTCTATGTGCTACGCTATGGGACCATGGAGTAGAAATAACTTGAAGCTAGGATTTCATAGGGGAAATGAGTGCACTGTATACCTGTGTATAGAAGGACGCTATAATTATCAGAAGTCAGGGAGGCTGTGTTCCTTGTGAAAAGCAATTACTTGTTCAGCATCTGCTCCTCCCTGGCTCAGGATTGATTTCAGCTCACTGTATGGTGAATTGATTGCCTGAGGCACGTTTATTAGAGTATGATTACTTGAGAAGTTGATTGCTTTGGACTTAATGCTTGATTTTATGCTCTGGTTACTGTGGGATCATGATGCCCAAGATGGTGATTAATTTTGGGTTGTTTTACCAGTAGTGAGAGAGTGGATTTGTGTAGACAGTTTTTATTATTATTTTGCCTAATACAGTGATGTGTTCTGATATGAACAACATGTGATATTGTAATGATTGACTTGAACATCTAGAAGTTTGTGTTTCGAGTCTTGTGTTTTCCAATATATTGGGTTGATCTTGGAGAGGTTCTCTTTATAAGATAGTGACCATCTTTGGACAGGGATTGAGATATGAGTTATGGATTAACGACCGATCAATAAAAACAGGATGATGGTGGATTAATACAATAATGTTAAATCTAATGTGTTTCTATATATTGAGTTGGTTAGGAAGAGTTTTAATTTACAAAATGGCATCCGTCTTTGGATGCGGATTGAAATGTGAACGTGGGATTAACATGTATTGGATAATGTCAGGATGTTGTTGGGTTAGATATTAAAATAAATTACATAGTGAATAGAATAATTTACAAAATCATTTTGCATTAAAGAGATAATTTTTTAAAGAGGTTTGATAGGACACTAACACGCAAACAATAATTCGTATTGAGACGATTACCTCATATTGAGGAAACTGCTCACTGCTCCCAAGATGGTAGATGATCCTAGTCTTATTTCAATACTGAGGGCGGTGATGTGATAGAGAGCTTAATAACAATTCTATGTCAGGACCGGAGGCTCAGATTATGCTTCTCTTTATTTATTTCTCAAATAATAGCAGCCAATCAAAACACAAACTACGTTTCCCACAAAGCAATGTAACAAATGTCCACCAATCAACAGTCTTTTACTCATATTAGAGTCTATCAACACCTCGGGACTTCCTCTTTCTTTGCTGCTCCTCACTGAGATAAGTGCTTCGTTCTGTTGTGCTATTCAGAGCGCGCGCTTGCTTTGCTTTGCTGGCATTACTTGTTTCTTTTGTTTCAGGCGTGCCGAACGGAGCGGGCTCCCATTCTGGGAATCTCTGCTCGCGCTTTGGGTTTCGTGTCTGTTACTTCCCTTCGGGCCTTCCCCCGGAAGGTGTTTTTTCTCTGTCAGCGTGTGCGGGCCGAGCGGCCTCCCATTTCGGGAGTCTCCGCTCCCGCATTGGTTTATTCTTCTCCTCAGTATTTTTCTTAGGGTGTTTGCCCCTGCACATAATAATTAGCGCATTGCGCTGGATCGGTGCCTCTCCCTTGTGCGGCCCGACTTTGAGAGCGCGACGGTGCATGTAGCCCAAATCCTACTAGTTCCACTAGTTGGGCTACATGCATTACGTCGTCAATTTCTCCTCCTCTGGCCGTTGACAGAACGTCAGGTTCGCACGTTTAGCATTCCTGGCGTGCCTGTCATCGGCTGCTCCACGCCTAGCTCTGGCTGCAATAATTGAGCTTGCCCTGCATTCTTTAGCGGCGTGCACGCTATTTAGAAGTTCTCCTGTGGCTCTCATTTACGCCCCTGGCTGCCTTTAAAAGGGGCTGCAATAATTATATCACGGCTGTGCCGAGGAGCCTGAATACAGTTTTTTTCTTGCATTTAGGGGTTGGGCTCCCCCCTTATCTGCCTGAATTCAGTGTTCAGACTGAACTTGTGAAGTTGATTTTGCATATTGGTGAAACCATGACCGAGTGGCTGCCCTTTGAGAAGGAGGAGATTGAGTTTGGTTTTGAGGACGCCCTCAGTCCCCAGTTGGGAGCAGGTTTGTCTGAGGTGATTAATGCCTCCGTACAACAATCTTTAAGCAGGGCATTGGCGGTGTCTGTACCGCAAAGGATTAACAAAGCTGTTCTTGCAGCACTCAAGCCCCTCACTCAGCAATTCGATTCATTTGTCAAAAATCAGGGGTTGGCCCCCTTGCCAGAGGAGAAAGTGAGGGAAGGCCCTGAGACAGCGACTACTCCCCAGGTATCTTCTTGGCCGCATGATGGTGCCTTGTCAGCGTTGGCCAAGGCTTCCGCTGACCATGTGTATTGTTCCTTGCCGTCTACCTCTAAGGGCCCTCTTCTTGAGGTGGCAGATTCATCTGATTCGGACTCAACCTCCTCTAAGTCCTCTCATTGCAGCGGTACTTTATGTAAACACAAGAGAGCTCGTAAATCCAGCTCTTCTCAAGGCAAGGAAAGGTCTCACTCGCCCTCTAACCCCTTCCAATTTAACCCAGAGGATATTATTCATCCTCGCTCTGTGGATTGGGCCCCAGCGCAGGCCGTGGCAGCTTATCTCCACGACAAATTGAGGAAGGGTTTTGACAAGGAGGTCCGTAACAGATTGCGCCGGAGATTCAGGATAAGGTGGCAGAGACACCGGATAAAGACCCCAGAATGCTGACCTTCCTCAAGAAGTTCGCCAAGGACACCAAGAAAGGGATCGACAGGGCCTGGCGCTCATGCCAGGACAAACTTTTGGACCTCGCGGGTCCTTTGGCAAAAATTTTGGAAATGGCCCTCAGAGCTAAAGAGTCTGGCGAACCTATCGACCCCCATACACTAGCAGAGTGGACTCAGAGGGCAATCTGTTTGTTGGGGAATGCGAACTGCGCTATTTCTTCTGAGCGCCGGAAGTCCCTCCTCATGAGGATTGATCCAACATTAACGGAGTTGGCGGCGGCAGATGCAGGGCCCCTGGCTGATGGCCGTCTTTTTGGCGATAAGTTCGTCAAAGACGTTGCCAAATATGTAACTACTTTTACAACCCTGGATAAGGCGCAAGCGAACCTAAAAAAGGTTTTTCATTCTGGTGTTTTTGGCCGGGCCGGGCGAGGTAGGGGGCCGCTCGTCAGGCTGTCCCTCCTTTCAAGGCTCCCAACGTGGCTCCTTCCAGGGCCAGGAGTATAACAGAGGAGGTGCTTTCTTCCCCTCACGCTCCCGATTCTCCCGGCGACGCGGTCAACGAGGCAGTGCCAGATCCACCTCCCAATCAACCTTGTCTACAGGTGAGAGCGTTAGACGATTCTTTCATCCAGTTGGGGGGTCGTGTTCAATTTTTCCTTCACAATTGGTCTCGTGTTACTCAAGATGCATGGGTGTTGCAAACCGTTCAAGGTTTCCGTCTGGAGTTTTATCAGACTCCAGTGCAGGAGAGGGTCCCTCCCCCTCTCCATTTTTCCCGACAAGACGCCAACATCATGGATTCCGAGATTCAAATGCTGCTCCGGAAATAGCCATTGCTCTGTGCGATCCCCATCCATCGGGATTCTTCAACAATATCTTCCTAGTTCAGAAAAGGGGAGGGGGCCACCGTTTAGTCATAAATCTTCGAGACTTCAACGCCTTCGTAGTTTACATGCATTTCAAGATGGAGGGTCTCCATCTTTTACCAGACCTCCTTCAGCCTGGAGACTGGCTGATACGACTAGATCTCAAAGATGCCTATTTGACGATCCCCATCTGGCATCCCCACAGATGTTTCCTCCAGTTCAGGTGGAGGGGTACTTGGATGGAGTACTTGGTTCTGCCCTTCGGGCTCTCGTAGGCGCCTTGGTGTTTTACCAAGTTGCTCAAACCAGTAGTGGCATTTTTGAGGGAGAAAGGGATTCGTTTGATCGTCTATCTAGACGACATCCTGATCATGGCTCAGTCCTAGGACCTGTTGAGGCAACACGGTCTCACAACTGTCACTCTTCTTCAGGATCTCGGATTTGTCATAAACGACAAGAAATCGGTCCTGGTCCCCTCCAAGACTGTAGAATTCTTAGGTTTTCAGATAGATTCCAACAGATCGCTCCTGGTTCTTCCCAAGACCAAACTTCGAGCCATCAAGAAAGAGCTTCAGGTGGCCTTGTCCAAGACGTCATTGTCCCTGCGAAAGATCGCATGGATTGTGGGTCTCCTGGCATCCTCGGTCCAGGCGATCTTTCCAGGTCCCCTCCATTACAGAGCGTTACAGAGACTCAAGATACGTCATCTCCAAAGGGGTTTGTCATATTCGGACTTGGTCCCTCTGACAGAGGAAGTCCGTGCGGAACTCAGTGGAACGGCAGAGCCGTCTTCAGCTCCCAACCCGAGACGGTGATAGAGTCGGATGCCAGCCTTTGGAGCTGGGGCGCGAGATGCGGGGACATCTCGACGGGGGGGAGATGGTCTTCGCAGGAACTTCAGTTGCATATCAACTGCCTGGAGTTATTGGCGGGGTCATTTGCGATAAAGACCTTGTCGCCCAAGAGAGTTTCGTGTTCCATTCTCCTTCGGATGGACAATGTGGCAGCAGTCAGGTATATCAACAAGCTGGGGGGCACTCGTTCGCCTTTCCATGCGGAGATAGCCAAAGATTTTTGGCATTACTGTCTGGAACATCGCCTACAAGTGAAATCGGAATATCTGCCGGGTCAGATCAATGTGATAGCAGATTGGCACTCTCGCTATCTCACGGACTACAGCGACTGGAGGCTTCTGCCTCAGCTGTTTCGGTTGACCCAACAACTGTGGGGTCAATGCAGAGTGGATCTCTTTGCCTCTCGCCTAAACAAACAACTTCCGCTGTTTTTCAGTTGGAGGCCGGATCCATTGGCGATGGCGACGGATGATTTTCTTCAGGACTGGTCAGGTTCCCTCAACTATGCATTTGCTCCGTTTGCCATGAGTCCGAGGGTGGCGTTGCAAATCAAACGCCAGAAGGCGGAGGTGATTTTGATCACTCCACTCTGGAAGGCACAAGCATGGTTCCCGCTGCTGTTGGCACTGGTGTGCGACTATCCTCTTCTTTTGCCTTGGTCGCCGGACATGCTTCTGGGACCGCAGGGTGAAAGACACCCTCTAGTTCTGGACAGGAAGCTGCAGCTGATGGCCTGGAGGCTTTCAGGCAACAGTGGCATTTGCCAGGCCTTTCGCAATCAGTTCGAAAATTCATCAGTGGGACTTGGGCCCCTTCCACTAGAAAGAGGTATCTCTCCGCTTGGACAGCATGGAGTGGTTGGTGCCTGGAACGTCTTTGGATCCCGTGGCAGCCGAGCCTGCCCATGTGAATTTTTTATCGCAGAAAGCCGACAATGGATTCTCTACCAGGTCAGTAAATAATTTTTGTTCAGCTATTTCGGCTGGCCATGTTAAAGTGGATGGTGTTTCGGTAGGTATGCATACTTTGGTTGTTAAGTTATTAAAAGGAGTCAGGGTTTCTAAGCCTCCTTCCTCTAAGTATACTTCCCTTTGGGATGTGAATCTGGTTCTTCATCTCTTTGAGAGTTGGCCAGAGAATTCTGACCTTTCTAGAAAGCAGTTGTAGGCGAAACTAGCTATGCTGCTGTGCCTAGCAGCTTGTTGACGTTCTTCAGATGTGGTCGCCTTGGATCTTGCAGGTAGAGTTTTTACACCGGACGGTGTCTCTTTTTCCATTTCTAGAAGAACAAAAACTATGTTGTCCTGTATAGACTACTGTGCTTTTCCCTTTTCTAGGAAATTATGGCCCATATTTATACTTTTTGACGCAAAACTGCGCTATTGCAGTTTTGCGTCAAAAGACTTTGCGCCGTCTAACGCCATTTGGATGCGCCATTCGGGCGTCAAATTTATACTTTGACGTACGGCGGCGCAACCAACAGGTGGGAGTCATTATTTCGTGACGCAAACAGCGTCGGTCTGTCGTAAGGGAAACCCACGTAAAAGGGACGCAAATCACTGTGGGTCGATTTACGACAGCGCAAACGTGAAAACGCCGTTTTTTTTCACGCTATTGCGTGACATTTTAGCGCGAAAACTGCACTTACAGGAGAGGAGACCCAAAATGGATCCCAGATGCCCCAACAGACCCCAGGAGGATGAGAGCAGACCAGGACCCAGCCAGGAGGAAGCATACAGGAACCAGGACATGTTAAAGAAAAAAAGAAAGTGTCGCTTCAGTGCAGAGGAGCAGGAAATCCTGGTGAAAGAGGTGACGGAACACCAGTACCAACTTTTCATATCCTCAAAATTGCCACTCAGTAGGAGAGAGGCCATCTGGAAAGAAATTGTGGACAAGATAAACAGTGTGGCTGAAGAACGCCGGACAGTCACCGAGTGTAAGAAACGCTGGCATGACTGTAAACGTAGGACCAAAGAGAAAATGGCCAGGAACAGGAAGGCAGCAATGCAGACTGGAGGGGGGAGTCCAGCACAACAGGAGGCTCTGGACCACATGGAGGAGATGGTCGCAGCCGTCATCCCGGAGGAGATCGTCACAGGGATACAAGGACTGGACAGCGCAGACTACCACGACACTACGCACATGCAGGGTAAGTCGCATGGGGAATTACAATGCAATAATGGGGACTGTAAGCAGGGGGGGATACCTACTACACAATGCATGTAACTTAGCACATATATGAAGTGGCATGGGGAAAGGGGCACAGCAGGGGGGAATGGCCAGTACTGACCATAGCCGGGGCACGACAAAATACTGCCACCACTACAGTCCCACGGGGACATCCTGTAATTACAACAAGAGAGCCAAGGGAAACCAGTGACAGGTGGGAAGGACACTACCCTGAATCCACATCCAGGCACTTGTTTTGCACAAACTATTCCCCATCAACTAGGTCCCTACCTGTAATGCAGTAGCAAATACAACAACTGCAACTTAACTGCCACCACAGTTGACAATAACACCTCTCCTCTCTGGGCAGCTATAGTACCAAATGGCAGGAACCCCACCCTGGAACATACATTCCTAAATTAGGGGGTGAGGATGACATCTGCAACTACTCCTAGAAATAAGACAAAGGTACCAGTACACTTAAATGCCGAATGTCCATAACTGACACATACATAAGCCTAAGTAAACAGCAATAGGAGCCACACAGCACTAACGACACACACATGCTGCATACGTCAGGGTCCCTCACGTGCCTGCCTAACAATGCTACATCACAAATGTCATACTGCTCAGACAACAACATTGACGAGGGGACACAGGCAACTGGTCAATGAAACACATCTGCACAGTCTAACCAAAAAATAGGACATTCATACGCTAAACAGGCCAATCCAGTAAGACACACATGAGACCCCATCAGATACAAACATCAACAATGTTTACATCCATACCACATCCTAACATTGACATACATAGGTCATGCCACCTAACATGTACAGATCATGCAATGTGAATAAAAAGTGTATGGTGCAGGGCCTGTGAGGCAAGTGTGCTGGCAGGGCAGTCACAACACCCACAGTCAGTCAAAGTGTAGCGTGGCAAGTGAAACGTATACTTTGTGCAATAGCCTCAGGCTGGAGGCCTTTGTGCATCTTACCCTGAATGTACTTATACTCATTTGCTCACATCTAAGTGCCTCAGAGCACTTTGCACTAAATGAATCTCATTGCCCTTCCTATCAGTTAATGTAGCAAATAGTCAGTCCTAAGGTGTTGGCAATTAGTCAAATCACCCTGTTTTGCCTACTTCTGCACTGGAGTTTGCCAGAACATATTCACTCTGTGGCCCAGTCAAGGATACCGTCTGGTTCGTTGATGATAGATGTGGTAGGGGTTAAGGTTTGCCATTCCTGCGTAGGGAAACTTTGTCATCACAATGACATATGTCTTTTAAATTCACTTCCTCGTCCCAAGACACGCATGGGGGAGTTTACAAACAGAAAATCACATCTAGATGCTGCCTGCCTTGCTGCTGATGCACAACCAGATCCCAGCCCATTCCTCTGATATGAGGGATGATGTCTCCCCTGTGATTCAGACAGCCAAGCTCCAAACTTAACATGCAGTGCTATATATAGAACAAGCAGAGGGAGAGTAGAAACTGTGTACCAATGTATTACTCTCCTGCGGACTATTTCAGTTCTAACTGTGTGTATTGTTTTGGTTATTGGGGCTCACACCTAAATTCCTACAAGTCAGTTGTACAATGAAACTTCATATCAAACAAATACTGTCTGTGTCATTTGTGTATGGGAACATACCGGAAAAGATAGAAATGTGTAGGACCTGAGTGACCACCACTTCCCTGAGAAGTCCCAAAGATGTCATGGGCTTGGACTTCTAAACATTCCTCTGTTGTGGGAGACCAGAGGCACTGCTAGTCTGTCTGAGCTAAATAGAATATCTGGGTGACCGAGTTATTTACAAGTGGGTCAAACTTAGTCCCCCACACCATTAGCTATCCTGCTGCCTAGAAAGCCAAGAATCACATGTAGGATAATGAGAGCCCACCCAAACAAATGTCCCTCCATAACAATAGTGAAACACCGAGGGAGGAGTAGGACAAAAAAATGCATATTCCGAAATAATTACAAATCAACACCTAGAGATGACCTGGCAGGCATGTCTGATAGCTCCATATCATATATGTGACACACAGGTGGGCCATAGGCCTACAACAATGCCCTATGACAGACAGCAGATACCAAGACAAAATCAGAGTACAAAGTTAAGGCATCCAAAGGCTTGTATCTTAGTGCTAAATGATCTCAACACAGACACACTAATTGTACCCTGTTTCTTTGCAGAGGAACACGGATCTCCTGCCGATATGCCTGTCCATGAGTTCCCTGATGACATGGATGACGAGAACATCAACCTCACACAAGAGACCATTGACATGGTCCTCGAAAGCCTCCAAACCCCCCCTTCAGTAACAAGGAGGAGCCAAGAAGAAGCAGCCACCACAGTAGAACCACCCGCCACCCCAATTGTAAGACCTGCCAGCTCCAACACAGCTGAGGACTCTGACGACACTGGCACCAGCTTCGAAAGAACAGTCGTTGGGGTCCAGCGGGAGCTGGCCAAGGAGGTGCGGGTGGGGATGCAAACTATGGCAGCCAGCCTTGAGGGGGTGCGTTCGTGCATGCTGTCAACTGCTGATCAGGCAGCTGCAATGCAAGCCAGAACATCGCTGTTGGAGGAACTTTTAGTAACACAGAAGGCAATCTGCACAGCTGTCATCCAGTTGACCAAACAACTCCAACAGCAAGCCAGTCAGCGTGTGCACGAATGCAACATCGAACCCCTCAGGGCAGACCTGGCTGCCTACCATCGGGATGTGGCTGCCATTCTGAAAAACCAGCACGCTCTCCTTGCTGCAGTACTGCCCTTCATAACTGGACAGGGATCAGCCCCCGGGATGTCTGCCTCCATGTCTTCTGACACTGAGGTGTGTGTTGCCCCTTCAAAACCAACAACAACAAGGACACACCAGGCAACACACACATCAGAAGAAGAAGACATGGAACAGATAACATTCACTCGCAAGAGTACCCGGAAGCCCTAGTCCCTGCACCATGCCCCACTCTGACCAAGGTCCTACGTTTTGACACATGCCAGCCTCACTCCAACTACCCTCAATGACTGTTCGGCAATCTACTGTTTAACTTGTCCACATTGGCTGTAAATGTTTCTCTCCTACCATTTGGCAATTCCTGTTCCTCTGCACCGTCTGTGACATCACCCCAGCATGTCAGGAGCATCATCCACACCCTGTAAATAGGATCACCATTTAAGAATGCACCAGAACGGACTCACCTAACATTGTTAATGGACTTTTTGCACTACTCCACCTAAACATAAATATCACTTGCACACCTATTGTGTCTCTGTGTCATTTCACACTTCAACTGTGCAGTACATAACTCCAAAGTGGCTGTGTGGCAACCATGTTGATTCTCTATACTACTGTCCTGATTTCATGTATACTGAAACATCTGTGCAGTGGCCAGGATTGCATCATAGCTTTACTAGACTGAGGAAAAAAACTGATGTAGGGACTAAGCACACACAATCATGCTGTGTTGGACAGAATGAGGCCCCATCCATAGCTATTCTAGACAACTAATGGTGGATGAGAAATGTAGGCACCTTGCGATACTAAAACAATACATTATGCTGTAAAATGAAAGGAATGATAACCAAATTACACTGCATCAATCACCCTTACAGCGTATACTACCATGAAGGAAAGTCATGCTCAAGCAGTACACACATGATGTAGGTCAGCAATGACAGCAACAAGACAAGAGTGTGAACAAATACTCATCTACAAAGCTCTCCCTGAACTTCACAATGCTGTCCGACCTATCTATTTACCTACAAAATCAACTCTGGAAGCACTCTTTGTGAAGTAGGATACATACCAAGCCCAAATCTTGATGATCTATGCACACTACCAATGGTGGCTCTCCCACATGGTGGATACTTACCAAGTTAGCACACGGGTAGCTGGCATGTTAAACCTCAATAGCCTGGGGATAGCGAGCATAGGACACAAATGTCATACTAAAACTTTCTGCTACACTGATGTCAAGGCCATAAAAAGGTAGCACCTAACGCATCAGGTAAAGGGTTAACAAAATTTTTATTTACAATAAGTAAGAAAAGAGGCAACTAAGGGAAAGATAAACCTACACTAATCTAACCTGACTACTACTAACCCACAACTGTCCCTAACTAACCTAAGCTAAACTTACTCTACACATGTAACGAAATGATCTAAACATCAACCCCCCACCCACCATTATGAGACAAGACACATGCAGGACAACACTTACTAACCTACACACATACTACACTATCCTAAACAAACATATATTTTTTTGTATTTTTTTTGTTTTTATATATATTTTTTTTTTTTTTTTAAACAGGAATCCCAACATTGCCCCCCACCCACCCACCCACACAAAAAGATAAGATATAAAGAAGAAGGACCCCCCACCCTCTTACCTAACACTAACTAAGCTAATTACCTACACTTATCCTATAACTAACCCCCCAAACCCAACTAACAGTATGAAATAGGAAAGAGGTGAGAGGGGAGGGGTAAAAGTTCTGGAGGGCAAAATGTCTACGGATTTGGCCTCCGTACTGTTCGCCGGATGGAGCGCACCTTCTTTTTCACCTCAGCCATGTCCTCCGTCAGGGTGTCAACTTTTGCAATCAACCTGTCCAATTTCCTTGACAATGCGTGGAAGTCCGCTGGGTTGATCGGAGGGTCAGTGCAGGTCTGGGTGCCGGTGGAGGTGGATTGTGTTGGTGGAGTGGTGTGGGCACGGGTCTGCCCTGCTCCCACCACACGGCTGGGTCCAGGTCTGGATGAGGATGCCTGGTCCGTTGCTGGGTCCACTTGGCCAGACCTGGTGGATGTAGTGGCGGGGGTTGTTGGGGGCACCGTTGGGGGAGCCTGTGGTGTGGCATACCACGCCCCGGAGGCCCGTTCCGAATTGTATCTGCGGGCCATCCTCCGATACCCACACTGCACCTGCAGGATGTGGCTGTACCTCATTGCCCGGCGCTCAAACTGGTTGCGAGCTGCGGCACTCAGGTTTGCAGCTGTGAAGGGAAAAGGCAAATATTGAGCATAGAATTTACAGTGGGTTGAATACCACAATGGGTAATTTGTCCATTACTAGCAATGTATTGGTTGCAGCAATTGTTACAACATATTTCACGGGAAGGCTCAGAGGAAGTACATGTGAATCATGCATACTGAAGGGCATATCACATATAGCATATCCATGTCTCTACATGATGGATGACATCACCCTAAACTACTCCTACAATTCATACCTAAGCCATTATACATTATGGCACCAGCTCGTCCGCATACTGACTTCACTACATATGTCATTCTATGTGATAAGAATCACACTCCTCACTCAATGGCATTTCGAAATAGTTGTGTGCTAAGATTGAACCCCTGGCCATGAATCATATGTCGACACTATGGGCCAGATGTAGGAATTGATGGGAAATCAACTAGCAAATTGCAAAGCTGAACGGTGTCTCTGACACCGTCTGCGAGTCACTATGGGGTCCCTAAATCCCACCTCATGAACATCAATGATGTGGGTTCCAACTTGCACCACCTTAGCAACTATGGGCACTCACGGGGATGGAGGCCTGCTGGGAACAGCAGAACTCCATAGACGTGACTGCTTTTAAATGAAGCAAGTTATTTTTCACCAAGTGTAGGCCCTTTATCTGAAAGGAAAATGAGCTGCAATTTGTTTAAATTCACAACAATTGATTGTTCGTAATTTACACAATAATTATTGCTCCCCTAGACCACTGGCTGTTTTGTGCAGGAGTATTTTGGTCCACTCACAAAGGTGAAGGTTCACAATGAGGACCCCTTCCAGTCAGCAAGTTGGTTAGCATCCACTTCAAGTGGATGATAACAGCTACTCACTTTGCAACCACGTACTCGTTAGCAAATGGGATTGCCTAACACTGTGATTTGCAAGTAGGGCTGGTAAACTCCTTTATTTTTTTACTTTAGAAAAGCATTTTGCGAATATGTACATGACCACCAAAAACATTTCGGATTAGGAAACAGACGTTTGCAACTCACTAACATCAAATTATGCTATTTGCAATGTGGAGACATTTTGCTACATCTGGACCTAGGTACAAACTCAAGTCACAAAAGGTGTTAAGTACGTGTAACATACTGTTTGCTACAGTCCTAGGTACCCATGTTTCACAGTAACATCCCAGTCTTTGTGGGTGGTGTGGGAAGAACAAACAACAATCCCATGATCAATGCACAACCAGGAGTGTACAGAAAGTTCAACAAGCATGTGCCTTCACACACAACACCTATGAAGGGCTAGCAACACGTTGGAGTCAGCCCAACCTTGTCACATCCCAGGTCCACACATGTCAAAATGATATGACTTAGCCAAACATAACATACTATAAGTGAGGCATGTTTTACAACACACACAGAGGAGGTAGAACACCCATTCACATGATTCAACAGAACACCTAGGCCATTGCACTCAAGTCACACACACTTCGAGGTCACCTTGTGGAAGTACATGCCCCCGGAAGATCCGACCTACAGTGTACACAGTCCATCCTCAACTAGGAAGAAGCACTTGTCATCGAAGCCATGTGCCTAAGCTATCTGGGAGACTGTCAGTCTGATATGCTGACTCAGTTAATGGCAAGTTCCTGACCAAGTCTAACATTGACCAGTGTATTCAAAATGAGTCATGCTATTCCCAATTGTCGCACTAATTGAATGACCTACTGCCCCTCAATCTGAGAGATGACTAGGTATTGCTTTACCAAAACATTATTCCAATTTGATATCACACCAAAACAACAAAGCCAATGAACGGCCAGCACATCATATCATGAATTGTCCTGAACACACAGTAATCCATCATGCTTCATTTCCAAACAATGTAAATAGCACTTAGGCAACACTCACTGTAGGTATCGGGGTCGTCAAAATGGGCTACCTCACCAACGGTGTACGGGGCTGGTCCACCTGTAAAGCATGAAAGGAAGATTATACTCAGACTGGGTGAACAGACAAATAATTTCTGTTACAATGACAGTGTGTGAATATTACATGGTAATGATACACTTTCACACATGCTCATTCTGCCTGGCTGACTTTGTATTCTAGATTATCATTGGATGAGTCTCCTGCTCCAGTGACACACCCTACTACACTCATGCAGTGGCCAGGACAGTCATGTGTCGTCCAAGTTACTCCTCCATTAGTAGGCCCGAACAATCATGTGATCCATACATCTCAGCATGTGCATCCCAGAGAGAAACATTCCACAACTGGTTCCATGAGGACTGCATGACCACTCACAATCAAACAGGCTATGTGGACAGGTTCAACACACAGCAATCAGACACACATGTGACATATGTGTGGACAACATGACTAACTTCATGTGACGTGAAGGCAACACACAGGTGTTGCATCATCATGTGTTTGCAATTTTCGGTCTAGCTATGGCGTCTACATATGTAGGTATGTTGTTTCTACATGACGTACTCACTGGCCATTATGACCAGTAGAGTACAAATAGAGCAGTTCACGTGTTGCTTTTCAGAGACAAATGCAACAGTACATTCCATGCAGCTACAGCCATCTGGTATGTGTTGCAAAAATGAGGCATCGGCCTGGTAGCATAGGTCTTCATACACACCCGGCAACAAATACACATTTGGACACATATGTATACCTTTGTAGCGCAGCATTTGCATCATTTTGTGACGCAGAGAGGGGGCTACTTAGCAAAATACAAATAGATGTTGCATTTTACTGCTGTTATTGGGTGTACATGTGTAGCAAAAATGGGGATTTATGTGTATGCCCATGGGCCTAGGTTTCCCTAGTATAACACGCAGTCAGCTACTTATTTTGCAGATTGGCTACCAATCATCACATGTTCACGCACACATTCCTATTATTCCCATGTAATTGATTATTACTCACCAACATAGCCACCAATCCGGAGTCCCAGGTGGTCCAGCAGGTCCTGTTCCCTGCTGATCAGATCTGCCCAGCGGTGCTTGAGTTGATGGATATTCCTCAGACTCCCGTAGACCCTGACCAGGTGATGGCGCACCTTCTCCCAACGGATTTTCCTCGCCTCCGTGTGATACCCCTGTATCACACGGCCCCCAGCCTCCAGCATCAGTGGGAGGAAATGGCTTACGAGCCATATGAAGCCCCCCAATTCGTCCTCACCCATCCTGGACAGGCGAGGCCTACCTGACATGATGCGAGGTGTAAAAAAGTACCAAAGAAAAATGAAAGAAAAAGTGGGAAATGGGGAAAGGTAGAGGTGTGAAAGAAAAAGAAGAAGGAGAAAAATAGCCCAACTAACCCCCCAAATTATGCTACCCACAACAGACTCCCACAGACAAGACAAACTATCCCAGGTATAGACAAAACAACACTAAACAGACTGAGACAATGTTTGACAACAATAAAAGATTGACACAAAGACAAAATACAAGGCACACAGGACACTAAAGCAGTAAAACACAGGACAACACCTTTCACACAACCACACAGTCTAGATAACTCTGAGACTGCAAAGTGAAAGTGAAAGTCAACTCCCAGTACAGATTTGGTAAACAGGATATTCTATTACATCACTTCCTGCATAAAATGGCCGCCGTTTTGATTTTCGCGTAATGCGTCATATTTTCACGCATACACAGATGTGCGTCATATTTTTTTGACGCATTACAGTGCACATGATGCAGAGTGTAAAAATATGCTATGAATATTAATATTTCAAATTGTACATGAGATGACCAACATATTGTGCATATAGCGTCAATTTCACCACGCATACATCATGGGCGTCGTTTTTTTTACACGTACAGTGGTGCACATGATGCGGAGTCAAAAAATATGATATGAATATTAATAATTAATACTGTACATGAGATGACCAACATATTGTCCATGTAGCGTCATTTTTACCACGCATACATCATGGGCGTCATTTTTTTTACACGTACAGTGGTGCACATGATGCGGAGTGAAAAAAAATGGTATGAATATTAATAATTAATACTGTCCATGAAATGACCAACATATTGTCCATGTAGCGTCATTTTGACCACGCATACATCATGGGCGTCATTTTTTTTACACGTACAGTGGTGCACATGATGCGGAGTGAAAAAAAATGGTATGAATATTAATAATTAATACTGTCCATGAAATGACCAACATATTGTCCATGTAGCGTCATTTTGACCACGCATACATCATGGGCGTCATTTTTTTTACACGTACAGTGGTGCACATGATGCGGAGTGAAAAAAAATGGTATGAATATTAATAATTAATACTGTACATGAAATGACCAATATATTGTGCATATAGCGTCATTTTGACCACGCATACATCATGGGCGTCATTTTTTTTACACGTACAGTGGAGCACATGATGCGGAGTGAAAAAAAATTGTATGAATATTAATAATTAATACTGTACATGAAATGAGCAATATATTGTGCATATAGCGTCATTTTGACCACGCATACATCATGGGCGTCATTTTTTTTACACGTACAGTGGTGCACATGATGCGGAGTGAAAAAAAATGGTATGAATATTAATAATTAATACTGTACATGAAATGAGCAATATATTGTGCATATAGCGTCATTTTGACCACGCATACATCATGTGCGTGGTTTTTATTACACGTACAGTAGTGCACATGATGCAGAGTCAAAAATATTGTGGATGTAAACAATAATTTGAAGGTGAAATATCAAGACACTTTTGGATACATTTGTATCTGACTCTGCATTGTGTGCACTCATGTACATGAACAAATTATGACGGCCATGCTGTATGCGTAGAATATGGAGCAAATTTATCCAAATGTCTTCATGTGTTTAGCTTTGGAAAGGTGATTTGTCATGGTAAAACGGTGCGATGTGAGACACATTTGTGTTTGTATATGACAAATGTCCGTACTTTTATGTATAGACAGCCTTCACACTGTGATGTTTGGGATACGTTAACTAATGTATTGACCATATTTGACAACATATTTGGTGTAATTGCTGATGTCTATTTTGAAATGAGGTTTTTGATACCATTATGTATTCCGTCTCCAAAATGTCCCCACCTTTATGATGGGGATGCTTTTATCTGTAGTCCTAACAGGGAGTGGGAGAGTCACTTTCAGTTTTTAGGGGGCTGACCATGTCCCATTATGATTTTGTGTTTCATATTTGTGTAGGACTTGTGACATGGAGGCCACACATGTGCCTTATGCATGTGTTTAGTTCACAAGTACATGATTCCTGTATGTTTTGGGGGTGGTAGAGGTGGAGTTAGGCCCCCAGCACCCTAGGATTTGACCATCCAGAATAGCTACTGTATCCATGGAGTATTTTTATCATATCCTGGCAAACCTGCAGCAGCGGGCGAATGTAAGGCCATATGGTATGAATGACTGTTGACCATTCATTCATCTCATTAGCCCATTTGACGTTTGCAGTATTGATGATTTGGAGCTAAGTTGCATACCATTTTCATATGACTAAGGGGGTCATTCTGACCGCGGCGGGCAGCGGTCGCCGCCCGCCAAGCGGTTCCCGCCGAAAGACCGCGGCGGTCATTCTGGCTTTCCCACTGGGCTGGCGGGCAACCGCCAAAAGTCCGCCCGCCAGCCCAGCGGGAAACACCCTTCCCACGAAGATCCGCCAGGAACAGGATGGCGGTAGGAGGTGTCAGAATCCCCATGGCGGATTCTCAAGGGCAGCGGGAAGTCCGTTTCTGGCCGCGGCTGAACCGCCGCGGTCAGAATGCCCATCGGTGCACCGCCAGCCTGTTGGCGGTGCTACCGCCGACCTCCGCCATGGCGGTAATTACCGCCAGGGTCAGAATGACCCCCTAAGTTTGCAAGACTCTCAGCGTTCACGATGTGATAATGCGAAGATTGTTTTGCTTGTCTGTGTCCCTTTCTGCATAAACTGGTTTAGTGTCATGTTACAATCTTCCTGCTAGGTTCAAACTGGGACACAACTGTGATGGTCTACTTTCAAATATTAGGTTGGTTGTATGACATATGTGTACATGTGTGTGGGAATGTGGATCCAGTATGACCTGTCTGTGTGTATGTTGTCACTGTAACTTCAAGGTCTCCTCCTGAGTTAGTGGCAGCTGATGTTGTTGCAATTGTGTATTGCTCACATCATACACTTGAGAGAAGCCATTGATGACATGTTCATGTACACATGGATGGTCCCACCCTGTCTCTGAACACGTGTGATGTGACTTTCAAATGATCTCAAATTTTGGGCTGGATGAGAGACTGTTTCAGTTGTTTGGATCCGGCATGTCTAATTGTCACATTTGTACTCTTGTTGGGCTCTGTGTATGGTAATGTAACATGTCACATCCTACCCTCTGTGCATACAGTTGTGATGTTTATTTTTGGTGTGATGAATTTTTATGGCATTCTTGATCAATGAGACGACATTCATCTTCAGCTATTTCAAACTAAAGGTGGTCAGAAATGAATAGGCCAAAGCATGATGTGGTGTTTGTGATCTGTGTTTATTTACAAGTGTGGAATACAAGTGATTATAATGACTTAAGTGAAAAAATTGTTCACAAGCTGTTGGCGCCTACGCACTCCTGCTGCGGTGTTAGGTTGTTCCCCCTCCTGTTGCAGGCCAGCATCCTCCTCATCATCATCCTCAGGCATGTCTGGGTCCGGTTCAAGGAGGGGAATGTTCCTTTGTACACAAATATTGTGTAATATGGCACAAGTGAGTATGATTTTGCATACCATCTCTGGGGAGTATAGTAGGCTTCCGCCAGTGATGTCAAGGCAGCGGAACCTTGACTTTAGGATCCCAAAGGTCCTCTCCACAATGCTGCGTGTCCTCTTGTGGGCGTCATTGTATGCCCGCTCAGCAGCAGTATTTGGGTTCCCATATGGTGTCATTATCCAAGGCTGGATGCCATACCCCTGATCAGCTGAAAGAGAAACACAGAATGGTATCAATTAGATGTAGGAGGCACTGTTGTACGTATCTTTGATGGCAGTAGTTGTGTTGTGTTGTCTGTGACTATTTTGTGTACTAATGTGACAACCTATGGTTGTTGGTGGAAACTTTGGCATTGTTTTTTTTCCTTGGCTGAGCAAGTGTTTGTTGTCTAACTGTTTGTCAGCAGGATGTATTGGTTTCTCAAGTACAGTGTGCCCTCCCTTGCATTGTGACTTGTGACACAGGTGTCCGTGTGTCCTCACTGGGGGTGTGATGATAGTTCCATGCAGAGTTGAAACATGAAAGGGTATTAGAAACGTCCATATGAACATAGCCAGGCCATCCCATCCCTTAAAAGTTATGCATTGTATTAGTGTACAGGTTATTGTGAGACTTCCAATTTGCAAGGTGACATTTAGGCAACCACAGTCATGAATGTCTTCACACTAAGCTGTGGAGTAAATTCAAATGTGTGAGAGGTTCAATGGTGACTTGTGACACATGGCTAGTGATGTGAGTACCTCAGTGTGTCCCTGTCTAGGTGTTGCTATTGTGGTGTATGTGTTGTTTATCCTAGAGGGTTTCTGTGCAGTGAGTATATAAGTAGATTTTTGTCCTTACCAACAAGTAGTCCATTGCCATACCGTCCATCCTGGAAGTGTTGGTTGATGGTGCAGTGACGGAAGATGAATGCGTCATGTACACTCCCAGGATATTTAGCCACAATGTTGCTGATCAGTCCTTGGTGATCGACTATGGCCTGCACGTTGATGGAATGTGTGTGCTTCCTGTTGCGGTAGAGGTGTTCACTCGCAGCAGGTGGCACAAGGCGTACGTGTGTGCAGTCAATTGCACCAAGGACGTGCGGAAAGCCACTGATGGCGGAGAACCCCTGTTTTGTTTCCTGCTGCTTCTGCAGTGTGTTAGGGAAGCAGATGTGGCGGGGTGTCAGTCCAATGATGGCATCCAGTACTTTAGGCAGGAATCCGGAGAAAGATGGTTGTGAGATTCCACCAACCAGGGCACCAGTTGTCTGAAAGGAGCCACTTGCCAGCAGGTGAAGTACGGCAAGCAGCTTTGTTTCTGTTGGGATAGTGCGTGGAGTCACTAAAGTGGGGGCCAATTGCTGTTCAATATTTGTCAGCAGCTGCTGAATGGCCTGCCAGTTCAACCGGTACCTCTGGATGATGTCTCGTTCCCTGAGGCCATGCAGGGTTGTTCTTGGGCGGAATATCCTCTCCTGCCTTCTGCGCTGTCTTTGGGGTCCCTGCTGTTGTTGTTGTGGCTGCTGTTGTTGCTGCAGGGCTCTGCGTCTACGTGCACGTTGAAGAAAAAGCACCTCCATGTCTCCCTGTTGCTGCTCTGCTGCTCTGCTGCTCTGTTGTTTGTTCTGTGTGTTCTGATTAAGTACAGGTGTGTTTGCCCCATTTTAACGCCTGCCCTGACCCAGGCGTTAAAATTTCACGCTATTCGTGCTTTGCGCCATTTTTTTGCGCCGCCTGCCGCGCGGGAGTGATTTTTGCCCTGGAGCATAAATACCACGCACCGCTATGTGCGTCTGTTTTTAGACGGGAACGCCTTCCTTGCATCTCATTAACGCAAGGAAGGCGTTCACGCCAAAAAATGACGCTATTTGCCCATACTTTGGCGCTAGACGCGTCTAACGCCAAAGTATAAATATGGCGTTAGTTTTGCGCCGAATTTGCGTCGAAAAAAACGACGCAAATTCGGCGCAAACGAAGTATAAATACGGGCCTATGTGTTGTTGCTTGCCTAAAGGAATACGAACAACAGACTAGATCTCTCAGACAGAATTTGACAGGTCAATTATTGATTTCTCTTTGCAAACCTTTCAAACCTGTATCTACAGCTACCATTGCTAGATGGTTGCGCTTTGTCATGGCTCAAGCAGATATTGATACGCAGGTATTTGGTGCACACTCTGTTCGGGGCGCCATGGCTTCCAAGGCTGTAGGTTTGGGTATGTCGGTGCTGGACATTATGAAATCAGCATATTGGTCTTCAGATTCCACATTCAAGCAATTTTATTATAAACCTGTGGGTGATTTTGCATCCAGTGTGTTTCAGGCAGCTTTGAACTAGCATAATCTGATCCTCCGGTCCTGACATAGAATGAAAAATTTGCTAGCTTTCGCGCCAAGAATTTTCAATTCTATTAAGGACACGGAGGCGAAGATTATCCCACCCTAGGATTGTGTGGTTTAAGCAATCGCTTTCTCGTTAATGCAGTTTTCTGTTAAGATGTGTTGTCATGTTCCCTCCCTAATTTATCCTACGATTAAGTAGATATACTTATTGATGCTAAAGATATTTTTGGTTGTTGTTATCCTTTTCTCGTTATTATTATTATGATCTTTCTTGTTTATCTAGGATCGGACCAGAAAGGAGAATAGGACACAGTACCTCCGAAAGCTCGCTGGCTTGCTCTGCTGGTGAAATGTTATCTTCAGCTTAAATGTTCTCAGCCGTTCATCAAGTTCGACTTAGGAGTTCTTACTATCCAGTTCGTGTCGCAAAGAAAGAGGAAGTCCCGAGGTGTTGATAGACTCTAATATGAGTAAAAGACTGTTGATTGGTGGGCATCTGTTACATTGCTTTGTGGGAAATGTAGTTTGTGTTTTGATTGGCTGCTATTATTTGAGAAGTAAAGAAAGAGAAGCATAATCTTCGCCTCCATGTCCTTAATAGAATTGAAAATTCTTGGCGCGAAAGCTAGCAAATTTTTCATTCATGAAGGCAGATAGTGCTTGTGAAAAATGCTACAACATTATGTAAATTTGTTAAGACTTAATTACGAGGAGAAATTCAAAGTGGGTTATTGAGAACCACAACATTCTCATATTGTGACAACTAGATTGAGTTGTCCTAGGTAATCTTTGTTTGTTTAGTATATGTGGGGACAAGAATTCATAGCGTAGTTGACAGGTCAAAGATGGCAGCCGGTGTGATTGGTAAATTAGGTGTCCTTTGTCGATGGCTGATACTATGTATAGGGGACAAGATGGTGCTCGTGTTGAAAGCTGACTTACGCAAGGAGCACTCACCAGAAGCTGACTTCACAGAGAAGCACTCTTCGGTGAACGACCATGTGTTGATTGGGAAATACATTGAAACTGGCGAGTGACCATTCCCACGGTTGGGTCCGAGGTTTTATACCTATATGAAAAGTGAGCAGATGCTTATATCATATTATTGTTTCCAGATTCAAGAACTATAGGATATTTTTGGTCCAAGAGTAAGCTCTTTGGTAATTGGTGAGTGGATAGATAATTTTTGACTCATTGTAACCTTTGGGTATTCCTAATCTATGGTATCATTGGAAACGTATTTCTCATTTCAGGTAATTCAAGAATCAGCTCTCCCTCACTTTAGTCTGTTTCACATTATAATTATTTGGTGCTAATCTATGGATGTTTATTATATGTCCCCTCCTTCTTCTGTGTGATGCACTGATATCCAAACGTGTGTTAAGATCTAAAAGAAATATAAGGACTACAATTGTGTTTTCCTAGGAACCAAACTTTAATTTTCTATATAATTACACTAGTCTAATCTCATAGCACCTATCTATATGTATTCTGTGTAGGAAGATTTTTCTGCTCTCAACTAAACACAAGTTGCTCAAAAACAGAAATACATTACAGACAGCTCATTGCATATTGAAGCACATATGGGAATACAAATATCGTGAGAGTAATATTTAAGTCGAACATTAAACCTTAGTGCAATCTTATCAAATCAGAAGTCCACTAATGTCCAAGCATTATTTCCAGAAAACAAAGATAACAAATTGTTGTGAACCAAAAGGTACTGAGAGTCAATATAATCAACACTCTTATTTCCTTGTATTTCAGGCTATTTCAGGCTTTGAGTAACAGAGCTGCATCAGAGAAATCTGCAAGATATTCATCAGATAAGTACAACATTTAACAGCTCATAGTGCAAACGTGCATTACGCAAATGCTGACTATTCAGCTTATAATGTTTTCTTTTATTTTGTCCTTTGTTAGGTAGCAGCAACTTTCCGGTGAAGAAACACAAAGAAAGCGAAGCCCGAGGAACCCGACGCATAATAGGATGAACCCGGCAATGAACAGAGGATGCAAATCACACTGTAGCAGGACACGAAGGACACCAAAGCAGCAGGTAAGGAAATAATCGAGACAGATTTCTAGAATGACAAGCAGTCATTCGTGGTGTAGTGCACAGCCTGAAAGGCTACGCGCTCCACCAATTAAAGGGACCACTCGACTGTATTTTTGAAGCAACACAAAGCCGCTTTGAGTGGCTCTAAAAATATGGAGTAACGCAACACAGTACAAATTGCTACGTTGGTTACTCTCCCAAGAGTAGGCGTTCATTGGACACTGCTTGGGTGTTCCCACGCACCTCTCATGGTTTTTGATGCATTCTCAGATTTACCAGACCTTGCAAACTTGGGAATGCGCCAAAAAGATATGCCTCCCAAGGGGAGGCTTAATAAGGAGAAATATGTTTATTAAAATGGAGCCAGCGCAAGGGGTAAGGACAAGAATGCGCTGTATTGGATTAATGCAGCCCATTCCTGCCCTTGCCCTTGCCCTGTGCTGCAGGGCAGTGCAGCAAGTGGGCTTCCAGCACTGCCCTGTGCTACTAAACTCATAAATATGCCCCTAAAAATAAATGTCCTACTTTTTAAGTATCATGCACCCTGGCCTGTTGGCTTTTAGATACTACCTTAGTGGTGACTTATAAGTATTAAAAAGGAAGGCTTAGGTCAAAAAGGGAGTTTAAAACTACAATTTCAGGTTGCAGGGCTAGGATGCAAACATGTTTTATAGCGCTACTTTAGTGGATGGCAAAATGAGTGCTGCAGCCCACTAATATAAAGTCTGTGAGTACATGTGATACCATTTACTAGAGATCTACAAATAAATTAAATGCGTAAATTAGGGCTATGCCAATTCTTTTTTATCTTATAAAACTTTGATGCTTTGATTGAAATACAACATCACAAAACAAAATAAAATGATGGACGGAGTGTTGAAACTTTTCAAACACTCACCCCCAGTCAAGGATCTGGGTTTAATCCATCGTTATTGTGCTCACCACGTCACCCCAGTTTGGACCCAGCCATATGCAAATCAGTCTTGACCCTGTTCCCTATGGGAACAGTCCAGCCCGAACTGCTAGGCCAAGTCCTCCCTGGACAGGAAACAAGCATCCTCAGACTGGTTTCAGGGTATCACCCTTCATCAGCCAGGCTAGCTTGAATCCAGTGGTGCAGCGAGCAAGGGACCCGCCAGGAACAGGATGGCGGTAGGGGGTGTCAGAATCCCCATGGCGGCGGAGCGCGCTCCGCCGCCATGGCGGATTCTCAAGGGCAGCGGGAAGTCCGTTTCTGGCCGCGGCTGAACCGCCGCGGTCAGAATGCCCATCGGTGCACCGCCAGCCTGTTGGCGGTGCTACCGCCGACCTCCGCCATGGCGGTAATTACCGCCAGGGTCAGAATGACCCCCTAAGTTTGCAAGACTCTCAGCGTTCACGATGTGATAATGCGAAGATTGTTTTGCTTGTCTGTGTCCCTTTCTGCATAAACTGGTTTAGTGTCATGTTACAATCTTCCTGCTAGGTTCAAACTGGGACACAACTGTGATGGTCTACTTTCAAATATTAGGTTGGTTGTATGACATATGTGTACATGTGTGTGGGAATGTGGATCCAGTATGACCTGTCTGTGTGTATGTTGTCACTGTAACTTCAAGGTCTCCTCCTGAGTTAGTGGCAGCTGATGTTGTTGCAATTGTGTATTGCTCACATCATACACTTGAGAGAAGCCATTGATGACATGTTCACGTACACATGGATGGTCCCACCCTGTCTCTGAACACGTGTGATGTGACTTTCAAATGATCTCATATTTTGGGCTGGATGAGAGACTGTTTCAGTTGTTTGGATCCGGCATGTCTAATTGTCACATTTGTACTCCTGTTGGGCTCTGTGTATGGTAATGTAACATGTCACATCCTACCCTCTGTGCATACAGTTGTGATGTTTATTTTTGGTGTGATGAATTTTTATGGCATTCTTGATCAATGAGACGACATTCATCTTCAGCTATTTCAAACTAAAGGTGGTCAGAAATGAATAGGCCAAAGCATGATGTGGTGTTTGTGATCTGTGTTTATTTACAAGTGTGGAATACAAGTGATTATAATGACTTAAGTGAAAAAATTGTTCACAAGCTGTTGGCGCCTACGCACTCCTGCTGCGGTGTTAGGTTGTTCCCCCTCCTGTTGCAGGCCAGCATCCTCCTCATCATCATCCTCAGGCATGTCTGGGTCCGGTTCAAGGAGGGGAATGTTCCTTTGTACACAAATATTGTGTAATATGGCACAAGTGAGTATGATTTTGCATACCATCTCTGGGGAGTATAGTAGGCTTCCGCCAGTGATGTCAAGGCAGCGGAACCTTGACTTTAGGATCCCAAAGGTCCTCTCCACAATGCTGCGTGTCCTCTTGTGGGCTTCCAAGGCTGTAGGTTTGGGTATGTCGGTGCTGGACATTATGAAATCAGCATATTGGTCTTCAGATTCCACATTCAAGCAATTTTATTATAAACCTGTGGGTGATTTTGCATCCAGTGTGTTTCAGGCAGCTTTGAACTAGCATAATCTGATCCTCCGGTCCTGACATAGAATGAAAAATTTGCTAGCTTTCGCGCCAAGAATTTTCAATTCTATTAAGGACACGGAGGCGAAGATTATCCCACCCTAGGATTGTGTGGTTTAAGCAATCGCTTTCTCGTTAATGCAGTTTTCTGTTAAGATGTGTCGTCATGTTCCCTCCCTAATTTATCCTACGATTAAGTAGATATACTTATTGATGCTAAAGATATTTTTGGTTGTTGTTATCCTTTTCTCGTTATTATTATTATGATCTTTCTTGTTTATCTAGGATCGGACCAGAAAGGAGAATAGGACACAGTTCCTCCGAAAGCTCGCTGGCTTGCTCTGCTGGTGAAATGTTATCTTCAGCTTAAATGTTCTCAGCCGTTCATCAAGTTCGACTTAGGAGTTCTTACTATCCAGTTCGTGTCGCAAAGAAAGAGGAAGTCCTGAGGTGTTGATAGACTCTAATATGAGTAAAAGACTGTTGATTGGTGGGCATCTGTTACATTGCTTTGTGGGAAATGTAGTTTGTGTTTTGATTGGCTGCTATTATTTGAGAAGTAAAGAAAGAGAAGCATAATCTTCGCCTCCATGTCCTTAATAGAATTGAAAATTCTTGGCGCGAAAGCTAGCAAATTTTTCATTCATGAAGGCAGATAGTGCTTGTGAAAAATGCTACAACATTATGTAAATTTGTTAAGACTTAATTACGAGGAGAAATTCAAAGTGGGTTATTGAGAACCACAACATTCTCATATTGTGACAACTAGATTGAGTTGTCCTAGGTAATCTTTGTTTGTTTAGTATATGTGGGGACAAGAATTCATAGCGTAGTTGACAGGTCAAAGATGGCAGCCGGTGTGATTGGTAAATTAGGTGTCCTTTGTCGATGGCTGATACTATGTATAGGGGACAAGATGGTGCTCGTGTTGAAAGCTGACTTACGCAAGGAGCACTCACCAGAAGCTGACTTCACAGAGAAGCACTCTTCGGTGAACGACCATGTGTTGATTGGGAAATACATTGAAACTGGCGAGTGACCATTCCCACGGTTGGGTCCGAGGTTTTATACCTATATGAAAAGTGAGCAGATGCTTATATCATATTATTGTTTCCAGATTCAAGAACTATAGGATATTTTTGGTCCAAGAGTAAGCTCTTTGGTAATTGGTGAGTGGATAGATAATTTTTGACTCATTGTAACCTTTGGGTATTCCTAATCTATGGTATCATTGGAAACGTATTTCTCATTTCAGGTAATTCAAGAATCAGCTCTCCCTCACTTTAGTCTGTTTCACATTATAATTATTTGGTGCTAATCTATGGATGTTTATTATATGTCCCCTCCTTCTTCTGTGTGATGCACTGATATCCAAACGTGTGTTAAGATCTAAAAGAAATATAAGGACTACAATTGTGTTTTCCTAGGAACCAAACTTTAATTTTCTATATAATTACACTAGTCTAATCTCATAGCACCTATGTATATGTATTCTGTGTAGGAAGATTTTTCTGCTCTCAACTAAACACAAGTTGCTCAAAAACAGAAATACATTACAGACAGCTCATTGCATATTGAAGCACATATGGGAATACAAATATCGTGAGAGTAATATTTAAGTCGAACATTAAACCTTAGTGCAATCTTATCAAATCAGAAGTCCACTAATGTCCAAGCATTATTTCCAGAAAACAAAGATAACAAATTGTTGTGAACCAAAAGGTACTGAGAGTCAATATAATCAACACTCTTATTTCCTTGTATTTCAGGCTATTTCAGGCTTTGAGTAACAGAGCTGCATCAGAGAAATCTGCAAGATATTCATCAGATAAGTACAACATTTAACAGCTCATAGTGCAAACGTGCATTACGCAAATGCTGACTATTCAGCTTATAATGTTTTCTTTTATTTTGTCCTTTGTTAGGTAGCAGCAACTTTCCGGTGAAGAAACACAAAGAAAGCGAAGCCCGAGGAACCCGACGCATAATAGGATGAACCCGGCAATGAACAGAGGATGCAAATCACACTGTAGCAGGACACGAAGGACACCAAAGCAGCAGGTAAGGAAATAATCGAGACAGATTTCTCATGGTTTTTGATGCATTCTCAGATTTACCAGACCTTGTAAACTTGGGAATGCGCCAAAAAGATATGCCTCCCAAGGGGAGGCTTAATAAGGAGAAATATGTTTATTAAAATGGAGCCAGCGCAAGGGGTAAGGACAAGAATGCGCTGTATTGGATTAATGCAGCCCATTCCTGCCCTTGCCCTTGCCCTGTGCTGCAGGGCAGTGCAGCAAGTGGGCTTCCTGCACTGCCCTGTGCTACTAAACTCATAAATATGCCCCTAAAAATAAATGTCCTACTTTTTAAGTATCATGCACCCTGGCCTGTTGGCTTTTAGATACTACCTTAGTGGTGACTTATAAGTATTAAAAAGGAAGGCTTAGGTCAAAAAGGGAGTTTAAAACTACAATTTCAGGTTGCAGGGCTAGGATGCAAACATGTTTTATAGCGCTACTTTAGTGGATGGCACAATGAGTGCTGCAGCCCACTAATATAAAGTCTGTGAGTACATGTGATACCATTTACTAGAGATCTACAAATAAATTAAATGCGTAAATTAGGGCTATGCCAATTCTTTTTTATCTTATAAAACTTTGATGCTTTGATTGAAATACAACATCACAAAACAAAATAAAATGATGGACGGAGTGTTGAAACTTTTCAAACACTCACCCCCAGTCAAGGATCTGGGTTTAATCCATCGTTATTGTGCTCACCACGTCACCCCAGTTTGGACCCAGCCATATGCAAATCAGTCTTGACCCTGTTACCTATGGGAACAGTCCAGCCCGAACTGCTAGGCCAAGTCCTCCCTGGACAGGAAACAAGCATCCTCAGACTGGTTTCAGGGTATCACCCTTCATCAGCCAGGCTAGCTTGAATCCAGTGGTGCAGCGAGCAAGGGACCCACGTCTGGGCATACCCCTGCCACTTAGGGCGCACAAAGCAACATCACAAAACAAAATAAAATGATGGACAGAGGGTTGAAACTTTTCAAACACTCACCCCCAGTCACAGATCTTGGTTTAATCCATCGTTATTTTGCTCGCCACGTCACCCCAGTTTGGACCCAGCCATATGCAAATCAGTCTTGACCCTGTTCCCCATGAGAACAGTCCAGCCTGAACTGCTAGGCCAAGTCCTCCCTGGACAGGAAACAAGCATCCTGGGACTGGGTTCAGGGTATAACCCTTCATCAGCCAGGCTAGCTTGAATCCAGTGGTGCAGCGAGCAAGGAACCCACGTCTGGCTTGTACTACACCTACAGTCATATGTGAGGTTTCTCCAAAGTGCTGACCTCCCTGCCATCAAGTCGGACTTATATGCCTTTTCCAACATACCCCATGTGATAGGTGCCATTGATGGCACCCACATAGCTATCATCCCCCCAAGATTCAGTGACCAGGTGTACAGAAACAGGAAGAACTTTCATTCCATGAACATTCAATTGGTGTGTACTGCAGACCAGTACATCACACATGTGAATGCCATGCTCCCTGGATAAGTCTATGATTCATTTGTGCTGAGGAACAGTAGTGTGCCACACAAGATGGAACAACTACAAGAGGACAGAGGGTGGATCATAGGTAGGTGTTTCTGTCACTTATTGCCACATAGCGTTGGCTCCTGACACCAGTGAGGAACCCTGGAACAGATGAAGAGAGGAATTACAATGAGGCCCCTGGACATACTAGGAGGGTGATAGAGCACACAATAGGTCTCCTGAAGGCTAGATTTTGTTGTCTACATATCTCTGGCGGTTCCCTGGCCTATGGGCCTTAAAAGGTGTGTAGAATAGTGGTAACCTGCTGCATGCTGCATAACGTGGCTGTGAGAGATTCTATCCCCCTCTTAGAAGAGGAGGGTTCTGTATATCCAGACCAGCTTCCTCAGAGAGCGGATGAGAGTGATGGTGATGATGAGGCGGGGGAAATGTACATTCCAGGACCCAAATGATACAACTCTACTTCCAGTAACTATGTTGGACTATTGGATGAGATTGGTGTCTGTGCATCATGCTGTCAGCGTGCCGGTGTTGGGTCAATACTAATTGCCACTGTGACCAGGTCTGCATAGGACAGATTACAATTTAGTCTAATATTTCAACACATATGTAGGCACAACAACATGTAAGGCGTGTGGTGCTTTTCATGCTTCTCAGATACCAATAAAGGAGTTATCAACCAGTTGCATCCATACTTCACTTTGTTAAAACTTTATGACAGGGGACATTGTAACAGGTGAAAAGGGGTTTTATTTGGTGCAGGGATTAAATCGTGCAGATTACATTGATGGGAGTGGGCTACTGGTGGTTGTCCAATATGGCAACATGGTTGCATCATTGTTTGCAGTAGTGGTAGGTCCATCCATGCTTACATGAGTTTGTAGTATTTTTAGCACTGTTTGGTGGCTGATTCAGTGGGACACTTAGAGGACAGTTTTTGGCAGAGTCACATCTTAGAAGAGGCCTTGTTCTTGGCAGGTGTTCCTGTGCCATATCTGGGCCTGAGGGTCCATTTGGGCGCCTGTTGTTGGCTTGAAGGGGTTGAGATAGATGTCGCCTGTGTGTCCTCAGAAGGTGGTACATGTGAAGTTGCTGCTGATGCTGTTGTTGTCCGGTCTGTATCCTGGGGTGTAGTAATGGCTTCCTGGGTTGTGTGGGCCTCAGGTTGTGTTGGGACAAGCTGCAGCAGCGCACCTGCTATGCTGGCCATTATGGCATTGTGCAGTTTCCACTGCTCCATGGCCTCCTGGTGGTGTGCTTGCTGCATCACCTGACTCTGCTCCATGGTGGATACTATTGGGGCCAATCTGTCCTTGGTATGGTCATATGCTCCCAGGACCCCTGAGATAACGTCATGGGCTGCAGCATCCATCCTGTGGCCTCCCCCCTGGACCACTGATGCCCTCCCACTGGGCCTAGCCCCCTGTGCCTGTGTCCCCTGCACAGGTCTGGCGGTACCACTTGTACTGGGGCCCTCGTCTTCATGCCTGTTGGTAGGGAGTGACTGTGGCCTCTGTACTTGGGTTCCACCAGTCTGTGGCCTGGATACACAGGTGTGGGGACGGTTGCCCGGGGCTGATGTTGTTGTCTGGGTGGTAGGGGTGTCAGTGGTATCCTGGGTGGGGCTGCTGGATGGTGACAGTCCAGGACTGTGTGAGGGGACAGGGTGGTCGTCAGTGTCCAGGGTTCCATCCCCAGTGTCCTGGGAGGTGCCTCTGTCTCCCTGTGGGGCGCTGCCACTCCTTGTCCTGTCCGTCAGGGTGGCTTGGGTGGTGGTGCCTGTTGGGAGGAATGGACATGTCTGTTACATTAGCATGGTCGGATGGGGTGCACAGGCCTGGGCGGTTTTGTGAAGGTTACACACTTTAGGGCCATGCAGGATGCTTTGGTGAGGTTAGCATTGCTTTTTGCTTAGGATGTGGAGGTGCATTGTGGGTGCTGAGGCCATTGTGTTTCCTTGCAGGGGTGGGTGGCTGTACACAGGGGGACGGATGTGGGCCTGTTAGTGGGTTTGTGGGCATGCAGGGGGACTGGATTTAGTGCTTGTGGCCTGGGTGGGGTTGTGGTCGTGGTGGTGGTTGGAGGAGTGGGTTGGTGCATGCATTCCAGGTGTGATGGATATGGGGTAATTGTAGATGACTTACCCGAATCCATTTCTCCAGTGAATCCAGTGAGTCCCTCAGGGTGCAGGATGGCCAGTACCTTTTCCTCCCAGTCAGTGTAGTCGGGTGGTGTTGGTGGAGGTCCTCCCCAAGTCTTCTGAACTGCAATGTGGTGCCTGGATGCCATGGACCTGACCTTCCCACGCAGGTCGTTGCATCTCCTGTGGATGTCGTCCCTGGTGCGTGGATAGTTTCCCACTGCATTGACCCTGTTGACTATTGTCTGCCATAGCTCCATCTTCCTGGCAATGGGTGTGTGCTGGACCTGTGCCCCGAATAGTTGTGGCTCGACCTTCAGGATCTCTTCTACCATGGTCCCTAGCTCCCTTTCTGTGAAGCCTGGGTGTTTGGGGGAGTGCCATGGTGAGTGTTGTGAATGGTGTCTTGTGTGGATATAGGTTAGGGTGGTCTTGTGTGGTTGGGTGTAAGTATTGTGGCGTTCGGTGTCTGCTTCTGGTGTTCTCTGTCTTAGTTGGCCTACTTTTGTTGCAAAGGATTGTGGGGTGCGTCTGTGAGTGTTTTATAGTGTTGTGGATGTGTGTCAGGTGTGTGGGTTTCAAACTTATCCAATGTGTGCACTTCTTACTGTTGGGTTCTCTTGCCGCCCGTGACAGTCTGCACTGCCAATGGTTGTTTGGCTTCCACTGACCGCCGCAGTGATTTGTGCTTCATTATTTGAATGGCAGGGAGTTTGTGTGCTCGGCGGTGGCAGGGTGGGAGGTCCAGCATTCCTGCCGACAAGGTCCTGGCGGTGACTGGTGGCAGGGTGATTTTTGTCAGAATCAGATTTTTGCATCATTATATGGAGGGTTTCTGTTCACCGCCAATGGCGGTCTTCTGTACGCCGTCGCCACAGCGGTCGACGGTGTTTACCGCCGTGTTCATAATGAGGGCCTTAGTCTATGATACAGTAAACAGAAGTATACACTCTTGTACACTGTAACAACGAGGATCCACCTCGATTGCCCACAGTTGATAACATCCCAACACTCAATTGCTACCTGTGTGGAGTATTACCTCTCTCTCCTTTCACTCCCTTTCCTCCCTCAATTGCCATGAAATACATTCCAAACGCCCCACACCTGCTCCCATTTCTTAAAGCACACTCTCCTTTGGTAAACCACCTGCTCAGCTCTCTGGCACCAGCCCAGGTCTGTTTCCCACTCCTCAATTTGTGGTGGGGGCGTCCCCTCCCCAGGCCCGAGCCACATTACGTATGATTACCTCTGCTGTGAGCCACAACCATATACACTGATATCTTGTCCATGGGGTCTCACCCATAATAGAGAGGAGAAGCTATCTGGGGTTGCAGGGAACTGTTGCAGCCAGTACTCTAGTCATTCTTTTTACTTCCTCCCCCCCAGTAAGTCTGAATCATAGGACACTTACAGAGTATGTGATAGAATGTGCCTACTAATCCACACCTTTATAGGCAGAGCTCAGAGGCATCCCTCCCCATCTTCCTGAGCCATACCCTGGAGAAGTAGGACCTAAGCAGGATTCTAAGTTGTTTTAAACTAAATCAGGCTCAAATCACTATTTCACACAAGCTCCGAAGGGCTTCCACCCAGTCGTCATTGTCAAGGGTTCCTATGTCACCTTCCCATGCCTCCCTCAATCCCTCAATGGGATCCGGTGAGTTGTTGGTCAATTTCTCATTAATAGTGGAGATAGCACAGTTGGGGTTGGACTCCATAAGGACCCGAACTTGAAGTGACGTTGCCTCGTGCAGTTGTTCCCCTTCTGCTAAGTGTCTCCTGAGTGCATGACTCAGTTGCAGATATTTATATCAATCGGACTCTGTCATTTTGTATTCCTGTTTCAATATCTCAAGCAAAATGAGTGCATTGCCCTTCCAGATGTACCTTAGATGTTCAATACCAATCAGGGCCCACTTTGAAAATCCATTTAGGGTGCCCACCTCCCGCAAAAGATCACAGTTCCTTAACCAAGTCTGCATAGCACTCCCACCTAAGTAACAAATGGCTTCCCTCCAAACTTTCACAATTGTCTAAACGTGTTTGGTAGATACTGTTCCTGTGCCCTTCTGTGAAGGACCCCTGTGAATCCCCTGGGGCTCAGTGCCTTTCTATCCATCCAGTAGGCCGGTTCTGTCTGATCTACAAAAGCCCAGTCATTTACCACCATTGGCTGTGTCACCCAGTAGTATTGAAGTGTGTCTGGGACTGGCAGTCCTCCATCATAGACTCCTCTCTGGAGTTTACCCAGAATGATCCGTGGGGGTACCCCCATACCATAGCAATGCCCAAACTTCCTGGTTGATGTTCTGAAAGAATTCAGTGATAATCACGAATGCTGTATCTTAAAAAACATAGAGGAGACAGGGTAGCATCATCTCTTTTTATAGGGCAGCCCTGCACAATAACGTAAGCGGTAGATGCCTCCAGTGGCCATACTCCTACGTAGTCTATCTAACTGCGGAGTCAAGTTCCTACTGAGGAATTCAGCCAGGGCTCAGGTGACATACATTCCAAGATAGCGGAAGATTTTGAGTTCCAGTTGAATCACACAACGGGAAGTAAGTCACAGTATACTGCCTGCTAGCGGGAAAAGGAGGGATTTTTCTCAGTTAATGCAATAACCTGAGTGTTCTTCCAACTTCACCTTTCAAGGGCCCAGGGACTGGATATGGCACCACCTGGCAGGGCAGGAGTCTCAACAGAGAGTCCAGGGCTTTGATGGCTCTGAGACTTCAAAACAGAAGGCAATCTCTGTTCAAGCCCTTGGAGATTCTTTTTAAAGCAGGAATGCACAACAAAGTCCAGTCTTTGTCCCCGTTCACAGGCAGAAGCAGCAACTGCAGGATAGCCCAACAAAGCACAATCACAGGCAGGGCAGCGCTTCTCCTCAGCTCTTCTCCTTGGCAGAGGTTCCTCTTGGTTCCAGAAGTGATCTAGCGTCTGGGGTTTTGGGTCCACTACTTATACTCCTTTCTGCCTTTGAAGTAGAATGGTTTAAGTAAGACAAATGTCTACTTTCTAAAAGTGGCATTTTTGAACTAACAATCTAAAAAACAACTTCACTAAAAGATTTATTTTTAAATTGTGAGTTCAGAGACATACAATTCCACAATTCTATCTGCTCTCAAAGGGAACCTGCACTTTAAGAATATTTAAAGGCAGCCCCTCCCCCATGTTAACCTATGAGAGAGATAGACCTTGCAACAGTGAAAACTGAATTTGGCAGTATTTCACTGTTAGGACATGTAAAACACATCAGTACATGTCCCACCTTTAATATACACTGCATCCTGCCTATGGGGCTACCTAGGGCCACCCTTAGGGGTGCCTTACATGTATAAAAAGGGAAGATTTAGGCCTGGCAAGTGGGTGCACTTGTCAGGTCGAATTGCCAGTTTAAAACTGCAAACATAGACATTGCAATAACAGGTCTGAGCCATGTTTACAGGGCTACTAATGTGGGTGGCACAACAAGTGCTGCAGGCCCACTAGTAGCATTTGATTTACAGGCCCTGGACAACTCTAGTGCACTTTACTAGGGACTTACTAGTAACTCAAATATACCAATCATGGAAAAGCCAATTACACATACACTCTACACAGGAGCACTTGCACTTTAGCACTGGTCAGCAGTGATAAAGTGCCCAGAGTACCAAAAACAGCAAAAACAGAGTCCAGCACACAGTCAAAACATGGGAAGCAGAGGCAAAAAAGACTGAGGAGACAACGCCAAGGATGCCAGGTCTAACACGTGTTCCCCCCAGCTGAAAGTGGGGAGAACTACCCAACCTCAAGGGAGTTCTCATCACGAAGGTGGAAAAATCTGGACAGGCCATCAGCATTGGCGTGTTCAGTTCCAGGGCGGTGTTCCACCGTAAAGTCCATCCCCTGTAGGGAAATGGACCACCTCAACAGTTTTGGATTCTCACCCCTCATCTGCATTAACCATCTCAGGGGCCTGTGGTCGGTCTGAACCAGGAAGCGAGTCCCAAACAAGTAGAGTCTTAGTTTCTTCAGTGCTCAGACCACAGCAAAAGCTTCACGCTCAATTGCACTCTACTTACGTTCCCAGGGAAGTAATCTCTTACTAATGAAGGCTACAGGCTGATCTAAGCCCTCTTCATTTAGCTGTGATAACACTGCTCCTACACCATGCTCTAAAGCATCAGTCTACACGACAATTCTTTGGAAAAGTCAGGTGCCTTCAGCCTTGAGGGCATCAAAAGCTGCATGGCAACCCTCAGTCCATATCACTTTTGTGGGCTGCTTTTTGGAGGTTAACTCAGTCAAGGGAGCAAAAATAGTGCCATACCCCTTGACAAACTTCCTATAGTATCCGGTGAGACCTAAAAAGGCTCTCACCTCACTCTGGATTTTGGGAGGCCCCCAAGCCAGAATGGTGTCAATCTTTGGCTGTAAGGGTGCCACCTGGCCACTCCCCATCTGGTGTCTCAAGTACACCACAGAACCCTGTCCTGTTTGGCACTTACTAGCCTTATTAGCGTGGCTTGCCTTCTGCAGGGCCGCTAATACTTTGCAGAGGTGCTGCAAGTGTTCCTCCCAAGTGGAGCTGAATACAGCAATGTCATCCAGGTAAGCTGCACTGAAATCATCCAGTCCAGCCAACACCTGGTTGACCAACCTCTGAAAGGTGGCAGGGGCATTCTTCATCCCAGAGGGCATTACCCTACATTGGTAATGCCCATCTGGGGTTGAGAATGCAGACCTCTTCTTAGCCCCCTCGGTCAAAGCAATTTGCCAATTTCCAGAGGTCAAGGCAAAAGTACTTAGATATTTGGCAGCCCCTAACCGAACAATGAGCTCATCAGCTCGGGGGATGGGGTGTATGTCAGTCTTAGTGACTGTGTTGAGACCCCAGTAATCCACACAGAACCAGAGTTCTGGGGTGCCATCAGGAGTAGCAGCTTTTGGGACCAAGACCACAGGGCTGGCCCAAGGGCTACTGGGAAAAGTCAATAACCCCTATTGCTAACATCACTAATACCTCAAACTTGATGTAAGCCCTAACCTTGTCAGTCACTCTATAAACCTTGTGTTTAACAGGAGGACTGTCCCCCCTGTCCACATCATGTGTACACAGATGAGTGACCCCTAGGAACAAGGAAAATAGAGAGGCAAACTGTCCCAACACTTGGTGAAAGTCCCTCTGTTGCTCTGGGATCAGGGAGGGGGAGAGATTCACACCCTCCACTGAACCATCTTTCTCTCTGGCAGACGGGAGATCAGGAAGAGGCTCACTCTCGTCCTCCACCTCATCATCTGTTGCCAAGAGCATTGTTACCACTATTCTCTCAAAATAAGGCTTGACGTGGTTCACATGTAAGACCCTCAAAGGGTTCCTGGAAGTCCTCAAGTTCACCAGATAGGTGACATCACTCTTGTGCTCCACTATCTCAAATGGCCCAGTCCACTTATCTTGAGAGAGCCCTAGGCTCCACTGCGGCCATCACCCAAACTTTTTGGCCAGGCTGGAACTCAACCAGAGTGGCATTCTGGCCGTACCAGCGTTTCCTGTCTTCCTGGCTTTCTTCCATGTTCTCTTGGGCGAGCTTCCTGAAGTGAGCTGTCTGGTTCCTAAAAGACAGCATGTAACTGAATACATCCTGGGGAGGCTTACTGGAGGACTTCTCCAAGCCTTCCCTAACCAGACTCAAAGGTACTGTGACAGGGTGGCAATATAGTAACTCAAAAGGGCTAAATCCAATACCCTTTTGAAGCACCTCCCTGTAGGCAAACAGAAGGCATGGCAAGAGGATATCCCACTTACACCTCAAGGGCTCTGACAGGCCCATGATCATGCTCTTCAAGGTGCGGTTGAATCTCTCAACCAGACCATTACTTAGGGGGTGGTAAGGAGTGGTGAACTTATATGTCACCCCACACTCCTTCCACAGAGAATTCATATAAGTTGATATGAAGTTGGTACCCCTACTACATACAACCTCCTTGGGGAACCCCATGCGGGTAAAAAAAAACATCAAAGCACGTCCCATCACAGGGGAGGTGATTGACCTCAAAGGAATGGCTTCTGGGTACTGGGTGGCATGGTCCACCAAGACCAGGATGAACCTCTTGCCCGTGGCTGTCTTGGGATCCAGAGGCCCCAAAATGTCAATACCAACCGTTTCAAAGGAGGTTCCGACCACTGGAAAAGGTTGGAGGGGAGACTTACAATTCCCCCCACTCTTGCCACTTGCCTGACATGTTTGGCAAGATCTACAATGTGCATCTGAGTGCCTGCACATTTGGGGCCAGTAAAAGTGGGTGACAAGCATTCAAAAGTCTTGTCCTGCCCCAAATGACTAGCTAAAGGCACATCATGAGCCACACCCAGTAGGAAGGCTCTGAAGCACTGGGGTACCACCAGTACATGGAGGGACCCAGGCTCAGAAACCTTAGGCTCACTATATAGGAGGCCATTCTCCCAGTAGATCAAGTGTGACCAGGCTCTTTGCCAGACGCCTAGTCTGCAGTCTGCTGCCACAAACCCTCCAGAGTAGGGCATGTCTTCTGTGCCTTACAGAATGCTTCTCTGGTGGGTCCCTCTCCCTGTTGCCACTGAGTCAGCTTATAGCTCAGAGACCTCCCACAGTTCAGCCACTTGTTCCCCTGTAGGCTCCAGGGCTTCCCCCTCAGGTTCAGCGTCCTCCTGGACCATGGAAACTTCTGGAGCTGGTTGCCTGCACCCTTCGCCCTCCCTCCTTCTGGCAGATACCTGGGCCACTCTTTCAGGCTTCAGGGTCTCCTGATCACGCTGACAGGCTGCATTGACCGAGTGGACACAACCCACCCAGGTAGACCCAACATCTCCAAATGAGACCTGTGTTCCACCTCCTTCCAAGGGGAATCCTCCAGGTCATTGCCAAGCAGGCAATCTACAGGCATGGTTGAACTCACAGCTACTCTCAAGGCACCTGAGACCCACCCCCATTCAAAGGGAATCTGTGCCACTCTGCACATGCGCTCCGAGTTGTCTACTGCAACTACTTGGTGAAGTACATGGGGATCTATCTCCTCTTCAGACACCAGGTGACTTCTCACAGTAGTCACACTGGCTCCTGTATCTCTTGGAGCCTCCCCCCTCTGTCCAGTGATGGTCACCCACTGCCTGTACTTCTTAGTGTTTTCAGGCACAAGGGTTCTCTGGACCATCTCACTGTGCCCTAGTGAGACAAAGGCCATCTCAGCTGGCTCCCACCCACCTGGAAACAACTCTTCCTTAAGCGCTACACTGGCCAAACCCTGTGACTGAGCACCAGTTGGTGCCGGAGTCCACTTGGGAGATTTGGGGTCCCCCCTTACATGACCCACCTGGTCACATGCATAACCCCCCACCCCCTCTGCAGGTTTCCCATTAGAAAACCAAGGCTTCTAATCAATTGAGGATTGGGAATCCTTACCTTGGGAACTAGGTTGGGGCCCTTTAGAGAACTGCCCCTGTTTATCCTTACCCCCCCCCCTTATTCTTCTGAGAAGGACCATGTCCATCCTTGGCATGGTCTTCACCATACCTCCTCTGGGCCCTGGTGCTCTCCCAATGGTCCGCTTCCTGCGCAACTTTCTGGATTCAGTCAGCTTGCAGTCAATCAGATGCTGGTTCAGCTCTGGAAAACAAAGACTATACATATGCTCCCAAGTAATCAAATTGTACAGCCCCTCAAAAGTTGTTACCTTACTGCCCTTCACCCAATAATCCAGTGACCTGCAAAAAGAGTCAACAAATTCCAACCATGTTTGGGATTCCTTCTTTTTTTAGGACCTAAACTTGTCCTTGTACTGCTCAGGGGTGAGACCATATCTTGTGAGTAGGGCGTCCTTCGTGATAATGTAAGTGAGCCCCTGAGGATCCCCTAAGGATGTCAGAATAATCCTCCCCTCTATCTACCTCAAAGTGCTTCCACAGACCTGCCCCCACATGTGCTTCATGGACCATGTTCATATGGAGAGCAGACTCATACCCCTTAAACCACAAGTATATGTCATCCTCCCTCTTTTAATCCTTAACTAGGTCTTTGGGAATATGCACCCTCCTCTCAGGTTGCACTGTGGTATTACTGCCACCATCACTACTTGACTGGCTACTCTGATCTAGTTCCCTCAAACTAAGCTCCTGAACCAGGAGAATCTTCTTCTCTTCTATGGCCATCCTCCTCTCCTCCATTTCCCTCTACATTTTCATCCTAAGCTTCTCTAACTCCAAATGGTGAGCCCTCTCTGCCTGTCTGTCCTGCAACTCTTCAGGAGTCAGACCCTTGGATGACACACTGCTACATGCCCTGGAGACCCTCCCCCTGACATAAAAGGTACATCCATTACACCATTGTGAACATTCTGCACCTTCCCATCCTCAACCTTCTCCTCTTTGTGCTCCCCAGCCTCCTTGGCTGTCACCCAGGCCCTCAATGCCTTTGGCGGAGCCTCCATCCTGGTGGAACTCTTAATGGGACAGGCAAGATCCCTACAGAACTTCTTCAGTTAAGCAACTGTGAACTTCCCAGTTTCCCTAACTCACAAACAGCTCCAGCTGGTGCATCTCCAGATTGAGACATGATGGCAAGTCAAAAGTGCAAAGATCCAAGGCAGAAAAAAAGAGTTCCCAAAGAGAAGTTCAAGAATCAACAAAAAGGTTCACCAAAAATATGGAAGCCGGAAAAAAAAGTCCAAAAAGAGAAAAAGCAAAAACAAGTACTATGTGGTCACGTAATGGTCTGCACTGAAAACAGTAGTGTACACTTAATCACTATATGTTGAGTACAAATATAAGTCCAAGCCTCACCTCTGATTACCAATGTTAGAAATGGGGTCTCTAGTTTGCAGCCAGTTTGCACTCTGTCCAAGCAGGGAACCGCACTCTAGTTAGGGCAATGGAGAAACACACTTAGATAACCCCTGTTTACCCCCTTGATAGCTTGGCACAAGCAGTCAGGCTTATCTCAGCAGCAATGTGTAAAATATTTGTACCAGCACACACAGTAATACAGTGAAAACACTACATAATGGACACCTCACCAGGCTATAAAAATAGATATTTATCTAAATCAAACAAGATGAAAATGACAAAAATCCAACATACACAAGTCAACATATACATTTTTAAAGTAAAAAGAGTCTTACTCCATCGAAAACAATGGAAACATTGATTTTACACAAAGTACCTGGTTTGCATAAAAAAATAAAGCCGCGCAGGCAAGTGTGCATTGGTAAAGTCAGCGATGCATCGATATCTTACTCTCAAGCGATGCCTCATTTTTCTCTCTCACAAAATAGTGATGCATCAATTTCTAGACGGGGCACCTCGGACCCACACAGGTTCATGATGATTTTGATGCCCAGGGACGATGCATGAGAAATCCAGTTGCACAGTGGTAAAAAAACACGCTGCATTGAGTTTGCATTGTTATCAGCAGAGACAAGCGAGTGTTGTATCGTTTCTCCAGCCACGATGGGTCGATCTCCCAGTGGCAATGAAGGTGGAGATTCGATTTCAGCCACGAAGCGGGTGGCGTGCCATTTATCAGCCGTGTTGCAGATGGTGCTTTGAAAATTTCCCCACATGGTGTTCTGTGCATGGATTTCCACTCTTGTTCTGCCAACTTCACCTTTCAAGGGCCCATGTACTGGACAGGGCACCACTTGGCAGGGCAGGAGTCTCAGCAGAGAGTCCAGGTGATGGCAGAGGAAATCATTGATAGCACTGAGACTTCAAAACAGGAGCAAGCTCAGTTCAAGCCCTTAGAGATTCTTCTCAAGCGGGTCTAGTCTGTGTCCCCTTTCACAGGTAGAAGCAGCAACTGCAGGATAGCTCAACAAAGTACAGTCACAGGCGATGTCAGCACTTATCCTCAGCTCTTGAACTCTTCTCCTTGGCAGAGGTTCCTCCTGAATCCAGAAGTGATCTAAAAGTCCAGAGTTTTGGGTCTACTACTTATACCCCTTTCTGCCTTTGAAGTAGGCAAACTTCAAAGGAAAGTCTCTGTTGTTTACAGGTTCCTGCCTTGCCCAGGCCAGGCCCCAGACACACACCAGGGGGTTGGAGACTGCATTGTGTGAGGGCAGGCACAGCCCATTGAGTTGTAAGTGACCACTCCTCCCTCCACTCTAGCTGAGATGGCTAATCAGGATATACAGGCTACACCCCAGCTCCCTTTGTGTCACTGTCTAGAGGAGATTCACAAACAGCCCAACTGGCATTCTGACCCAGACAGGAAATCCACAAACAGGCAGAGTCACAGAATGGTTTAAGTAAGAAAAGTGGCATTTTCAAACTAACAATCAAAATACCAACTTCACTAAAGATGTGTATTTTTAACTTGTGAGTTCAGAGACCCCAAACTCCAAATTTCTATCTTCTCTTAAAGGGAAGCTGAACTTAAAGGATATTCAAAGGCAGCCCTCATGTTAAAGGATATTCAAAGGCAGCCCTCATGTTAACCTATGAGAGGGATAGGCCTTGCAACAGTGAAAACTGAATTTAGCAGTATTTCACTTTTAGGACATGTAAAACACATCGGTACATGTCCCACCTGTAACATACACTACACCCTACACGTGGGGCTACCTATGGTCTACCTTAGGGGTGCCTTACATGTATAAAAAGGGAAGTTGAATACACTTGCCAAGTCAAATTGACAGTTTAAAACTCCACACACAGACACTGCAGTGGCAGGTCTGAGCCATGTTTACAGGACTAATGTGGGTGGCACAACCAGTGTTGCAGGCCCACTGGTAGCATTTGATTTACAGGATCTTGGCACCTCTAGCACACTTTACTAAGGACTTACTAGTAAATCAAATATGTTGAACCTGGCCCTTTTGGAAGGTTTATCCCCTTCCTCCTATTTTTTCTGACCTCTTGCTGCTGGCTCCAGGACTCTGGGCACTTTATCACTGCTGATCTCCCTTCTAGAGTTGGCATGATTGACTTATACCCAATTGGCATATTTAATTTATCAATAAGTCCCTTATACAGTGGTATGTCTATACCAAGGACTTGTAAATTAAATGCTACTAGTGGGCCTCCAGCACTGCTTGCGCCATCCACTGAAGTAGCCTTTCAAACTTGTCTCAGGCCTGCTAGCGCAGGGCCTGCATAAACAGTTTTCTGCCACAGGGACCTGGCATCTAAATTTACTTGCCAGGCCCAGAACTCCCCTTTTACTACATGTAAGTCACCCATAAGATAGGCCCTAGCTAGCCCTATTGGCAGGGTGCTATGTATGTAGAAGGCAGGACATGTGCCTAGTAGTGTGGTCTGTCCTGGTAATGATAAACAGCCTATTTGGTTTCTCACTGCTGTGAGTGCTGCCGTCTCATAGGATTGCATTGGACATGCCCTGCCTTATGTCTAAGGGGTATTGTCTGATTTATGAGGGGTACCATAGGCATGTTTGGTATGGTTGTAATGGTAGTGAGAAAGGCTGCTTACTGCTGTAAGTAGGTTTTTTATTACTATTACAGAAATGCCACTTCTAGAAAGTGAGCATTGCACTATGCGTATGACTCTGGTGTTTTGCAGCTTGACTCCAATCCACATCTGGGCAGAGTGATAGTTGGGCTTTGTGCATACTTTTCAGACAGCCTATACACAGAGAGGGTAGAGGTGTCACAGAGGTGCATCTGTATACTGAATAGACTTCCTGGGCTGGGAGAAGGGAGAAGCTGGACACACATGTATTTGAAAAGGTTGTGCCCTGGTCTGCCACAGAAAGGGTCATTTACCCCCAACTGATGTTTGGAGCCTGTGCTGGAGGAGAGAGAATGCCCTCCCAGAACTAGTTGTAACTGGTTGGAACCTCCATGCCTCTTCTTTGTTAACACATTGTAAAACTGAGTATAAGTACAGGAGCGTTTTCCCCACAATTTAGTGAAATCTTGGAACTGGACACAGAATGCTGCTGGAGGGACTCACCTGCCTGGTCACTGTGAGGAACTGCCACTTGCCTGCATCCACCTTGCGCTGGCCTGCTGCTTGGCCCTGCTACCCTGTGCTCCATTGATCTTTGTCCCCAAGGGGCAGGGTGCTGTGGTCCCCTTTCCCCTGCAACTGCTTAAAGCACAAGGAATGCTTCCTTTCATCAAGGCGCATCAAGTAGTGCCTTGAGAGTGCTTTCTTTCAGCTGGCTGTGCGCTTGAAAGCGATGTGGCCGTAAATCCTCAAGTGCTTTGGAAAGCACTTTTGTCATTTTATTGTTTCCTGTGCTTTGAAAAGTGCGTTACCACCGTGACCCCGCTTTGTTGTGCGAGTGTGCCGGAGTTGCGCTGCCCCTGGGACCCCCCGGCACACAACTGAAAGCCAAGAAAGGAGCGAGCACACTCCAACTGTGCCCCGGGGTGGAGCACGCTCTGAGGAGCGCAAAAGCAGGCATCCACTCTGGTGCCTGCTGTCTGCTATGGCCCACCGGAGACCCTAGCTGTTTAGTGAAAGGGCAGGGTAGACGGAAGCCTCATTGGAGGCTCCACCTGCCCCAACGGATGCCCCAGTTATCTTTTGAGACCGTGGGTGGGGCGGAAGCCACGCCGGAGACCCCCTGCACTGAAAAGCCTCCCCTGGTCAGGCCCCGAGAGATTCGGGTGAGGCCCATCTTGATTTGGCGCCCAATCATTGTTGTTGGTTTGGCCCCCATCAGGAGGGCCAGTTGTGGCCCGGGAGGGTGCCAGAGAGCTCGCTAAAAGATAAAAGCAGGAGGGGGTGCGTGTCACCCCCCCATAATTATTGTGAGGCCCCCATTTTGCACAGTGGATTGACGGGGGCCCCCTTTGCTACCTTCATGGCACTGGAGATGCCTCTTTCATCGGGACAAACAGGAACTTTGCGTTATAAATGTTCCTGATATGGACATTGTAAACGTATATGTTTTCCTGGTTCTCGGATGATGTATCATGTATGTTTGCTGATGTTCCTTTTATGGACATTCCACGCTGATATGCTTTCATGACTTGACATAGGTTTTGTAATGTTCCTGGTATGGGCATTTATGATATTTCTGTGACAAGTGCATTTATTTAGTAATGTGATTCCTGACTACTGCTTACGTTGCAGAATAATAAGTAACCTGTGGATTATCTGTGACTAATGGTGGTTCTGCAGAGTAACTATTGTGTATTTGTGTAATGTTCTGACAAGTGTTTGAGTAGCAGGGTATTACTGACGTTGTGTTTGGTCTAATAATCACGTTGTGTACAGTACAGTTTATTTTTATATAACTTGGTGTTGTGTTTCCTTTGTGGTGGGGATAGTGCATCACGTGTGTTGCGTGTGTTGTGCAAACGCTTTACCCATTGCCTCTGGGTTAGGCCTCTACTGCTCGTGCCAAGCTACCAAGGGGGTGAGCAGGAGTTATCTTGGACATGTAACTCCCTTGCCTTGACAAGTGGGTGGGTTCTGCCTAGCTTAGGTGCATACCCTGACCAACCAGAAACCCCATTTCTAACACCAATTATAGAAAAACATAGCTTTTCCAGATGAAACAGGAATGATCTCCTCCTCCATCAGCCCTGCCCTACTCAGTGACTGGATACCCTCCTGGGTGATTAGCCGCACTCTGCAAATCCACATAACATAACAAAGTGTCTTCAAAGTTGCTCATTCTTTTACTGAGAGCCAATGGAGGGATTTCAGATGCAATGTGATTGTGCCAATTCAGTTGAAACAGTCGAACTGCATAGTTTTTCATTCTGGAGTTTTTAGAAATTAGTGGTTGAGAAACCAGTAAATACGTCGTTGTAATAGACCAGACCTGACATGATTACAACAAGGATTGTGGTGATTTTTGAGAGCATCAGCAAAGCCCCTCCTAGGAAATGTTGGTGGTCAGGATTTGGCAACCCTATTTATTTAAACATATAAACAAAAGCTCCCTTTCAAAAAGCGAATAACATTGTGTGCATTATTCACAGGAATCAGGAGAGGGATTTAGGGCCAGATGTAGCAAAGGGTTTTTCCCATTCTGTGTCAATGGGAAAATGTGTTCGTACATATGGCCCTTAGTTCTTTTTCCATCGGTTACACAGAGAAAAATTCATATGGCACATGCAGCGAAACTTGTATGCAGAAACTTTGATCTCCTCTCCTATAATTACAACCCCTTCGATCTTACGGTGAAGTGCATTGTATGGTATGTGGACCTCAATAATGAATTCAGTTTTCGTTCACCTGTACTCACACACATACTTATTCGGCTGCTTTACCTATTCACATTCAAATTCACCCAATCACCAACCCACTCACTCTCGCCTAATTACTTACTAACCCCTTCAAACAGCACACCACAAACAAAGACAATCTCGACAAGCTCTTACACTGCAAAACATATATATATTGGATTGTCTGTGCTGTTTTTTCATGAATTAGCTTGTAATATATCAATACAAAAATATATATTAATAGTAATTTTCACGCTCAGTTGTGTGTATTTCTATAAAGCAAAGCGTTATTGCTGTTATTAGAAATAGTTTAAAGATGTGATAGTGTTTTCTACTCAGAGTAACTGACGATAGCTTCCTCCTTTGATGCTGCAATGTGTGACCTTTGGCACACATAGAGACAGCACTGAAACCCCGACTTCCAACCCCACAGAAATCAGAGATGGTCTGTGTGTTTAAGGAATAAAAACAAAATTATACACTTCTGATTGCCAAAGTAATTATGTGCCCTCAAAATAATTCGCATATGTAGTAAATGTGCAACATGAAAATGCTTATAATGCAGGAAGCACACGGTCGTCCTCAAAGGCATCAGATCCAAGAGCAAATTGCTCAATTGCAAATGCGTCATACACATGAAAATGAAATAGATGGAACTGCAGTACAAACAAAACTCCAATTACAAATCCAAAATCTGAGTCATAAAGTCAGAAAATGAAGTGGCATAAACACGCCTAAAAATGCTTTAGAACATTCATACTCACTGAGGCCTCCATTTCTAGTGACTTCTAGGTATATTCGGTCTGTAAACCAGCTGTTGCTTTGTGTACCTTAGGCCACGTGAGCAACATAAGTAGGGCGCCCCTTTTTTGTTCATGGAGCAACGCTATGGAATACTCTTACAAGCCTCCGAAAAAAGTGGAAACTCTTCTCCTCTTCAAATGTAAATTCAGAAGTTATCTGTTTCTACGTGCCTTCTCTTGCACTTAGGAAGCTTATTCCTCTTTTAGTATATTTTGTATGCTTCTGGTTAAGTCGCCAAGAGACCGCTGACCGCGGTGAAAGTTTGTTTTGCAAATTGAATATAACATAACAGTATGGCAAAACGCACCAGCACTGTCCCTTATGACGTATTGCCAAGCAATGTTGCTCACACCCAGTAGATTTCTAGTGGCGCCCAGGGAGTTCAGGTATAACCAACGTACCACTTGGACCAGTGAAAATGGACAGGTTTCATGTGACGCTCTCCTGTAATTTACCTGGGAAGAATCTAAGTTAGGAAAAAACACAATTTGCTAGAGATGAACAGGTTAGATTTTTAGTTCTCTTCATCCCTTCTCCTCTATCATGCACAAGAAATTTGGACTAACAATGTTGGAGGTTTTTATTGAAAGCCAAACTAATACAGAACATACATATTGCGGCAATAGAGAATAAGAAAAATGTTATTATGAAAAAATCTAGCATGTATTATTTGTGTTTCTCTTTCCTACAAAGCATCTGCTCCTAATCATTATCAGCTAAAACGTTTGCCATTGTTAAAGGTAGAATACAGTAGTTGCATACCTTCTGCCAAGTGCAAGTGGGGTGGATGGGAATATGGTAGCCAGAATTTCGATCGGTCACAACATCGTGACCAGAATATCAAGGGAAACATATAGAAAGATAAGGCTGGATAGACTTTATATATACCCCTACGTACCTTGGCTACGTAAGTACGTAGATGTGAAATTAAGAATCATAAATGCTCACCTTCCTAATTTCACTTACTTAGTGGATATTTTGTCCCTCAATATAATATTCACTATTTCAATCAAGCAGCGGCCGTCCCTCCGCTGGGGGGGGAAGGAGTGTCACCCCAACACCACCAGCAGCAGCTGCAAAACTTGAAAAATAAAACAACAATTAACCATGTTTATTATCGCTTTCTTTTTCAAGGGGGCGGGCCATGGGGAATGACAGGCAGGGAGCGGGAGTGGTGTGTACTCCCTTGAGTGCGCAAGTGGGTTTGGCCGGCCTTCTCAGGAACTCCAAACTCACATGCGGACAGAGTTCTCTCCAACCCAAGCTGTGTTGCTGGGTTGGAAACAGCAGGCACAGGCGTCCATTCTGCCTGGGAGTGCAAAGCCAGGGCATTCAGACCAATCCTGATGCTGCTTTCATGCTCCTAGCAGCATGACAGCAGGATTAGGATTGTGCTGTGGCTTTAGTGTGTGGAGTCAGAAGAGTGGCGATGATGCAGCAGGCGTCAGGTAAGTTTAAAAAAAAAAAGTATTATTATTTCTATATTTGTTGTCTTTTTGTTTTGTAAACCTCGCCGTGCCACTTTGTCCCGACAGCAGCTGCCCCTGCAATCAAGTGCAACCTAGCAGACTGCACAGCTGATAGAACTGGTCGAAGACCATGTCAGTTCAGGGGCCGTATCATACAAAGTGCTCTATGGGCCCAACAGGTGTTTGTGCTGCCTTTGCACATCCCTGGGGCACTTTGGTATTACAGAAGGGACCATAACTGCTTGTTTGGACCCTTCTGTTATAACAGATTGCGCCAGCGCACACATAGCTCCAGTACTATCATCAGAAGGCATTTCCTCATTTGCATAGCGCATGACCCTATGAAAATGATGGAATCTCTTTGTCTCTGCGCCCGTGCCGTGTTATAGATGTGGGCGCTAAGGGAAAGAAGCTCTCAGGACGTTCACTAACAGTGCGCCACAGAAAGGTGGCGCACTGTGAGTGCGCCCCCTAATGGCAGCCCCCTGGAAGGGGTGAAGAGGGTCCTTTGGACCTCTCATACATCCCATTGCAGGGGGGTGCAGTCACTCACTGCATCCACCTGCAAGGGGATCTCCCACCTCTCTTAAAAGTGCAGGTTGATTGTCGCCTTCAATGTAAAACACAAAGTTGCTATTTCAAAGCCGTTCTGTACTTCACTTGAATGCGCTGCCCCAGGGTAGCACGGGTTTGAGGTCTACCTGGGGGCAGCGCATTCAATCTAATATGAAGCATTCTCCTTGTTTGCACAGGACACACCTTTTGAAAGGTGTGCCTGGCGCAAACAAGGACAATATAGCGTATGTGTAATACGGACCCAGATGTCCTTTGACCGATGACCCTCCATAGCGGGAATGAATGCCCTCTTTGCCTGAGACAGAACTTGGTTTGCTATTTGTAGTTTTGTAAAAAACAATTGAGAAAAAGTGCTCTTGTGACGCATCATGTTCAGAATACCATGGGTATTTCTATCGCCTTCTATATCTGTAGCCATGAAAGCTGTGGCTAAATAAAACACTATGGTGGTCATTACAACCCTGGCGGTCGGTTTTAAAGCGGCGGTAAGAGCGCCAACAGGCCGGCGGAAAAAAAATTGAATTACGACCGTGGCATAAACCGCCAACAAAGACAGCCACTTTAACACTCCGACTGCCACGGCGGTACCAACAAACAGCGCAACGGTCACCGCCAACTGACAGGCGGGAGACAATGTACCGCCCACAACCTACCAATCCGCCACCTTTTCCAGGGTGGATTCACCGCAAAGAAAAACACGGCTGAAACAGGACTTCGAAGGGCAAACGCTCACCTCTGCACACCCCACGAGGAACCAGGACGCCATGGAACCAGAGCTCCACATTTTACCAGCCTTTATCTTTTTGCTCCTCTAGCAGGAGCACGAACGCCGGCGGCGAAGTCCACGGTGAGTACTGCACCTACGACACAGGGGTTGGGGGAGGGAAAAAACAGTGACAAACACACGCAACACGCAACACCCCCACCCTCACCCACGACAACACACACACTAATACAGCATGATACATTACAGTTACACCCTCCCAACCCCCCCAGAAGAATGCAAAGACAAAAGGAAATGAGGTGAACGATTGTAATATATTAAAATTCAGTAGTCAAACAATATACATACACTATTTACATATATATACACCAAGAATATTAGTCCAAGGTATTCCACCGTTAAAGTCCGTGGACCACTGGGCCCACACTGCATGGGCGAGGCCCACACGAGATACCCGAACATGACGGAAGAACACTGCAGGGGCATCAGATAGAAATAAAACAGGCACCTCAGGGGGAAGGGAAAGGGTGGGCACCTCAGCCGGTTGAGTGCACAACGCCAAATCCACGAGGGGGCCCCATGCCCACTGTTCAGTCCTGGGGACTGCAAAGCCACAGTCTCACAAGTCTCTACAGTGGGTGGGTTGCCCACTGTTCAATCTTGGGGAGTACAAAGCCACAGTCTCTCAAGTGGATAACAGTCTCCACTGGTTCTGGAGGGGGCTTTGTGCCCAGAGTGCTTCATCCTGCCAAGGACTGAGGTAGTGGATGTAAATCTCCACTGGTTCTGGAGGGGGCTTGGTGCCCATAGTGCTTCATCCTGCCAAGGACTGAGGTAGTGGATGTAAATCTCCACTAGTTCTGGAGGGGGCTTGGTGCCCAGAGTGCTTCATCCTGCCAAGGGCTGAGGTAGTGGATGTAAATCTTCGCTGGTTCTGGAGGGGGCTTGGTGCCCAGAGTGCTTCACCCTGTTCATGGCGGCCTTAGTAGCGTCAGTGCTTTTCGCGCTCATGGGCCTGTGGTGCTTGTGGTGGCGGTGTCTTTGGCAGCGGTGCTTGTGGTGACGGTGTCCTTGGCAGCGCTTCAGCTGCTGGCGGTCCTGTCTTGGGCAGCGGGCTGCTGGCGGTCGCCTCCTGGGCAGCGGGGCTGCTGCTGGCGGTCCTGTCTGGGCCAGCGGGGCTGCTGGTGGTCGCCTCCTGGGCAGCGGGGCTGCTGCTGGCGGTCCTGTCTGGGGCAGCGGGGCTGCTGCTGCCCAGCTCCTGGGCAGCGGGGCTGATGGCGGTCTTCTCCACCGTGCTGATCTTCCCAGACTTGCCGGGTTTCTTGTACCCCTTCCCCACCTTGGAAGGTGTCGCAGCTGACGCCACACTCCCACCTGTACCCCTAGGAGCAGCTTTGGTGGCTGTTGTCTTCCCCCTCTCCCGCCGGGCACTGGCCAACTTTTGATGCTTGACAGGTGGGGGACTGTCCGTGCTGTGGCTCCTTGCCACACTGGCTGCCCTGCTGCCTGGTGCACTCCAGAATCCGGTGACTACTGGCACCACTGGTCCTGCCGATGTTGTGGCTGAGGTGCTAGGTTGGGACCTGGAGAGTCGGGCCCTAGGAGACTGACGGGGTGGGGGAGGTGAGGGAAAGAGGTCAAGGGTGGACAGGAAAAGGTTCTTAGGAACACTGGGATGGGTAGCTGGAGGAGGTTTGGGAGTGGAGGAAGAGGTTGTGGTTGTAGGAGGTGTACGTTTGGTGACTTTGGGTGAAGGTGCATGCGCTGGAGGCTGTCGTGAGGTGGATGGCTGTTGGGTGGGTGCGTGCATGCGTTTGTGTACCTTGGGAGGTGGCGTCACAGACACACTGGGAGAGGACACAGGGTATGTGTGAATGGTAGTGGGGGTGATGACTGCACGTGAGCGGGGTGTGGTGGTGGGTGTGCTGGTGATGGAAGTAGTGGCTGTAGATGTAGTGCATGCAGCTGTGAGTGGAGACGAGACTGGGAGGGAGGAGGGAGACGAGGAGGAGGGGGACACAGTGGAGGCAGTGGATGTTGCTATGTCTGCATGTGTGTGATGCTTGTGTGAGTGCCTGTGGGATGTGTGGTGCTTATGTTTGCCTGAGCTTCCATTGTGTGTTGAGGTGCGTGCATGCTGGTCTGATGGTGTGCTTGGGGTAGGCTGAGGTACAGGGGATTGGGTCTGGGTGGAGGAAGTTGGAGGGGGGAGGCTAGAGACAGGGACAATGGCTGCCATCAGTGCTGAGGCCAGAGTCTGAAAAGCTTGCTGAAGGGCTGCCTGACCAGAATGAATGCCCTCCAGGAATGCACTGGTTTGTTGCAACTGCCTCTCTACACCCTGGATGCCATTCAAAATGGTAGACTGCCCAACAGTGAGGGACCTGAGGAGGTCAATGGCCTCCTCACTGAGGGCAGCAGGGGTGACTGGGGCAGGGGCTGAGGTGCCGGGGGCGAAGGAGATGCCCACCCTCCTGGGTGAGCGGGCACAGGGCAAAGGCTGAGGGGCTGCTGGGAGGGCGGTGCTGGAGGGGGGGTGGCGGCTGTACCTGTAGATGCGGGGACACAGAGGAGCTCCCATCAGAGGACGAGTCCGTATCACTGGTGTCAGCTCCTGTCCCCGCCGTGGAGCTCCCCTCGCCCTCCGTCCCACTGGTGAAATCAGACTCCATAGTGTCGCCCTCCAGGGCCATGTGGGATGCAGCTCCCTCCTGCTCCGGTGCCACTGTTCCTCCGCCTGATGATGCTAATGCACACATGTACAGGGAGGCCACAAAAGGGGGGGGGACAGAAGAAAGACATGTTGAGTGCATGCATTACCGCTACCGTTGGCGGACACGACAGACACAGAAGCCCCCTGCACTATGCTGCGCACTTGGGGTCCACTATTCAATCCCTGGGACATAGCCTACAAGGCTATGGCCGATATCTGCACACATGGATGTCACAGGAGCCTGACTAGGTGTAGATGGCACTGTACCCAGGTGGGGTGGGGTACCACAGGGTCTGCCTGAAAAAGGGGACTTAACTAGCACACTCGCCCTGGCCTAGGGAAACCCACAGCCCACCTCCCCCACCCAGACACCTCCACTGCGCGCTGAATCAGCAGAATGAGAGTGTACTCACCCCCTTGTTGCTGCTGTGATGCCCTCAAGCACCCATCCAACTCCGGGTACGCTACCGCCAAGATTCTGAACATCAGGGGGGTCATGGTGCGACGGACACCCCTCCCACGTTGGGAGGCCATCCCCAGCTGAGCCTCCGCCGTCTTCTTGCTCCAGCGGCGAATGTCCTCCCATCTTTTACAGCAGTGGGTGCTCCGTCTGTGATAGATCCCCAGGGTCCGGACGTCCTTTGTGATGGCATGCCAAATATCCTTCTTCTGGTGGGCGCTGACCTACATGAATTGTACAGGGGAAAAAGAGAAGTTATTACCAACTGCACTGTCACAGTCATTGGCCCGCATCCCTATCCTTGTCACGTGGCACATGCACTCACCATCGTTTCATGCACGCATCATTCTCCCCCCCTATCTTTCATCCACACCACTCCACACATGCATTGCCCATACAGCATGCTCACAGTGTACTTACCTGTTTGTCTGGAGGACCGTAGAGTAGCGTGTACTGGGGGAGGACCCCATCCACGAGTTTCTCCAACTCCTCCGTGCTGAAGGCAGGGGCCCTTTCCCCAGACGTATGAGCCATTGTCTCTTCCAGACTGAGGTCACAGCAGCACTTGCAGTGTAGGTCCTCTCCTGTCGAAGATCAGGTATCGAGTGATTGAACAGATAGAAAATGGCGGTCACATCCGCGGCAGTGCGTACCATCACCGCCGGCGTACATCATCATTGGCTCCTGCGTCCCATAGGTTCCAATGTTAACCAATGCAGAATTGCGCTGCGGTCTTCGACTGCCTACCGCGACGGTGTACAACGCCAGCGCAGTTACCTCACACCTCATTGTCCCACTTTATAGGTCAGGCAGCCGCCTTTTCAGGGGCCCACATGGCTTTATTTTTAACTGCGTCACACATACCTAAGCCTTGCCTCAACACTCATACAGACAAAATTCAGGTTATGAATGGTTTTCGCGTAAGCTGTGTTTACGTACCTCTGAGTTGGTTGACTCTGTGATCGCTACTGTCCTTCATACGCACCGTCCGCTGGGACATGTGAGGAGATGGCGGCATCCTCCGGTGTACAGACCGCTGGTGGACAATGGAGGAAAGACATGTGATTATCACCTACAGGCTTGATCGTGCCACAATCCTGGAACTGTGTGCCCAGTTGGACCCAGACCTGATGTCAGCTATCCGCCATCCCACAGGAATACCCCCTCAAGTGCAGGTGCTGTCAGTACTCCATTTCCTTGCAAGTGGGTCTTTTCAAACTACAGTGGCCATAGCATCATGGATGTTCCAGCCTATGTTTTCCAACGTGTTGTCCAGAGTGTTGTCTGCCCTGCTGAAACACATGTGGAGCTACATCATTTTCCCTCAGGTGGAGGATTTGCCTACAGTGAAAGGTGACTTCTATGCCCTGGGACATATCCCCAACATCATAGGTGCCATTGATGGGACACATGTGGCATTGGTCCCCCCCGCAGGAGTGAACAGGTGTACAGAAACCCGAAGAGTTACCATTCGATGAATGTGCAGATGGTGTGTTTGGCAGACCAGTACATCTCCCATGTTAATGTCAAATTCCCTGGCTCAATGCATGACGCTTTCATCCTGCGGAATAGCAGCATCCCTTATGTGATGGGGCGACTCCAGAGGCACCGTTTGTGGCTATTAGCTGAGCACCTGGAACCAAATCAGTGGGAATGGTTGTCTGGGACTGGGTATATCCCTACAGGTTTGTGTGTGTCTAACAGTTGTTCCTCGCCATTTGCAGGTGACTCTGGCTACCCCAACCTCTCATGGCTACTGACCCCAGTGAGGAATCCCAGGACAAGGGCAGAGGAACGCTACAATGAGGCACATGGGCGAACTAGGAGGATTATAGAGCGGACCTTCGGCCTCCTGAAGGCCAGGTTCCGGTGCCTCCATGTCACAGGTGGTTCCCTATTCTACTCACCAAAGAAGGTGCGCCTGATCATCGTGGCCTGCTGTATGCTTCACAACTTAGCAATGCGACGACAGGTGCCTTTTCTGCAGGAGGATGGTCCAGATGGAGCTGTTGTGGCAGCTGTGGAGCCTGTGGACAGTGAAGACGAGGAAGCAGAAGAAGAGGACATCGACAACAGGAACTCTGTGATCCTGCAATACCTCCAGTGAGACACAGGTAAGAAGACAAACCTGCCTACTACATGTACTTTAACACTACTACCTCTCTACTGTCTGTCCTTTTCACCCAGTGTATGGTCACTGAGTTGTCACTTTCCCTTACGATTTCACAGATGTGGGTCCCACTGTGTGACATCTGCTTTGTTTCCTCATGGACTAAAGCTGTGTGACATAGTGTTGGACTTTTTGCCTTACGCAGGGTCATCCCCAGTCTTTTTGCCTCCTTCCTCCTGGTTTTTCTGACCTCTTGCTTTTGGCTCTAAGACTCTGAGCACTTTATCACTGCTGACCAGTGCTAAAGTGCAGGTGCTCTCCCATCTAAAGTTGGTATGATTGGCTTATACCTAATTGGCATATTTAATTTACCTAAAAGTCCCTTGTACAGTGGAATCTCTATACCTAGGGCCTGTAAATTAAATACTACTAGTGGGCCTGCAGCGCTGCTTGCGCCACCCACTGAAGTAGACTTTCAAACCTGTCTCAGGCCTGCTAGCGCAGGGCCTGTGTGCGCAGTTTTCTGCCACAGGGACCTGGCATCTAAATTTACTTGCCAGGCCCAGAACTCCCCTTTTACTACATGTAAGTCACCCCTAAGGTACGCCCTAGCTAGCCCTATGGGCAGGGTGCCATATATGTAGAAAGGCAGGACATGTGCCATATTGCATGGCCTGTCCTAGTAGTGACAAACAGCCTAACTTGGTGTCTCACTGCTGTGAGTGCTGCCTTCTCATAGAATTGCATTAGAAATGCCTGCCTTATGTGTAAGGGGTATTGTCTGATTTATGAGAGGTAGCGTAGGCATGTTTGGTATGGTTGTGATGGTGATAATAAATGCTGCTTACTGGTGTGGGAGTATTTTTTATTACTATCAGAGAAATGCCACTTCTAGAAAGTGCACATTTATTTGTGCTTATGGTGTTTTGCAGCTTGACTCCAATCCACGTCTGGGCAGAGTGACAGTTGGGGCTTTGAGCATACTTTTCAGACAGCCTGTACACAGGGAGGGTGGAGGTGTCACAGAGGTGCATCTGCATACTGAATAGTCTTCCTGGGCTGAGAGAAGGGAGAGGCGGGGCACACCTGCATTTGTAAAGAATGTGATCTGGCCTCACACAATAGGGTTGTTAACCCCCCACTGATGTTTGGAGCCTGTGCTGAAAGGAGAGAGGGGGCACTCCCAGAACCAGTTGTAACTGGTTGGAACCTCCTCTCCCTACCATTGTAAAACACTGTAAGAACTGACTATAAGTACAGGGGAATTTTCCCCACAATTTGGAGACTCTTGGAATCATCTTAGAACTGGACACCAAAGGCTGAAAGGACTCACCAGGAACCGCCATGGACTGCTGCTGCTGTGCTGACCTGTGACCTGCCTGGTCACTGTGAAGGACTTGCCACTTGCTGCCTTTCCCTTGTGCTGGCCTGTAGCTGGGCCCTCCACTTGAGGACCTTGTCTTAAGATTCTGCTCCCCAGGGGCAGGGTGCTGTGGCCCCTGACCCCTGAATCCATTTCTTCACGAGGGGTGCTTCTCCGTGGTTGCGGCTGCCATAGCGCTGATTGCAGCGCACTTATGGAGCCTTGGGAGCTCGTAGGCTCCTTGTTGCATTGTGCCCCTTTAAATAAGATCACCGCAGTGGCCCCGGAAGCTGGAAGAACACTCGCGCACCGCATCGGGTTCAGGCGAGTGTCTGCTCGGGCCCCAGGAGCGGTCTGATCTTCTTGTGGCTTCACGGCAGGACCAGGGGAAGGCGCGGGGAGTGCCCCCTTACCCCTGGCCTCTGCGTTAGGAGCAGGACGCTCCTTTTCCATCAACCGTCGCCTCAGCTTCTACACGCCCACCCGTCCACTTTGCTCCGCCAACCTCTCGCTCGCCACCGTCCTTCGCATCCGCCGCACCATGGCAGGTGGGAAATCCTTCTCCTACCTGGCGGCCAAGACATGGAATTCCCTCCCCACCAACCTCAGGACCACCAGGACCACCTTGCATTCCGGAGGCAACTCAAGACCTGGCTCTTCGAGCAGCAGTAACCCCATCCCCCTAGCGCCTTGAGACCCGCACGGGTGAGTAGCGCGCTTTATAAATGCTTGTGATTTGATTTGATTTCTGCTGTTAGGTAAAACGGGCATTATTGTGCCCCCCCCCCTTGGTGGAAGGGCCAGTGGAGGCCCGGGGGGGCCCCCAGAGATTGCGGGTCCCAGGAGGGGCCTGTCATTAAACCGGAGGGGGTGCGTGGTGCCCCCCTCCTGCCCTAAGTTGTTTTTTGCTGGCTTTGGCCCCCCTCGTGAGGGCCGGTTGAGGCCCCGGGTGGGCCCCGAGTAATCACGTCCCCGGAGGGGCCTGTCTATAAAAGAGAGGAGGTGCATGTCGCCCTCCTCTGACCCCAGAGTATAAGGGAGTCCCCCGTTTTGCACATAGGAGCGCCGGGGGCGCCATTGTTCGCCTTCTAGGCACTGGAGGTGCCTTCATCCAACCAGGTACTGTTTAAAGGATCAATATACTTGCTATCCAAAGTTCTTTCTACAGACTTTTGTCTGATTCATATATTACCTACCTGTGTTTGATGTTTTTACATAAGTGTATGCAAATGTTCCTTTTATGGACATGCTTGCTAATATGTTTTTCTAACTTGCCATATGTTTTCTAATGTTCCTACTATGGCCATTTTCTGATATTCTTATGACAAGTGCTGTGATGTAATAACGTGTTTTCCTGACTACTGCTTATGTTGCAGAATACTGAGTAACCTGTGTGTTATGTGTGACTACTGCTAGGCTGCAGAGTAACTAATGTGTAACGTTCTGACAACTGCTAAGGTAGCAGGATAGTACTGATATGTGATGCTTGGTCTGATGATTGCCTTGTGTACAATACAGTATATTTTCATATAATCTGGTGTTGTGTTTCCTTTGTGGTGGGGATATTGCGTCACGTGTGTTGTGTGTGTTGTGCAAACGCTTTACACATTGCCTACAGGTTAAGCCTGACTGCTCGTGCCAAGCTACCAAGGGGGTGAGCAGGGGTTATCTTGGATGTGTAACTCCCTTGCCCTGACTAGAGTGGGTAAGTTCTGCCTGGCTGAGGTGCATACCCTAGTCAACCAGAAACCCCATTTCTAACACATAGGTATGTTGACATTACAATTGAAAGAGCATTTTGTCACTGTAATTGCTAATACACTATTTTGAAATCACAGACAGACTCCAGATTGTTTTGTGCTTCAAGGGTGTTTATTTAAGTGCTCAATATTGGAGGGGTTTGTAAAATGGTGAGGGGTGATGGTGGAGGAATGTCCATGGCAGAGTCCAGTCTATTAGTCTCACAGGTGCATTGTCCAAAGGGGCATAGGAAGTGGAGCTGGGGCAGTTTGAGGATGGACAGGGTGACAAGGTGGGACAAAAGGATTTCATTCAGGGTGGTCTCATTTCTTGGCGGGTTCTTGGCATCGTTCTCTGTCTTTGTCCTGGATCTCAGGGACCATTTGCGGGGTGGTTCTCCCTCTGCAGGGGGTGGGGTGCTGGTGTGGTGGTCCTGTGGCGGTGCCTCCTGTCCACTAGCGCCGGCGGAGGTGGTGGGCAATTCATCGTCCAGGTTAGTGTCAGGGGCCCCTTGTTGTGCCACAGTGTCCCTCCTGGTGTTGAGGACTTCCTTCAGCACCCCTACAATGGTGCCCAGGGTGGAACTGATGGATCTGAGTTCCTCCCTGAAGCCCAAATACTGTTCCTTCTGCAGCAGCTGGGTCTCCTGAAACTTGGCCAGTACCGTTGCCATCGTCTCCTGGGAATGATGGTACACGCCCATGATGTTGGAGAGGGCCTCGTGGAGAGTGGGTTCCCTGGGCCTGTTCTCCCCCTGTCGCTCAGCAGCCCTCCCAGTTCCCCTGTTTCCCTGGGCCTCTGTCCCCTGAACGGTGTGCCCACTGCCCCCAGGTCCCTTTTTTTGTTGGGGTGGTGGGTTAGCCTGGGTTCCCTGTAGTGTTCGACACACTGCTGATTGACGTGTCCTGGGGACAGACGTATGGGCCTGCTGGGTGGGTGCTGTGCTGGTGTTTCCAGAGGGGGCAAGCTCTGTAATGGCCTGTGCCAGTGTGAGGGGAACCGACTGTCCCGAGGTCCCAGATGGGCCGGGCTGGTCGTCTAGATCCAGTTGGACAGAGCTGCTGTCATCACTCTGGGCCTCTTCTGTTGGTGGTGTGGACATGTGTGGACCCTCTTGTACAGTGACGTTGGGTAGGGGTCCTGCACAGGTGTAAAAGCATGGTTATTGCATCTGGGTGTACCATAGTGTGCAATGGGTGGGTGCCCGTGTACCCCAGTGCTTGCATTCCTGTGTCGGACCTTGTGTGATGATGGTTTAGGGGGGTGTATGGGTATGTGCAGTGGCCATGCATTGGTGATGGGTGTCCATGCTTTGTTGTTGCATGCAGGGCTTGGTGTTGGGATGTGCAGTTTGTGATATTGGGACATTTGTGAGGAGTAGGAGTGATGGGGGTGAGGGCGAGGGTGGGGGTATGTGATGGCATGCAGGTAGGGTGGGGGATATAGTAGTTAAGGTTTGACTTACCAGAGTCCATTCCTCCAGCTACTCCTTCGAGGCCCTCAGGATGCAGAATAGCCAAGACTTGCTCCTCCCATGTTGTTAGTTGTGGGGGAGGAGGTGGGGGTCTGCCGCCAGTCCTCTGTACCGCGATTTGGTGTCTTGAGACCACGGAACGCACCTTCCCCCGTAGGTCGTTCCACCTCTTCCTGATGTCATCCCAATTTCTTGGGTGCTGTCCCACTGCGTTGACCCTGTCCACTGTTCTTCGCCATAGCTCCATCTTCCTAGCTATGGAGGTGTGCTGCACCTCTGATCCGAATAGTTGTGGCTCTTCCTGGATGATTTCCTCCACCATGACCCTGAGCTCCTCCTCAGAGAACCTGGGGTGTCTTTGCCGTGCCATGGGGTGGTGTGGGTGATGTGTGGGGTGGTGTGTGTTGTGAAATGTGGGGTGATATTTAGTGGTGTGTTGTGTGAGGTGCGTGGATGTTATGTGGGTGATGGTATTGTGTGCCTGTGGATGCTTGGTTGTAGATTGTAGTGTCTCTCTCTGGCCTTCTGTCGCAATTGTGGTTGTAGGGGTTTATTGGTGATTTGGGTGTGTGTTTTATATTGTATTGGGTGTGTGGGAGTGGTGTGTGTATGTGTATCAGGTGTGTGTATTTGGAATTGTCCAATGTGGTAGTGTTTTGTATATGTGTGTGTATTTTGAGCGCAGTGGTGTGTACCGCAAATGGAGTACCGCGGTTGAAAGACCGCCGCGTGGATTCATGGGTCGTGATAGTGTGGGCGTTTTTCTGTTGGCGTGACGGTGGAGGTTTTGTTATCGCCAGTTTATCACTGACCTTTGGTGTGGCGGACTTGTGTGGGTGTCTCAATTTTGGCGGATTCCGAGCTGTGGGTCATAATGACCGTGGCGGAATTCCGCTGCCACGGCGGTGTGTTGGCGGTCTTCTGCATGGCGGTAAGCGGCTTTTACCGCCAATGTTGTAATGAGGGCCTATGTCACATTTGTAAACAAAGGCATATTATCAAAACATGACACAACAAAAAATCATTATGCATGTGTAAGTGTACAAAGTACAGTAAAAAGAGTCAGGGGTAAAGGGCCATAGGTCACATAATGTATACTACTGCCACAAGAAATAGGGCTGGCAAATCATGCAGTCTCAAGCAGCAGAGCTACCACTAAGGAAAAGAAGTTAATGTCACCAGAAAATCTTGAAGGCGCGGTTATCAGACAGTAACGGTAATTATGAGGAACTAAAAACCCATTAATATTTATGAAAAGTTGCATCCAGTTGATACAAGCTTTGGCAATAAGTTCCCTTGTGCACCAAACAAATATCGCCAGCAGTAGTTGTACTTAACTTATTAGGAATTGTCACTTAGATGTCAGCTACAGTTATAGTTTTAGAAACGCCTCATATGAGCTTAATATTCTGAAAATGCACACAATATACAATATAATTGTTTTTTCCATTAGCTGTTAATAATTTTTTTTTTTTTTTAGTAACTTCAGTTTTACATTTTGCCAGGACTGGTCATCACATGCTCAGGGTAGCCACGAGGTATACGGGAATGCCCACTCTGTGCCATGCTTCGCTATTACGTGCCAAGAGAAGCTGCCCGATTCGAGGCAGCTGCATCTTATGCCAAGAATGACCCACCTGTGCCATGGAGCTCCACGGGTGGCTACTGCCATTGCAAGGCGACCACAAGATGTTAGCAGTTCCCTACCTCATGCCAGATATTAAACACTTAAGCTGCACAAGGGAATCCATTGTCTGTTACTAACACATTATGCCAAGACCCTACATGAGATGTGAGCGAGCATTCACCTTTAGCACGGGAGGTCGACAGATGCAGATGTGCACCTCCCCTCCCCCATGCACAAATAGGCAGCCATGTATAGGCACTGCAATTATTCAAGATAAAAAGAACCCTGGACGTAATTTGTCCATATACAACTTTTATGAAGTTTATACATTTAAGAATACAATTAAATAATTGATGATAGAGGTATCGATAAATAGTCGTAACTCATGTAAAATAAACTTTAAAATGGTCTTCAAGAAAGAAATACTGATTTTATCCACATTATCAACCGCCGTCTTTCGTGAACTGGTCGTGTAGGATATGATCGGGTCAAATCCGAATACTTGCTAACCTCTAATCTTGTTAAAGAGGCATCGACCCCACAGCCTCCTACCAGGATCTGCGAGCCTACAGGCGAAAAGGGAATGGTATTTATAGCCAAGTGACTTCTTGCGTCCCTGAATTCTCCGGGTGTCCAATACGTTTTGGACCCAGCGCACCCTGAGGAGTCTAGACCTGCCTAGTGGGTGTGAGAAAAGAATGTCACGCATCGAAGTCTGGCATAAAACTGACGTCATGTTCCTGGCAGGCTGCCTAAGGAGAACAAAATCGTTCACATTACTAAACACATTGGGGCACGTTGGAATTCACTGGGCTTTATTTTGAGAGTACTGCTAACTAGCTTTCCTGCATACGAAAATGCATTGAAAACTATACAATTCTAGGAGATTAATGAGTCACAAACAGACCATTAGGAGGGTTTTCAAACAATGGTGCTCCCCACTCTTCATTGCAGTCCTCATCAGATGGGAGAACCATTAGAGAACCATTTGAGTGTAAAGCTTTAACTACCACGAGTGGCAATGTGTACGCGGACGGTCCAGCTCATGCGGAGATGCACAGTAGCCTCTGTAAAATGATGGGCAAAGCATGAATGAATTAATCAATTAATAAATAGGACATATTAGTGGCAAGATGTATGTCATAGGAGAACCTGTAAATAGCCACGAAAGTTAGGCACTATGCCCTTTGTCGACAACAGCTGAAAGAGGGATGAGTCAAAATGTGTCTTCTTAAAGTCTGGTAAAATAATACTTATGAGTGCCTTTCTATCTTGCTCTGCTGGTTCTTGTGGCAATCTGTAACTCACTGAGGCTGTGGACTAACCCTATAATACTTCATGTGCACCAACCTTGCTGTGTTTTTCTCCCAGAGCATTTTTGCAGGTTTAGGCTTCCCTGAAGAAGCAGCAGCAATAGCTGGACCACACAGGAAGGAGATCTGAAGTAGCCAGCACAGAACAATGCAGGGACAATGAAGGGGGCTGAGAATTCAGGAACATTGGGAACCTGTGACAGCCATCCTTCCTTGGCAAGGCACTTAATGCAATGCAAGATGTCAAGACTCAGGCTATTTTTGTAGCATCGCACCCCAAAATGGCTATGCACGAGATTTCAAAGGTCTCATGAGATTTGGAATGCATTCAAGACCCATAAAATCTTTAGAAATACATACAGACATTAAACCAAAGTAAGAGAGGGCAGAAACATTCAACCAGTAGTGCAGATAGTGTAACTCACAAATGGCTAACCAAAGCGGCTTGCGCTGGTTGTGGCACAGATAGGGTAGGGCGTTCCACGAAGAGCATATTTAATTTCTTGAGGACATGTGACTTTGGGTTTCAGTGGTAAAAGGGTAAGGTCATAACACATTTTTCCCGAAATAATATATATAATTGGCTGCGTTGCCTCACCCTGCAATCGAGAGGTGTGCCATGGGGTTTGCGGTGGGTGTTTCCACGTAACACCCATGGCGTTTGATGCATTTCCAGATTTATGAGATGTCGCAAAGCTGGAAATGCGTCAAAAGCCTATGCCTCTCCAGAGGAGGCATAATGGAGGTGCAGTGAGGAGAAATACCTTTATTTCTCCTCGTTTTTCCTTTTTCTATATGTGCTGCACTCTGCAGCACACATAGAGGAAAACACCTCTCATGATTGTTTTTACGCAGGACGGGTCCATTCCTGCACAAAAGTAATTATCACTGCCTGCGTTGGCACACTGCAGCCCATTGTGCACCAGCAAAAGGGAAAAAGACAGAAATGTGTCTTATCTTGTAAATACAGTGCATTCCTGTCCCTACCATTTTACGCAGGGCAGAGCAGCAAGACGGTTTATGGCACTGCCTTGCGCCGAAAACTTGTAAAAATGCCCCTCCCTGTTTAAGTTGTTAAAATTGTCAAACTATAAGCTCTCCTATCATCAGTAGAAAGGAACATCAGGAAATGTAATTCATAAGTTCTGTCATAATTGTAACGAAACTTCTAACATCATTCAAAATATTAAATAAATGAATAATGAATGAATGAATGAATTAATGAAAACCTGTATTGCATGAATAATTAAAATTGTTGCACCAAATTACAATAAAAGGAAAAAACGCCCATAAAATACAAAATGATCCCACATAAAACCCATGTGGATGCATAAATCGCGTAGCCTCCTAAGTAAGCACATTATAAATGCATAAATACATTAAAATACGGATAAAATAATCCAAGCGTGCAACCCCCTAAAGATCTACTGTTGCAGGAAGTAAGCTTCCATTGTCCCTCCCTGCACGAGCACTTTCTGGTTATTAGATCATTTGCACACTACTGTGTCTAGCGTTCTGTAAGGCCCACTAATCAGCTCATCTCTTGGGAATAAAAGTACAAGATAATACATTCCATGACCCAGTCGTGTGCAACACAGAGCCTTGCCTGTCTCGATGGACTTTGCCATGAGCTACTAAATTCTCAATTCGTTAAGCTATATTAAGCTAATATAAAGGACAACGCTGACTCCTGTAGGCCACTTAGATTCATAATGAAACAGTGCAAAAGCAAGCATCCATGGACCCAAAGCTTCTTTAGTGCTCGACCCGGTTGGTAACTTGTTACTTCTCATCATTCCAGAGCCCAGAGACATCAAGAAGAAATGTGGGGTAACTTGGGAGGTAGGAGCCATTTCGTAAATGCCATTTCTTTGTGGACCTCACCCCTTCTGTGAGTACCTGCACTAATTTGGCCCTCTTCCTGGTGAAACTTCACAAAGCAGGCTAGTTCCATGGGGTCCACTGCAGTGAATATGAGTCTTATAGCTTCATTACATGTTCTCACCCCGTGTTTCAAGAATAGGGGTTTTAAAAGTAGACGTATTTCTGCGACCAAACATGGGCAGCAGCATACAAGATGTGTTATAGATTCAGTGTGATATTTACACAGAGTGCATTCCTGCAAGTGCCCCTGTACAATCTTCCACTTACGTCGATAGTCCCAGGCAAGTAGAGTTAAGAGACGCATCTGGAGGATGCTTTGGAATGCTCGCTCTCCCAAGGGTGCTTTCACATAAGGCTGGCCTTTAGTGGTTGCGTAAGATTCAAGCAAGCGATCGGCTCCGCTGATATGCCTGACTGTTGAGATATCTTTGTCTCCAGAGGCTTGCATGCCTAACTCTTTCAAATTTTTCTTTAGCACCGCTTTCGTGATAGAGGGGTCTGTAGTATAGGAGGGAGCCATATTGAACTGTTCCTCAGCCTGTGTTAGATAGATGGATCAACTGCCTGTTTTGTTTTTGAAGATTGCTTTTAAATCCCCCCTCAGGCTAACAGCATCCGCCTTGCAGACACTCTGATAGAGCTTTATCATATAAATTTTGCACACCATGTCCATTCTTATTATATCTAATTCCAGGCGTATCCCTGCATGCCTAGTTGGTCTGGGGATCGTAAAAACCCTTTTATAGGCTCTCATCTGGCAATTCTCAAGTGTAGTTGTCAAGCTGCCAGGGAATGCCAGATGGCAGTAGGTAATTGCAGGTAGCAATTTCACCTTTTATACTCTCCTTATTGGCTCTGAAGTTGGTGCCTTAAGCCATTGATGGAGTTTTGCTAATGCATGGGAGATTTTCTCTGCTTTAGATGTCAATGCCACTGACTGGTGTGATATTCTCCCCGTGTTTGATAGCCAGACTCCCAGGTAGTGATATTCAGTTTACATCTCTATGCTTAATGGGCAAAGTTTCCATGTTCTTGGCTGCTTTTTTGCCCGGCAGCCGAAGACCATGAGCTTGGTTTTTGCTGCATTTGCTTTTAATGCATTTCTTTCATTGCAGCTGTGGAGTATGTCTAGACCTTTTTTATCCCAATCCGAGTTTGGGCGAGCAAGACCAAATCATCCGCATATTGAATTATGGGGAGCACAGATTGTCCCAGTCTCGGAGGGAGCGTATTTCCTCTAAGCAACTCCGCACCCAGATCAGCTGTGTATGAATTAAAAAGAGTGGGGGCTTTAAGACAGCCCTGCTGTAGACCTTTGTTGGTAAGAGTCTTCCTGGTAACGTGTGTTTGTGATTTTTATTCGTACCCAAGTGTCAGAGTATGGTGCCATTATTGATGCAAGCAGTTTCCTTGGTATCCCCCAGGTCGTCAATTTCTTCCAAAGGATGTGGCGCACCACCCCATCGAAGGCCGCAATATAATCAATAAAACATGCAAAGAGCGGGTAAGATGATGGTTTCAATGCTTTTTGACCAAGATATGAAAGTGCAAGGACATTATCTAACGTACAAGAGCTAGGTCTAAAGCCAGTTTGATATGAGGGAATGATGTCATTTGCTGATATCCATCTTTCTAGGTCTTGAAGCAAGACCCCTACGTAAGCTTTGCCATCTACATCTAATAAGGCTATCAGTCTAACATTTTCAGGACAGGAAGTCCCCTCTTTTTTGTAAATGGGTTGAAGTATTGAGCCCGTCCAGGCCTCTGGAACCACTGAAAAGTGTAAACAGTCATTAAATAGAACAGTCAGAGGTTCATCCGAATATACTTGATCGTCTCTGAATATGCTCCCCGGAAGGCCATTGGGCCCAGGAGCCCCATCTCGCCTCATGTTACCAAGGATCATTTGCACAGTTTTAATAGTGACTAAGGCGGTCATTCTGACCCTGGCGGTCAAAGACCGCCAGGGCGGAGGACCGCGGGAGCACCGCCGACAGGCCGGCGGTGCTCCAATGGGGATTCCGACCGCGGCGGTAAAGCCGCGGTCGGACCGGCACCACTGGCGGGCTCCCACCAGTGTACCGCCGCCCCATTGAATCCTCCCGAGGGGATTCCGACCCCCCCTACCGCCATCCAGATCCCGGCGGTCCGACCGCCGGGATCCGGATGGCGGTAGGGGGGGTCGCGGGGCCCCTGGGGGCCCCTGCAGTGCCCATGCCACTGGCATGGGCATTGCAGGGGCCCCCGTAAGAGGGCCCCTAAATGTATTTCACTGTCTGCTGCGCAGACAGTGAAATACGCGACGGGTGCAACTGCACCCGTCGCACAGCTTCCACTCCGCCGGCTCGATTCCGAGCCGGCTTCATCGTGGAAGCCTCTTTCCCGCTGGGCTGGCGGGCGGCCTGAAGGCGACCGCCCGCCAGCCCCTCTTTCCCGCTGGGCTGGCGGGCGGCCTGAAGGCGACCGCCCGCCAGCCCAGCGGGAAAGTCAGAATTACCGCCGCGGTCTTTCGACCGCGGAGCGGTAAGCTGACGGCGGGACTTTGGCGGGCGGCCTCCGCCGCCCGCCAAGGTCAGAATGAGGGCCTAACTGTCTTGTCATCTAACCCATCTGCTTTGCAGTACCTGCCAGCGAGTTATTGAGCCTCTGCATAATTTGGATCCACATAAAGATTTCCAACTTGCCTTTCCCAATCACTGGCGGGGATCACATTAGCACTGGTTTCGGACGCATATAGCAAAGGGCTGATATAGTCGCAGAATTCTCTGCTTTTATTAGACGACAGCAGTGCAACCAGGCGTTTCCAGCATTCTTCAGTCTTTTTTACCTTCAATGTCTATAGTGCTCTTTTTTACTTTTTATGTGCCAGCCTCCTTAGGGCGTCCATTGCAGGGGTTTTGTTCCTCCTATAACGCCTTTCTACCTGCCGGCACCTCCTTTTGTGCTGTATACATTGCTTGGTTACTGGCAGCTTGTCCACCCTTTGTTTTTTCCCCCCAACGTGGCCAGCCTGTGCTCTGTTGCAAAGGTGAGCTTGAAGGTTCTTAAGAAGGTGTCCCCATTAGTCAGTTAGCTGGCCTGCCCCATGTTGGAATTTTATTGGGCTGCTAGCCTGCTTCCATGCCTCATATTTTGTTTTGCAGCCTGCTCTCCATTTAATTCATTTTGTTAATGGACATAAGCCTGCAAAAGATGACGGCCACTGGCTTTGTAGAGTTCATGTCTCATTGCACCAAGATCGACTTCTATTACCACCGGGTTATGGTCACTTTCAGTTCTATGAACCACCTTGTGGCTTGAGCACCTACACATCAGTGCTGGGCTTAAAAAGATATAGGGACTGATTACAACTTTGGAGGACGGTGTTAATCCGTCCCAAATGTGACGGATATCCTGCCCACCGTATTACGAGTTCCATAGGATATAATGGACTCGTAATACGGTAGGTGGTATATCCGTCACATTTGGGACGGAATAACACCGTCCTCCAAAGTTGTAATCAGGCCAATAATCTATTGTGGATGTGTTTCTAAAAGTTGGAATGGGTGTGACTGCTGCTAAGCTACTGCAGTCAGTTGTTTTGAGATAATGTTCTTTAAGGAAAGTTCTATTACTGATCTTACTGGGTCTCGACGGGGCCCTGATTCCTGACCAAGCTGGCGAATGTTAAAATCTCCTGCCATCACATATTCATGCCCTGGGTGTTCGTAAACAAGCTCCTTCAGCAAGTCCAAAATAGATTTAACCATCATCTGTTTCTTTCCTTGATGGGGGTTAATATATATGTTTGCAACTGTTACCGGGATGCTTTTTTTACATAAGGCTAAGCTATGAATGGTTATCACTTGCATGTTGCTCGTTGATTTCTCCCAACTTACTAGTTTGATAGCCAAGTCTAACTTAACGTATATTGCAAGACCTCCAATATGTCTTCAAACAAGTTTTTTTTTTGGGCGGGCGACTGGATTGCAGTAAAACCCTCTATAGTCCGAGGCTCTGCCAACCATGTTTCTTGGAAGCACATAATATCTACATTGTTTACAAAGTTCTTAATACTGAAGCTGGCTATAAGGGAAGCCAAGCCGGCCACATTCCAGCTAATTATTTTGATAGTTTTATATTTGGATTTTAAGGGAGGGCATTTGTAGTTAAATATACGTTTTCCCTTTGATAGACAGAGCTGCTGGGAGCCATTCCCATCCTTGTCTCCTCACAATACAGTGACCGTCATTTATCCTATCAGAGTGACACTCTCATGTGTTCCTTGTCCCATCAGAATAGGACTCACCTGGGTTCCTTGTCAGCTGAATGGTTATTTTTCCTCTAGCAGCAGTGGTTTCATGACCAGAGTTCCTCCCAAGGAGCTAAATTAATTCCTGTCCAGGTGTGTTGCTTGGTTTCCAGCAGCTAAAACTTGTGGGTACCATTCTGTGACTGGCTTGCTAATTTTTATACCCAAGTTTTCCAGGAGCCCTTCGTATTCAAAGATTCTAATGATGTTACTTTGTTGAGACCATATAGTCAGTGTGGATTAGTTCTGACCAATCCATGTGTAGGTGTTAAAGCTCACAGCTAGTAAGTCTCCCGATGTCAAATTTTCAAATTCAGATATGTGATGTAGTAATCGTAGGATGTTTGATCTACTAAGAATATCCCATGGCCCCGGAGAAACATATAGTGGAGTGAAGATTATGGTCAATCGATCATTTGTTTCCTGAGAGTCCGCAGACTTTGGTGGTCATTACAACCCTGGTGGACGGTGTTAAAGCGGCGGTAAGACCGCCAACAGGCCGGCGGTAAAAAAATTGCAATTACGACCGTGGCGGAAACCGCCAACAAAGACAGCCACTTTAACACTCAGACCGCCTCAGCGGTACAAACAAACAGCGCGGCGGTCACCGCCAACAGACAAGCGGGAGACAATGTACCGCCCACAGTATAACAACCTACCAATCCGCCACCTTTTCCGGGGCGGATTCACAGCGGATAAAAACACGGCGGAAACAGGAATTTTGAAGGGAAAACGCTCACCTCTACACACTCCACGAGGAACGAGGACACCATGGAACCGGAACTCCAAATTCTCCTTGAGATAGTCTTCCTGCTCCTCTACCAGGAGCACGAATGCCGGCAGCGAAGACCACGGTGAGTACAGCACCTACGACACAGGGGAGGCAAAAAACAGGGACACACACACGCAACACCCCCACCCTCACCCTCACCCACCACAACACACACCCTAATGCATATCAATACATCACTGTTACACCCCCCAAACCCCCTGGAAGAATGCAAAGACCAAAGAAAATGAGTGTAACCATCGGAATATATTAAAAACAAGTAGGCAGAAATATATATATACACAATGTACAAAATAAATACCAGGCATAGTAGTCCAGGTACTGCACAAAGAAAGTCCGTGGAACACTGGGACCACAAGGTATGGGCGAGGCCCACACAAGATCCCCGACCATGACGGAGAGAACACTGCAGCGGCATCAGAGAGCAAGAAAACAGGCACCTCAGGGGGTGGGAAAGGGGGGGCACCTCAGCTGGTTGAGTGCACAACGCCAAATCCACAAGGGGGCCACATGCCCATTGATTAATCCTGGGGAGGGCAAAGCCACAGTCTCTCAAATCTCTACAGTGGGTGGGTAGCCCACTGTTCAATCCTGGGGAGTGCAAAGCCACAGTCTCTCAAGTCTCTACAGTGGGTGGGTTGCCCACTGTTCAATCCTGGGGAGTGTAAAGCCACAGTCTCTCAAGTCTCAACAGTGGGTGGGTTGCCCACTGTTCAATCCTGGGGAGTGCAAAGCCACAGTCTCAAGTCTCTACAGTGGGTGGGTTGCCCACTGTTCAATCCTGGGGAGTGCAAAGCCACAGTCTCTCAAGTGGATGACAGTCTCCACTGGTTCTGGAGGGGGCATGGTGCCCAGAGTGCTTCATCCTGTTAAGGACAGAGGTAGTGGATGGATCTCTCCACTGCTTCTGGAGGGGGACTGGTGCCCAGAGTGCTTCATCCTGGTAAGGACAGAGGTAGTAGATGGATTTCTCCACTGGTTCTGGAGGGGGACTGGTGCCCAGAGTGCATCATTCACCCCGTGACGGACCCAGTTGCGTCAGTGCCCCTGCCGCTCATGTGCTAGCGGTGCTTGAGATGGCGGTGCCCTGTGCAGCGGTGCTTCAGATGGCAGTGCCCTGTTCAGTGGTGCTTCAGATGGCCGTGCCCTGTTCAGTGGTGCTTCAGATGGCGGTACCCTGTTCAGCGGTGCTTCAGATGGCGGTCTCAGCTGCTGGCGGTCCTTCATGGCCCAACGGGCCTTTTACTGGCGGTCCTTCATGGCCCAGCTGGGCTGGTGCTGGCGGTGGCCTCCTGGGCAGCTGGGCTGGGGTTGGCGGTGGCCTCCTGGGCAGCTGGGCTGGTGCTGGTGGTGGCCTCCTGGGCAGCTGGGCTGGGGCTGGCGGTGGCCTCCTGGGCAGCTGGGCTGGGGCTGGCGGTGGCCTCCTGGGCAGCTGGGCTGGGGCTGGCGGTGGCCTCCTGGGCAGCAAAGATGATGGCAGTCTTCTCCGCCGTGCTGCTCTTCCCAGACTTGCCGGGTTTCTTGTGGCCCTTCCCCACCTTGGAAGGTGTCACAGCTGACTCCACACTCCCAACGGGACCCCTGGGAGCGGCTTTGGTGGCTGGAGTCTTCCCCCTCTCCCGGCGGGCACTGGCCAACTTCTGATGCTTCACAGGTGGGGGACTGTCTGTGCTGTGGCTCCGTGCCACACTGGCTGTCCTGGTGGCCGGTGCACTCCACATTCCGGTAACTACAGGCACCACTGGTCCCGGAGATGTTGTGGCTGAGGTGCTACTTCGGGACCTATGAGATGGACGGGGTGGGGGAGGTGTGGGAAAGAGGTCAAGGGTAGACAACAAAAGTTTTTTGGACACACTGGGACGGGTAGCTGGAGGGGGTTTGGGAGTGGAGGAAGAGGTGGTGGCTGTAGGAGGTGTACGTTTGGTGACTTTGGGTGAAGGTGCATGCGCTGGAGGCTGTCGTGAGGTGGATGGCTGTTGGGTGGGTTTGTGCCTGCGTTTGTGTATCTTGGGAGGGGGCGTCACAGACACACTGAGAGAGGACACAGGGGACGTGTGAATGATAGTGGGGGTGGTGACTGCACGTGAACGGGGTGCGGTGGTGGGTGTGCTGGAGAGGGACGTTGTGGCTGTAGAGGTAGTGCATGCAGGTTTGAGTGTAGACGAGACTGGGAGGGAGGAGGGAGACGAGGAGGAGGGGGACACAGTGGAGGCAGTGGATGTCGGTGTGTCTGCATGTGTGTGTTGCTTGTGTGAGTGCCTGTGGGATGTGTGGTGCTTATGTTTGCCTGAGCTTCCCTTGTGTGTTGACGTGTGTGCAGGCTGGTCTGATGGTGTGCTTGGGATAGGCAGAGGTACAGGGGATTGGGTCGGGTGGAGGAAGTTGGAGGGGGGAGGCTAGAGACGGGGACAATGGCTGCCATCAGTGCTGAGGCCAGAGTCTGAAAAGCTCAGTGAAGGGCCGCCTGACCAGAATGAATGCCCTCCAGGAATGCATTGGTTTGTTGCAACTGCCTCTCTACACCCTGGATGACATTCAAAATGGTAGACTGCCCAACAGTGAGGGACCTGAGGAGGTCAATGGTCTCCTCACTGAGGGCAGCAGGGGTGACTGGGGCAGGGCCTGAGGTGCCTGGGGCAAAGGTGATGCCCACCTCCTGGGTGAGGGGGCACGGGGCAAAGGCTGAGGGGCTGCTAGGAGGGCGGTGCTGGTAGGGGGGGTGGCGGCTGTACCTGTAGATGCGGGGGGCACAGATGTTGCCGCCACCACAACGGAGCTCCCATCAGAGGACGAGTTCGTGTCGCTGGTCTCAGCTCCTGTCCCAGCCGTGGAGCTCCCCTCGCCCTCCGTCCCACTGGTGAATTCAGACTCCGTAGTGTCGCCCTCCAGGGCCATGTGGGATGCAGCTCCCTCATGCTCCGGTGCCACTGCTCCTCCGCCTGATGATGCTAATGCACACAAGAACAGGGAGCCCCCAAAAATGGGGGGGAAACAGAAGAAAGACATGTTGAGTGCGTGCATTACCGCTACAGTTGGCGGACACGACAGACACAGAAGCCTCCTGCACTACGCCGCGCTCTTGGGCTCCACTGTTCAATTCCTGGGAAATGGCCTATAAGGCTATGGACGACATCTGCACACATAGATGACACAGGGGCATGACTAGATGTATTTGGCACTCTACAGAGGTGGGGTGGGGTGCCACATGGCCTCCCTTACGGAGGGGCCTTGCCTACGGAACTCGCCCTGGCCTAGGGAAACCCACAGCCCACATCCCCCACCCAGACACCTCGTAATGCACGCAAAGTCAGCTGAATGAGAGTGAACTCACCCCCTTGTGTCTGCTGTGATGCCCTCAACCGCCCATCCAACTCCGGGTAGGCCACCGCCAGGATCCTGAACATCAGGGGGGTCATGGTGCGACGGGCACCCCTCCCATGTTGGGAGGCGATCCCCAGCTGAGCCTCCGCCGTCTTCTTGCTCCAGCGGCGAATGTCCTCCCATCTTTTACGGCAGTGGGTGCTCCGTTTGTGGTAGACCCCCAGGGTCCGGACGTCCTTGGCGATGGCACTCCAAATATCTTTCTTCTGGTGGGCGCTGACCCACATGAAATGTACAGGGGAAAAAGAGAAGTCATTACCAACTGCACCATCAAAGTGATTGGCCCCCATCCCTACCCTTGCGATGTGGCACATGCATTCAGCGTCTTTCATGCACGCAGCATTCTGCCCCCTTCCTTCTTACATCCAGCCCTCTCCACACAGGCATAGCCCATACAACATACTCCCTGTGTACTTACCTGTTTGTCTGGAGGACCGAAGAGTAGCTTGTACTGGGGGAGGACCCCATCAACGAGTTTCTCCAACTCCTCCGATGTGAAGGCAGGAGCCCTTTCCCCAGACACTTGAGCCATTGTCTCTTCCAGATCGAGGTCACAGCAGCACTTGCAGTGTAGGTCCTCTCCTGTCGAAGACCAGGTATCGAGTGATTGAACAGATAGAAAATGGCGGTCACGTCCGCGGCGGTGCGTACCGTCACCGCCGGCGTACATCGTCATTGGATCATGGGACCCATAAGGTCCAATTTTAACCAATGCAGCATTGCGCCGCAGTCTTCGACCGCCTATCGCGACGGTGTACCACGCCAGCGCAGTTACCTCACATCCCATTGTCCCACTTTAGAGGTCAGGCAGCCGCCATTTCAGGGGCCCACATGGCTTCATTTTCAACTGCGTCACACAGACCTATGCCTAGACTCAACACTCATACAGGCCAACTTTTGTGTATGAATGGTGTTCTGTGTAAACTGTGGGTACGTACCTCTGAGTTGGTTGACTCTGTGCTCGCTGTTGTCCTTCATAGGCACCGTCCGCTGGGACATGTGAGGAGATGGCGGCATCCTCCGGTGTACCGACTGTTGGTGGACCTGTCGACAATGGAGGAGCGATATTTGATTATCACCTACAGACTTGACCGTGCCACAATCCAGGAACTGTGTACCCAGTTGGAGCCAGACCTGATGTCAGCTATCCACCATCCCACAGGAATCCCCCCTCAAGTGCAGGTGCTGTCAGTGCTCCATTTCCTTGCAAGTGGCTCATTTCAAACAACTCTGTCCATGGCATCAGGGATGTCCCAGTCTATGTTTTCCAACGTATTGTCCAGAGTGTTTTCTGCCCTTCTGAAACACATGTGGAGCTACATCGTTTTCCCTCAGGTGGAGGATTTGCCTACAGTGAAAGGTGACGTCTATACCCTGGGACATATCCCCAACATCATAGGTGCCATTGATGGGACACATGTGGCTTTGGTTCCCCCCCCCCCACAGGAGTGAACAGGTGTACAGAAACCGGAAGAGTTATCATTCGATGAATGTACAGATGGTATGTTTGGCAGACCAGTACATCTCCCATGTGAATGCCATGTTCCCTGGCTCAGTGCATGACGCCTACATCCTGCGAAATAGCAGCATCCCTTATGTGATGGGTCAATTCCAGAGGCACCGTGTGTGGCTATTAGGTAAGCACCTGGAAGCAAGTCATTGGGAATGGTTGTCTGAGTCTGTGGTTATCCCTACAGGTTAGTGTGTGTCTAACAGTTGTCCCTCGCCATTTGCAGGTGACTCTGGTTACCCCAACCTGTCATGACTACTGACCCCAGTGAGGAATCCCAGGACAAGGGCAGAGGAACGCTACAATGAGGCCCATGGGCGAACTAGGAGGGTGATCGAGCGGACCTTCGGACTCCTGAAGGCCAGGTTCAGGTGCCTCCATATGACAGGTGGATCCCTATTCTACTCACCAAAGAAGGTGTGCCAGGTCATCGTGGCCTGCTGTATGCTTCACAACTTGGCTTTGCGAGGACAGGTGCCTTTTCTGCAGGAGGATGGTCCAGATGGCGGTGTTAGGGCAGCTGTGGAGCCTGTGGACAGTGAAGACGTGGAAGCAGAGGAAGAAGACATGCACAACAGGGACTCAGTGATCCTGCAATATTTCCAGTGAGACACAGGTAAGAATACAAACCTGCCTACTACATGTACTTTAACACTACTACCTCTCTACTGTCTGTCATTTTCACCCAGTGGATGGTCACTGAGTTGTCACTTTCCCTTACGATTTCACAGATGTGATGTGAGTCCCACTGTGTGACATCTGCTTAGATTCCTCATGGACTAGAGCTGTGTGACATAGGTATGTTGACATTACTATTTAAAAATAATTTTGTCACTTTAATTGCTAATACACTATTTCGAAATCACAGACAGACTCCAGATCGTTTTGTGCTTTAGGTGTGTTTATTTAAGTGCTCAATATTGGAGGGGCTAGTGAAATGGTGAGGGGTGATGGTGGAGGAGTGTCCATGGCAGAGTCCAGTCTATTAGTCTCACAGGTGCATTTCCCATATGGGCATAGGAAGTGGAGCTGGGGCAGTTTAAGTATGGACAGGGTGACAAAGTGGGACAGTAGGATGACAAGCAAGGTGGTCTCATTTCTTGGCGGGGTCTTGGCATCGTGCTCTGTCTTTGTCCTGGATCTCAGGGACCGTTTGCGGGGTGGTTCTCCCTCTGCAGGGGGTGGGGTGCTGGTGTGGTGGTCCTGTGGCGGGCGTCCTGTCCACTAGCGCCGGTGGAGGTGATGGGCAATTCATCGTCCATGCTAGTGTCAGGGGCCCCTTGTAGTGCCACAGTGTCCCTCCTGGTGTTGAGTACTTCCTTCAGCACCCCTACGATGGTGCCCAGGGTGGAGCTGATGGTTCTGAGTTCCTCCCTAAAGCCCATATACTGTACTGTTCCTCCTGCATGCGCTGGGTCTCCTGAAACTTGGCCAGTACCGTTGCCATCATCTCCTCGGAGTGGTGGTAGGCTCCCATGATGGAGGAGAGGGCCTCGTGGAGAGTGGGTTCCCTTGGCCTGTCCGCCCCGTCGCACAGCAGCCATCCAAGTTCCCCTCTGTTCCTGGGGCTCTGTCCCCTGGACCATGTGCCCACTACCACTGCCCCCAGGTCCCTGTTGTTGTTGGGGTGGTGGGTTATACTGGGTTCCCTGTAGTGGCGGACACACTGCTGATAGACGTGTCCTGGGGACGGAGGTATGGGCCCGCTGGGTGGGTGCTGTGCTGGTGTTTACAGAGGGGGGAAGGTCTGTGGTGGCCTGTGCCTGTGTGAGGGGATCCGACTGCCCTGAGGTCCCAGATGGTCCGGGCTGGTCATCTAGATCCAGATGGACAGAGCTGCTGTCATCACTGTGGGCCTCTTCTGTTGGTGGTGTGGACATGTGTGGACCCTCCTGTCCGGTGACGTTGGGTAGGGATGCTGCAGGGGTATAAAGGGATGTTTATTAAATCTGTGTGTGTAATGGTGTGCAATGGGTGGGTGACCGTGTACCCTAGTGCTAGCATTCCTGTGTGGGACCTTGTGTGATGTTGGTTTAGGGGGGTGTATGGGTATGTGCAGTGGGCATGCTTTGGTGACGGGTGTCCATGCTTTGTTGTTGCATGCAGGGCTTGGTGTTGGGATGGGTGGTTTGTGATGTTGGGACATATGTGAAGAGTTGGGGTGCTGGGGGTGAGGGTGGGGGTATGTAATAGCATGCAGGTAGGGTGGGGGATGTAATAGTAAAGCTTTGACTTACCAGAGTCCATTCCTCCACCTACTCCTGCGAGGCCCTCAGGGGAGGACGTCGGGGTCTGCCACCAGTCCGCTGAACCGCCAGGTGGTGTCTTGAGACCACGGAACGCACCCTCCCCCGTAGGTCGTTCCACCTCTTCCTGATGTCCTCCCGATTTCCCGATTTCTTGGGTGCTGTCCTACTGCGTTGACCCTGTCCACTATTCTTCGCCAAAGATCCATCTTCCTTGCAATTGAGGTGTGCTGCACCTGTGCTCTGAATAGCTGTGGCTCTACCCGGACGATTTCCTCCACCATGACCCTGAGCTCCTCCTCCGAGAACCTGGGGTGTCTTTGCCATGCCATGGGGTGGTGTAGGTGATGTGTGGGGTGATAAGTGTGGTGATATGTAGTGGTGTGTTGTGTGAGGTGCGTGGAAGTTGTGTGGGTGATGGTGTTGTGTGCCTGTGGATGCTAGTTTGTTGATGGTGGTGTCTCTCTCTGGCCTTCTGTCGGTGATTCTGGTCGTGGGGGTTTGTGGGTGATGTGGGTGTGTGTTTTATATTGTAATGGGTGTGTGGGCGTGGTGTGTGTATGTGTATCAGGTGTGTGTATTTTGAATTGTCCAATGTGGCTGTGTTTTGTAAATGTGTGTGTATTTTGAGCGCAGAAGTGTGTACCGCCAATGGAATACCGCGGTTGAAAGACCTCCGCGTGGATTCGTGTGTCGTGATAGTGTGGGCGTTTTTTTGTGTTGGCATGACGGTGTCGGTTTCGTTATCGCCAGTTTATCACTGACCTTTGGTGTGGCGGACTTGTGTGGGTGTCTGAATTTTGGCGGATTCCGAAATGTGGGTCATAATAGCTGTGGCAGAATTCCGCAGCCGCAGCAGTGTGTTGGCGGTCTTCTGCACGGCAGTAAGCGGCTTTTACCGCCAATGTTGTAATGACCGCCTTTATGTTTAATGCCCTAATGTACTCCTGCTCAGGCTCAGGACTATGTATTATAAAAGGTTGACATCTTTTTTCTCTGCTGCAGGCCCTCACCTGACCCGTCCCTGCTCTTCCTGTGGATGGGATCATTTCTTGTGAATCTTTGTATTCTTGCTGCCCTCTGTTTTGCTTTCCCTGTTGTGCTACTTGCCTCTTGTATCCCACGAGATTCTAGCCCCTTTGCCCTAAGGAGTTCAAGTGTAGTATCTTCAGGGGTCAAGTGCCAATCAATGGCATGGATCCGATTTTCTCTGTCACTTTTTTGTTTTAGACCTGCACCCCCATTATTGGCATGTGGCTTGTTGTTCGGCGCTCTTTCTAAATTGCCTTCTATGGTACTTCTTCTACCCTCCAGGCCCGGTTGATATATCACAGAATTTATCATACGGATGGCCCCATATGCTATTTCCACACCCCCCATATGGTGTGTGGAAGGCTCTAGGCTCTAGCTCTCCGGCCTTTGACAGCCCCTTTGCTATGGGGGGGGGCTCGGCAAGGTTTTACGGTGTGATCCTCCATTCCAAAGCTGGCAAGTGGAGAGTTACGATCTTTTTTTCAGGTCGAAACGTCCTCATTGTCAGTGTTTTTAATTTTAGGCTCAACGTTGGTTGTCTGATATTTCCCAATTGAGTGGCTGCCCGTTGTGGGAGCAGTCGTCGATCTCTGCTTGAAGATTGGAAAAGGCTCCAGCAGATCTGGGGAGTTACTAGTGTCATTGGACGTTTTCCCAATGTATTTCTGTCTGATGGCTTTTTTGTGGCTTTGAGTGTTTTTTTCAGTCTCTTCTTCTGTTATGTGTGGCTGTTGGTCGTGCCCAGCATCCGACTTACACAGCTGATTCGAGATTTTCTCCGGATTTGGCTCTTCTAGAATGTTTTTTTCCACGATGATAGTGGGGGAGAGTGGGTGCACCATGAAAGGAGGCTCATTTCTTGGTTCATTCTCCTTGCTTTCCAAACCCTCGGCACTGGGTGTAGGTGTAGAGGGCCTCCCTTTGCAAATTGCGTTGAGGGGTGCTGTGTCATGCTTCTTTCCTCCAGGCGATGTGCTACTGGTTGTTTTGTTGGTCAGCTGGTTTGCAGTGTTGGATTAGGCTAGTTAGCAGCTCTGGCAGTATTGATAATTTATCTATGATTGCTTCCGTGTGGCTCCCATCCACTCCCTTGCCAAATGTATGTCCATGGTCCCACCTTCCTATCTTCCCAATTAATGAGTTCAGTTTATTGTCTAACAGGAGTACATTCTGAGCCATCCTGTGGGTTAATTCTGCTTGAATCTCCATCTTATGAGATTGCCACGTGAGAGCCTTAACTGCTGCTAACAGGGAGTTATTGATGGTATTTATGATGCAATCAGTGCTGCCTTCTGCCTCCCGCCCCTCGTTGGGCAAGTTTTCTTCACCTATATCATCTCCCAGATCCCCCCCCTGAGCTCACCCGCTCGGCCTTGTTCTTCCAGGCTTGTTTCTTGCAGTCTCCAACCTCCTGGGCTATTGAGTTGTGGGAATCCTGCAAGACCCTCTGTGACCCCAATGCTGGGGGGAGTGGGTCCAGCTGTTATCATAGGGCTCTTGTACATGCAATTCCACTGATTGGGATAGTACTGTCTGATGGATCTCTGCTATTGTTTGCAGTCGGCTGTTACTTAGATGCGCTGCCTGCCCCCTGAATGACTGTTCAGGCATCAGGACTAATCTCTTTGCTTCAGCTTGGTGTACAGTGACCATCTGATTGGTGTTAGTATTGTTACCGGTGTTTATTTCAGTGCTACAACTATAATGGTTTGATTTTGCATGCTCATGCTTCCTCCAGTTGCAGGGTCCGCCAACTCTTTTAACTCCTAGATAAGTGAGGCGTCCAGGCTGCTGTCTATGCCTTCAGCACAACTGGACTCATTTTTTCCTTGCTCTGATTGCATTGACTTGATTACTGGATCAAAAGCCAGGTTCAGCAAGGCAGTGGCAACCCATGAGCCTTGAATCCCCAGTGAAATAGTGGATTCAATAGTTTCCCCCGCGGTGCCTAAACCATTCCTTTTTCTTGTTTAATAGTTGTGTATATGTGGTTTGTTAATATTTGGAACCTTTTGCTTCAGGCTTCTCTTTGGATCCTTCTGGTGCGCCTGGGACTTAAATGTTTTCCTGAGGTCGATTAGTTGACAAATCCAACACAACTGATCAGATCTGTGGGAGCTGTGGAATCTATGGGTTCCACAGATTCTAAAAGCTCTGTCACCTGTGTCATTGGACTCAAGGGACTTGCAGGGCCTGCCGGGCTTGAGGGGCTCATGTGATACCAATACTTTTTGATTCCTGTTTTAGACATATTAGATTTACAGTGCAGCCCCGGCGCCTTGGAACCTGGTAGTGGCTGGTCTGCTGCCTCAGGCGGCCTTCTTAGTTTACTGACTTCCCTGTGTGCAGAGAAGCTTCTGTGTGGCAACTTTCAGTTATCGCCAAATATTCTGCAGGCCCTTTGTTCTTTCTGTCTCTTATGATTTGCCTCTTTTAACTGTTTTACCTGTTTTGCCCTCTGCCTTTGCACCCTTTGTGATCTTTGTGCGTTTTGTTTAATGGTTCTTTCCCTCCAGTGTTCTGGGGGACTTAAGGGGCTCAGAGTGCTTGGTGGAAATAGAACAGATCACAATCTAGATGATGTTGGTATTGCCCCTAATGTAGATGCTTGTGAAAATGATTGTGAGAACGTTATTTCATTGGACCGCTTCAACCCCAGCTAAGCCTCCTGTCCTTTGTGGGTAGGCCCGGTCTAAGGATGTCATAAAGCAATTTGTTGCTTTTTTTTGGCTCGTGATTCCTCGCACGTAGCTTCTGATCTTCTGGTTTTTGAAGTTTCAAGATTTTACAAGGACTTGCAATGGTTTAGATTATGCACACTTAATGACCGCCTTGTAGATTGGTTGCTAGTTACTAGTTGGAAGTAGATGCTGGTTGGATTTAAATGCTGGTTGCAATGTCCGACAATGTTCAGAAAGCCTGAGCGCAGCCTCACCCCCTGCCATTTGCTGCTCTTACTCTACTTCACTTCGCTTTATCACTTCATCAATTAGGCCGGGGGGGGGACAAGCATGCTTATTCTGCACTTCTCAAGCTGCTCTATACTATTGGGAGGCTATATCCATGACTGTGGCTATGACTGTCTTTGGGCCGTCACCCCGGTGAAAAGCAATATGTACACCAAACCAGGACCACTCTACTACAAGATGCAGTCACACCTGGCTCCACTCGGCCGCTGCTCTTACCTGGGCTTCGCACTTACTGCCTCCATTTGGTTACTTTAGTATTTATCGCCAGCCACCTCTACTGGTGTCATTAGTTCACTCTGAGTTCACTCAGCGCTCACTCCAGGCAATCCTGGCACCGCACCCTGTGCACAGACCTCCAATGGCACACACTCCCAGCACCAGTAGCAAGTTCATATGCTGGGAGTGGCCGGGCTCTCGCCCCTCTTGGCGGGGGCTCGAACGTGAGCTGACTTGGGAGGCTGCTGGGGCTCGAGGGGAGCCACGCGCTCCCCGACCACCAGCGGCACGCATGGCCCGCAGGTGACCACACAATTCAGGCAGTACGGGAGCCCGGGAGCGGACCACGGGCTGTGCCACCTCCGAGGTGCTTCATCTTCCGAGCTGCTCAGGAGCGATCCCGCAGTCCGCACTGCTTTCCGAGCCGCTTCCGAGCAGCTCGCGCACACAATGTGACCAGCGTACGATCTTGCGATAGTTCCTCGTTGTAGTCCGATTAATTTCCTGATGCTGTGATGTGTTGAAGCTCCTCATTGGTCATTGAGCTTAGCTGTCCAATTGGCTGTTCATTTCTTACTTGGAAAGCTTCCACATAAGGGACTGTGCTTCAGCAATTGTATGTGCTTTATTAGCTGGTGGCACAAAATGCGTTGGTGAATTCAGACTCACGTCAGTCGCCCGTAGTGCTCTTGAATAAATTGTACATAAGTGGACCGGAGCAAATTTAGCAATTAAAGGTGGATGGGAGGTTTCTTTCATGTTAAGAGAATACATTTAATATTACATTTCTACAATACTACCTGTCAAAAACCTTCTTGTTGAAACAATCATAGAAAAAATGATTAATGAAAGTTCTCCTACCGTGCATTTCATATTCATCTTATTGCTAGGAATTATATCCCACAAATGTACACATCTGGCATTCCAATTCTGGCTCATTCTGGCCAAAAGGAGATACTGCTCTGGGCAATAACATGTTTTTTCAGTGTCACTGGGCCTTGATTACAGGACCCACAAATACTGGACCTGGTGTTCCAAAGCTAGGACATCAGATGTGACCTGACAGAGGAGCTGCTGGACTGTAGGAAACTGCCCTGGCCCACCCTCTTTAAGCAACATGGGGGAGTAGCAAACATTCCTCCCTCTCTACCTTTTACTCTGGTACCTCCCTAGCCATCCCACCCCACCTCAGGCCAAAACAATGCCCCACATCATTTGCTTTAAGCATGCCGTAAATGTATGTAGATTTGGGCTTGTTATATTCTCAGGAATGTGAAAAACATTCAGGATTGGACCCCATATTTGTAGCGTTCTCTCCAGCCTAGGTACCTGCCCAAAAATATGCCACACACGGAGCTATGCAACACATCTTTATTAGTCTGTGTGTAACCACAAACTTAACATTCTAAACCTGCATTCACTTCACCACATTCTAACACTTGGGGGGGTCATTACGACCTTGGCGGGCGGCTACCGCCGTGCGGCCGCCAATGCGGCCGCACTCACGCAGCCCCCATTATAATATTCCCGCTGGGCCGGCGGGCGCAAACCAAGTTTGCGCCCGCCGGCCCAGCGGGGATGAGGCCGCAACATAGGAGCCGGCTCCTAATGGAGCCGGCGGTGTTGCGGCCGTGCGACGGGTGCAATTGCACCCGTCGCGCTTTTCACTGTCTGCTAAGCAGACAGTGAAAAGCTGGCCGTGGCCCTGTTAGGGGGCCCCTGCACTGCCCATGCCCCCAGGGGCCCCAGGACACCCCTTACCGCCAGCCTCTTCCTGGCGGTGCAAACCGCCAGAAACAGGCTGGCGATAGGGGTGTCATAATCCCCAGGGCAGCGCTGCCCTGGACGATTATCACCGCTGGGGCTAAAACGGCAGGAAACCGCCGGCCCCGGCGGTGCAACCTCGGCGCTTCCGCCGCGGTCGTAATAGGGCAGGAAGCACCGCCAGCCTGTTGGCGGTGCTTCCGTCATTTTAGCCCTGGCGGTCTCGGACCTCCAGGGTCAAAATGACCCCCTTAATGTCACAGCTCTATGGGTTTCTTCAGGAGTCAAAACGGTGCTATCATTCATACACATGGGACACTATATCTACCCCTCTGTTAAATAAAAAATTACAATCTTTTACAAACATCTACACAATCATAGCTCTTCGATAAGCCTTCTTGGCACTTTGATTACTCATCCTAATCGTGTGTTCAGAAACTGGGAATCAGCAACAGGTGTGTCCATGATCTGCACTGGCGATGTAGGAGCAACAACTGTCTAGGGTTTTTCAATTTTCCTTTCTGAACCAGTCTCTATGTTGACATAAGTACCTGACGAGTGATGAGCCACCTGTCTGAAATGCAAGGAATGCTGCATAATGGATTTCCCAGGATGTTAGGCAGTCACCATGTGTACTTTGCTGGACATGAAATGGAATGGATTGACAACAAATGGAGCATCAGACGTACGTTTTCTTGAATGACTGATGAGCACCCGATCTCGTCTAGTGAAGATAAAGGGCCTCATTATGAGTGTTGTGGTCCGAAGACCGCCATACTCGTGGTGACGATTGGACTGCCGCACTCCAGGCGGTCGGACCACCACATTACAACCCTGGTGGGCTGACCATCCTAAAGTCCGCCATCCCCACCAGGAATATGGTCCCCGACATGGTGACGTGGCCTGAGTTCTACTCAGTCAGGGCGGTGCTGAACTCAGCAGCACCTGGCTGATTACAACTCAGCTTTCTACCAGCATTTCCAGGTCAGGGACCCTGCCATTGAAAGGCTTGGAGAAAGCCAGTGCCAGGGGCCCCCCTGCCCAAAACCTTTAGAATGAGTACTCTCTGCTTTGCAGACAGTGCGTATTGCGAGGGTGCTGGAGTGTTAAGATATTGGCCTCAATATTGTAGCACTGTTCCTGCTGAACCACATACTACAACCTTGGGGGGATGTCACTGCCATGGCGATGATGTCCTCCCCAGGAGTTAGGCGGTCCCGCGGTGGGACCGCCAAACTCACAATGAGGCCTAAAGTCTTTTCTATGTTGTCTCTTCCCTGCATAGGCCTTCATTTATTTTTCCAATCCAAGTCTTTTGTATGCTTTTCTTTTTCAGTTCTCGATCTTGTGTTGGTCCATTGAGGTAACTGGGTCATCATTGCTCTCCCAAACATCAACGTTGTAGGACTTTCACCTGTGATCCAGTGAGGAGTATAATGGTAGGCTCGTAGGGTAGAATTCAAGATAGTCTTGAGGCAGAGCTTTTCCAAAACAGCACACTGAACAGCTTTCTTTAATGTACTCATGAAACATTCAACAAGCCATTAACTGGGCGACAAAAAGGTATGCTCGTCTGATGCAGATTGAGAAAGTCTCTGAATTCTCGACTAAGGTGTACTATTGTCAGATTTTAAAATCACAGGTGCACCATGTCACAAACATGCTATCTAATCTCTCAACAATTCTTTCTCGAGTGATACATGAGAGATCTACTACTAATGTAAAACAGGAATATTCATCCACAATCACCATCAGGTGATGTCCATTGTTAAGTGAACGGAAAATGTCAACAGCAATTCTTTTCTATGCATGCTTTGGTAACCCTGACATGTTTAAGGGGTGTTGAGTGGTTTTCGATGGTAGGCAGTTGAATTGATGACAGGCCTTTAATTCTCTTTCAAATTTTTCATGGAGATAAGGAAACCAAACTTGATCTTTGAGATCTTGTTTTGTATCAAAAATTGCACAATGTCCTCATGGGCCACATCATTCAATTGTGTTATCATGTCAGTGATGTGCTGACCTTGTTGTCGTTCTGTTTCAATTGCCTCGTTCATTTGACAGATATCCATGCAGGTGCATAAAGGTTAAGTAATGATTCAAGTTCCATTTCAACAGCTTCTTGTAAATGAAATGCAATTCATCTGTGTCCTTGAGCAACAGGATAACTATACTCATTAATATGCAATTGTACTTTCATAGTCTTAAGTTTTCCTAACCCATGAAACAATGAAGGGAACTTATTTACAATTTTGTGATGAGTATTGATGTTGTAGTTCACTGAGATCAGTCCCACATCAGCAGCCCTTCGAAAACTTAGTAAACAGGCACTTGACACCTTACGTTGAAGCACATGGATAGGTGTAGGAAAGGGCCTCTTTTTGACATTGTTACTCCCCACTTTTTGCCTGGTATCTGATGTGATTTCAACTGAAAGTGCACTGGGTTCCTCCTAGCCAGGTCCACAGTGCCAGATCTCTTTCCCAAAACTGCATAGTTGTTTCCCTAACTAGCAAAACCTTTAGCACCCTCTGTAAGTTCTTAGTAAATGGTATCCCTGGTACCTTGGGTCTGAGGTACTAAAGAGGTTCCCTAAGGGCTGCAGCACAAATTGTGCCACCCCAAGGGACTCCTCACCAAGCACATGACAGGCTGCCATTGCAGGCAACGTGTCTTGGTGCAGATAAAAGTAATAACATGATATGGCACACAACCTGTGTGACATGTCCCCTAACACTGCGTTCAATATATGCAAGTCACTCCTCTAGCAGGCCTTACAGCCCTAAGGCAGGGTGCATTATATTACATGTAGCTATACCCCTGCTATGTCTTTGCCATTTTAAATGCATGTGCTGGACACTGATCAACACAAGGTCCCCAGCTATATGATGGCTTCACTAAAGATAGGGATGTTTGGTACCAAAACTGCACAGCTGAGTCCCCAATTAGCAAAACCTTTGGCACCCTCTGCAAGTCCCTAGTAAATGGTACCCCTTGTACCTAGGTTCTGGGGTACTAAAGAGGGACCCTAAGGGCTGCAGGACAAATTGTGCCATCCTAAGGGACTTCTCACCAAGTGCATGAAAGGCTGCCATTGCAGGCTGCGTGTCTTGGTGAAGATAAAAGTAAAAACATGACATGGCAGATACGTGCTCACAGCGATGTACAGAATTGCATGGTTTAATGGCTGAGTGAGGTGATTATTATTTATAAAGACTGGAAGAATGTAAGCCAATATGTGTAATTTACATGTCATCAGCCATGCACAATAATCAATATGTTATGCACTATAGACTATTATACACCGGTAGAGGTGTACAAATATATGTTACAAAATGATGACCAATGTGATCAATGCAAGCCAACAGAACTGACTTTATTGAATATTTTATCTGAATCTCCTAAGTTAATAGAACTGGCATAAAAGCAAGAGGGTTATTAAAGTTATTCACTCTCCTTTTTAGAATACGTTTAACACTAAGATTCAGTCATCTTGGTGCTTCTGGTGAACACAAGTAAGACCAAGAGGTCTTGCCTATGCGAGAGTCATTGGCTATACCAATGAGTTTTAGCCATGTTGTACCTCTGCTTGGCAGCTGTTCAGCTTGGCTGAAGGTTGGCTGCATAGAGGAGAGTGGCATGGGGTGGAGTGTCATAGAGTGGAGTGGCGAAGAGTGGAGTAGACTGGATAAGAGAGGTGTATAATGGTGACGAGTGGAGTGTTGTGGAGTGGAGTGTTGTGGAGCGAAGTGGAGTGTTGTGGAGTATTGTGGAGTGGAGCGGCATAGAGTGGTATAAAGTAGAGTGTTGTGGAGTGGCATAGATTGGAGTGGAGTTGTAGAATGGAGTAGTGGTGTTGAGAGGAGTAGAGTGAAGTGATGTAGATTGGAGTGACATAGGCGGTCATTCTGACCTTGGCGGACGGCGGAGGCCGTCCGCCAAGGTACCGCCGTCAGAACACCGCACCGCGGTCGAAAGACCGCGGCGGTGATTCTGACATTTGCCCTGGGCTGGCGGGCGGCCGCCAAAAGGCCGCCCGCCAGCCCAGGGCAAATCAACCTTCCCACTAGGATGCCGGCTCAGAATTGAGCCGGCGGAGTGGGAAGGTGCGACGGGTGCAGTTGCACCCATCGCGTATTTCAGTGTCTGCTGGGCAGACACTGAAATACTTTTTGGGGCCCTCTTACGGGGGCCCCTGCCGTGCCCATGCCATTGGCATGGGCACGGCAGGGGCCCCCAGGGGCCCCGCGGCACCCCCTACCGCCAACCTGTTCATGGCGGGAGAGCCGCCATGAACAGGATGGCGGTAGGGGGTGTCTGAATCCCCATGGCGGCGGAGCGCGCTCCGCCGCCATGGAGGATTCAGACGGGCAGCGGAAAGTCGGCGGTAGCCCGCCGGCTTTCCGCTTCTGGCCGCGGCTGTACCGCCGCGGTCAGAATGCCCGGCGGAGCACCGCCAGCCTGTTGGCGGTGCTACCGCCGACCTCCGCCCTGGCGGTAATTACCGCCAGGGTCAGAATGACCCCCATAGTCTAGAGTGGAGTGTCGTGGAGTAGAATGTTGTGGAGTAGAGTGCCATGGAGTGGAGTGTCATGGAGTGGAGTGTCGTGGAATGGCGTAGAGTGGAGGGGCATAGAGAGTCATAGGGTAGGGTTGTGTGGAGTGGCATAGAGTGGAGTTGAGTCACAGACTGGAATGGAGTGAAGTACAGTGAAGTGGCATGGAGTGGAGTGGCATAAAGTGAAGTGGTATAGAGTGCAAGTGGAGTATAATAAAGAAGAGTATAGTGGGGTGGAGTAGAGTAGATTTGAGTGGAGTGTCGTAGAGTGAAGTGTCATGGAGGGGAGTGTAGTAGAGTGGAGTGTCACACCATAGAGTTTTGTGGAGGAGTATCGTAGAGTAGAGTTGAGTGGCCTAGAGTGAAGTGGCATAGAAGGGGCACAGAGAGGAATAGAGTGTCATAGAGTGTGGTAGAGTAGAGTGGCATAGAGTGGAGTGACACAGATTGGAGTGACGTAGAGTGGATTGGTATACCTTAAAGTGGCTTAGAGTGGAGTATGCATGGTGTGTTAGCGCAGTGCCATTACAGGCAACACATTTGCAATTGAAAGGACCATTTCACATACAGTTTTAGTGATAAAACTATGCAGCACACAAATGATAATGAAGTGGAAATTCCATCACATAGTGACCTGATTTGTTTTGATTGTAATAAAAATATTTGTTTATACCACACTACAGAATTACAAAACAATGTGCTTCATTTATGCTTTCCTAATTCTGATATGTTCTGAAATATTGCACAGTTCATTTACAGACATTTTATTTTGGTTGTTTGCTATAAAGGTTTTCTTTCCCGGTCAGCAAGATTGTCAGATAAATCCTCTCACTTTGAAGTCAGGGAAAGAAAAGCAAACACCAAGCTCCTTTGGAAGATAGAGCCTACCATTTGGCCTCTGTCTTTGAATGAACAGTAATTGTGACAAGATAAGAACAAGTATGAGGATCTGTTTACAGAAAGCAAGCACTTGTGGAAGAATACAGTAAACAGGCCATGTTCTACGGGAGGGACCTAGACATGCTGGTCAGATTAAAACAAATAAAGCCAGCAAACCTAAAGCCAGAAAATGTGAGTTACAACCTATAAAGCCAATTGTAAGAAATGGGCAGAATGCATTCCCCAGAAAGCTTTCTGACTACCCACAAGAAGTCTTTTCGTAGCCAGACAGTTGTGCTGTCTGGTAGACTTTGACCTAAAAAATGATCAACATTTAGTTTGATATAAGGATAAGTTAGCAGAAGTCCATCAGTACCTAATATTTTGGATTGATAGAGGAAAGTCTTGAATGTAGTGTCTTTTGGATTTTGATTTTGAATAAAGAAACAAGGATCAACAGGAAACAAAGAAGTCTCAAAATATCAGCTACAATATCAAGACGCATCTGGGGCCTAGGATGGATATTTTGGAAGCAATTTAGTGAGGACAGTACATGAAAAAGTACTTGAAAAAACAACTTCTTACAAAGACAAAAGGAACGTATAAATAGGCATCTACTACTGAAATAAAATGGACGCAGAGCTAATGAGTTTGATTGGAAAGCTCATGTTGCATTACGACAAGTGGTTATGACTAGTGTTTCACCAAAGCAAATGAAAAATCTGATTTAAGGTTTCACCACAGAAGATGAAAAATTTGACTAATTTGGATTAATTTTTCTTTGGTATAGGTACTGTCATAATAAATCAATGTTTCAATTTGTATCGCCTTTCCAAAGAAAGTGGCCTATTGATAAAGTTCATTTTGGAGTATGCAAAGTAGTACTCCTCCTTAACATACTCCTTCAGACCTTCGTGAATTTGCCCCAAACCACCTAAAATGGAAATAAAATTGGAACACTCACTGTCCCCTCTTTGCACTTTTATGAATAGGAAGAGTTAGACATTTCGGGGCCAATTCACAAAGGCAAGTAAAAACATGTAAATGAGTACTCCTGTAGTACATCTTCCCATATTAATAAATGTTTTTGTAAATTGCCCCAGACCCTTTTCTGAAACGACTGAGCTATGACTGTGTTGGTTTTTCTCAACATGCTGATTTTAATAAGATGTTTTAGCTTGTTCATGTTTGAATCAGAAATCTAAATATACGTTTAAGTATGTTTAAATATAAATGTTTAAATATATAAACTGGTTTGCTAAAAAAGTTAAATATCTGTGCCCATAGAAGTATTTTGTGCATGGATGCAAATTTACTACATTGTATAACTCATATGTATTGGCAGTGATAGGTTTGGAAAGCTGCACTAGTCTCAGGTTTCAAGGCATGCACTGGCAAACAAACACCAAAAAGGTGTTGGTAAGAATGCATGCATATAGCCTAATCACTGGCAAACCCTTGAGGTAAAATCCAAACCACTGTTTTTTGTCCATTGTGCAACTTGAGACAGAGTGCAGGATTTAGGGTTTGGCAGACATAGTAAAGGCATACAGGGTGGTTGAGGCCTTGACCCCACCCACCAAATGTAGAGATGTCTGCCAGCCCTGCGGACATCACTATACATTGGCAGAACTGCCGTCATGGCAGCTCCCGTCAATGTCCGCCGGCTGTCAAACGTTTTTTTTTTTTTCATAAAAAAAAAAAAAAAAAGAAGTTTGTTTTTGAAAAATGAAAAACGTATGACCTCCACAGCATAGGAGCTTTCACCCATGGTGTGGGAGTCATTATTTTTTTTTTACCATCCTGCACGTGGTGATGATGGACAGTAAAAAAATGTCATCCGGCTGTCCACTCTAAATAGTGAGACGGTCAGATGGCTTCACTCCAACAGAGCTTACTTCATCGAGTCATCAGAGGAAGTTTTACATTGCTGGAGTAAATTTTATTCTGTTGGCATAACTCTTGTGGTCCCCCTCGACTCAAAATTGGGTGGGCAGATCTTGTGGATCTAGTGGATAGGGTACTCAGTCACTATTGAAACAAAGTACTTATCCACTAAACTCCATATTGCTGCTCACTCTGAAGCCTAGCTAATGCAAATAAGTACTGACCCTAGTCCCCATGGGCACAGTCCATACTCATCTTTGGCCCTCCCATCCATTTTCCCTGCGGCCCACTGCTTTTTAATAGGGCAATTTAAGTTTACCCCCCACCCCACTTCCTCCAAATCTCACTGACTGAGCTACGCCCCTGCTTTTAGAGGACTTAATTGCTAACATATTTACACTCAGGGCAATGGGAGACTGCTAAACATGCTCTCGATGAATGCTCTCCACCTCTAAAACATGGCACACAGCTTGCAAGTACCAACTGGCTTATTTGGCCTTTGGGTAAGCTCAATGTTAAGATTTGCAAATGTGGAGCAATTGGCATAAAAGTAAAATTCCAATACGGGATGCTTTGTGGGTGTACACCATCCATAAGTAAAATTTAGAAATAAACAGAATATGGGCTGGGAGGCAGCCATTTCTCATTTGACCTTAGGACTCCATATTAGAAGGGCTGTACTGGGGATGGTGAGCCTCCTCAGAGAGTAGACGAAAGGATGTAGCAGGGAATTCATCTCGGTGAACTGACACAACCCCTCTAATACTCCATTGACCATCCCCTGGGAAGAGGGGCCTGTGAAGTAAGTCTCCCTCACGACACCCTGCCAGAAGGGTTAGGAGAGGAGAGCGGTCATCTGGGGGGAAGGCATCATGGAATTCATGAGAAAGGGCTTAAAAGAACAGGCACTCATTGCTGACTTAGGTATGAAAAAAACATTGATTGGAATTTGGGTGAGGATGTAAAAGGCTCTGTGGTTGACCATTGTCAGGAAGGATTTTGAAGATTCCAGCTCATGTGCTGTCATCTGAGAATGGTCTGTGCCATTTCTCTGATTCTCCTCCAGGGTTAATAAGGGGTGGGCTGATGTATTGCTTCTAGGTAACATGGCTGTAGCAGCCCCTTGAATAATGGACTCCTCAAACATGTGTGCTGCCAAACATTGGTCCCCAGTGAAGAGACTGCTCAGAGACTAGATTCGAGAGAAGCTGGCATGCAGCTCCACTGTGTCCTGAAGGGCCAGTGTCCCCTCAAACCGAGATGACTGGTGGACTACTGTAAGGAGCCTGGTCGGCCGCAGACATGTTCTTTTCCTGTGGGGAACAGCACACTAGAAACTGCGAAGAATGAGGAGAGGGTTCTGAAGACCGATCTACACTTTGTTCTGTCAGTAGGAGCTGAGGGCACTAAAGACACCTGACCCTGGCCTGCAAGTCCTGACAATCATTACCAGGAAGAGGCCAAGGAGCCCACATCGTCCGTTTGACACAATGTGCACCTGAAAACGGAAACCTGATTCTGTCCCAGCCCAATCTTCCTGGGTGAAGAGAGGCAGTTTGCTAGCCACCGTTTTTAGGTCGAGCATAGCAGCAGCACGCTGCTTTTCTGACGTGTTAGTATCTATCTGGGCTTTTAACAACACCCACCTCACGCCCATCACTTTCACTCGTTCATGGGCTTGCTTTTCAAAAATCCTTTGATGACATTGGTAAATGCTTTACGTTTGTCCCACCTTGGGGAGGTTTTATCACCACCTTGGGGACCGACCCTGCTACATGGATAATTGCACCTTTGCGATATGTTTGACTGCAAGTGAACTTATTTTTCTTTTTGTGTCTCTCCTTCGCGCTTTGGCATGGTGGCTGAATTGACCTGTTTTACTTTTCCTTTTCAATTTATGTGGCAAGTAAAGTCCAGCAAACGTGAGACCCATTGCATTGCAAATGCTTGTTGTTCTTTGGCTGACTGTTAAACTCTTTATCACCTGAACTGACTTTAGCTGCTTTTACTGTGATGTCACACAGTTGTCCACAAACATCAACGGTGCGACCGCTGAGGACCTGTCAGCTGGTGCACTACCATCAGCACAGAACTCTTCCCAGGGACCTCGTGTGAGGGTCCAGTGGGCATTTGAGGCTGGATATATTAATCAGTGACAGAGCGAAATATCCTCCTTTCCGACTGACCCCAAGCATGACATCCTCACCAGCTAGGGAAACACCACAATTTTTGATGCTATTGTTGTACTTTACAGGATTAGCACCAAAAATGTTGTTCCCAATCCTGCAAAGTACACAGAGGTCCATTAGAAATAACGGTGTGCCTCTTTTGAACGCCTGCTCTGTGCAGGTGTCAAAAATGCTGCTAAAAATGGCGCAGTGGAATCTCCTAGATTCTACTGTGCCATTTTTGCGGGCCTCCAAACATGGGAATGCCCCCCTGGCATACATTATGCCTGGCGCAGGCATAAGGTGGCGCAAGGTTTTACAAAATGGCGCAGTGCAAGCATTGCACCACTTTGTAAATATGGCGCAGTGTTTTGCAACACCATCGCCACATTTGCATCACAAAAATGTTTTGTTTGTTGTTTTAGTCATCAGCAACCTAGTCACAGACACTACCAAAACCGAACCAGGTGTAGCACAGAGGCCTGTATCCAGACCTTGCTGCTCGTGGGAGAAGGCTCGGTGCAGTGGCTTCTTATGGCACAAGGGCTTGCAGAAGCTCAGGTGCTGGGCAGCCAAGCCCCGTGCCCAGAGCTCCGGGGGCTCACAACGCTTGGCCGGAGGCCTTGCGCTATGAGACTAGAAAAACTTTGTTAAATTAAAGCAATATTTTTTTACTTAGAAGGGAATAATTTTAATTAACAAAAAATGAAATTCCACTAAACATCTTCAGTTCAAAAGACGTTATGATTGTGATGCAAAACCAAAAGAACATTGCAATTCACTAGTTATGATATACAAGGCAACCACAGCTTTTTGACCAAATATCTAATAAAGAATGTTGTTTTCGTGTTTTATCAGATTTACTGTACTCTTGTTTACCCTGTAGCACATGTCCTACTTAGGGGACCTAAGACTTAATGACCACTCCCATGACAGACATCAGTAGGAAGGTAGTCCACCAAAGAAAAGCGGAATATTTTGTAATTTCACAGACCGAGAATGTCTACTGAGTTATGCCTGATTTAGAATATCATCAATTAAATATCACAAATGGTGCCACCCACATCAAAAACAAAGTGAAACCACAATAGCATAAAAAATGATGACATTATTGTCCTAACGTGTGCCATGGTGCACTGTATTATAAATACGGTGCCCACATGGTGTCATTCATCAGGGGGCATAAGAAAAGTGGTGCATCACAGCTGATGCGCCACTTTCTTGTACATCTGTCCAGTTTCTTACTACCATTCAACATCATGGCAAGTCAAAGGTTCATGTCACGTGCTTTCCACCCATCGAGGGACTTCTACAACATCAGACGCTTCCATCTTCAGATTATGTACTTGATTTACACATTCATGCATCAGGAAACTTCACAAATGACCTTTCATATATATCACACTTAACCTTCGAAGGGTTGCAGTGCCAACATCGGCTTTACTACCTACTCTAAATGCCCCTCTGAATTGTAGCATGATACTCATACACAAACAGGTTGTCAGATCTCACTTCTGGGGTGCAAAACGTCTCTCAAAGTGATTGTGATGGCACAGTGGGCCAAACAATCCTCCAGAACTACATGAACAACACAAATTAGACAGGGGAAGGAGGACAAATAAAGCAGAACAAACAAGAAAACAGTTCAGTTGTGCCTTCCACCCCTGGGGCTATCAAACATGGCTGTCACCAGGGTTGTCATAGTACTGGTGGGATCTACTGATTTCTCGCACAAATAATCTCTGCAAAATCTAGTAATCATTGGGTTGAGGAATGGCTGACCTGCGAACTGTGATTGTAGCGAAGTTGTGATGTGGAGTCTACAATACAAAATAATAACTTTTGGTTTTTATGGTGGCAGCTACTTATTCAGGCCTGATTTATGAAAAGTTAGCGCCACCTTTGCGTCATTTTTTTGCGCAAAATCGGAGCAAATTTACATAAGATATTTATATTTTGTAAGTTTGCACCGCTTTTGCCTCAAAAAATAGTGCAAAGCCAGCGCTAAATTCTCATAAATCAGGTCCTCAGTATCTTCGGCCCTAATATCAGGAATCAATGAACATACCCTAAAATCAGAAGGTGAATGAGTGCTCCGAGGAGAGTTTCTGTAGTATATACATTAGGAATCTGATGAGTTTATCAAATGTCCCATACCATTGAACTGACATGGTTAGGTTTGCCAGAAAGTATGGTTTTACCAATTTATATTTCAGGAATCCAGTAATAATGTCATTCACACAATATCAGAGTTTCATATGCCAAGAATACTGTTTTTCACACAATAATAGAGTTTCACATTTCAATAATGAAGTCTTTCACACAATATCTAAATTGCATATGTTCCCCAAATAATGATGCGTTCAATGTCACAATAAAAAACTATAAAAATGCACCAAGTATTTAACAAGGGTTCACCTGCAGCAAGAACCACAGAAAGAGGCACAGAAAGACATGGAGCTTCTGAAAACAGAGAACCACACACAGAGGTGACCGTCAACATGAAGCATCGAGAAACATATGGGCGCAGATTAAACAGGCAGTGTGGCGCAGTGACTGCAGCGCTTACTGCATCGCACAGAAAGTATATAATCTCAGAAAACTTCACCAAGGGCTGTGGTGGGAACGCCAACATTCTGTCATCAAGCAGCAAAGACCTCAGTATTCCTATTAGAATTGCTGAATAAGTGCCCAGTAAACAACAAAGAAAACAAAGGGCCAGCATAACATACAGGTCGTGATGCACCATGCCGCACTATAAAGCAAAGGTAAAAACAGTGAGATACCGTATGGTAAAGCAGAGACATAGATACTAAAAATCTGTCCTACATGGTGAATCACACTTCTCTCCACATACCACGCTGGCTCACCACCCCCAAACTACTTCCATCTTACAAATGATGACAGCTATTGTTGGAGTGTAGTTATTATAATCAAAAATTAACATGGAATGTTTGCAAATTAATGTATAATGATGTCGCATTGAAAATGTATTAATGTGCTTTTAACACATGCGTGTGAAATGTGCCCACGGGGAGTGGCCACCAATGTATACGATGATTAACAAAATTGACTAATAATGATTTATTGATGTACTAATGTGTGGTTTTGTATTAGTATTAAGAGTTATATGTTAAGATTTTGCTAAAATGTATTACTAGTCCTTAGTTAGCATGAGTAAGGGCCTGGCTGCCGGTATCATATTACATGTGTTTTTCTAACGTGCAATGTGCTGACTTGCTGAAGGACATGTAGCCGTACTTTTTCAGAAGCTAGAAGATGTGTGTAACCATAGTAAATTTGTTTTCATGAGACCCGACTTGCTCAAGGAGACGTTCTTGCTGAATGCAACAGTGTAAACTTACAACAGGTACAAGGTCGCCTGAACTGGTAAAGACAATGGGACTACTGACTGAGCCTGCGAGAATAAAAGTTTGTACCTGACATTCTACCTATTGGAGACGTCAATTACAGGAGCCAATGAACTACGTGAGAACTGTACAAAAGTGAAAATCCTAGTGAGGTGACAAACCAATGATTGGTTGGAGATAATGATGCACCAAAATTTGCCCAATTGGAAATTAGGAGGCTGTACAACAAGATTAATATAACAAAGTGTCACAAGGAGAAACCAGCCATTACGTGCCATTCTTTGCTAGTACCTAGCCACTTTGTCACTCTGTCTTAAAGACTTTGCTGTTTGACTCTTCAAACCATCCTTACCCCTCCCTTGCCCGTTTCATACTTTTCCTCTTTATGAGGGAAGTGTTCCTTATTACCTGTCCGGCTGAACTTTGCTGAGTTTCTTGGCTGATGGCAAATCAACTGATGTCCTGAGGACGAAGACTGACTCTGTATGTTGACCCATAACGGAGGGTAACTACTGTATATGATAATGAAATTGTAATTGTCTGTTTGCCTTTTCTTTCTAGGTACCAACTGCTTCTTTTGATAGAGACCATAGATAGATGTTTTCTAAATGTGTGTTGCTAAATTGTTTTGCATGAAGCCCAACATGCCAATGCTAATTCGAGCTAGTTAAGGGGTTCACTAAACGAACGCAAATAGAAAAAATGACTGAATCGATGCTTTGTTGAATAATGCGCTAATGATACTCTGCTAAAGTTAATCCATGTTGTAGTTGTGCTTTGTTCTAATGTTTATGATCTTTGCTTTGATGAAATCTTATTCGAGTTGCCATATTCTGACAGTGCTCATGTGTTTTCTGGTATTGAGACTAATAAACGTGCTAGTAGAGTGTAATCAATAGGAAATAAATATCATAAATCTTAAAAAAAGTTGTGTGGTTATTCATGACTGAAAGGTCATGGGGTGTTTCGGTTTTCATTAATGTCACTAGCCAATTTGATTGATTTGTTATTGTGAATATTGATGAGGTTATTGATCTATTGATTGACACGTTGATTAGTTATCTTGTTTTAAGGAGTCTCCAATCAGGGTAAAAATATTCATTGGCCTAAAACGAGTCCTAGATTAAGTAAATTACCTAAAACTGGACACGTTTTCAGTTCTGGTAGCCCCTTTGGGGCCCTAGGACGAGGGACCATTGTTTTAGAAGTGTTTTCGAAATAATGCAAGTTTGAGAGATGATGTGCCCCTAAGTCCCAAATGACTTTCACGGAATCTCAGAGCTTGCCGAAGTGAGTTGGGTATGTTCCCTGCGTTCTAGAGATAGGTATGTGTGACGTAGTATTTGCGCTTTCTCAGGTGATGCATATCGCAGGTGAATTGTGAAGGTTTGTGAGAATTTAGGCCAGGTAATGTTTTAGTAGGAGTGGGTGTACTCCGCAGTATAAGAGTAGGAAAGTCGGTGAACTTCATGTGAGTGTGGCGCTTTGTGCTCAAAAATTGGCCACGAGGTTGTTGGTGATGTACAGACCCGCGTGGTCTAAGACTCCGGAGTATATTGATAAGTGTATGAGACACTTGGTTTATGTTGTAATTTGCGCGGTTTAATAGGTCAATCGGGCGTGGTTGACGAGTCGAGTTTGAGTCAAAGTTGTGAGTGAAAACCTTCGATGGAGATTTGGTAAGTTCTAAAGTGCACTAGGACGAACCATTGACAAGTCGAGAGTAGAATTTGCGGGCCAAATTTTGCTTGCAAGTGCGGGATCTGAGAAAGAGAGAGTAGCAGCCGAGGCTTCAAGTGAAATCTCTGTAAAGTTCTGAAGCAATTGTGTTACCCTTCCTGTAGTAAACCGGTAAATTTGAGTTTGTTGTTAAGCTGCTCGCAATATATTGCATTAGTTTTGTGTGGATCTAGAGTGAGGAAGACAAGCCGCAAGACTTTGTCAGCCGCAGTGTGTGTGAGTGTGACGTCATTGGAGCCGCGCTGGGATAGGTCAGCTAATAAGAAGGGTCGCACACCGATTGGCAGCCGTCCGTGAGAGGCAATTGGTTGAGAGGGTAGGCGAAGAGTGTTCTGGGAACTAAAGTCACTTCCTGATTAGATTCTAAACAAAATAAAAGATGCAAAAAATTCAATTTTTCAAGGCTTTAAAGAGCGCTTTGAGGGGAGATGTGTACATTACAGCGAGTGTGGGGGAGCCCACACCGCCAGAGAATACTCCGGCTTATGCCGTAATGGAGGAGAAGGGAGTCGCGCCATGTCTTTGGCTAAAGCAATGGTGCAAATTAACAGAAAAAGATGGGTGTTTGGCGTTTCCAGAGAATGGAACCTTTAACATAGGGGTTCTAGAGAATTTGCGGAAATCGTTAAATGAGCAAAAGCCGCCTCCGAGACCAGCTCAGTTTGAGGCGTTAGCGATTTGGGAATTAATGGCCATACGACAGAGGCAACACAAATTTGAGAGGAGAATGAGGAAAGCAGAAAAGACTCTAGCGGAGGCTAGATGGGATAGCGAGACCAGGATGTGGAGAAGGGAAAAAATAGACGGAGTTAGGATGTTTCCGGCAATAACTCAAGAGGCCGAAACACAGGGGAGAAAGGCCACTTGTAAAACAGACAAGGACTCTAGTAAGCAACAGGAGACTCAGAAGTCTTGGGTAGATGCAGATGATTCGGATGATGATGAGTTTCTCAATCAGTTGTTATATGATCGACCACCACCATATGCCATAAATGACAATAGACCGAGTACTAGTGTAGGTCCTGTAAGTTTGACACAGAATCAGGGGATCACGAATACAGTACAGGCAAATAATGTTACCACATCAGCTCCAATACAGAATGGTGCTAGTGTATCCACTGCACCCGAGACGCAGATACAGTTGCAGCCACCACCAGTTCAGAGGCTCTTCCCGGATGTTTCAGTATTAGAAATGACTACGAATTTGATGGTGCCTCCTGATCCAGCATACACGAGATCAAAGTTAGTGCAGATTGAGCCAAAACATCGTTGAGGATCCCCGACCACAAGGGAAATGCAATATGGCACACGTCCACATATGATGCCCAATTGAGTGAATTGTTAGGGTATTAAAAACAAGGCTTCCTGTACGTGCATCAAGGGCTCTGCAAGAGACAAGCAGTGCCAAAATGTGCCATTCAATGCTTTCTGTAGAGCCCTAATATATTGGAGTGTCAAGCATCAGGAACCATTGCTCGCAGCACGGCATTCAGAACTGAATGCACTTTCGTTTAGGGGTAGCAAAGTGTCTCACTGTTTAAAGCCCAGGAGATGGAAGCAAGTGTGCTTGTGGATATTGTTTTCCGATACGTTACTAACACTTTTTTAATGTTTCTGCTAATTATCATGAGGAAAATAGATGGAGAATGAAGACACCATGACTCCTACAAGCCATCCTCCAGCTCTAGATCCAGGTAACCTTCTTCAACTAAGAGGAGGATGTATTCTTTGTTAAGTGATCATAAAATAGTAGGGTTAAGGTGCATTTATTGCTGAAGTGACTGCTGCATTACAGAAGAAACCTAGGAGTCTGTTCAGAAGGGTGATTCGTTGGTTTTGGGTCAGATTCAGATGCCTCAGAGGGTGGAATTGAGACATACATTTCTCCTGTAGAACAGAAAGGAACATGCATAGGGAAATCCATTTTGTCAGGAAATTTGAAGCACATCAAGGATAATATGTGATTTGTCACTTCTAATGATCCTGGCACCTGCTCACAGTCTCATGTCAATTTCAATGCCCCCCTCAACCAGGTTCAACACATTCAAGCTCTCGTTCTAGGTGTGATCCCCAATTTGGAAGGATTCAAACCGATTGGAAATGGCATCTAAAATTCCAGGTGTGTTTCCAGTGGACACCATGGGTGGAGGTCTGTAAGTTTGTTTGGTAGACCAACAATGTTGGAGGATGAAAGCATTATTGATAGCACAGCTAACAAGATACAGTGTGCTTTGAAGCAGATATATAGCAACATAAAAATATGATGGACGAAACGCTGAACATTGTCAAACATTGGTGACAGTCACAGATCTGGGTTAAATCCATCTTTTTTTTTGCTCACCATGCCACCCCAGTTTCGATCCAGCTTTGTGTAAATCACCCTTGACCCTGCTCCCACTGGGAACAGTCCAGCCCGAACTGTCAAGCCAGCTATGCAAAAATATTATTTTTTCATTTGTTGCCCCTAAGTGGGAAGGGTATGCACAGTCATGGGTTCCTTGCTCGCTATGCCACCAGATTCAATCTAGACTGGCTGATGAGGGGTGATACCCTGAACCCGGTCCTAGGATTTGTTTTCCAGTTCAGGGGTAAAGGTGCATCAGGATTCTCAGAAGCAGAAATAGAGTCCATCTGAGAAACAGGAGAAGTTCTTAATGTGTCGAAGATGGCCTTGAGTTATCAGTAGGAGGTTTCAATCAGAACTTCAGGGAACCCTTGGCGAAGCCTTGGAGAAGTCTGTTTTCGACCTGTGGGTGCTGAAGTTTGCCAAAGGTTATCAGATCAAATTTTCCTCTCACCCTTTGGACAGAAGGGCAGGAAAACATGTAGCCTGGCTGCCATTATGCCAGGAAATCCGTGATTTCTTAAATAGGAAGGAGTTAACTTCAGTCCCATCACTGCAGAGAGGGAAGGGTGTTTTCTCAATTGTCTTCCTGTTTCCAAGTGTTTTTGAAGGATACAGGATGCACAGAGTCTGGAACAATGTTACCCAGTACATAAAGGCAATGAAATGGAAACCCTTCAAATGATAATTTGCTTATTGCCAAAGGGGAACTCTATGGTGTTGATAAACTTGATAGATGCGTATTTTCAGATCCCAAAATCGAAGAAACATTAGCCCTTTCTGAGAGTTTGTGTCAAGGTCCAGTAGGTGCTCCCATTTATCCCACGGGTCTGCTTGAACACAATGGCTACCTGTACCCACTCTGATCTACAAAGATGTCCAGTCTTTCGATATATGGACGACTGGCTCATTCATGCTCCATCAAAGATTCAAAACTTTAAGGGCTACAGTAAGCCTGTGCATGCCAAAAGAGTCATGGAGTTCTACACAATGTCTCCAAATTTCAGATTATACCATTGTAGGATTTAACATATATAGGGGCAAACTTCAGGATGAATGTGGACATGATTTATCTTCCGGACATCAGAGCAAGGAAGACTTAACAAGTATTGATCAAGCTGTTGAAACTTATCAAGCTTCAGCAAAGATACAGTTAATGATTCATGGACACCTGTCGATATGCCTGTTCACAGCTCCTTCGGCCCCGTCTCATGATCATCCTTTGTTTAGACATATTCAAATAATCTGGTTTTTGGCCTCCCAAGATTTAAAGGCTCTATTTCAAGAATCATCAAAGATTAAAACATCTCTTCAGTGGTACCTTTTCTAAAAGTTCTTCCCCTGAATTTGATTCCTGATCCTCCAAATGTTCTGACAGTTGTGATACTTCCCTGGTGAGCCGGCTTGAAGAATTTGTCCATACAGCGTCCATAGTCAAAGATGGTTTTCACCCCTCTTCTAAATAAAAGAACTGTCCGGAAGCACTCCTGAAGGCACTGAAATATTTTCACCAGCATGTGATGATGAGGTTGGACAACATGATGACAGTGGCATACATAAACTGCAGTTGGAGGGCAAGATCCCAGACCATGGGAAATATGGCAGAATGTCTGAGGTATTGGTTGGGGTATCTTCCAAAGCAGTCCATGTAGGAAGATTGGACAACATTTCAAGTTCCTATTGTCTCAGAGTTTAGCTCCATGATTGTTCATTTTTTAGGTGATCTTCAGGAGGCTTGGGACTCCTCTGACAGATCTTTAGCTCAAGTTCATCTGTTATGCTCCACATACCCAGTGGCGGAAACATGGGGTCTGAACAACTTATGCTACAATGACATCACCAACCTCTTTTTACCTTCCCCCCTTTTAGATTGATTGCCAAGCTATTATCCGGAATTCAATGGGGAGAGAGGGAATTGATAGCAGTGCTTCTAGTTTGGTGTGAGTGGTCATCATTTCCCCTCATTCCACCTGGTGCTGTATCCATGCCTTTTGGATCCCACTCTACCCACTATTATTGCTACCAGCTGGATATATGATTTACCCCAAAATGAATGCATTATCCTCCCTGATGCCTCGTTCAAATGTTTTTTTTTTAGTCCCTTATCTGTTTTTTGTTTCAACACAGCATCCTCACACCCTGCCCCCTTAAGAAGTTATTTACTCCAGCCCCATAGATTAGGTCCGTCAGTGGCTTTCTAACTCATTGCTAGCTTGCAACTGGCCAATACTAATGCCAAATCTGTGAATTTAGGCATTACAACATTTGTTTTTGTCCTTGTGAAAAAACACAGTAAGCAGTTCCCTGGAGTTTTGATGCTATTCCTATCATTTGCCTCATTAATAAATTGCACTACCGTTTCCAACAACCGGCATCTCCACATCATATGGTATGGATCAGCTCCCACTCTACCACATCTTGGACATGCTGTGGGCACATAAGAATAATCCTCTGGATTCCTATGATCTCAGCTAGGAACATAAGAATAACCCTTTTAGGTCTTATGAATACACTCTGTAGGAAATGGCCATGTCCCAGAAGAGCCATTCAAGCTCAATTTGTTAGACTGTGCTCCTTAGCTGGAACAAAGGGAACCCCAGACAGGTCAGCATATTTAATTAGGATTTTGCACTAAGTAATGACATCCTTTCTAAAGAACAGATCAGGCTGGCTTATTGAAAGTGATCATTTCAGACGTGACGTTTGGCTTATACTAAACAACAGATAAGGCTGGCTTCTTCAAAGTGATCCTTTCAGATTTGACTTTTGGCAGAGACAATTCGCTGGTTTTAAATATAATATTCAGACATTTAATACCAATTCTTAGCAACACTGCAACACAGCTTTTTTAGGACGTTTGATCTGATTTCTTAAGTCCGCAAACAGTCCTCCTGTACCAGTCCTGTTCTAAGCCAGTGGTAACTTATATAGGACACACAGCATTGCAGCACTATAGACTAACGATGTCACAATCCTCACTTGTATCACTCCATGAGGCTTGTGAAGGATTGACAATTTCCACGATATTACACAAATATTATTGTACTAAGTCATCTGTAGCATTTATGTGCTTGAAGAAACAGCACATTGGGGTCAAAGCTAATCCCTTGGATTCAAACATCCTTTATTGAATGCACCAACCAGTCCAAAGTTATGCCTGCATTACGAAAGTCTTACATTACGAAATCTCCAACTATTTGACATAATCCTTATGTTCCTACAATCTGTGGTTTGACCTTGATCTGCCTCTGATAATTGCAGCATCCTCAACTGTATACATTTGACACTAGACACCATTATCTACAAGGATTATAATTAAAACTAAAGGGTTGAAAAGGGAACTCCCAAGATTGTTTTTGTGACAGGACGTTCCACATTTTGCTGCTCCTAATCTGTTAAATGGCCCGCAAAAGCATGTATTTCTCACAATGTGTCCTTGCTTTTTTGAGAAGGTAACGTCTGAGTTAGAGGCACTGAGGTAGCGAGGCAGCTTTAGCTGCACACTGAGTGATAAGGCTTGATCGTACTGTATTGATTTTTAATGCCCTTTCTTACCTCTTGTTTAGCTTCTGGCTTGGTAATGTTGTTGGGGTTCTGTTCTTTTCCTCATATTAGACGCAGTTACTGCAGTTCCTTTTGTTTCCGTTTTTTCCGGGGAAAGCTTTGGCTCCCATCTTTCATTCCCCATTTAAAAATTGCCAGTAGAGTGACCTACTTCTATGGGTTAGGGATGTTACCATCCCATCATTCTGCCTCTGGGGGATTCTGTCCCCGGGCCAATGGCAGCCTGGAAATCACTACTGATGAATCAGAAAAAGAAAGACTAACAAACATTTATTTATCATGTAACAAAATCGTATATGCAATGTGTTTTAGCAAAGAAAAATAAAATGTGTAGAGAAATTTGCCCACGAAGTAGGTCACCACTAGTTTAAACAAGCTTAATTAATCATGAAAATCGACAAATGTATTAATGTGTCATAATTGCAGCCATATTCTATGATTTTATCGTTAAAATTGTTATATGCTTAGCTTAAATTTAGCAGAGGCTTTGGCCTTATTGCCTGGTCTCAATTTTAACTGCGTAGTTTTCACTTGTATTAACAAAGACGTGTTTTAAACCTTTAAAGCTGTATTTTTCCAGTAGAATTACTAATACACTTATCTCAAGGTTGCTGTTAGGCAACTTTCATCCCCTTTGAAGCAAGGTCAGTTTCTGCAGGTGCAGACAATAAAGACACTGATGCAGAATTAATTGGCAACTTTGTTGCTACTTGTGTTCCAAAAACTCCAAGGACACCTTACGTAGATGAGTATTAAGAAAAAAGACACTATTCATTGGTTAAAGAGAAATCACCCCATGAACCCTCCAATGGAAGAACCTGAAGAATTTGGAACTTTTCTACATTAATCCGGTGGGACGAAGAGAAGATACGCCATATTTTTGAGAAGCCATTTTGAAGCCATTATTGAAGACACACCATTTTGACGCCATTTTTATGCCATTGCCACTTTTACCTTAATGACACTTTGATGCTTTTTCTCTATCCCAGAGAGAGAGACTCTAAAGAATTCTCACCCTAGAGACTTTAACTTGAACTTTACCCCATCTTGCCCATACGATAACTTTTGGCCCTCCCGTTTTCCTTGCTGCTGCAAGGAAAACTTGACTTTAACTTTGCCCCTCCTTTGGAGAAGCCACATGCTGATCGAACTGGTACCTGAAGGACAAAGACTTTCCTTGAATGCTGATTGTATTTGGTAATTATGAAAGGATAAATGTATTATTCATTTTATTTTCCTTCTTAGGTACCAACTCCTTATTTTGACAGAGCCCAGGCTAGAAGTTTTCTAAATTTATGTTGACTAAATTCGTTTTGCATGAAGCCCCACATGCCAATGCTAATCAGAGGTTAGTTGAGGGATTCATTTGATGCACCATGCTGAATTGAAATCTTGTTATGCTGACCAATGTATACAATTAGTCAAATTCAGTTACTTTCATTAGTGATTTGCATTGCTCTAGCCGAGTGCATTATAATCCAAATTTTGCGTAGATTGCGTTTCTTCCCTCGCTATGGACAGCTAGTAATGTTCGTATATGTGTATTATTTGATTTTGAGACTTACTTATATTGTGTTAGCATTGTTAATATAGGGAAATAAACTCATTAACTTTTAATAAACAGGTGTGGTTATTCATGAAAGAAAGGTCATGGTGTGTCTAATTACTGATTTTCTGTTTAACTAATTTGTTGATTGGTAACCAATCGAGTATTGGTTATTGATTATAAATGATTATTGATTATTGATTTGAGGGATCTGAAAATTCTTTGGATGAGGTGAACTCAACCCGGTCAAAAGTTTCACCGACCTCTGGCGTGTCCAAGCATAAGTAATTTATAAAGACTGGACGAGCTATCACTACTAAGACTTATCCAAAGTCCCTGTATGATTGCATTCCTGTCTGCTGCCAATTTCATTCTTGAACACACTGGAAAAACGATGTTTGCTTTCATGGATTACAGATCTCAGAATGCACTCCCAGGTACACCCAGCATTCCCTGTGCAATGCTTCCAATGGGAGTGGCCGTGCTAGTCCTCATTCTAGGATTTGTGAGAGGTGGGAAATGCACACTCCTGTAACTAGTCTTACGGAGCTCAGTTGTCTGACTCTGCCCTGGGCGTGCTGCTGCCTGACGCTGCTTATAACCTGCCATTGCCTGAAGCCTCTTGTTCATCCACTAAACATTCCTGTGCAGGTTGTTGGTGATTTCTCCCTTGATTTCTCCCTCGCTGCAATATTTTTTGCTTTACTCCCTTGTCTGCCTTTTGTCCACATTCAACTTCTCCAGTTGCTCCTAGTCTGTTACTTCTATTCCTGCTATTTCCCTTTGCTTATTGCTTTTGTATCTGTCATAGCTCTTGTATTTTCTCCCTAGTCTCCTGAGGTGTACCCTTGTTTATTCGTCTCACTCTGCCTTTTCCTGCAGTCTCTAGTCCCTGTGTATTTTCAGTCTCTTGCTGGCTACATATCTTAGTTTTCTTGTGGTTGTCCTTGTTTTTTGACTCCAGTTTTTCCTCGAATGCTTTGCTCATGAATATTTGCTATAGTTCTTAAGTTCCTCTCTCGGGCTCTTTGTGCCTAATAAGTATACTACAGTGCCCTCACCTGTGATTGGTATATTCCTTTTGTAGAAGGATTGGCACTTGGGTTCCAGGTGGCTTTTCTTGCCCCACCCTTTGTCTTTTTTTACATGTAGTTTTTAAGTCTTAATAGCAGCAGCAGCTGCCTCAAATCTCAAGGGGAGGGGTGGTGGCTGATAAATAATTTAAAAAGACTTATCTCTTACTGCTGCTGTCCTTTCCTGCCGCCTCGCTTGTCCTCCTTGTCTGTTCTGGTGTCCCAGCATTCCCTGGGACATTAGAGCAGGCTTCCCAGCAATTCTGGCACGCTTACATGCTATACATAGCATGTAAGCAGCATCATGATTGGTCTGAGCGACAGTCACTGCCGCTCAGGTACAAGCCTGGGGTCTGTGCAGTTTCTCCAGAAACCTAAGTGCACATGTATGTTTGGCCGGCCACAGACGGCCGTTCAAACACACATGTGCACTTAGTGCACTCTCCCCACTTCCCATCTCTCTCACCTCCCATGGCCCATCCCCGCCCTTCCCTCTACTGCTGTGCCAGAAGCAGAAAAATTAAATGATAGAAAACTATTGTTTTATTTTTCTGCCTCTGGCACAGCCTGTGGGGCGACACTAGTTTGCTATAGCGAAGGAGCTGCCCCTGCCTAATTGCGCCTGTTTGATACTGCTATTTTCATGGGAATCTCCAATGTGACTTCAGCTGGACCCATAAGGGCTAGCGACATGCGTGGAAGAACAATATTTGTTTGTGCCCCAGGGTCCAGACACAGAATCATGTCTGTTGCTTCCTTTCTATGGGGTTCGCAGGGTGACTATCAGTAACAGTAATCTGAACGGAGAAGCTGACCTTTCCTATTGCTGTGGTAAGTTCTGAGTTAGGCCCATAGCCCAGTGTAGATGTTTCAGGGAGCCTGGCCCCAAAGAATGATTACAGCATAAAAGGGAGTCTCGTGATGAAGAGGGAGGTGATCCCCCTACACCATCTTTTTTAGAAATGCATGGTATAATGAGATTTTAAATGTGGCAGTATTTTGAAATTATTCTACGTTGACAGCTATTGCTTTCAATTAGTATTAAATGGTGCTATTACATTCATAGTAAGAAAGGAACATTTGGAATGTTTCAGGAAAAGTTAGTCATATTTTGTAAGTTCTGATCAGCAAAAGTGTTCAAAATTTAAATGAAAATGCATGCAATTATATCTCATATAAAAGCGGAGACAGAATATTTAAAGAGCAGATCATCTTCCAGTTGAATCATTAACTCTAAACAGTGTGTGTATCTGTTCCATAAAGTGAACAACAGTTGAGTTTGAAAATATGTATGAAGGCAGTAGGTGTAAGAAAGTGCCTCTTTTTGCATGACCACTCCCACTTTTTTGCACGCAAGCTGCTACGTGCACATTCAGACTCTGCTAACCAAACCGCACTGCATGTGCTCGGACTCCGAAAACCATTGCAAATTGGCTACACTCCTTATTGGCTTTTTCAGCATACCCGTAAGTCCCTCATAAATAGTACAAAGTGTACCCTGGAATTGTATGTTATGTCACTAGTGGACTGCAGCACATATTGTGACACCACAAAAGTGGCACTGCAAACAGTGCCTGACTATAAGCTTGCCTCCAGTGACCTGACTGTGCAGGTTTAAACTACAAACTCAGCCTACCACAACAACCCTTTTTAACAAGCCTAACCCCTCCTTTTACATATTAATAGTATTTTAAGTAGACCGTGAATTACTATAAGGCAGGGTGGATGACATTTAAATGCAGGACATTTAATAACTTAGGGCCTGATTTAGAGTTTGGCCGATGCAGTTACTCTGTCACAAACGTGACAAATATCCTGTCTGCTGTATTACGATCCTGTTATGGCCTATAGAGATTGTAATACAGCAGATGGGATGTCAGTCACGTTGGTAGCAGAGTAACCCATCCGCAAGACTCTAAATCAGGCCCTTTGTGTCAAAAAGTCCTCACAGTGACAATGCCCTAAAAACTCTTTTCACTGTAGCAGGGTCACCTGTTCCATTGGAAAGCATAGGGGTACATTATTAAAGTTAACAAGTTGCCTAAGAACCAGATTAAAAGTTACTTCTTTAAATATTTATCACAGATCCAATTGAATTGTAACATTGGAATTGTAACAGGTATTTTACAAACAGTACTTTTAAGAAGTCATCTTTTACTCACTTAAAGCGTCTGGAAGCCCATTTGCCTGAGCTTCCAACTGTCACCCAGGAGCTGAATTTCTCATTGTTGAAGTGTGAACTAGCTTTCAGAGATGAGGCAAAAGTTCTTGGGTGAGAGGAAAGGTTGACCTTTCCTTGACAGGTTGGCCTGGGGTATGTGCCAATTCTTTTTCATACCTTCAAAGGATGCTTATCCTGACACTGCAGATGTAGCTCCAACCTGGGCCTGCCTCCCTTTTGTCCTCCTAGCCAGCCAGGCTCCAATGCCATTGGGAGAGAAGCTGCCCAAACTGGTTTTGAGTGACTACAGAGGGGGGGGTTGCTCTCTTCTCTGGCCACAAATCAAGGGTGGGCACAAGAGTGTAAAAATAAGGAAAGGGTCTACCATGTTGGCTTTAGGTAAAGAGGGGCACTGTGGGATTGTTCACAGTAGAGCACAAGAAATGCTGCAAAATGTGGGAAGGGTTACCCCTGGGAGTTTTTTCACTGTTGGTTAGGGAGGGGCCAGGAGTCAGCCCCAACCACTGGCTGGTTCCAGGCATAAATGAAGCACCCCTGAGAACCTTCTGGAGATCACTGCAGGACCTGTGGAAGACAGAAGAAAGACTGCACTTGCCACTGAGACCTGTGAGGAGAAACATAAGGCTGGGCATGTGGTCACTTATTCCCAGGACAAAGATGTGGCTGCCATGGGGCAGTTGGCTACAGACACACAAAAGCTGCAAAAAGCCCACTTTCCTAAAAGAGCCCAGCTAACTAGTTTCTACTAGACGTGCCTTGGGTCCTGCTGGTGGCTTCTGTGGAAGTAAGACCTGAACACCAAATCCTGTTCCTGAGGTCCTGAAAGCCTTGGCTGGTGAAAGAGTGTACTTCTCCTGCCCAAGCCCAAAAAGCTGGGACTTGAAAACAATATGGAAACTTTTTGCTTGGAGAAGTGTCGAGAGACTGAGATCAATCTGCAAGCCGATCCACCTAGGGTTCATCTCTGGTGGGCCTAACTTCGCCACAGCTCCTGCTACGCTCTTCTCCACAGTAGCAAATTATTTTTGCCAGGCCGGATGCTGACTGGTATTTGATGATGTCAAACTTTCTTTGGTTACAATCTGCAGCCTTGCCCCAATGAAGGAATCCATCTTTAAGAAAAGTCAGAAGGTAGAAATCTACACTGGGCCCGACGCCAGGCAGTATACATTTGACTATGGTGAATTCCTGGGCTTGAACTCCCAACTTTCTTTCCACTTTGTCCCCCTCCATCAACAGCTTCACCAATAACTTGTTCTTTGTCAGCCATCTGAAAAGAACCCATTTTCGGATCCAGCCTGCAGCCTTGGCTCACTGAGGACTCAACCTCCTTAGAAATGTTCTCAATGTGAAGAAATATTTCTGACCAGGACCAATCCAACCTGTGTATCCAACCCGTATTTAATTACAGTTGGTCTTAAACGTTACTCTTATCCCTGTCTCCCAGTCTAGGGCAATCAGTTGCCTGCAGTTGGCACTGTGCAGTTTATGGTGATATTTTTATGCAAAACTTTAAAAAAATCACATCTCTTGTTCTCCTTATTGGTTTTTGTTGTCTTTTTGCCATTTTATTCATTTGAATATTCTCTATATTTATAAACTGGAGTGGGATTTTTATTCAGCTAAGTTTTCATTTTTTAATTGTTTTGGTACTTCTAAATGCTTTACACACTTGGAGAACTAAGGCCCTCATTCTGACCTTGGCGGGCGGCGGAGGCCGCCCGCCAAAGTCCCGCCGTCAGCTTACCGTTCCGCGGTCGAAAGACCGCGGCGGTAATTCTGACTTTCCCGCCCGCCAGCCCAGCGGGAAAGAGGCTTCCACGATGAAGCCGGCTCGGAATCGAGCCGGCGGAGTGGAAGCTGTGCGACGGGTGCAGTTGCACCCGTCGCGTATTTCACTGTCTGCGCAGCAGACAGTGAAATACATTTAGGGGCCCTCTTACTGGGGCCCCTGCAATGCCCATGCCAGTGGCATGGGCACTGCAGGGGCCCCCAGGGGCCCCGCGACCCCCCCTACCGCCATCCGGATCCCGGCGGTCGGACCGCCGGGATCTGGATGGCGGTAGGGGGGGTCGGAATCCCCTCGGCGGCGCAGCAAGCTGCGCCGCCGTGGAGGATTCAATGGGGCGGCGGTACACTGGCGGGAGCCCGCCAGTGGTGCCGGTCCGACCGCGGCTTTACCGCCGCGGTCGGAATCCCCATTGGAGCACCGCCGGCCTGTCGGCGGTGCTCCCGCGGTCCTCCGCCCTGGCGGTCTTTGACCGCCAGGGTCAGAATGACCGCCTAAGTCAGCATCTAACAGATTTAGCCGCCCGCCTGGCGGGAACCGCCAAATGGCCGCTCCGCGGTCAGAAGACCACGGATGCCATTTCCCGGTAAAGGCCCTGCAACATGGAAGCCGGCTCCGAATGGAGCCGGCGGTGTTGCAGGGGTGCGACGGGTGCAGTTGCACCCGTCGCAATTTTCACTGTCTGCTAAGCAGACAGTGAAAATCTTTATGGGGCCCTGTTAGGGGGCCCCTGCACTGTCCATGCCAGTGGCATGGGCAGTGCAGGGGCCCCCAGGGGCCCCACGACACCTGTTCCCACCATCCTGTTCCTGGCGGTAAAAACCGCCAGGAACAGGATGGCGGGAAGGGGGTCGGAATCTTGCGCCGCCATGGAGATTCAGCCCAGCAAGGGGAAAACCGGCGGGAAACCGCCGGTTCCCCTTTTCTGACCGCGGCTTTACCGCCGTGGTCAGAATGGGCTGGGAAGCACCGCCAGCCTGTTGGCAGTGCTTCCGTGGTCCCCGGCCCTGGCGGTCTTCGACCGCCAGGGTCGGAATGACCCCCTTAATCATGTCAGTTTCACTAAATAGGCCTTATCTTTGTTGTTTGGAGTTTATAGATGTAATTTTAGATGGAGTTTTGTATTCCTCATCAAGGTTCCTACGGGGAAATAAATGCTAATGATGCATTTCTGTGCACATTTTAATAACAACCATGGATAATACTTGAATTGTATTTAAATGCAGTTCTAAGCATATAGGCATAGTTTTGGGTGCACAGAAATGGTACCAACAAAGATGATATAAGAAATTAAGGCCCTCATTCTGACCCTGGCGGTCGGCGGAGAGACGGCGGTCGGACCGCGAACAGACCGGCGGTATTAAAAATGGCATTCTGACCGCGGCGGTCCCCGCCGCGACCGACCGCCACTTCTCCACTCCGACCGCCACGGCGGTCATGACCGCGGGGCTGGAGTTTGCGCACTCCGGCCCGGCGGTCGTCCCAAGACCGCCAAGGGTATTATGACCCTGCCTACCGCCGCGGTTTCTTGCGGACGGGAACCGCCGTGCGAACCATGGCGGTAAGCACTATCGGGGCCAGGGAATTCCTTCCCTGGCACTGATAGGGGTCTCCCCCACCCCCCACTACCCACCCGAGTCCTCCCCCCACACCCTCCACCCCCCTGCCACCCCCCAGAGGTGGTACGAACCCCCTCCCCACCCCCACCCCGACATGCACATACATGCCCCCCGACATGCACACACCCCCAACATGCACATATACACACCCCCTACACACACATACACAACGGGGACACATACCCGCACACATACATGCAGACATGCGCACCTGCCGAACAGCACACATTACCCATAGACACAGCAGCACCCCCCGCCCGCATACACGCACTCACACACCCCCTCTACACACTCACACGCACACCCCCATGCACGCCCACATCACACAACACCCCCCCACCCCCTCCCCTCACGGACGGTCAACTTACCTTGTGCGTTGGTCCTACGGGAGGCGACGGGAGCCATGGGGAGGTGACCGCCAACAGAAGACCGCCAACAGAAGACCGCCACACAGAAATGTGGGTCGTAATTCTGTGGGCGGTGTTCTGCTGGCGTGGCGGTGGAGGTTGACCAGTCTCCACTTTCCCGCCGACCGCCAGTGTGGCTGCTGGCGGTTTTCCGGCGGAACGCTCCCAGCGGTCAGAATGCGCACAGCGGCATACCGCCGCGGTCGGCGGTCTTCACCGCGGCGGTAACTCGGCGGTCTTGCGAAAAGACCGCCAAGGTCAGAATGAGGGCCTAAGTCACTAGTTTTGCAGGATGTGAGGCCTGCACAAGTAATAGGTCCACAGTCTCCCTTTACAAGGAACCAAGCACCCCATTGTAGCACTTGACTCTCTCAGGGTAGTAAAGCAGAGCATTTCAAGGCCTACCTCGGCGAGGTAGTGTAGGCTGGTATTCACCATTCACTTGCACACAATAATAGCACTCAGTAAATGGTTGTCCAGTCAGTGCTTTTCCTTTAGAAAAGAAAAAATGTATCTATTATACACACACTGCTAAATGCTACACATCATCAATTTACAAATAAATATATCAAGTTTAAAATACCCTGGTGACACCTTGATTTTACATTTGGCCCCTAAAGGGTCATGGTCCCCAAAATCACAGCTCCTCCACCTATAACAGAACATCACAATACGAGGGGGTATCACTTTAAATAAAGTACGCCTATTAGCTTTGTCAAAGGGTCAAAACAATATCATTTAGGACAAGCCCATAGGTTTTGTCAAAGGTCACTGCATATATAAGGCAAATGTACTGGCTTTGTCAAAGATTCACCATGTTAACAGACAAATATTCCACATGTAAAAAAACACTATTATGTGATCGTAATCAATAACCATGTTTCAATGCTATTATCAATAAAGCATTTCAAAATGTGATACAAAATTACTGTCAGCATTATATTGTCAATAATGCATGTGAAAGGAACAGAGCATGTGTATGTGTCTTTTTTTCTATAAACCTTAAGGCCACATAAAATGCAGCCATAGAACTAACCCCTACCATTCCAAGCTGTAGAGCAAAAGGTTTGGAATAATGGTGAAAATCCAGAAGGTGGAGATGGCTTAACAAAACTTAAGGAAGCACCCTGCAAAGTACATGGAGGGCCCTCCAACCCAGTCAGGAGCGCTCAGGACAGGGGCCGTCACCTGTGCATAGTGCACTGTGCTGAGGGGGATCCCTGGAGCTCGGGCCCCCTTGCACCGTGAGGGCTTCGAGGGCTATTGTTATGACACTGGAAGGTGGGGGAGTTAAAAAGTTAAAGGGGGGGGGATGCTGTGCTTCTGCAGTCCCCAGGCACCTTCCTTATACCGTTGGTGGTGTACCTGTCTCCTAGGGCCACCACAAGGGAAAAACATATGCAAATTGCTCCTCCTGGGGCACTCCAGCAGAGGAGCACTGAATATTTAACTAGCAGCGACCGGCTGCTTCCTTGTTCTAAAGCAGCCAGGGACCTCAGATCTTTTTCTTCTGTTCTTATTTTTTTTAAGGAGGGGTGCCCAGTCCTACCTGGACACACTGTCTTTTAATTCATTGGGGCCACGCGGGAAGGCCAATCTGTGCGGCCAGGCCGGCTCCTCATGCAACGAGCTCTGTCCTTGCTGGCACAAGCACCTTGCTGTATTAGGTGGTTCCTGTCCTGCTCCTGCCAGATATGTGGAACATTTGGGAGGGAGCCTGACTTCAGTCCCCCTTCCTCTTCATGGTATCGGGGACACAGCGTTGGAGTCCTGAGTCCCCTTTCGTGAATAACCTGACACGACTCCCGGGTTCTGCACGCCCCTCCCAAACACTTTAAGAATTAGTGAGTTTGCGCCAAGCCCCGGGCTCTGTCCCAACCAAGTCCTCCCCCAAATTGCAATGTAGCCCTAAATCTCCCATTGCTTTGGGGCTAGGTCAAGTCCTTTAAAGAACAAGAATATTTCAGGCCCTTATGGTCTGATTTTGACCATGTTTGGCTCATGTTGCTCCTGGTGGTGAGTCCTAGCCACCTGGAGCCTCAGCAGCAGGCATACTGGCCTAAAAGGCAATGTACTTGCAAGGCGCTGGTCCTGCCTGGAGACACTCAGTAGTCCTGGTTCAGCTGTAAGTCCTTAGTCCATCAGGGGGTTTGTCATTCCAGGTTTCCATAGTGTTGCCACAGTTGCAGTCCAGGTCAAGAGTCCAACTCTAGCAACAAAAACTGTCCCTTGTTTTTTTTTAAATGTGGATGGAAAATTCTAGAAGCCAGTTACTCCTGGCCAATGCTAAGGTTATACAGCAGCCCTCCACCCCTGTACCAGCCCTCCAACACAGCATGCTGGGACAATTCAAGATGGAGCCATCAAGAAGTAACTGTCCACATAGCCTCTGGGGACTTAAGCTCCAACCTTAGCTGATATCACTGCCCAGGACTTTTCCACCAAAACTTCAAAGGGGGGCTACCTCCTGTGTTGGCTCCTGAGGTCTTGGCTTTCTCCCTTGTTCTGTGGGCCTGGGCTGTCCCAATACTGGTACAGTGTGACAGCTAATTAACAGATGCAGATTTTCTTCCTCACACCTTCCTCCTTAGGAGCTGAGTAAAGCACTGTTAATTACTCCTTTTGTGTGGGAAGGTGTTTGTTCCAACTTCTGGAGAGCTTTGTATTTAACGTGGCCTCACAGGATGACAAAAGGCCTGGACTCTGATCCAGAGCTGAGCCAGAGAAATATGAAAATTGTGACTGACCTACAAAGTGTATATGTAGGCTCATGGGGCCTGCATATTCCAACTGCACACACGTGTTTCACTTCAGTCTTATATCTTATGGGATTTTGTGGCCTGAGGGATGTGAAACTGCACTCTAAGGCAGATTTGCCCATATGTGTATAATACAGTGTCACTGAGACAAAACAGCAAGCCATGCTGACTTTACCAATGAGTGCCCAATAATATTATAAGGCCTACCGTAGGTCAACACCTAGACTTACAGAGTCCCCTCTGCACCAGGTACCTGTATGCAGTTGCTGGACTGTACAGTAGCGTCCCACATGCAGCCTGCATGTGCTCACATGTGTTTGCACACATGTTCATGTGCAACCAGCCAACCAAGTACAACCAGCAAAATACCCCTGGATGCATTGCAGGGGCCTAATATTCAAAGGTGGGCACTGGCAGTAATCACGCACAATCTATTTACCATGTGGGGAAGACACAAGTAGTGAAACTCACCCACTGTAAAAAGTCCAAAAGTGGGTGATCAAAAAAGCAGAATATCCAGGTGTACTTAATTGGCGGAACCCAATTGCAACAGATGTGGTCCAACTGTCAGTCTACACTGTGCTGACTGTAGCTGACTCCTGCTTTGGCTCCTGCTATAGTAAAGTACAAAGAACAATATAAAAGTCTATTAAGCTTTAAGAACATTATAATAATATTTTTAAATACTATTAATAATTAATGTCATACATTTGTTTTGTATTTAGAGCAATATAAAATGCTACAACTTAAAAAATGTTACATTCAAGTTTTAATTATTTTGGATACATTAAAAATAAAAACAATTGCAAATTTATATTTGAAAATCGGTCCCACATATATAGTAAAAAAGATGTATTAAAAATTATTACAAGTAATGTATAAAATATCAATAATTCAATATTGTAATACATATTGCATTAAAGTGGGTAATGCAATATTTTTAAATAAAACAATAATCATGTTTTATTTATTCTCAAGGTTTAACATTAAATCACATGTGTTTTATATTTTTAAGTTGTTTATATATTTTATTTTAATATTAGTTTATTTGGAGTTTTAGTTTAAGAACCTACGTCTATGGGAGGTTGTTGCAGTACAAGTGATGTGACATGTGTTGTGCTGGACTTACTCCATCTTTGAGCTGGAGTTAATTTGTGACAGTTTGTGGTCCTTTTTAGGTTGAAGCCTACCAGACAGCACAGCTGTTTGGTTTGCTAAAGACATCTTGAGGACATTCAGAAAGATTCCTTCGGAATGCATTCTGCCCGTTGCTTAATATTAGCTTTATGGTTTGTAACTCACATTTTGAGGCTTTCTATTTGCTGGCTTTGTTTGTTTTAGGCTGTCCAGGTTCAGTATGTCCCTCCCATGGTACAAAGCCTTATCACACTACCTCTCCTTGTATTCTTCCATGAGTGTTGCTTTCTGTATACAGTCCAGTAATCTTATTCTTATCTTGTCATATTAGCTGTGCATTCAAAGTCAGAGGTCAAATGCCAGGCTGTGTCCTCTGAGGGAGCATGGTGTTTACTTTTTTTTTCTCTGACATCATAGTGAGAGGATTTATATGACACTCTTGCTGGATACCGTGGGTGGAGGAGAGGGTTTTTTTCTAGCACACAATAGCACTTAACTGAACTGTGAAAGTATTTCAGAATGAATTAGCAAATGAAGCACATTTTTTGTTAATTCTGAAGTATGTTGGAAACCAATACTTTAATATGATCAAAACAAATGAGTACAGTAGGTGATGCAATTTCCATATTTTGTATAGTTTTATTAGTAAAACTATATGACTTTACACATGTAATGGTCATTTCAACTGAAAATATGCTGTCTGTTATGGCAATGTGCTACCACGCCATACATACTCCACTCTACGCTACTTCAGTTTACTCTGTATCACTCCATGCCACTGCACTCCTCTCTCCACCACTAAACGTTACACTTTGCACTCTGCGTCACTGCACTCTATCCACTCTGCACCACTCCACTGTATGCCACTGCACTGTATGCTACTTCACTTTGTCTCTCTACTCTACTCTGCACCACTCTACTCTATGATAATGCACTCTACACCACTCTACTCTATACAACTCTAGTTTAGGCCACTCCACTCTACTCTGCATAGCTCCACCCTGTGACCCTCTGCAAGACTGCACACTATACCACTGCACTGTATGCCAATAGACTCTATGCCTATACACTCTACCTCTATACCAGTCCAATCTACACCCCTACACTCTATGCCAATCTACTGTACACCACTCTAATCTTCTCTGCACCATGGCACTCTACGCCACTGCACTTAACCCCACTTTATGCCACTACTCTATGCCACTCTACTCTATGCCACTGCACTTTACTATGCACCACTAAATCCACACTACTTCACTCTACCCGGTACCACTCCACTCTACACCACTTCACTTTACTCTGGAACACTCTACTCTAAAAAACACTCTACTCTACTGCACTCTAAGTCACTGAACTCTATGCCACTGCATTCTATACCACTGCACTGTGCTCTGCACCACTGTAGTTTACGCCACTGCTATCTATGCCACTCTACATCACTGAACTCTACAACACTCTACTCTGCAACACTGCACTCTCTGAGACTGAACTCTATGCCACTCTGCTCTGCTGCACTATATGCCACTGCACTCTCCAGCACTGCACTTTATGCCACTGCACTCCATGCCACTCCACTCTACGCCACTATATTTTACTCTGCACCACTCTACACCACTGTACTGTATGCCACTCTTCTCTGCACCACTTTGTACCACTGCACTCTATTCCATGCCACCCTGCACCAGTCACTTTATGCTACTATATTCTATGTCACTGCACTCTATGCCACTCTACTCGGCACCACTCCACTCTGCACAACTGCACATTATGTCACTACACTCTACTATGTGCTACTGCATTCTATGATACTGCACTGCACACCGTGGAAATCTGTGCCTCTGCACTGTACTCCAATGCTCTCTATGCCACTATACTCTGCAACACTCTATGCCAATACACTCTACACCAGTCCACTCTACTCTACGCCACTTCACTCCACTTTATTGCACTGCACTCTACTCTACACCACTTTACTCTCCCACCACTGCACTCCATGTGACTGTACTCTACGCAACTGCACACTACTCTGCACCCCTGAACTCAACATCACTGCACTCTATGGCACTGTACTCTACTCTACTTCACTGCACTCTATTCCAATGCATAAAGTGCATCTTAGCCACTGCACTCTATGACACTTTAATCTGTAACACTGCACTCTACGCCTTTAAACTCTACCCCATTCTACTCTGCACTACTGCAGTCTATGTCAAGGCACTTTACGTCACTGCACTCTATGCTACATCAATTCACTTTAGGCCACTACACTCTGCAGTGCTCCACTCTACTCCACTGCACTCTACTCCACTGCACTCTACACCACTCTACTCTGCACCACTCTACATCACTCTACTCTGCAACACTCTATGCCACTATACGCTACACCACTCCACTCTGCACCAGTGCACTCTACACCTACGATGCAATACTCTAATCTATGACACTATGGGGGTCATTCTGACCCTGGCGGCCGGTGACGCCAGGGTCACCGACCACGGGAGCACCGCCAACAGGCTGGCGGTGCTCCCAAGGGCATTCTGACCGCGGCGGTTCAGCCGCGGCCAGAAAGGGTAAACCGGCGGTCTCCCGCCGGTTTACCACTGCCCTACAGAATCCTCCGCCGCCATGGGGATTCTGACACCCCCTACCGCCATCCTGTTCCTGGCGGGTCTCCCGCCAGGAACAGGATGGCGGTAGGGGGTGCCGCGGGGCCCCTGGGGGCCCCACAAAGTATTTCAGTGTCTGTAATGCAGACACTGAAATACGCGACGGGTGCCACTGCACCCGTCGCACCCCTGCAACTCCGCCGGCTCCATTCGGAGCCGGCATCCTCGTTGCAGGGGCATTTCCGCTGGGCCGGCGGGCGCTCTTTTGGAGAGCGCCCGCCGGCCCAGCGGAAATGTAAGAATGGCCGCCGCGGTCTTTTGACCGCGGTGCGGTCATTTGTCGGCGGGACTTTGGCGGGCGGCCTCCGCCGCCCGCCAAAGTCGGAATCAGGCCCTATATTTTATGATGCTACATTGTACATCGTTGTATTCTGTGCTGCTGTACTCTACACCACTGCACTCTAACCCACTGTACTCTACAACACTCTACGGCAATTTACTCTACACCAGTCCACTCTACTCTATGCCACTTCACTGCACACTACTGTAATCAACTCCACTCTATGCCACTCCAATACTCCACTTTTCGCCATCCCTCTCTACGATACTCCACTCTCCCCTACGCCACTAATGTTTAGCCATGCTTAACAGCAGCCATGCTGGTGCACAACATGGCTAAAACACATTGGCAAAGACAATAGCTCTTGCATAGGTGAGACCTATTGGCTTTGCCAACCTCAGAAGAGCAGTTTGCGAATAGCAATGCTCTGTGGGTGGATGTTTGTCACTCCTGAAACCTCAACCTAATGTTCCGTCAATGCATTCCTACTCTTCCCATAAATCTTCCCCCTTTAGTAGTAAGTTTTCTTCATTTTCCAGCCCCCCCTCTGTCCCTCACGCATTTACTACTAAAATGTGTGGAGACATGTCCGCAGGCAAGGCGTAGATCTCCTCACAGAAAAGATCGGAGAGACGGAGACCTCTGCATGTAGATATGAGAATAGCATTTTGTATTACGATAGCAGTACAACTGTGGTACTACTAAACATATTACAAGAAGTAGTTTGTGAATAGGCCCCATTGTGTTTGAAAACTGATAGGATGCCTTATTGTCTCAAGGATGAAGATTAGGAGGTATTGCTGGTAAACAACATTTACCAATTGTTAAAAATGGGATCTCTAGTTGGCATTCAGTTTACAGCCTAAGTATGGACCCTCACTCTACTCAGGGTAAGGGAGTCATACTCCTAAGATAACCCATGCTCACCCCCTTGGCAGCTAGGCATGAGCAGTCAGATTGATCTCAGAAACAATGTGTTAAGTATTTGTACCCACACACAGTAACACAGTGAAAACACTACAAATGGGCACCACACCAATTTAGAAAAATAGCCAATATTTACCTAAGTAAAACAGGACCAAATAACCAAATTCCAACTTATACAAGCAAACATGTGAATTTGTAAGGATTAAAATCCCAATAAAGCGCTTCGAAGCACAGTAGCTCCAACTGGTGCTATCACAATAGGTGTGACGGAGTAATTCCCAACAGTCAGTTGCCACTTGTGAGGAAGTGCAACGCCGGTCACGGAGTCACAAGGACCACAGCTACAGTACCTTAGAAATGAGGCAGAGTCAAAGACATGGCATGGAGTCGGGGAGGTTAGGCATCGAAGGAGCAGTTCCTTACTGCTACACAGGGGAGGTGAGGCCCTGGTTCCTTAAGGAGACAGCAGAAGTTCCTTACGATCCGGCAGGGTCGATGAGTCCAGTGGGTCAAGACGTGATGAGGAGACTTCACTAGGTCGCAGTCACACCATGGGGCCTCAGGCTCATCGTGGAGTCAGGTTTCACGGACTTTGGTGACACTCCAAAGCAGAGGAAGCAACTGCAGGCCAACCCAGCAAGGCACACCCAGCAAAGGGGCAGTACTCCTCCTCAAAGCTCTTCAGGTCTTCTCCTTGGTAGAGTCTCCTTTTGATCCAGAAGTAATCTAAAGTTGTGGGGTCAGCAGTCCAATACTTATATTAATTTCTGCCTTTGAAGTAGGCAAACTTCAAAGGAAAGTCTTTGTATTGCACCAAACCCTTCATTTCCTGCCCTGTTCCCAAAAATGGGGTTGGAGACTGCATTGTGTAAGAACAGTCACAGCCATATTCAGGTGCAAGTGCCAGCTACTCCCACGACTCTAGCCCAGGAAGGCCCGTCAGGATGTGTAGGGCACACCTCAGTTCCCTTTGGTGACTGTCTAGAGTGAATCCACAACCAGCCCAACTGTCATCCTGACCCAGATGTGTATTCCACAGCCAGGCAGAGGCACAAGATGGTTAAGCTAGAAAATGCCCACTTTCTAAAAGTGGCATTTTCAAACAGACAATTTAAATACCATCTTCATTAAAAGATGTATTTTTTAAATGTGAGTTTAGAGTCCCCAAACTCCAAATCTCTAGTTGCTCCAAATGGGAAATTGCATGTAAGAGATATTTTAAGGCAATCCCCATGTTAACCTATGAGAGAGATAGGCCTTGCAATAGTAAAAAAATTATTTGGCAGTGTTTCACTATCAGGACATGTAAAACACACTTGCACATGTCCTAACTTTTAAATACAGTGCACCCTGCCTATGGGTCAACCTTGGGCCTACCCTAGGGGTGTCTTACATATACTAAAAGGGAATGTTTGGGCCTGGCAAGTGGGTGCACACACAGACACTGCAATGGCAGCTCTGAGGCTTATTTACAGGGCTACTTATGTGGGTGGCACAATCAGTGCTGCAGGCCCCAAGTGGCATTTGTTTTATAGTCCTGGGCACACATACTGCACTATACTAGGGACTTACTGGTAGATCAAATATGCCAATCATGGATAACCAATCATAATCACAATTTACAGGGAATACTTGTGCTGGAGCCTTGATCAGCTGTGGTAAAGTGCCCAGAGTACCAAAACCAGCAAAAATGAAATCCAGCACACAGTCAAAAATACAGGAGGCAGAAGCAAAAAAGACAGGGGAAACCACACCAAGGATGCCAGGTCTAACACATGTCCTTCCCCCAGCTCGGAGTTGGGAGAACTACCCAACCTCATTGGAGTTCTCATCAATAAAGCAGAAGAATCTGGACCATCAGCATTGACGTGTTCTGTACTAGGGCGGTGTTCCACCATAAATTCCATTCCCCTATACAGAGATAGATCCCCTCAACAGCTTTAGGCTCTCACCCCTCATCTGCATTAACCATCTGAGGGACCTGTGGTCTGTCTGAACCGGGAAGTGAGACCCAAACAAGTAGTCTCTTCAGTGCCCAGACCACCGCAAAAGCTTCTCTCTCAATTGTGCTCTATTTCTGTTCCCTGGGGAGTAAACTCCTTCTAATGAAGGCAACTTCCAGAACTGCCCCCTCACCATGCTCTGAAACGTCGGTCTGTACAATCAGTTCCTTGGAGAAGTCGGATCCCTTCCGCATGGGTGCCGTGCACATGGCTGCCTTCAAGGCATCAAAAGCGGTCTGACAAGCCTCAGTCGAGGTCACTTTTTTGGGCTGCTTTTTGAAAGTCAACTCTGTCAAGGGTGCAACAACGGTGCCATAGCCCTTGACAAATCTTTTGTAATAACCGGTGAGACCTAAAAAGGCTCCTACCTCTGTCTGTGTCTTGTGGGGCTTCCCAACCACAATTGTGTCAATCCTGCATTGTCGGGGTACCACCTGGCTGCTCGCCACCTTGTGGTTCAAGTATACCACTGATCCCTGCCCTATTTGCCACATACTGTACTTAATAGTGATGATGTCTGCCTTCTGCAAGGCCTGCAATACTTCCCAGAGGTGATGCAAGTGATCCAACCCAAAGGGCATGACCCAGAACTGATAGTGCCCCTCTGGCATTGAAAACGCTGACATCTCTTTGTCCCCTTCGTCCAAGGCAATCTGCCAGCACCCAGATGTTAAGTGAAACGTACTGAGGAACTTGGCAGCTCCTAGCTAATCTATGGGCTCATTAGCTCTGGTGATGGGGTGCCTGTAAATCTTAGTGATGGCATTGAGCCCATGGTAGTCCACACAGAACCTAAGTTCAGGGGTGGCACATTGGGCCACAGCCTTTGGGACCAAGATCATTGGGTTGGCACAAGGACTGCAGGAAAACTCTATCACCCCTACCACTAGCATCTTGGAGACCTCTTCCTTGATGCTGGCTTTGATCTTGTCTGTCACCCTGCATATTTTATGTTTCACAGTAGGACTGTTCCCAGTGTCCACATTGTGGGTGCACAAATGAGTGACTCATGGTGTCAAGAAAAACATAGTGGCAAACTACCCGAGAAAATGGTGACAGTCCCTCTGCTTTTCCAGGGTCAGTCTTGGAGAGAGGTTCACACCCTTCACAGGCCCATCTTGCTCTTTGACAGATAGGAGGTCAGGAAAAGGTTCACTCTGCTCCTCCATCCCTTTATCTGTTGCCAAGAGCATGGTCAGTTCAGACCTCTCAAAATGTGGTTTGAGGCAGTTCACATGTAGGACCCTCAAAGAGTTCCTTGGAGCCTGCAAGTTCACTAGGTAGGTAACATTATCCTTGTGCTCCAGCACCTCAAAAGGCCCACTCCACTTTCCCTGTGAAGTGGGAGGTTCCACTGAGGCCGTGACCCACACTTTCTGACCAGGCTGAAACTAACCAGAGTAGCATTCTGGTCATGCCATCACTTCATATCTTCCTGGCTTGCTTTCAGGTTTGCCTGAGCGAGTTTTCTGAAGTGTGCAGTCTGGTTTCTGAAGGCCAGCACATAGCTAAATACGTCTTGGTGGGGGTCTATTGGGAACTTTCCCCAGCCTTCTTTCATCAGGCTGAGAGGTCCTCTTGCCTGTACAACACCTCAGGGGGGCTATAGTCAAGTCTCTTCTGTGGTACCTCCCTGTATGCAAAGAGAAGACATAGCAAGAGGACGTCCCACTTACACATCATGGAGTCTGACAGATCCATAATCATGCCTTTCAGGGTACGGTTGAACCTTTCAACCAACCCATTTCCTTGGAGGTGGTAAGGAGTGTGAACTTGTAGATCACCCTACACTTCTTCCACAAAGACTTCATATATGTGCATATGAAGTTGGTACCCTGGTCGGATGCCACCTCCTTGGGGATCCCCATGCGAAAAAAGATCCCCATTAATGCCCAGCCCACCACGGGTGGCTTTACTGACCTCAGAGGGATAGCCTCTGGATACAGGTGGCATGGTCCACCAAGACCAGGATGTACCTGCTGTCCATGGCTGTCTTGGGATCCAGAGGCCCCACAATGTTGATCCCCACCTGCTCAAAAGGGGTGCTCACAACAGGGAATGGTTGGAGAGGAGTTTTGCATTCCTGCCCACTCTTGCCACTTGCCTGGCAAGTCTGGCAAGACCTACAATGTGCATCGGAGTGACTTCGTATTTGGGGCCAGTAAAAGAGGATGACAATCATCTCAAATGTTTTCTGCTGCCCCAAATGCCCTGCCAAAGGCACATAGTGAGCCAGACCCAGTAGGAAGGTTTTCAAGCACTCGGGTACCACCAGAACTTGGCCTGCTTTAGGCTCAGCAACCTTAGGCTCACCATACAGGAGACCATTCTCCCAGTAGATCCAATGTGATCCAGACTCCCTGCAGCTGCAGACCCTTAATAGAAGGGCATGTCTTCTGCATCTTGCAGAACTCCTCCCTGGTGGGACCCCCCTTCTTGCTGCCTATGGGTCATCTCCAGCACATCCCCCAGTTTCGCCACCTGCTCCCCTGTAGGTTCCGGGATGTCTTCCTCAGGTTCAGGCTCCTCCCAGATTGTGGGAATTACTGGAGTGGGTTTCCCATGCCCCATGCTCCTCCTCTTCCTGGCAGGCATCTGGGCCACTCTTTAAAGCTCCAGGTCCTTCTGATCAACCATAGATGCCATAGACCGAGTTGTCACGCATGCCCACTCAGGCAGACCCACCATCTCCAAGTGTGACCTGCGTTCCACCTCACACCAAGGGGAATCCTCCAGGTCATTACCTAGCAGACAATCAACAAGCATGATTGGACTCACAGCTACCATCAAGGGACCTGTGATCAGCCCCATTCAAAGGGAACCTGCACCACCTTGTACTGGTGCTCAGAGTTGTCCATAGCAACTACTTGGTGAAATACATTGGGGACCACCTGCTCTTAAGACAGCAACTGGCACCTGACAGTAGTCATGCTGGCGCTTGTGTGTCTCAGATCTTCCACCCTCTGTCCATTGATGGTCACCCACTGCCTGTACTTCTTAGTTTGCTCAGGAACAAAGGTCCACTGGATCGTCTCACTGTTCCTTAGTGAGACAAGGGTAATCTCAGTCTGCTTCCACCCTTCTCCTGGAACCAACTTCACCCCAAGCGCTACAATAGACAACCCCTGTGACTTGTCTTGGGACTTGGGCTCCCCCCTAGTGCCCTTCCTGATCATATGCATAACACTTGTAGGGAACCTTCTCTGCAGGCTTCCCTGTAGAGATCCAAGGCTTCTTCTCACCTGTGGGACGGGAATCCTTACCCAGGGAACTAGATTGGGGCCCTTTCGAGAACTCCCCCTGTTTACCTTTCACTTCATCTGTTGGGGACCCTGCCCACCGTTGGCGGGGTCTCCCCATTACCTCTTGTGGACCTTGGTACTCTCCCAGTGGTCTGCTTCCTGGCAAGCTTCCTGGGGTCCGTCAGCTTGCTGTCAATTAGATGCTGCTGCAGCTCTGGAAAAGAAAGACTGTACAAGTGCTCCCATGCAATCAAATTATACAGCCCCTCATAATCTGTTACCTTGCTACCCTTCACCCATCCTTCCAGTGCTCTGCAAAAAGAATCAACAAATTCTAGTCAAGTTTGCGAATCTGCCTCCTCATAGGACTTAAATGTTTCCTTGTACTGCTCTGGGTGAGACCATACCTGGTGAATTAGGTGTCCTTCATGGTAGAGTAGGTGAGTCACTACCCTCTACCTCAAAGTGTTTCCAGAGACCTGTCCTCCCAGTGTACCTCAGGGGCGAGCTGACTCATACCCCTTAAACCTCAAGTGCATGTCACTTCCCTCTTATAATCCTTAACTAAATCTTTAGGATTGTGCACCCCCTTCTCAGACTTCACTGGAAGTATGCTGTCACATTCGTACTGGGTTTGGCCTGCTTGGCCTGGAGGTCCAGCTCCCTCATACTCGACATGTGGACCAAAAGCAATTTATTTTCCTCCAGATCAAGGGCCCTTTCCCTCCCTTGTTGCTTTTGCTCCATTACAAACTTTTTGCTTTCTGCTTCCAACCTGAGCTTCTCAATTTCCAGCTCATGCACTGTGACCTGTCGTCTGTCCTACAGCTCCTCTAGGGACAAACCTCTGGATGACACAGTGCTGCCACGCCTGGAGGGTACTCTCCATACAGGCAGATGCTGAGCTCCAAAGTCCCCTTTGGGTTCTCCTCATTCTCAGCTTCTCTTGCTGCCCACCAGACCATCAGAGCCATTTGTAGCTCCTCTTTCCTAGAGGAACTCTTCACAGGTCAATTAAGATTCTTGCAGAACTGTTTCACTTGATGCACTGTGTAGGATTTCAACTTCTCAACCTCTGAAACTTCACTTGCTGGTGTGAAAATGGCTCACTCAAGAGGTTGTTGAGTTATGTGGGCAATTTACAGTTCTTGGAAGTCATTTCACCTCCCCCCTCGCTTGCGGCCAGCGAGGGGTGACCCTCTTGTGGACAATGTTCAATGACCTTAGGTACTCCACTACTTCCTGATGTTTAAAAGGCGGACCATTGTCTTTCCTCAGTACTTTTAACATGCCATGGGTGGCGATGGTTTTATCAAGCTTCAGCAGCAATTCATTGACCCCCTTGTGATGTTTCCACTTCAAAATATTTTGAGTAATCATCGACGATCACCATTGCTTACATCCCATCTGGCAAACTCCTGAAGCTGAGGCTCGAAAACACAAAAGGCTGTTGAGACCCTTTTCAGTCATCATGGGCTTCAGGAGCTGAGGATCTACCTGTAGCCTGGCATTTTGGGAAGGATCGTACCAGTGTTTCTACTTGCTCATCCATTCGAGGGAACCACACTTTAGTGCGCAGTTGGTTCTTCGTCCTGACCATCTCTTGCTGAGTGAGTTGCAGTAATGGGGCATAAGGCTGGCAGGAATTACTATCCGATGTCCTCGAAAAAGACAGCCATCAAGATCATTGGAAAGTTTGTTACAGACATTATGCAAAGTCTCCCGGATACGATGGGCCTCTGGGATCTTCTGGGTCCACTTTTCTTTGAGCTGCTGCCACCGATTGTTCAGGAATGCATCTAATGGTTATTGCAGGCACTCCTCTTGAGCCGTGGCTTGTCATATCTGCTCAATCAAAATCGGCAGTGGTCGAGACTGATTCACTATGTAGCAGACATATTGCTCTGTTTCAGTGGCTTCCGCTTCCTCCATGGTGCCTGGTCGATACTACACCTGATAGTTATACTTTTGGAGATGGGGAACCACTTCTCTATCCTCAGTGGAGGCTTTGAGGATGTCCCTAGGAAGATGGGAATGAGGCGTTTGTTGTTGTTGGTGACTACATAAAGCCAGCCGTAGACATGGGGATGGAAATGCTGGCACACCCAGTGGATTGCAATCACCTCTTTTCAAGTTGTGAGTATCTTTGGTCAGTGTCAGAGAGCGACTGGCTGGCAAACGCCACGGGAGCCCACTCTCCATTCTCCAGTCATTGCATGAGGACTGCCCCCAATCTTTTCAGCCCAGCATCCACCGCGATGTTAGGCTCTCTTTGTGGGTCAAAGTACAAAGGGTAGTGCTCACGAATAATGCAGCTTTGGTGGCTTTGAATGCTCGTTCCTTAGCAATTCCCAAGTGCCAGGGGGTAGCTGACTTAGTGAGTTCCCGTAGAGGCTGTGTTACAGTGGTCAGATCCGGGTTGAAGTGATCACAGTAATTGACCATCCCTAAGAAGCTGCAAACCTCTGAAGGTGAAGCAGCTTCCTGGGTGACTTGCACCTTGGCCGGATCTGGGGCAACACCTTCAGCAGAAAACACATTGTAGAGAATCCTATCTTGTTTTAATGGGACAGAGGAGTTAGCTTAGCTTTCTGGCTTGCGAATCTGTGACCCCGACACCTAGTGACTTTTACAGTACTGAGCTTGCTCTGTTAGCGCAATTATTTAATTATATGTTTCCAAGATGGCTGCATCTAGTTAGGCCAATGTTTAGTTTCATGTTATCAGTGCCACCGCGCTAAGGCCTCAATATCAAGCGACAAAGATAAACAAACTGTAGGTACTCACATTAGGTACTTTTCCTCTTCACTCCTTCTATGGAATTGTTTATAAATTGACGTCCAAAGCCTGTCTTGTTATCTATTGTTTGGTAACAGACCTATGTCAGGGGTCCAAGCAGATCTGTATAAATGCACCTCACTTAGACAGATAGTCAGAGGGATTACCCCTGCTATCGATGCTGCCGTCGTCTTGATGGTGACCCAGTCTTCATGTCCCTACGAAATTTAAACTAAAGACCTCTTTCCAAGATAATGAGGGTTGGGGGCTTTTCTCATGGGCATGACATTGGCAGTTTAGGTTTAACACACATAGCTGTCTTTTAGGGTAGAGATTAGGTTCATCATGCTAGGGTATTAAGACATATTTCACATCATGTCATTTCATATTATTGCAAGATGGTGGAGGTCTTTGTGTTAATGACTCTCATGTTCACAATTCTGTTTCTTGCATTATTCATTATCCTAATCATTGCAGCCCATGCACCTTATGATAGATTGCAGTTTTGTTAATAAAACCTATTGAACACTTTACTGCATCTCCTTCTTGCCTGTGCTTGATCGAGACATGTTGTTTATGTGAGAAAGGGGTCATCTCCGTTTAACCACGACACTCCCGGAGATGTCACACTCCTGAGTTCATGCGTAAAGGCTGCCACAAATCCCCTTTTACTGTCTGGGTTTTTGGTGAGGTTCTGCTTGTGAGCCAGGAGGGTTGGGACGACAGTTGCGACTTGTTAGAGGACTGGCAAAGTCCCCTACAAACATAAGTACTGTCATCCTTAAACCAGCAGTCTTCCCTAGAGCAAGAGTCAAACTACAGCATCATATCCAAAGAGGTTCAGTCGCTGCTTTAAGAACTCACACTTGTACTGATGAAGGGTGAGACCAGAGTCCTTGATTCTTTGGAGGACATTCCTTGGGAATTCATTGTGTTCTGGGAAAGACTTCACATAGACTAAGATCTCATCACTGACAATTATCATACCTGGGAGATGAACGAGGAGTTCTCAGATGGTGTTTTGGAACACCTTGGTGGCACTGAATATGCCAAGGTTCAGCCTGCAATAGTGCCACAGCCCCAAGTGGGTGCGAAAAGTGGTGATGTAGCAGGATTCTTCAGCCAAGACCAGCTGATGAGACCACAGGTCAACCTTGGAAAACCAGCAAGCTCCACTCAGCTCTCCCAGCAGGTTACCCACCGTTGGGGGTGAGGTGTTTGGGTTTCCAGGTTACTACAATTAGGGACACCAATGGAATAGGTACAGTACTTTTTTCTAGTATTCCCGTAGGCTCCAGCTTCTCCAGTTACTTTTCAAATTGGAGTCTCGGGTGAAAGGCTATACTTCATTGGCACAGGGCACAGGGCATCTGGCTGTACAGAGTTATCTGTGGATTTTGATCTCCTTTCCTTTTAGACATCCTATTCCTTCAAAGATCTCCGGGAACTCTGCTAATATGTGGGATACTCCTTCCTGTTGTACTTAAAGGGCAAAAGTCATGATTTCTTATGCTTCTGTGGTTCGGCATCCTGTGACATGTACAAGTGATTCTGTTATGTAGCGATTTTAGTTATAGCTCCATGCACATTAGTTTAATACACTAGGCCACTATGCACTTTGACCTAGATATATTTTATTCGACTTCGCATTGTTATTAAACAACACATATTTGATCACTTCGTGCTTCAGTCAAGGCTACAGTTTGGTACATTGCCGGTGAATGTGGTAGAAGTTTAGTCTCCAACATTCTTAGAAAATACACATCTTTACGTAGGGACATTTTCTTAGAACATTAGCTGTGTTATTATAAAAACACTTCCTAGTCCCATTACACGTCAAGAGGGAGATTCCAGCCAGGGAACCACGACTGTATGCTGATTGCTGAATGCTTTGCTACAAATGCTAATGCAGACTACAGGCCTTTGCTCAGGTATGAGGGTCAATGTCCTCCCGGGGTAACCTGAAAGGCAGGATTAGAGCTTCTCATGCTGTGCTCAAATTATGATTCAGATAGAAAATAGTCCATTGAGTCTACTGGCTGTATGATAGCGTTATTCTTATGCTTCACTCTCATAGTCACGATTTTAATATTGTCATGTTGTGTCGTTCTGGTTATTGCAGCGCACGCTTTGCTATCTAAAATGCAGTTGTTTTATTAAACCAGTCTTTAAAACCTATACTTCTTTCATTGTCATTTATATATGAGACCGAATTGTGAATGAGAGAACCGGATGCGACTTGAGTGACAACGACTTCCCTGAGAAGTATGATATGTCATGCGCTCGGCTGCCCAATCAAATCTACCTTTCGTGAGAGAAAAGGCACTGCTAGTTAGCCGGAGCAAAACCCAGATTTAGAGCGACAGGTGTCACCCACAGTGGGTCAGACTCAGTCTCCCACACTGTGGACAATCTTGCTGCTCAAAATCCAGTAGTCTCATTAGAATAATGAGAGCCTACGGGACATTGCGCCCCCAACGTTTGGCCAGGCTCTAATTTTCGGGTCCTCCGGAGTATCTCTGTCTCATTATATATAGTGACACCTCAATGCCGTACGCGGAGACGTCCGTGGTACTGAGGATTTCCACCACAGCTGTGTAGGTAATCCTACTGCAACTGGCGGTTGTTCAAGCTTGGACTTTAAAAGGAAACACCATTTTGGGTGCCTTCTCTGAACTAATAGTGTTACTATCATGGCGAATCCCCAACATGTACAAATAGCTGTTAACATGAGACAACCTCTTACAGCACACTTACTAGCAAATGGCCTAACGGCCCAGGGAGGTCCAGTCACATTTGTGGTGGATGCCCATGCAGCTTATAGAACAGAACTTTTTTACTCTTGGGCCACATTTCCAGCATTTGTTGGGAACACTAATACATTTCATCAATATACACCTGCGAACGCGCCTGGACAATACAGAGCGTGCGCATATTTAGAGATACTTCTATCTTATCAAGAACATAATAATCAGCTTGATGGCGCCCTACCCCATACAATATTACCAGTAAGGTTAGGTCCACTAAGCAATGACAGTCCTACCTGGCCTTTATTGGCCACCTATACACCACATCCTGCGGTTGGAAATTTTGCAGTAGCTGAGGTTCGTCGCTTATACATTGAAATAATAGCAATATGTAGACGATTAGTACAATTTGTGATGCAAACATTAAATACAAACCCAGCACGTGCTGCTCTAGCACATCCACATGCAGTAACGGCAGGTATAAATCCTGTGACCGTACATTCGATTATGGGTAAAGTACCAGCCAAACGAGAGGAAACTCTGTTTTGGTTAGCACAGAAAATTAATACGCTGGAGGCAGTATTTCCCCATACGGGACTTCAGGATAAACATAGAATATTAAGGATGTGCTTGCCTTTTGGAATGGTCCCTACAGTAGAAAACTGTAATACCTTGGGTACGGTATTTGCCGCGCTCTACACAACTGCACACAGTACACCTACACATGCCAATTTACCGGAAGTGTTAAAACAAATTCAAGATGAATATGGGACTGCCCCAGCCCTGGATTTGGGGATGCAATTGATGGGCAATTTTGCCACAGTGTCCTCAATCATTTTAAGTAACCTTAAAGGGGAAGCAGTCGCACTTGCAGTGCACATGCAGCTTCGTGACGATCCGCAACAAGATCAAGAATGAGAGCTGCCTAAAATAATAGCAGATACCTATTCAAGTATCGGTCGAGATAGCTTAGGGGCCAGACCATAAAAACCTCAATTTCAGGGTAAATCAAATTAAGATAACCCCAAACAAACACCTGAGGGTAATAAGAAAACTTGGGATAAAAAGCAACAAACGCCTGAAAAAGAAAGGGGAGAATCTCTGCGTACGGAGATCCCACAGAATAGGTATAATCTCAGAAATAGAGATAATATCAAAATGCCTGATAAATATCAATATACTGATACACGCCAATCTCGTTCCTTTCAGGACTCATCGGAAAAGAGAAATGAGAGAGGTGGGCGATCAGAGCGAAGAACAGAGTACGTGAAACCGAGACAGGAATCACAACGCTCTTCAGAGGTTTCTGTTAAAAAGGAAGAGAAATCCGCCCAACAAAAAACACAATTTAAAAAGAAAAAAGTGGCAGCGGTCGCAGTACGACATGCCACACAGGAAGAGTGTTCTCTTGAAGAACATGAATTGGGCTCCAGCATTGCTAGACAGCGCGGCAGAGGTCACAATAGTTAGCCGGAATCTTCTAGAGCATCAGGAGGTGAAAGCAACTGATGACTTTATACATGTAGAAACAGCGAACATGCGTGCCTCCAAGCCTGATAGGGTGTACAAAGTAACGCTACAATTAGGAGACATTGAACGCACACTAGACGCAATCTTTTGGGATCGCATAGTAAAAGTGTATGATGTCTTGCTGGCCGAACAAGATTGGCTGCCTTACTTTGTCTGTACATGCCCATATGGAGAAGATGTCATTAAGCCTTCCTTCTCGCCCCTAGTTCCAGAGGAACTAGCTGAATCCTATTCCATTGAATGGGCTCTAGCACAAGCACCTGCATTATACAGAAATCACATAGGATTGGATAAAGATTCCCCCTACCATGTAATTCCCATTAAAAGTGAACCTCAGCCACAACCACAGTATCCTATAAAACATGAAGCAAAAGCACCAGTGAGAGAAATACTCATGGAATTAGAGCACCAGGGTGTAATTGAACCCTGTGTCTGGCCAATGAATAACCCTTTATTCCCCGTAGCCAAACCAGACCATTCATACAGAATAGTCTTAGACTACAGACATCTAAATAGTCATACACACACCTATGCTATACAAAATTCACATAGCACTGCACTAATGAGCAACATAGTGCGTAAAAAATACAAAACAACACAAGACATTTCCAATGGATTTTTCTGCCAGAATATAGCTCCTGAAAGCAGAGACTTAACAAGCTTCAGTGCACTAGGCTCTCAGAAAAAATTCTGTCATTTACCTCAGGGGTATAAGAACAGCCCAGGACTGTTCGTGGCTCGTGTTGCTGCCATTTTACACTAGATCGACCCTGAACCATTGTCCTATGCAGATGATATATATCTCACAGATGATGAATTACTACATCATTTAAGACAGGTAGCCCGCATTGTTGTAGAGTTTGCCGAATTTGGCTACAAATTTAATTTAAAAAAAAACAAAAAAAGCCTTCCTCAGCGTCCTGTTTCTAGGATATGAGCTGTCAAGTGAAGGGAAGAGCCTAGCGCCATAATTCTTAGAAAAGTGCGCACAGTTACAACCACCGAATACGATTAAAAAACTCCAATCATTATTGGGTTTCTTAAATTTTGGCAGAACCTACATTCCAGATTATGCTACGTGCATAAAACCTTTATATGACCTATTACGTCCCGATTTTTCAAGTAAATTCTGGACAACTGAACATACACGAATTCTTGGTGAATTGCAGACAGACATGCTTGCAGCACAACATTTACACACAAGGGACAACAAAACACATTTAGTCATCAGGGTAATAGCTGGGGCCATCGGTTTCACCTATATGACATTTAATGAAGGTGAGACAGTCTTGATTGCAAACAAATCACATTTGTATTCAGCAGCTGAACAACGCTTTGCACCCACAGAGGAAATTCTCACTGCTGTACAGATGGCTGTCATTAAAGAAAGACCTCTTGCCCAAGGCAAACGCATTATTGTCGTTTCTCCAATCCCAGCCCTAGAGGCTGTTACAAAATCTAGCGTTCCGATCGCAAAAGCACTACATCCACGTTGGATATAATGGGCTACGTCTTTGACAGCCACTGATGTAGACTACATTTTCGACCCAAAGTTACAAACTCAGGAATTTCTACAATATGAAGTAGACTATCCAGTTCCAACAAATACCTTACCTATTGATCAGTATCATAGAGTTTATGTACACCGATGGCTCTGCACAACCTGCAATTGGAACTAAACATCAATATTATGCTGCTTGCGTAGTCGTAAGTGTCTATATGGAACGGGATACATTTTGTCCTCTAAATACCTTTACACAGACCCTAGGGGATTGTACAGCACAATTGGCTGAGCTAAAAGCTCTGCTGATGGCACTGGAACACACGGATCCGGCACAGCCTACGCTGTTTGTTTGTGATTCATATTACTGTGTCCAGTCCTTTAATGAATACCTGCATTATTGGCACCAGAATGGGTTCAGAGACTCCAAAGGCAACACCGTTAAACACAGACTACTGTGGGGGAAAGTGGCTGACCTGAAAGAGATGCTACCGAATGTCCATGTTGTACACACACTTGGACACCAGCGCGTTGGAATACATGTTGCTGGAAATACACTGGCTGATGAAGCCGCAAAGTCAGCAGTGGCAGTAGCCACTGTAGCTGCAGTGACTCGCTCGAGTTCCAAACCAGACGCAGACCTTTGGGCTGCCGTGAAAGCTACGGCTGATGGTACGCCCCATCCTAAAGGATTTCCTAACAAATATCATTATCATATGGGAAGTATGCTGAACGCTGAAGTTAAGATACCAGGCGTAGGAGACATCCCTAACAAAGAAGTAAGACCACATTTGATTAAAGAAGCGCATGAGGGGGTATCATCTGCACATGCTGGTGGGGCGGCTACAATCTCAATCTTACAGGCCCGTTATTGGTGGCCAGGTCTCTATAAAGAAACTAAGCAGTGTGTCCTTTGTTGTGACATCTGTCAACAAATCAAAGTTTCCACTGCCAAGCGCCCGCCGCAGACACCCCTCTTAATTTCAAACAAACCATTACAGTGTGTGTACTTGGACCACTGCGGTCCCTTAACACCTGATAGTGCATACAAATATATACTAGTCGCTGTTGATTCATGCTCCAGATTTGTATAGCCACGGCCACAATGCTCTGCTGACGCTCAGACTGTTATTAAAGATTTGCGAGTCTTTATCGGTACATATGCAGTAGCGGCCTTCCATTCAGACCAGGGCCCTGCTTTTGCCTCAAGGGCATTCAGGGACACCATGGCTTCGTTGGGGGTCCAACTCCAGTACTCGTCTCCATTTCATCCCAAGGGAAATAGTGTTGTGGATCGATTAAAGCGCGATTTAAAGCAATCCTTAACAGCCAGAGTCCTAGGTACGGGTCGTAATTGGCTTAATCACCTGTATGTAGTCCAGAGAGCACTAAATAACCTGTCTAGAAGGTCCCTGGGGGGGTCGTACTTCATATGAGTGCCTGTTCAGAACTCAAATGTATGTTCCGGATCTTGATGGTCCTGGTGTGGAGGCAGCAGAAACACCTTTTGACATAAATGAACGTGTCACTGTCTTACAGGAATTACAACAGTTCCGTGAAGATAATTCTTCAAAAAGTGCCGCCTCCACAGGAATTAAGGATGTGCCAGCAACATCTACCGGCTGGATTCCCAGAGTTGGGGATCTTGTACGTGAAAAAGTCACAGTGAAAAAGGAACTTGGCCCTTCTTATCGAGCACCAGTCCCTGTACTAGGGATACATGGTACCAGAACTGTTATTCTACCACCGTTAGCAGGGGCCAAAGAAAATCGTTTTGTCTCTATTGACAATGTCAAATTACACCATGTGGCCGATCCTGCACAGCTGACCAAGAGGAACATCCAGTAGTTCCTGAATCCCTCTCACTACTGGCGAAGAAGTTCCACTACAAGTTGTTAATACCAACACCGATACCTCTTCGAGCTTGTGGAGGGTGGAAGATTATCTTGCATTAGTTCCACTAACGTCAACTAACTTAGAAACATTTGACCAAGTCAATTCGACTACAAGCCAAACAGACATAAAGTCCGAAGAGATTTATGCTTTGTGAATATTTCCGCAGTGCCAATTCCTGATGGGATTGTTAGGACAAAGTAAAGTTTGATATGTATGGTCCCACGGAAATTATTCAAATAACGTATGTGTTCAAACTATCAAAGAATGATATAGTGATACTAGGCATTGTATCTGATGATTGGGATGTGAAAACAGTTGATTCTATGATGACAGAATTGCAATTTTATACTGTCTTTGAAATCGAAGATGTTTACCAATTCAAAGAAAATTATGGTGATATGTTCTGCTATAATTATTATGGGCACCACTTCATACCTAGAGCGTGCAGTCCCAAAATGGTATTTAATTACAAGCAAGTGGAACATTGTCCAACTCCACCACAAGAGAGTTCTAAAACATATTCTGAAAAGTTTGCATATTTTTCTGGGCACAACCAAAAGAATGCTGAGTCATATTACTTTAAGGTACCACCTACTAAGGATATACAAATGTTATTGATTAATACGAAATGTATATATTCGGAATCCTTTGTTTCCCGGCTATCGATAGAAGGCTATGAATATTGGTCTAAATCAATTGATCTGAAAAGTGTCTGGGGAACAAAAAATTGGCAAATTAAGGGAAAAGAAACATTGTTTAGAGCATGTCTTATTCCTGTTAAAATGATCTTCTTAAACGAAACAGTGCAAAAGATGAGTTGTTTAGGCTTAGCAACAATCAGGGAATTAAACATGCCCAGTATACCTGCCACTGCAAAACTTTTCAAGTGGCAAAAATACACAGATGCAACTAAAGATGAGCTGGATGAGTAGTCCAGAATGGTAGGTTTAATGCTTCACTGACACGTCCAGACGGGGGGTTATTGTGGCCAATAGATACCAATGGGTGTCATCAACGCTTTATTAACTCCTCTGGGGTTTTAGGACAAGTAGGCCAGACCCTCGCTATATATCTTCAGAACATGCAGATATCATCACAACATATAGAGTAGGAAAATTATGCCAACAGTGGCTAAAATCATCCTCACTGAACGCGGTTAAAGAACACCTCAGTCTCCTGTCTAACTCCACTGACTCACAAGATTTCTTGTCAGGCCCCAGAACACCACGTAGGAAACGTTTCTTATATGCAGTATACAATGAAATATGGAAACTTCCCAACAAGATGCTGCTGCCCGGTTAAGACAAATAAATCAGGAAAATGTAAAAAAGGCATTAGCTGTTGTGGATAATGGGATTAATACCTTGTCCGGCCGGATATATACTATTAACAACATTGGTGGTCATTACAACCTCGGCGGTCTTTTTGCAAGACCGCCAAGGGACTGCTGTGCTGAAGACCGCCAGTGCAGGCGGGTTTCCGCTTGGCAAATTATGACTGCTGGCAGCCTTCCATCCTTTTCTGGACGGAGAGCCGCCAACAGCCATACTGGCGATCGGCGGGGAAGTGGAGGTTGCTCCACCTCCACCGCCCCGTCAACAGAACACCACCCACCGAATCACGTTCCGTGATTCGGCGTGGCAGTGTTCTGTTGATGGGGTGCTGGTGGCGGAGCAGCCCCCATGGATCCCGTCCCCTCCCGGAGGATCAACGGATCAGGGAAGTTGATCGTCCGTTAGGGGAGGGGGGTGGGGGGGTGTTGTGTGTTGTGTGCGTGAATGGAGGTGTGCGGGTGAGTATGTAGAGGGGGTGTGTGAGTGCGTATATGCATGCGGGGGTGTTGTGTCTGTCTGTCTGTATGTCTGAATGGATGTGTGCGTGTATGTCTGTATGTGGGTGCGCGTGTATGACTGTGTGTGTGGCTGTTGGCATGTTTGGTGATATGTGTGCGGGTATGTGTGTTGGTGGTGTATGCATGCATGTACGGTGTGTGTCAGGGTTGCGATGTTGGGGGTAGTGGTGGGGAGGAGGGTCCTGCCACCTTTGGGGGGTGGCAGGGGGTGTGGGATGTAGGGGGAGGGTGTGGGGTGGGGGTGAGGGGTGGGGGAGACCCCTATCAGTGCCAGGGAAGGAATTCCCTGGCACTGATAGTGCTAACAGCCATGGATTTCATGGTGGTTCCCAACCCCATGAAATCCATGGCGGTCAGCTGGGTTGTGATACCGCCGGCAGTCTTGTGACAGCCGCCGGGCTGGAGACCCAATTCTCCAGCCCAGTGGTCGTCTCCGCCCTGGCGGTCCGATCGGAGAAGGGGCAGATGACCATGGCGGTAACCGCCATGGTCATAATTCCAATTTTTTTACCGCCAGCCTGTTGGCGGTAAGACCGCCACTTCTCCGCCAACCGCCAGGGTCGTAATGAGGGCCATTGTCTCTTCTGCTATAGACATTATACAATCTGATATGTTTTCTTTATACCATGGACAGAGTCAGATCAGGTCCATTATGCAGTTGGGTTGGACGCTTCAAACATTGAAGTCGGGTTGCGTTCCATAGCAGCACTTCAGGGAGATATTTTCTTCTTTTAATCTAACGCAACAACAACAACTAATGGCTAAGAAATAAGCGACTTCTGTCATGCTTAACATTGAGAAATTAGAAAAGTTGCCTTTTACCGTGGTCGAAATACCATCGGCAGAGTGGTTAATACACGGGGTTATTAATCTGCCTATTCAACACTACAATTCACCTCCTGTTTAAAACACATTCCGGTAGGCAGATATGAGAAGCTGGGAGATAGTTACATCCATGAGGTGTGGGAGCTTCCCTTCTCGTACAAATGCTTCAATGGCATGAAAGAAGTCTTTCTTAGCGGCAGTGGATGCGAGACTTCAGTCAGTCATTCGATGATTTGTAAACAGCTGTCCTTGCATGGGGTGTGTAATGCCTCGGCTGCAAACTTGGCTTGTTATCTTAAGGGAGCACCAGTCCCCTTGATTAGACCTACATTCCAGGTGCTTTCAAATGGCAGCTATGTCCTTCTCAACAGTGAAGACTGTTGTGGCATGCGCGCCGGAATAGTTTACGTTGTTTTGGTCTCTAAGGTCGTTCCATGTTGCATGCTGCAGGAACGTACTGTTTCCCCCCACTCAATTTAAGGAGGTAGCTGATATCTGGCCTCACATTGCTACTTCAAATGTGAATTTTGACAAGTTAAGTAGACTCAAGGCTTTATTGTTTCAAAAGCATGTGGCCCTTACAGCTGCACGCGAGACCTACGCACTTCAAATGGCAAGGTCATCAGCAGAAATACAGTCCCTGTTAAATACAAACTTTCTGAGACACTTTGGTGAACTCGTGGGATGAATATTTAATGCGTCCAGAATGACTGGAATAGCAATTTTTTTTAAAGCTGTTGGTTCTGGTTTTGTGCACACCTTTTCCTGCATATTCGGTTTGATACCTTCAGCTATCCACTTAATTTTCGGTAGCATTTTGGGGGGATTTCCGATAACTTTGGCTTTATTAGCTGGCATCCTGCTGTTGCTGTTGTTTATGCGCAATGGCTGTTCCGCCGCAACGAGGACAAATGACGGCGCTCCCATCAGCACAGCTGTGTCGTGAACGTAAGATGCAGCATTTTGGAGCAACAGTCCTGGAGCATTTGGAGTGTGACTGGTCTTTGTCATTCAGACCGGTTTTGTATTGTGTGCAGCCCGTGTTCCGGTACCTCTGGTGCTCTTTCGAACATGCACTTGAAGTTTGTCTTTCACAGCAGTGCCCCCCAGCAATAGATGCTGATCTGTTGATGTTCTCGCTGAGGGTTCATTTTGGGCTGTTTTGCTCTGGTGATGGCAGCTTCTACGTTTTTTTAATTCACCTTCATATAAATTGATAATTCCTTAAAGTTGGGACACATTCACGTTGTTTTACTGCTTCTCAAAATTGCTGGAGTGGTGGTGTCTTTTGGTCTGATTCACAAGGAATGAGGTAAGGGCAGTGCTTATTATCTATCAACAGCACCAAGTAATCCCTTGGGGTGGAGGGGTGAAGGTGAATGTGTGCACTACAATTATTCTTGTTTTGATATACCTCAGGAGATGGAGTTAGAGTCCAGGGCCCTCCTGTACAAAGCTATTTGTGCTTATATGTTTGACTTACACTGCCAAATAGCTCAGTATGCAAGGGCAACCACTTTATGCACTCGTGAATAGATTCCGTGTTAGTACTTCTCCGCTTGTTGGTGGGGAGTAGACATTCCACTACGGGATTGCATTTCAATTTTGTAGGGATGCACAAGCTCCTCTCTTGCTGATATGGTCATGGAAACTACCCTTTCCAGGGCAGAAAGGGAGAGCTGTACACACCCAAACCTGTTTGGGGCGCATCGGAAGGGATTTTACCCTGAGGATATTTTCCCTGCGAAGATGAAAAAGAAAAAGGTTAGCAAGTGTATTCGAACTTTCATTCTATCTTACGTTGAAATACACCAAACCTTTCCAGGAATACACTTGTGAACCTGTGCCTAGCTGTAATTTTCAGTCTACTTGTGACGTTTTGTAAATGTAACGAACGTCGTAAAGCTGCACCCATGAGAAGACCGAGACCCGTAGAAGCAGTGTTATGATTTGTGGCTAGAATCATGCCTGGGGAGTCCACCGCACACAAAGTGTATTTCTCACCCGCCATTGTTCAGAGAGGCAAAAGATACATTCGCTTCCAAGTTGTTTGAAAGTGTAATTTCACTTTCAGTCGCCGCGTTTGACCAAATTACGCCATAATCATTGGTTCATCATTGACTTCCGCTAGTTTCACACTTTCCAAGTATATTTTGTAATGACAAATTGAAGTTTCGTAATGCGTGTGAAAAGCAGTGTGAAAAAGGAAGACAATATGAAGTTCTCTAAACTGTTTGCCAAGTTCAACTCTGCAGTAATCCAACCAATTTTATATTTTCAGTAACTCAGCCAACTGTTAAAAGAGCTAGTGTGATTTACTCCTAGCGTTATCTCAAGCAAAGTAAACATGCATTGGCAAAACTATAGGCCTGGCTTTAATGTAACAAAACATGAAAACACAGGCATGCACAAAGGCATTTCAATTAAGTAGCATTTTAAAGCTTTGCCGGTGCATGGCAGTGGTTGTTGTAGTGGCAGTTGTGGTGGTAAAAGTGGTGGTGGTAACGATTGTGATGATATTAGTGGTAGAATGAATGGTATTGCTCATGGGATTGTCATTATTATTGTTATTTTGGTACTGGTAGCATTAGCCAGTGGTAGCATTAATGGTGGCATTGAAGATGGTGGCATTGAAGATAGTGGTATTGGTGGTGGTGGCAGATTTTAGTCATATTACAGGTGCTGGTATTTGTAGTAGGGTCATTGGTTGCTTTAGAATTGTTAGTATTGGAGATGGTATTAGTATATAGTGATACTGGTGGTAATGGTTCTTCGAGTGTGATATTGCTGATGTTATGGTATTGGTACTAGTATCAGTAATACTGGTATTTGTGTGGTACTGTGGCATTAGTAGGGGTGTGGTATTGGTGGCTGTAGTACTGGCGGTGGTTTGGCAATTGTGGCATTGGTGATGGTGTGGGATTGGGGTTGGTGTAGCACTGACGTATTGATTGTGGTGGTGGTGTTAGTGATGTGGTATTAATGCTGGTAATGTTCATATTAGTGATGCTGGTATAGTTGGCAGTGTTCATGGTATTGCAGGAGGTACTGCTATTGATAATGGTGAGGGTACTGGTGGGAGGTGAATTTGTGGTGTGTGGTATTGGTGGTGTGGTACTGGTGATAGTATTGATGATGGTGGTGGTAGTACAGGTGATATTGATGTTGATAATGTTGTTGCTATTACAATTTGTGGTATTTGTATTAGTTGTATTGTTGGTGGAACTATTAGTGGCAATAGTTATTGTGATGATGGAATTGGTAGTGGTGCTGGTAATGAGTATTGTATGGGTAGTGGTGCTGGTAATCATGTGGTATTGATGGTATTTGTATAGGTGGTATCAGTGGTATGATATTAGTATACAACCAAAACGGCATTTTAGACTTGGGCCATGATTAGGAATGGGTATGGGGAAGGTGCAATGTATTACACCTTATAAAGTCCAAGTTCCTGGGGACTGGAACATATTTTATGGGGAAAATTGCACCTATCCCTGGAACATGAGGCATTTGGTGCTTACTGCACCAAAATCCACATATCACAGTACATCATGTAGTGTTTTCTCCTTACAAACTCAGGCAGGGTTAACCTGCCAAAATGTAATTTTTATTTATTGTTAATGTTAACATTAAATATCCGGCGCACTCCTAATCAGTATATACTAAGTAAACAATTATCCCGCGGGATCCATTTGAAGTTAGAGACCTCTAGAATGATTTGGAGGTATACACAATCTAATTACCAGTTTCGATGCTCATCAATTAATGCCAATCAAAAAGAGAAAAGGGGAAATACTAGAGAATTTCCAGTTTCTGTCAAATGCATGTATGATATCAATTCAACTGCCATGATGTGTGAACAGCGTGATCATAATGCAGACGACGCAGTGCTCAAATCGTGAATGTATATTTACAACAACATATAAGCCATAAGACACTCTATAAGTCCCACTTCTCTTATGCATAATTTGGAATGGTTCTCAAAAAGGTAGAGTAAGTGAATCGAGAGTCTCTAGTGTGTTACTTCGATGATTTGACGAATTAGGAGGGGGTTGTCGATGTTTCAACTCCGTCAACATTTTAGGGTCTTTCAGCACGAAGTCATCCAGCTACTGCACCACACTGGTGTGAGTCTCGAGGTTGAGCAGTACCGTCCCCCAGTTCACTCCAAGGAAGTGAACAACCTTATTTTGACAATAGCATCTTCTATGGCTACTGTTGTGTTTCATACTCCTGAAGGGTGGGCTGAAGAGGCACATCAATCATCCTTTTAGTATAGAATAGTTATTCATCCGTGAGCAGTGAATACATCCGCTTTCTCCTATGCCGCAATAGCAACACTGCGTGCAGAAGGGATCACTCAGAATCGGGGCCTTAATGTCAAAACTGCATGAACAAAATATACTTAGAAAATCCGAAAAGAGAGTTGAAGATAATTACGATAATAAGAGGGATAGACAGTGGGAATTACACCTGGCTCTGGTAATCAGTTAGGAAAGTATCTCACTGGGTCAACACTGAAAACCCTGACAAGGTAAGCAAATCAGGCAGTATACCTGTTAAAAGAACAAAAGTCAAAACAACCAAGTCAAAGATCTTATAGGAAGCAGATATATAAACTCTACTGCTGCATGTAGTAAACACACTCTGTGCTTCCAAGTATGTGTTTTTCAAAATAACAGGATAGAGGCAGAGGAATGTGGTGGATTGCTCTCCATGACGCAAGCACAAAACAGTGCAATTAGAAGGTCAGTTTATAAACTATTCCGGTGCCAAACAGCACCTGATGTCATTACTGATAGACGTTTCTTGTCAGAAGAGGGAGACATAAATAAGAATTAAAGTGGCACTAGTAATTAAACTCTTGATGAGTCTTGCATCGTGATGATTGATATATTTAAACTTACTAATGGAATAAGCATAACTCGCAAGCATATCAATGTTACAAAAGGCTTCTGGAGAATTGAGCTCTGAATCCTATAGTCACAACGTAGGTAGACATTAATGGCCTCATTTAGAGTCGGGCAGGAAGGGTATGTTTCCACAAATATGGTAAAGTACCCTGTGTGCCAAACTGGAGCCCCCCAATTTAGAGTCAGACAGATCTACCGGTAGTGCCCCCACTAGCTCCACTGCAGAAAGGTAGACTGATAGCCTCAGCCTGACAGATTTGGGGTTGTTGATGTAAGTAAGTTTGACCATCCTATTGAGGGCCAACGTTCTGATGTCCTTTTTCACCAGGAAAAGGCTGGCAGTCCCAAACAAAAAATTAAATGACCCATACACTCTGGGTAAAACCTCTCAGGGTGTCTGGGTTCTTAGTTTATTGTTTTACAAAAACCTTCTACTACATAAAACACTGCAGCTGCTCAGCAAACTTTCTGTCCCCTTAAGGGAGCCTCCATGGTTGCACCTCCGTTTAGTTCATAATCATTGCTGCCACAGAGGCAAAGACCTCTGAGGAGGGCAGGCTGTATGCCCACTAGGATAGCGGAGTACTCTGGTGGAATGAAATACAGCCCACCATGGTCTAAAAGTCTCCCTACGTCTACATCACGTTAAACAACATAGCAAAGCTATAGCTGTACATATTTATCTACCAAACAATGATACAACAGTGAAAGTTTTATGTAGAATCTAACCCTGCACTCTTATCATCTTAAAAGTGGACACTAGATTTGCACCACTTGAAACAACACTAAAAAATGCTTTCAGGTTTACACTAAACAATGATCCAACATTTATCCTTATGCTGTCACAAAATGTATATTTATTTATTTTATTTACATTTATTGCAGTGGACAATTGAAAATCAATGTAACTAATAATGAATCAGAGAAGCAGCTTATTTATAAAAGATTCTAAATATAGAGAAAGGAGAGGGAAGAGAATCTTGAGACTACCCCCCCAAAAGCTTTACTTTGTATTATAAGTAACAAGTGTTAAAGATGGGGTGTTAGATATTTTCAAACAAGTTAAGTGATAAGAATTACCGTAAACATCACAAAGCTGTGAATCCTAATTTATCAAAACAGTACAGGATTAGTTTTAAAAAGAGGAAGAACCTTTTGACAAGGTCTGAAAATACTAACTGGTCCACTAGGGATCATATATCATGGTATGTATCTCTCATTCTAAGTTACGACCATATCAATTAGTTCATAGTGTATCAAGCCACAATGGTTCTTCAACTCTAAGATGGTGTTCCTTGTCTCTGCCTCTGTGATTTGTTTGCATATGGTGGATCTCCTCAAGCTGTAAAAAGCTAGGCAAAAATTCCACAACTTTAACTTGTTTACATGTTTTCTATGCTGCACACTTTACAATTTTATGGTTTTAAAATATCCTTCTGGCTATTTTTGCTGCAGCTCTGGGATTTGTATGTGTTGGACTGGTGATAATCCTGTTTTAACTTTATATGATGGGGGCATTTAAAATAAGTTTGGGAAAATTGTTTTGGGTGATTTATAACGTCCTTTTGTGGGACTTGGTATACTCTGACCCTCTATACCTCGGGATGCAGGTCTACTTGTTCTCTCCGGAGGCATTTGGAAGGCAGGGATTCTTTCAATCTCCCTTTATGTATAGGCCTGCAGTGCAGACATGCTGCGGAAGCACAAAAGGCATGCCTGTCTGCACCCGACCGCGTCTATGCCACAGCCAGCGCCAGCCACTCTGCCGATTCCAGCTCAGGTAAGCCTTTCTCTTCCAGTCTTCTTAATAATAAAACTTCTCACTGTAGTTTCACATGGGATCCTTCCTGCTTAGAGGGCTCAGTAGCCTGTATATCTTGTAGAAATGAGTTTGACTTTTTCCTCCAGTTGTCCTCTAGCACTATTTCCGCCTCTATCTTTACAATCAGTCAAAAGACTCTTTCCTGTGGGCTCATAAACACTCACTCATACTAAACACTCCAAAAAGTCTATAACTTGATCAGTGATCTTCATTTGGACTTTCTTTTTGTTACTGAAACATGGCTCAAACCTTGGTCCAACCCTGATATTGCTTCAGCCCTCTCCCCCGGCTACACTATTCTCAGATGGGATAGACTTGAAGGCCGGGGAGTGGGCTTGGTCACCATTTTTCACAATATGTTTCAGTGCAGCACTTTTGATATAAATTCCCTTAAAGGAGCAGAAAGTCTGGGTTTTTGTTTCCAGATCAGCCTCTCACAATATTTTGCAGGAGGTCTCCTTTATTGTCCACCTGGCTCAGAGTCTTCATTCTTAGCCGCCTTAGGGGATGCTTTGCCCCACCCCCCTTATATGTCAATATGCTAACTTCATTATTCTCTGGGATTTTAATTATTACCTTGAAGCTACACACAACTATGAAGTAGTTAACCCTTTTGTACACCCTCAGTATAATTGTCCTCACCCAGTTAGTGTCTGCCCCAATCCATCAAGCTGGCCTCACCCTGGATGGGGTTTGCTCCAATTCTCCTCAACTAACTATGGGCAATCCTATTATTCATTCTTGGACGGATCATACTTTAATTCCATTTAAATTCCTTAATACCCCCCTTCCCACTACCAAGAAGAAGGAACCTCCTACAGTATGGAAATGGAACAAGATGATGACTAATTCCAACTTGACCACTTAGGCGGTCATTACAAACATGGTGGTAATTCTTGCCACCAGCATGGCGGTCCAGACCGCCATATAATAAACGTGGTAGAACCTCCACTTTTGAAACTCCGCCACCGCCAGGCTTTCGCCACCAGGCAGTCTCTTGGTGGCAAAGTTTCATATCCGACAGGGCAGCGCTGCAAGCAGCGCTGCCCGCCGGATAATGAGTCAGGTTCCACCAGCCTTTCCCTGGCAGTTTACACCGCCAGGGAAAGGCTGGCAGAATGGGTGACTCAGGCCCCCTCCGGGCCCCTGCACTGCCCATGCACTTGGCATGGGAAGTGCACGGGCCCCCATGCATAGCCCCGTCACGCATTTCACTGCCCGATTTATGGGCAGTGAAATGCGCAATGGATGCTGCTGCACCCGCCGCACTGCTACATTGCCACCGGCTTAGTTTGGAGCCGGTGTCAATGTTCAGGCCCAGCTGAATGTTATTTATGTGGCAGGCGTGGGGTTATGCGCGCTGGCAGTCTTCTGTTGACTGTCAGCACCAAACTCAGTGGGTTTTCCCGCCAAGTTCATAATGAGGGCCTTAGTCTCTACTGCCCCCGATTCTGATGGGAGGATTGGAAGACAATCTCAATTTATTCAATAACAGGATTTCAAATGTTGCCAATGACTTAGCCCCTCCTATTCTGCCCAATAAATGCTAATCAAAACCCTCCACTCTCAGGTTCTTTAGTAGCAGAGAAGAAACTGTACTCTAAACAGCTTGAAAGTAAGTGGCGCCAGGTGTGTAAACCTGAGTATTTTTCCTGCTTAAAGCTGCTCTTAAATCATATCACAAGTTAATTAAAGCCACTAAAAAAGCTTATTTTGCTAGACTAGCTGAAGAAGCCCTTCATAACCTAAAATAATATTTAAAATTTCAGTCTTTCCTACAATCTAAAGCTCTCAAAAGTGAAATCCCCCCTCGCAAGATCTCTGTGACCGGATCTAATTTTTTTTAGGACAAGCTCCTAAATATTCAAAAGGGTTTTCCAGCATCTCTTTCCATCATAGATCCAGCCTTCAATTGTGGTCTTACTACTACGAATGCAAGAATGGACTCCTTTCAGCAAATCATATTAGCACGGTCCCACCAAGCTATGCTTTTATGTAAGTCTGGCTCCCCTTTTGATCCTTGTCCCCGATGATCCTCCGTAAGGCTATTGAGATATTTAATCCTGTCATTTATCAGATCCTGAATTTATCCTTATTAACAGCGGGAGTTCTCAAAGCTTGGAAATTAGCAGTAGTGAAATCCCTACAAAAGAACTCCATAGCAGATCCTACTACATTATAGAATCTCCGGCCCATCCCATTACTTCCTTCATTAATCAAAATGCTAGAAAGGATCATAAATGGTCCACTCATTTCGTATATGGAGAATTCTAATTTACTACACCCTTAACAATATAGTTTTAGACCTGAGCACTCTTCAGACTCACCTTTTTGGAGGTATCTGAAATTAAGAATGCAGGATTTCACATAGGGCATTCTCCTATTTACAACATTTTTAACAGACAGGAGATAAACGGTCTACTTAGGGAAATTTCTTTCAAAAGAAAGAGTAATGGCCTCAGGAGTCCCACAGGGCTCCTCTTTGAGCCCAGCACTGTGTAACATTTAAATGGCCCCTCTTATTTCCTTGATCACCTCATTTGGCCTAGCCCATGATACTCAATTATTTCATCCTTAGATAGAAGCTCTTTCAAAAGTGCCTCACCAATGTCATCCTCAGAAGGCAAAATAATGATTTGAAATGTAATTTGGATAAAACTGAAATTATTTTGCTCAGTAAGTCCAATATTTTGTCTCCTACCCAATGGTGACCGAATATGGTTACTTCTTTTGTGGCCACTGTGGCAGTTGCAAGAAAATTGAGGATGAAGTTTGATACCACCCTCTCCTTGCATCCTCAAGCTGTGGTAGTAGCAGGCACATGTTTTTAATTGATAAAATCACTCAAACAAATGTTGGCTTCCTCCCATTCACAGCCAGGAAAACAGTTGCTTTTGCCCAATAACCTCTAGACTTGATTACTGCAATAGTTTGTATGCAGGTACCTCCAAGCTGTTACTCCATAAGTTTCAAATGGTTCAACATGAGGCTGCCATGCTAGTGTTGAAACTTCCAAAGTGAAGCTTTGCCTCCCCCGCACTAAAGCCACTTTACTGGTTACCTATCCATGAGAGGGTACTTGTTAAGATCCTCTTATTGGTCTTCAGAGCATTCAATTCTAATGGACCAAGGTACCTCATAGCCCGATTCACACACTAAAAAACCCAGAGGGTGTTGTGGTCCTCTCATGCTAATATTTTAAGGCTCCCTCCTTTTTGATTAAAGTTCTGTGGGGAAAAGTCTTTCTCGATTCTTGGTACCAAAGCATAGAATTAACTCCTGAATTTCCCTTGCTTTATAGGCAGCAAAGTTTTGTTTAAAAGAAGTCTGAAGACTTGGCTTTTTGGTGCCCCTGACATTCTTTGTTATTCCCTAATCTAATTCTTCCTATACCTCTTTGGTTGTGGTTTTACTTCCACGCTCAGCACCAGGATGCTAAATCGCGAGTTTCCATTCATTCATGCTCACAGTCTCTTTCACATGGTATGTAGCAATAACATATTCTGTGGATGCCTATTTTGTCATCATATTTTTGATGGAATATACTGTTTACATAAGTCAGTTTTATGAAGGATCTCATGCACAGTGTTTAACATAAAGTTCTATATCTGTTTTGTTCCCAAACTACATGAAGGTGGGAAAACCCTCCTTTCACACTGAATATATCTGTATTTTTCAATTGTATGCAAAAGATTCATAGGGAGCGCTGTACGGGTGTTACAGGAATCATGAGTAACTGGGGGAATGCTTGATCCTTGGGCTACCCTCTCACCAGGGAATGTTCTTTCCCCCATGTGCAAGGTCGAGGTGTCAGATTTGATAGATTTGTTTGCACTTCATCTTTACTTACCTCAGTCTTGTAGGTGGAGTGCAAGTGGACTACAGTCTCTCACACAGTAACACAGTTGCACTCACAGTCAATCTTCCTCACTCACTCACATTCATTCTCACACATACTTGTCCTTATTGTCACTCATTCTCGCTCACTCTGACTCATTCCTTTACTGACTCTCTCTCACTTTAACTCACACTCATAGCCACACAGGCATACTCATAGTGCTGGAGTGGATCAGGCACCTCAATGCACCTGTGTCAGCAACCAAACAATGTCACTAGCTGCTCAGTTTGTTGCTGGACCTGAAGTGGGTCTGCATTTTATTTTTATTATATCAAAAGTGAATAGTTATTCACTCTTGATACAATAAAAATTTACCACAAAACAAGGAGGCTGTAGTGTAGTTGTGGAGCCCATACAGGAGAACCGCCACTGGCCAAGGAACACTTATCCATCAAACCAATCCATCCACTTAATTATCCATTCCTTCATTTATCCACCCCCTTTCCTCCATTCATTCATCCATTCAATCATCCATTGATCCTTTTGCTCATCCATCCACTCTTTCGCTCCATCTATCCAACCTTTTACTCAGCCATCCAACCTTCATTCCATCCATCCATTCCTCTATTTACCCTTTTACTCACCCATCCATCCTTTCATCCAGACATCCACCTACCCTGCCTTTCACTCATTCATCAATTGTTTTACTCATCCATCCTTACATACATCCTTTCACTCATCCATCCTTTAGCTTATCCATCCATACTTTAACTCTATCCAACCATCCACTCATCCATTTGTTTAACCTTCAATGCATCCATCCAGACATCCATCTCTCCTGCCTTTCACTCATTCATCAATTTTTTTACTCATCCATCTTTACATACATCCTTTCACTCATTCATTCTTTCGCTCATCCATCCATACTTTAACTCCATTCATCCATCCATCCACTGATCCATCCATTTACCCTTCTACTTAATGATCCATCATCCTTTCACTCGTTCTACCATCCATCCCTTCTTTCTCTCATCATCCATCAACCCATCCTTTCACTCATCCATCCATCCACCCACCCTTTCACTCATATACTCTCCTTTCACTCTTCCCTTTATACATCCATTCTTTCACTCATTCATCCACGCATCTATCCCGCCATCATTTCTTGCATCCATCTATCCACCCATGCTTCCTTTCACTCACTCTCTCACGTTAATTATGAGCCTTTGTCTGTTAAACTGCAGACAGAAGAGGCCCATCAAGATCCCCACCCCACTGTAGCTGCCATAACGTTTTTTTCAAAGTATAACCACATTCAGTACTAAACATGTGTTACTGTCGGGAGAGCAGCCCCCTGCACCCTTACTACAGGCTGCCCCTCTGTGATCATCAACAAATTGTTGCCACCCTCTCCCTCCTTGTCTCATCCGCTTGCTCCACCTCCAGCCCTTGAAGTTGATAGAGTTTTGTAACTCCTCCCAGGGCCACTCTTTATGCGCCCTAAAAGAATACAGATCAATTGGATTGTAATTCAGCACTCCCTCTCCTGTGATGTCACTGCTGTAGCTTGTACCTGCAGGTCGAAGAAAACCTTGCCCGACTGGCACTTGCACAGTAGGACATCTGCAATGTTCATTAGAATTCACCCAAGAGATTCAGCACACTATCTCAGAGCAGTGATTTCTTTTCAGCTGCTCTGTGTTTCTTTCCCTGTGCTTTCCTCTCCCCGGAGGGTTGCAGGCAATGCCCCATTTGCCTATGAACACCTGTTGCCCCTGGAGACCTTGCAGTAAGGTGTTTGGGCTTGGAGTGTGATACTATAGAAAGGAATAGAGGTACTAGAGGAGCATTGATACTTGAAGCCTGGTACACATTACTATTAGAGAACAAGGGAAATTATGACAGGTCTCCCTGATTATTCCTAAAAAGGTAAGAGAACTCCAACAACTATTATATTGACTTTATTTAGTTTTGACGTTTTGTCTGGAGACCAGTTTGCTCAAATTATATCTTGTAGTTTGTAAACATTGCACATGCTAAGCCCTATTTTCAGAATATTTTTCATCTACCAGTACCAGGCGTTTTATGCTCTGTAAGTTCCAGTGTATTTCTCCAAATCAATATTGGTTTTGTTTGGACTTTGAAAACTGTCATGTACAAAGAATGTCTAAAACTTAAAATCTGGATCATATGTGAGTTAGGCGTAGCTAGCAGCAGCACAAGTGTGGAGAAAGTTGCTGTGATCAACAAATCTTGTGAACTGAGATTAAAGAAGTTGGGCAGAGATACATACTTCTAAAGTTCACTTGTTGCCCTGGTATTTCTTGAAAATTGTTATTTTATGATTGTGGATTATCTAATCCAGACCCAAGCAAAGGATGCAACATTTAAAGCAGAAAACCCACAGTGTTTTCCCTTGTAGCTGGGTCAAGATGACACAAGTATACTAAGGTATGCAGCATCACAGGTCTCCTTTGCTTTTAGTCCTGAAGTTGGATATGTTGAGCTGCAAATGGAAAAGTCAGAAATCTACTCTCCAGTGCTTGGAGTAGATTTCCAACTTCTATGAACTCCTTTAAATCCACTAAATTCTTACATTTTCAACAGTACTTCAACTAAGTGAAATCTAAACGAGTAATTGTTTTTTCTATTATCTACCACGGACAATATTGGTGCCTGGATACACGCTTTGACATACACGACTTGGAAACATTGAGGTATTCCCTCTATTTGAGTGGGAAACTAAGTGCAAAATGTTTTGCAGCACTAGCTTGAACAACTCTCTCCCACCTCTATGCTAAATTTATGACAGTGGAACATCCAGCCTGTTGGTAGAGTTTCCACAATTGTAAGTGCACTTTCCCATTGCCAGGATCAGCAAGCAACTCACTAAAAGACTACAAACCATTCACAATTCGGCAGCCAGACTCAAACTCAAACTCCCATATAGAACTCACATCACACCACGCTTTGGTGAACTTCACTGGCACCAGTTACACAAACGTACTCAATTCAAACTACTCACCCATATTCAAGGCACTACACACCTCCGAACCCACCTGAACAGTTGCATCTCCTTCCACCAACCAACTGGGTAGTCTCCTCTGCAGTACTCATACTGGCACAAATCCAATGCGTAAAAGAACCAGATAAAGAAGAAGGGTGCTCTCTTCCATCACTCCTAAAGCATGGTACGATCTCCACATCAGACCCTCTACTTTTCTTCTTAAATTCCATAAGAAGCTGAAAACCAGGCATTTCAATTAATCAACCAACCATAGGTGCACAGACCTGCTGATAATCATTGATGGGCTGGGAGATCATCGTAGTTCACAGTCTATGGAAAGTGTTTGCAGGCACCATCTTCATGTGTCTATAATTGATAGTGGACATTTTAGAAAAATAAATACTTTTTTGTTCTAAGACAATTAGCATTTCACATTCTTAGGATATTCTAAGAAAACTAGCTAGTCTATAGTCCATTTAATTTTTGTGATATGTAAAGCATTGAACAGTAGTAATGAAAGTAGTGGTAGTAGTAGTGGTGATTGTTCTTCTATAATTATTATTATTAGTAGTATTATTGTTGTTATTATTATTATTATTATTATTATTATTATTATTATTATTATTATTATTATTATTATTGCTGTTGTTATTATTGTTGTCATTAATATCATTATCACTGCTATTATCACTAAGATTATTATTTTATTACTATTAATAAGTATTTCTATATTATAATTATAAAAAGTGCTCCACTATCGCTCCTTCTCTCCACTGGTTTGTGAAAATTTGGCTCTCTAAGAACCTTGATCCAGAGGACCCAAACCCTTCACCTGTCACTGCTGCACCATCTCAAGCTGTTCTTATTATATTTACATATTTGATGCCTGTGGATTCTGGACGTCTAAAAACTCCTGCAACACTCCAGCATCGACTTCTCATTATACCATAAATATCTTGCCAAGTTGCCCTTAGACCAGCCCCATCATACGAGGAAATTCCATGAGCTGTCACCTGCTCACTCTTAATGCAAACCCCAGCGCGCATCTGAAGCAGCCAGTAAGACGCTCTGACTGCAGCCCTTTCTGAATCTACCGAATGAGTTCTGACCAACCTAACAGCTAAGGTTTATCTGTTTAGGTATCATCATAATGTACCACCATCAATTATACTACATTAGAACATTGGAATGTTGGGAGATCCATTGAAAACAATGGAGTGCTCTGGGCTTCTAATGGCCAGTAGAAGCCTGGAGCACCAACATTCCATTGTTGTGTTTCACAGCTGTTGCTGTGAACAAAGGCCTCATAGAGCCCACAGAGCCCAAGGGACTTTAATCCCCTTGGCCTCCGTGAGGCCCTTGTTTATTTGTTAGAACATTCTGCCCTCTAGTGGCAGAATATTCTACTAGCCTAATAGCCCTCCGCAGCTGGGCTATACCGGTATTAAAGTCCCACTCCCTTGTTAAAAGCCCTCGCCTTCAGCTCGGGCCTTTAACACTGGAGCGGGCCTTTAATAGCCTGTATAGCCCATTACGGGGGACTGTAAGGCTATAATAGAACACTGGAATATTGAGAGCTCCTTTGAGGGAAAGTGACTCAGGGCTAGAAAGTGCTAGTACAGACCTCCTCTCCAATATTCCAATGCTTGTCTTTTTGTCTCTCCCTGTTTATTTTCTAACATTCTATCCTCAGTGGGTGGAATGTTCTGCCTAGGCCCGAGTCACTTGAGAAGAGGGCCTTTAACAACTGCTAAAGCCCTCAGCAACGAGCTATGGTATAATAATATTAAATTAACCAATGAGTTGTGACCCTATGTAAACTGTATTTTTTTCAAGATGCACCGCTGCCAGGTTACTCTAAGAAACTATAATATATACTTGAGGATACTTATTATTATTTCTCTTTTTCTTTTTTGTATTCCTTTGTATTCTTCCTATTAGAAGTAGTATTACTTGGAGTCTTTGTATTAGTAATACTAATAATATTTGCAATAACACTAGATATACTACGAATAATAACATTAATAATACTACTACTAATGTTGTTGTTATTGCTATTATTATTGTTATCACACCAGCTATGTTTATTTGTTATAATTATGATAATTATTTATTATTATTATTATTATTATCATTGTTAATAATAAAAATAATAATATTAATAATGACACCATCAGGAGTATTATTATTATTATTATTATTGTTGTTGTTGTTAGTATTGGTATTATTCTTAGTAATAATAATGATAATAGGTATTATTATTATTACTACTATCTTTCTCACATCAGTTATCTGTATTATTAATGTTACTACTGTCATTATTCTTAGTTGTATCAATAGTATAATTATTGTCATTAATAATCATTATAATAACAATTATTATTAATATTATTATTACAATTATTATTATCATTATTGTTGGTGTTATTGTTATTATTATCATCACAGCAGTTATCTGCATTATTAATGTTAGTATTGGTATTAATATTTTTTTTTAGTAATGGTATCATTAATATAATTATTAATTATAATCCTATTCATTATTACTGCTACTGCTTTTGTTATTGTTTTATTAGTATTGTGATTATTATTACTGATTGCTGTTATTAGTAGTAGTAGTACGATCACTGCCGCTCTCTGCAGTATTAAAGCTAGGATGGGTAATATTATTAGGGGTCTTGGTAGCAGTCACAGTATCCTTAATACTTGTGAATACTGGGATCCGCACCCTGTCCACTCTATGAGGACAATGCATTCCTAGAGAGCGGAGGCCGTCCCTCGCCCCCGAGATTTCAAGATGCTTTGTCTTCTCAAGGCTAGCATGAGGGAATCCTCTGCACTCGTCTTCGCTCCCCCGTCCTTTCCAGGGAGCGCAGCGCGACGGGAAGTACCGACAGTCAGAGCCTGAAAACGAAACTACCATCCGGGAGGGAAGTTTGAAAAGATCGATTTTCACTTTTCAGACACATTTTGTTTGCCGTATAAATGCGCCCCGAAGCCGAGAAGATGTCCGAGAAGACGAGCTCAGGGAAGAAGGAGAGAGTCGGAGCCAGGTGAGTGCCTGCCCCAGTGTTTGCTGAAGTGCCAGATGTGCATGTGTCCTGCGGATGGGGAATGAGTGCATCTCCCGTTGCTTCCCACAGTGCCACTTGTGAAGATGATGATGGTGTCCCAGAGGAGCGCAATGGGGGCCTGGCTGCTGCTTTGCTGCTGCTGCTACTCGGCCGCCTCCATGCGCTGCAGGTGGCTGCAGCCCGGGCAGGAGCTGCTGAGCAGAAGGATCCTCCTCACCTTCCACAGACTGGTGAGTGGGCTTCAAGGCGCTTCTGCATTAATGGCTAATAGTTCATACCTGCTGTCAGTGCCTAGAGGCGAGACTTTCCAAAGTACTCTGTACAACTTTGCTATTCATTCCAATTATGCTGTTTATCCCCTGGCGCAAGGTATTAAACAGGAACATTAATATTCTCCTGAAATAGGCCTCATTCATGCAGGCAGTTCTACACTCACACTAAGTGCCTGGTTTACTTCCACTTGGTGCCGGCGTAATGTCTCCCAAAGTGACGCAAACTGCTAAAAAGTTGTTTGGGGGTTTTACTTTCCAGCACAAACCTTGTCCCAGTAATGATACAGTTGGGGATCCACAGAGTCACACGATTAAGAGCCACAGATTTAAGGGATTTGGTTGAGTAGAGACCCAGACATTCACTATATCCGGTTTACATCCACTGGGCACGCGCTAAAACATGGACTGGCACTAACTTATGTATTGGAGAACCTTCAACCTTTGCATCCTTTGTCAAACGACTGACAGAGAAGAATGATTTGACGCCTTTTAAATGATTGCTTATCACACTGTCACAAAATGAGTAGAACACCTCTGTTAATGACACCAGAATTTCAAAAGCAATTGCATCAGCAGAGTTCTTACACCCTTCTGTAGAGGTGTCACATGTTAAAGCTGATGATGTACATGTATGGGCACTCCATGTTTCTCAGTAGGTCTATTGTGTGAATAGCCACCTCCTTCAGGTATAACCAAGGGGTCTTGGCATGTTATGGTCAGACATGCGGCTTATCAGAAGATGAATGGATGGACAGGACAGCTGGTCTTCAAATGCTGGGTCCTCATGCACTTCACTGATTGTGACCCTATGTCTACATTTATGTCTATATCGCGGAGAAGCATCCACGCTTACTCTTATTCACAATACCGGTCTCTTTCTTTTACGTTGTAACTGTTTAAATACAACAGTCGTATTAAAGTGGTAGCGTGTCCTTTAAATCTGGAGCTTTCCCTCCTCCAGATTCATCTTTATGTATCCATTGTGGTCGCATAGCTGCCTGCCCCCATTGAACATCTTTGAACGTCAAAGAGTCAGTTTCTGACCCCCCACTTTCCACCAGATCGAGGACTCTGGCACTATTCATCAGCTGAAAGGATTTCTCAGACTTAGGTGAAAAATAGGTTGTGTGGAATGAATAACATTCAGCAGACTTTGCTATTGTACAAACCAAGCTAGGGGTGGTATTTTCTGCATCAAGGAGTGTAATTTAGACTCCCTTAAGTGTTAAAGCGTTGGCCTCTTTTGTTAACTCTTCCAAAATGTATTGAAGTGTCCACCACATGTTTATAATCTTTCAAACCAGTGGTGGCTTTAAAAGTGGTGAGGCCTAATCCTTGGCGCAAATTCCAAAGAGCTTGTTCTTGAAGGGTTCTATCACACTCTATTGCACTAGGTGTTCTGTCTCACTCTGTCTCACTTGGTCTCATTAATTCACACAGTCTCACTCATTCTACTCTGGCCCACTCTGTCTCACTCAGTCCCACTCATTCTCACTCATTCTGAATCATTCAGTCTTAAAGTGACTCAGTCTCACACACAGTAACAACAGTTACACTCACTGTCATTTTCTCTCACTTGCTCACATTCATTCTCACACATAATTGTCCTCATTGTCTCTCATTCTCACTCACTCTAACTCATTACAGCACTAACTCTCTCTCACTTTAACTCACAGTCATAGCCACACAGACATGCTCACAGTGCTGGAATTGCACAGGAACCTCAATGCGCCTGTGTCAGCAATCAAACAATGTCACTAGCTGCTTCGGTTTGTTGCTGGACCTGAAGTGGGTCTGCATTTTATTTTTATCATATCAAGAGTGATTAATTATGCACTCTTGATACAATAAAAATGGACCATAAAACAAGGAGGGTGTAGTGTAGCTCTGGTGCCCATAAAGGAGAACCACCACTGGTCCAGGGACACCTATGAATCAAACAATCCATTCACTCAATCATCCATCCTTTCATTTATCTGTCCCCCTTACACCTATCCACTTATCCATTCATTTAATCATCCATCCATCTCTTCGCTCACCCATCTACCCTTTCGTTCCATCTATCCATGCTTTCATTCCTTCGATCCATCCTCCTCCCTTTGGCTCATCCATCTATCTACGCTTTCACTCAGCCATCCATCTTACACCCATCTATCCACCCCTCGTTCCATCCATCCACCCGTTCATGCATCCCTCCATTTACCCTTTCATTCAGCAATCCATCCTTTCTCTATCTTATCCATCTATTTATTCATCCATCAATTCATCCTTTCACTTATCCATCCATCCATCCTTTCATCCAAACATTCATCTATCCTGCCTTTCACTCATCCATCCATTGTTGTACTCAACCATCTTCACATACATCCTTTCACTCATCCATCCTTTTGCTATTCATCCATCCATACTTTCACTCCATCCATCAAACCATTCCCTCTGCCATCCATTTACCCTTCCACTCTTCGATCCGGCCATCCTTTCACTCATTCTATCATCCATCTATCCATCCTTTCTCTCATCATCCATTAACCCATCCTTTCACTCTTCCATTCATCCATCCATTCATCCATGCACCGTCCCTTTCACTCATACACTGTCCTTGCCTTCCACTCTTCCATTCTTATGTCCATCCTTTCACTCATTCACCCATGCAACGATCCATCCACCATTTCATCCATCAATCCTTCCACCCATCCTTCCTTTCATTCACTCTCCCAAGTTAATTATGAGCCTTTGTCTGCCGGACTACTGACAGAGGAGGCCCATCAAGAACCCCACCACACTGTAGCTGCTAAACCGTGGGGGTTTGGCGATGCCCTTGATGCAGGCAGAAGCTTAAGTGCACACTTACCTCTTAGTCCCCTATTGCAATTGTTGTCAACAGCTGGCTCCTTTCCTCTGTTAGGCCCCTGTGGTTGAGAAAAGGAGCACTCTGTCATGCTCAGCTTCATAACGTTTTTTTCAAAGTGTAACCAAATGCAATATTAAACATGTGTTACTGCCAGGAGAGCAGCCCCTGCACCCTTACTACAGCCTACCCGTCTGTGATGACAAACAAATTGTTGCTATCCACTCCCTCTGTGTCTCATCGGCCTGCCCAACCCCCACCCTCTGAAATGGAAGGCGTTTTGTAACTCCTCCCATGCGCCCCAAAAGCAACCGGCTAAATTGGATTGTAATTCAGCACACCCTCTCCTATGATGTCATTGCTGTAGCTTGTGCCTGCAGGTCTAAGAAAGCTTTGCCTTGCTGGACTTATACAGTAGGACATCTGCAAAGTTAACTAGAGCTCACCCAGGAGGTTCAGCACACTATCTCAGAGCAATGATTTATTTTCAGCTGTTCTGTGTTTATTTCCCTGTTCTTGCCTCTCCCCAGAGGGTGGCAGGGCAACACCATTTTTGCCCATGAACACCCATCGCCCCTGTTTTAAACTCTCTCCTGGTAACACAAGAATTATCGAGAAGAGGAGTTTGACATGCCAGAGAGAAGAATATCATTAAAGTGACCATGAATGGCTTAGTGCAGGAGTGAAAACCCAAATTCACATATAAGTATCTCAACATTTGGGGAAAACATATACCATAATTCCAACAGTGAGTGGTCATTAAATGAATCATAATGAAAGTCAAATGTAATCATGACATTTTGGTGGGACTAGATATTATGAACCTTAAGCCTCTCCTGCTTCTAACACTACCTTTCAAATGGCCCACATGAACATGTGAATCAAGATCAAAATGGCTGAAAGTTACATCAAGTTTGCATTAGTGTAATATTTTTTGTGTGCACCTGGGCAAAGCCACCAGCTAATGGCATTCAACAAGCATAAGAATCAAGTGCCACAGATATAGAGTTGAATATATGGAACCTTTAAGGACCTACCTTTGTCCAGACCTTTGCCATAAGGCTTCCGTTGGCATTTGGTTCTTGTGAATATACGTCCTTGCTCAACATAATCAACTGAAGAATGCCTTTATTTTAAGTGTTTGAAATAGGTGGATTAGTTGCCTTGTTATCAGTGTTTACAGGTTATGTTATATTGGTTACTACATCAAGGTGCCAAACAATTGCTTCTTGATAGAATAATACCTTTGTTCCAATGTTCAATGCTGCTGTGGGTAGTGACATTAAAATCAGTGGAGAGACTTCTCTTCAGTGGGGAAACAAGCAGCACCAATTGGCGTAAATCTCAGGGAATCAAAGAAATTTGCAGATCAAATTATTTTGTGAAGTGCTTCCCTTATTCTCTTTTGTTATCTAGTGTTGGTCAGAGACTAGACCTAGAGAAGTGGTTACTTTCAGGAGAGGAGGCCTCATAGAGAAGAGTCAGGCCAAGCATCCTGATCTGCAAAGAACTGCAAAGAAAGAGCACAGTTTTTTTGGCAGTGAGTGGCAATCATGGTGGCAAACACCCTAAACTATAGAGCAATAGTGCAGAATTTTAAGTGAAGGGAGTAAAGGTTCTGTTTCTCAACCACTGAAGAGTACATGCTAGGTTCGGGGATTGACTAAATAGGAGAACATATACCAACTTGGATAAAGAAAACAATGCCATTAGAAACTACAAAGTGTACGGGAGCTGGATAAGATAGCCATTTGAAGGTCAAACAATGAAAATCCAGTTAAGCAGAAAGAGGTGGAGGCAAATCACAAGGAACACTCTACCCAGCTTGTACTAATGTTAGACATGCAATACTAACTTCTGAAAAGATGGACTCACCTACAAAGGGTCAATTGAGAAATATCAAAAATAAGAACAGAGAGGGTGGCCAGGGAAGAAATGTTTAGATCACACAATTGGAAACTCAAACATTGTGAAATTTAGCATAAAAAGAATCTCAGCCCATCACATTATTTGGATTCAGCTACCTTAGCCAGAACTTGATCCATACTAGAATAGATTTGGAAATGGATAGAGGTAGAGGTAGAATACAACTCCTCCAGAAGAAAACAAAGAATCTAGTGATGAGCATTTAAGAAATGAATAGACAACAAAAACAAATGACCTTTCAACCTAATGAACATTGGGAGAAGCAGCAGTATTCACAAAAGCAGAGCTACTAGAAATCATAGTCTGTTAAAACAATATAATGGTTTTGGGTTGACCCTCTCCATGCCGACAAATACCGTGGAATCTAGATGAAAATGATGGATACAGCCCAGAGGAATGCAAGAGGTTCAGCATTGATATTTCATATCACTCACCTGTGAAACAATGGTGTTATTTTTCTGGCCGTCAGTCGGAGAAAGTTAGTAGGAAGAGAAGAAGGTTCTCCTAATCCATCACTAAGTGCCAAGTAGGTGAAGGAATGTGCTACAGCCCTACCATGTTCTGATTGCCTGGCCACAATATTTGGGATGCGGAAATCACAAAGGAACTCTTGGATGTGAAAACGCAGGTGATAGATAAGGGGTGGCTGATGGTACTGGACTAGCTAAGGGAATATGTCTACTACTGCACATGGTGTTTGGCCTTTCTGATGTCACGTGAGAGAAGGGACTAGAAACTTTGTTTAACTATTTTTTGCAGAGGGGTGCAGGATGCACATCTAAACATTAATTAGGTCATTACATTTCCAGATTCTAACATTGTTGGTGGTTTCAAAGTATTTCTGCTGCAGTTCATAAAGAGTAGAGCAATGACACAAATTAGGTAAAACTGCAGAAGTATCTCCAGGATTAAGACACACATTGTGTTAGATATTTCAGTGGGTAAAAACCTGATCAATTTATTACATTTTAGCTCTCGCCCACCAGACAGTGCAAACTGTCTGGTTGCAAAAGGCCTGTTGTGAACTTACAGTGGACTTACAGCCCACTTAAAAGCTTCCAATTACTTATAAATGGTTGGCTTTATTGTCACTTTCATTTGCCTGTTTATTCGATGACCTCCTTTCCCTTCTGTTTGTCTCTCCCCTGGAGCACAGCCTCTTTAGAATCCTTTTGATTATTTGATTTGTATCCTTCTACTGCTCATTTTTAGGGAGCTACTTTTTTCTTCATGGTTATGCACTCAATGAGAATGTGTTTTCCAGCCCTCTGCCTTGCATGCTTCACCCCTGCCCAAAAACTACCCAGTGATCGCAGTTGCTGTCTCCATCATGTGTGGCTATCCCTTCCTTGTGTTCTTCTCCCCTGAAACTCCCCATCTCCCAGGCGCTCCATTTTGTTCTCTCCTTTGTGCACTTCTCCCCGCCCCATGTTGCTCTCAGACTAGTGTGGTGCTTTTCCCCTGCTCTCCCCACCTAATTCTCTGTTGGCCTACACCCCTAAGCCCTTTTCTATTTTTATTTTGTACTTTTGTGCTAAAAAAAATCGCTTTTTAAAATTGCTGTTCTAAATAGCAACTGGTACCCAAATCTTTCTGTAGGCACACACATGCGTGGTTTTGCATCATTTTGCCAAACTGCATTGGCAAAGATAATGGATCCAAAAGACGATGACCTACTGGCTTTCCCAATGCTTGTTACCATAGCTTTTGAGCCCTCTCCACCATGCAGTTTGCTTGTTGACAATGCACCTGGCACTTGTTTTTTGCTAAAGTGGTACATAGCTTCGAACATATTTAATGTTGCTTATTGCATTTGGGCATTTAGGTAGCCGGAGAGGCTACAGTGGGCATGAGAGCACAGCACAGTACAGTTCAACAGTCCTTGTCTGGAGGCAAACAGCTTTCATGTATAGACATGGCAATGCATTTAGCAATAGTCCTATCGCAACTTCCAAAGCTTTCTTTTGCTAAAAGTGGAGAGACAGTGGGACAGTGAAATTGCTGCAAAAGAGCATTTTTGCTCCTACTGCTTTAGGTTATTGCACAGGCTCACTCACTTAAACCTACCACAAGCACTGCACAGGTAAGCCTTCACACTGCACCGCTAGTACAGTTCACAGCACTGGCCGCCTCACAAAGACCAGCCCCAGACATCGCTCAGGTAGGCAGCACCAGACTGTCAGTGTTCCTCTTCATGCAGGTCGTTGACATGGATTACTCATACAAACCAATCACAGTCATCCAATCATAGACGCAGACACAAGTCGATTTAGTAGCTTACTTTCAGGGACATTGGACATTTGTTGCACAAGCAGGCCTAGAGTATTAGTGCATATGCAATGATATTTTCTACAGAGTTGTATCCCAAAATGTCAAGTACAGAAATGTTATCCTCGAAAAATATAAACTTCACAATATTGATTACTAATTTATCATCAAGTATATTATACATAGGTAAGTATAGATTTACTATTCTTAAATCTTCATCTGCATATCTAGGATTACATGCATCCTAGTACAGACCAATTTTTCTACTAAACATGGATGCAAAGATGTTCACACAGACTAGGGCCACTCATGCTCAGTCTTATTGAGCCAGGTCAGTCCTGGCTCATACCCCAGTGACCACCCCAGACAAATCCTCTGCATTATAATCAACATTAGCAGGACTCAGATGAACACCCTACTAATAAGAACTGATGCTGAGAATGTGCTTTATCAGATCCACTGTTCCTTTTTGAGCAAAGCACTCGAGGTCTGTGGTTTTGGTCTTAAATGTTGAATGTCAGTGCTCAGTGCCTAAAGGACTTATCACCACAGCTGTCTATACATGTATGCAGGCAACATTTTAGCATCTTAATATCATGTACTGAAACTATTGTGCTAATTCCAGACTTTGCTAGAGTAGTTGAGGGAAACTATTTCAGAAGCTGGTGCATTTGCAGTGGGACATAAATCCCATCTCCTATCTAGAGGTCATACCGTACCTTCCATGGACATGATTGTTCTATGCTTAGTTACTGCTAATGATACAACAGGACATGCAGATGTAGCAGGCAGGTGTCTTCACCTTCTTAGGCAGATTACCAGCAGTAAAAATGACAGTGCTGCCCAGGATATGTTCCTGTTTCAAATGCTTCCTCTGCAAGTGCCACATTCAAAAATCAAAAGGCTACATGGAGCAATTGAGAACTTCATCTGGTCCGCGAAGATGCCCATACTAGCCATGCAGATCACACAACACTATTTAGAAGAGGGAGGACTCAGTCTCCAGAATTAAAGAAGTATATTAAAATTACCAAGAAGCTCAACTTCTTTATATATGGTGGAATGGGGTAGAGCTGAGAAAAATTGATGCTTCGCAGATCAAACGATTGCTGGCACCACATATGGAAAGTACTGTTTGCTGTAGTAGAACAGAGGGTGGGGCCCCTACTCCTTCTTGGTGATGAGGGTAACACTCTTGGTCTGGGATAAGGTGTCAGTGAGGAAAGGCCTCAACACTCAGAAACAAAGGGGATGCAAAAAATAGGATAGCTCTATGAAACGATTACCTCAAAAACGTCCACAATCTCCCAGAGGTGGACAGGCTTTGTTTTTTTCAAATATGACATTGGGTATCCCACAGTTCGATCACACTACAGGCTAGCCAGCCACTGATGCCATCTGAAAAATAGTTTATTACAAAAGAGGCTAAAACACCTGCTGTCAGACATACATCAGCTCATTTGCGCACACCAGTGGAAGAGAACAACCATGGCAGTGACAGTGAGATGCAGAATTAGGCAGAACCCTTAAGGAGAAAGAGTGAAGGAAGCATATCACAGAATTCGTACCACATTTAGAAACACACAACTTAGAGGGGCGATGGTAAAGGTGGTGACATTTTGGTATTATATTCCAAACCAGAACTCTGCTGGCGAACATGCGGAGGTACGGGCATATTACTATCCTAATGTGCCATTACCATCATCTCAAGCAGTAATAGGAGGAAGTTTTAAACGATCTAGATCACTTTTTCTAGTAAGGAATGCCTAGACTTTCCGCATATGATGTGCTAGGTCTGTCAAATAAACAGACATACCCACTCCACTCTGTGAAGGGCTGACTGACATCACTTGTGCTATGTGCCGCAAAACAGACCATCACTGCACTCTGGGGAAGAGATGGATCTGAGCCTAGAAGCTGGGTTTACCGCCTATGGAATCTCCTGGCCACGAAAAAGATATCAGTGGCACTGCAACAGCAGAGTGAGGGCCACAGAGAACTTTGGGGCCCATTTAAGGAGGTCTCGCTCCAGGTACCTGAGGCCAGCAGATAATACTACAAAACACTGGGAAAGAAAGCTGCTAGTTGGGGTGCGTGTAAGGCAGGCATGCATGGGCCAGGTGGTCAGGACACGGGAAATGACATGACGTGGGGACATGGGGGACATGGTGGACATGACGGCCTTTCTTCTTTCTACGTGACAAATGTCAGCGTGTTCAGATAGTGAACATGGCCCACTAATCGAATGGGATGAAGGAGGTGGGGGATAAGTTTGCTGTTTTCAGAAAGGTTCAGTGATGAAGGTAACTTCTTCCCCACCAGTCTGCGGATGTAGGTGGGAGTATGTGTAAACAGATTCTCGTCAAAAAAAATAATTTCTCCAGAAATCTAATTTTCAAATTAATGATTTCCCATAAATTTAAAAAACTTTAAAATGCGCTGCCCATAAAATCCCTCAATGAGCCCCACAACCCGTCATGTCAAATAAAATACATAAAAAATAAAGTAAACCCCCAATTTACAAATGCAACACAAAAGGTTTAATTAAATAAAGAATAAAAACATAAAAAGACACACAGTTTAAAAAAATATATTTTTATGTAAAATACTGCCTACCCGATGCCACCAAAACACGAAACAGCCCCAACACAATTAATGATAGAAAAAAGGCGAGCTGTCGATTATGAGCGCTGACGTTTTCCCCAATACATTTCAGCAGGTCAAACCAACCAAAATGTACTTGGTAAAAAATGCCCGATAAATACCAAGGTATGTAGACAATGGTGCAGTAAGACCCACACTGCACGTGTTCTCCCCATTTCAAAGGGGGCGCTCGTCCTAGGCGAAAATTCACAACTAGTAGTATAATTTACACAAGGATGGCCTTCGTGTATTGTTAGGTCACTTCGTATTTAAATGTTGTTTTCGCACTGATCAGTTGCATAAACGCAGACCCATAAGTGTGCAGTGGCACTAGCGCGATGCACAGACTTCCGAAATGTTGGTGAAACCACTGGTTGTGTGCGAACAGGTCACGTGTGATTTTGTTCCAGTCTCCCACTGAGTGGGTGCTGGGTGGCCTCGGAGAACCGCCTCCCCATGTCTGCAGCAACAATTCAGGCCACTCTGGCTGTCTCCTATGTCTTAACAACATTCAGCCCTGTCGACGGTATTCCTTAACATGGGCGTAGCTACGGGAGCAGAGTAAATGTGTTTTAACATTATGTGCCAGTGAGATTGTTGGGAAATATGAAGTTCACAGACCCCAGTCTTGGTGACGGAGGCCTATTGTCAGGGCCATATCTCACATGTATACGCCGCAGTGGGGTTGCTCTTCTGGGACCCTCTTGAAATGTCCTGTTTGAACCAAGGGTAAGGCGCTGTCCTCGGCCATTGTTACGTCACAGTTTTCACATACTTTCCCGCTACAGCTCAACGAGCTGCTTCACCTGCTTACAGCAACCTGGGCGCCGGGTCAGACCCTGGGAGAGCCTGCATATCCCGCCCACTTCATGCCCATCAAATACTCAGAAGAGTGCTGCTGTCAGCTGATAGCAGGTACTGTAGAGACTTTTAAAGTGTTGCAAAAACGTAAAGAGGAGTTTGGTGTTCTATGAAACTAATATCAATTTAACAAAAATGTGGGAATAGTAAAACATGAAGGAAATAAACGTTGAGCTTGTGTTAATATTTACGGAATGTTTTTATGCTGTCTCCTGGGTCTGCATGACTTAATCATGACGGGTGACGCTAATTTGTATTCAGCGCCATTTCTCACATTTAATAATAATGATATGTTTTATGTAGTTCTTCATACAACAGTTCAGTTTTGCCGTTTCCAGGCACTGTAAGTGAGGTGGCTGCCCAATGTTATAATTGTTCTCGAGGTGAGCTTTTTTGCTTAATTTCTATTTGCAGCAGGTGTGTCATTTTGCCCCTAGCAAAAGTCCAGCAATCCCGCCAACGTCTGTTCCATTCGACAGACTGAAATTTAGGTTGGGGAGTACACGTGCAGACTGCCGATTGTAACGCAGCTCCTTCTTTTTATTTACAGAGAAACGGAGAGCTTTTCCCTACACAATGCCTCCCGAATACATTTCCTCCAAACATCGATTTCATCTATGACCCCGAGCAGGTAAAATAAAATAGTACAAATACTATTGTCTGAGAGGGTCATATAAGATGTATTGTATTAATCCCTAATATACCGTAATTTTACTGTTGAGGTGGTTAACCTGGGCGCATAACGTAGGCCCCTGCGGTGCAATGACGCCCCCATTGACTAGGGGACTCGCCCACTCAGTCTCAAACCTTTATGTGCATGACACTGCAGGAGTAGTCAGTCGTTTTGTTAGGATCCGGAGGGCTCCAGACAACCCACACTCTCGCCACCAGAAATACACAGATCGACAAACTTAAATCGTTGAAAGTGGATTTTATTTAAAACATCTTTTCATGGCCCCCCCAGCAATCTGAGCTCCCTTACCCCTTGATCTGGTGTGTACATCAGCTGGTTGGCTCAGAACTTCAGGATCCTATCCCAGGTGTCCTCCCGGGGCCCAACCTTGGGGACCCCCCTGTTGTTTCTAGTCACTTTTATATCTCAATTTCCGCTAAAACCGCACTTCACAACCTAACTGAGGAGGGGGTGGGTGGGTCAATCGCAGGCCCCGCACGCACCCGGCCGCCGAAACAGGTAAAGAAGTTCAAGCCTTCTTGGGGGGGCTTTTAAATAGCCCCCCACTGGATTTCGGTGGTCGGATCCGGCCAGAAGCCTACGCAAGCTCAACATATAGCCCCTGCGAGGCGTGCCCTGCGCACCACCGATACGAAAGGGGAGTGCTGGGCCTCGGAGGCCCTGTCCCCTAACGGGCCGCGCCCCCCCCACTTTAGGGGGGGCACTTTACCCAAGTAGTCAGTCATTTTGTGTTACGCCAGTCTGACAACAGGGAATAGATACTTTGCTATGTCGACCTGTTCTCTGCGTCCACAAACCGGCATTTGCCCTATTCATTTTGAACATGGCGAGCAGACCCAACCCAACAATAGGCTGCTATGTATGCAACCTTTCCATGGAAATATACTGTGTCAAGGAACTTGGTTTACAGTCAATCTGGGTAAAAGAACAATGGTTTGGAATGCTACCCCCAGTGGTTGCCAGTGGTTACACTCTTTGCAAGAATTCCTCTCATCACTTTTTGTGTGTTAAAAGCCCTAAGTGGCCAAGAGTATGCCCACACGTGGATCCATGCTCACTGTGCCACTTAAACCAACGTGCACCAGATTGAAGAGGCCCAAATAGGTTGAAGCAGGTCTGGGGTTGCTTGTGTTCCTGTTCAGAAAGGACCTGGCTTGGCACATCAGGCTGGATTGTTCATATTGGAGCAGGAACAAGGCCGATTTGCGTACCACTAGGTCTAATCTGTGGTGGCATGGGGGTTATGGAGGGCAAAATAATGATTGGTTTGAATGCTACCCCAAGAGATTACTAGTGGTTAGACAGACATTCCTCCCATCCCTTTTTTTGATAAAAAAAAGGGATTTCAGTCATGCCTGTAGAAGAGACAAGGTCATCTGCGCAATAGTCAGCTCCATGCCTCTGTGTATAGCTGTAGGAACTCATCTAAATTACACACTTAATAGTGATCTATTTTTAAAGTTCATCTTGTTGAGGGATGTATCGTAGTTAAAATGTGTTAGTTCTCAATGGAGGGCAATCTTCCCACAATATTTGGAGCCGCACAGCATGGAATGTAATTGGATGTATCGACATCCCACTGCCAGGACGTTATCCCTTGGGTAACTAGTTCTGAGGGTGTATGCTGTGAAATTTCTGTTTAATTATTGCTTTTTTATATATAGCACTTTATAGTGCACTTCTGCTATTTCTAAACACTGTAAGTGAAAGGCATTATTATCACCCAGCTTAATTGTACTCAATTTATTGACCTTGAAATCATGGAAGACTAAACTTTGTCCAGATTTGAGCTCATGGCCTTCAGATCACTGAAAGTTTTATTTGTGGATTTGTGGATTTTAACACACTTAGACATCCTGCCAACAATTAGCTCTGCTTCCTTATAAGAAATGTATATGAGCAGAATCTTAAATCATTTGTGAATTTAGGCTTCCAAAATGATGTCTTTTTCATAGAAATAGACAGCAACATAATTATCCAAACAACTCCAACACAAACATGTTAAAAATAGAGCTGACCATAGGAACACCTCTACCCTTTGGTAGGCAGAAAATAATCATACAGAGGGAAATTACGAAATGTAATACATTTGCATTTGTTGGGTCCTACTCATAAAGGTAATTTTATATCTTTAGATCTCTCTGCGTATAGACCTACACCTACAACTAAGTGCAAAAATCCTCATGAAGTGTAGATTAACACCTAAGTGTAAACTTTCGAGTCTCATATCCTCAAAAGATGAGGCAATGCCTCCCACATCTAAATTTATACCTGAAAAGTTACTATTAGCAAATTTCTTCCCGTTTGAGGAGATTCCCACCACTGGGGTGGAGATCTCCCTACAGAAAGTAAAGGGAATTTTTAGAAAATTAATTTAAAATTAATAAAATACATTCTTATTATTTTTTTTTTTAAATAACTAAAATGCATTTCCCTAACTCCTATTCAGCTAGGGCTACTGGAATATCAAAGGTCGACAAACTTGCACTAAACCTAACATATTAATACATTTCATATTCATTATTTTTTTTAAATATTTGCTAATTAAACAAAATCAAAGTGTTAAACTTCCCTCCCTCAACCCTCACGGTATTATTTGTGTTGAAATGTGTCACCAGCTTGATTTCAAGTTATGCATTATTCTGTTTGTGATTTATATGTAAAATACATATTATTTGCAAAATACTTTATTAAAATCTTCTCATGTATATTGAGAATTATACATTAGCATTGAAACTTTAAAATAATTTCAGTAAAGGTAAATTTACATTGTTATTTACTTTTAAGTTGTTGTATGTGTTTCTTCTATCTATTAGTGTTATTCCTTGCTACCACTGATTTCTGTAGGCGTGTAATGCAGTACCAGTGGCTGGCCATTTGTGGTTCATGACTTACAGCAAGACAGGGCTTGAGTACATTTGAGCTGCTTTGTCACTAGTACTGTAGAAGATTTAGCTGTGTGAATTGTAACCTTCGATTTCACACATTTTGTAATAATTATTGCCAGTTTTCTAACCATTCCCTCACTTTGATCCCACATTTACTAATAGATACTATACCTACATGCGTGATGATCTGCACCACCGGGGCAGAGATCCCCATACAGACAAGATTGCAAGTAGTAGTACTTTATGTGCTTTTCCAAATAGGTCATGTAGATTTACATCCATGTCTCAGTTGAGATTAACTACGTTTTGGAATTCACAAAAAATCCCAAGTAATTTGATTTTTCGAATCAATAAGTCAATTATTGTGGACTCTGCTGTTCCATTGACTTTATTTGTTTCAACTGGCCTCTGACGTGTGCAAGTACAGGGAAGAACAAATATCCCAGTAAATCTGCAGCTTTCGAGCCCTCAATGTATTCATCTCTCTGTGCCGGGATCTGCACGAGGCCTACACACCACAGGTTGAATCCTGTCAGGGTTGACACAATATTCATTCTTCTAATGTTGATAAAAAGAACAGAGTAGAGTTGAGCAATAGTGACATTTGGACCCTGATTTATACTTTTTTGTGATTATTTTGTAAGTTTGCACCGCTTTTGCATCAAAAAATGACGCTAATGCGGCGGAAAAAAAGTATAAATCAGGTTCTTGGTCTGCAGTTGTTGTGCTAATGCATGCAAATAGGTCTGGCATTAATGTGTTATCACAATAAAGCCAGACCTATTTTCTTTGTTACTTCTTTTGTTTTAAGCTGTCGGATTAGGTGCCTGTATGCTTGTGTGGCTTTGTATGTGGATAAACATGTATGTGCACGTGTGCGTATGTGAGACTTATACACAGTTCCTAAATAAAACATTGAAAGACGTCTGCTACAGTGAACAAATTAAACAAACAAACAAATGCTTCCAGGGCATTATGGTTGTGAATGTATGGCACAAATAGTATACTTTTTAATGACGCAGTGTACTTTTGAGCTGTATAATGGACCCTCATGCATTTCAGTGCAAGTGCTCTACTGCAGGCGGTAAGATACATCAAAAAGCCAATAGCATCAAGTGAAAGGGAAATACTCTTGGTGAAGCCTACGCTCATATAGATTTTAAACAATGTGTAAGCAGACAGCTGAAATGTCAACACACTTGTAAAAGCAAGTAATCTTAATAGTTATGGTTTTATTTCATATCCTCTCTGTTCATATTTTGATTTTAATTCTGGGCAATAGTGTAAATATACACATAGCTATATAAAACATTGTAACATTTTGTAACAAATGTTTTTTATTTTGCAGGTGGAAATCGCTGTCCTTACGCTTTCCAATGTGCTCCATCAAATCAACAAGCTTTACAGCAAGCCCCATCTTTCATTCGAACAGAAGAAACTTGAGCCATTCCTAGCATCTCTTGGCCAGCAGATCAGCGACCTGAGAGACTGTGTAAGCGACAAACGGGGCATAGAAATGATTCTAACTCTGGGTTCACAATAGCAGTTCAATAAGTATGTTTATTGTACTTTCCAGGTCTCAATGAATACATTTAATGTAACCTCACAAGGACAAACGAGGAAAGCAATAGATGAACATTTTAAAAAACTGGAAGACATTTCATCAGAAAAGGTAACTTTTATATTGCTTGCGAAAACTGCAGATACATTGCAAAAACGTTGCTGCAACAAGCGCACCTGGGGGTCATTCTAAATGAATCACATATCTGAAGTCAGTGTCAGTGTGTGCCTAGCTACGATCTGACGTCAGTGTGTAATTAACTCCTATCTGAACTCATTGTGCTTAGCTCATATCTGATATCAATGTGTTTAGCTCATCCCAAACCCTAGTCTTTGCTTAATTCAGATCTGACCCCAATGGTGTGTTTAGCTTATATCTGATGATATCATGTGGCGTAGTTTATATGAGGCCTAGAGGAAACTCTGCAGAGTTACACAAAAACGTCATGAATTTCCAGTATCCAGCAGAATCGGGCATGTTGCGCTGCTCATGGTGATTTTTAGTGGCAGAAGCTTCTTCCGCAATGTAAAATCAGTGTAAATGGCACCACACGGACTGCCAGAGTGCGCTGCTTCTTTCTGCCGCTCAAGTCGATTTTCTACTCAAGCAGCAGCTTTCTCAACATGAATGGTCACGACCTGCTGTGATCACCGTGTTGAGAAATCTCACCAGGAAGCGTTCTAGCACCCAAAAATCGAGCTACAGAATGCAAATTCTTGCTAGTGCTTGTAAACTTAACATAGGTGAGCCTCGAGCGAGAAAAAACTCCACCACTCATCAGTTGGCAGAGTTCTGCCAGATCTCTGCCTTCCAGCAGGCGCCGTAGAGGGCAAAACTCTGCAAGATCGGCAGGCTAAGCGGAATTATTCACCCAGCCCTACTTCCTATCTGGTCTCATTGTTGAGTTCATATCTGGTCCCACTGTGTGCTTAGCTCATATTTGACTTCTTCTGCATGCTAAGGTCATATCTGACTTAATTTGAGCCTTAAACCCATATTGGTTCTTTCCATGTACTTAGTTCAAATTTGCACCAAAAAGATCATATCTGATCTTCATGTGTGTAGTTTTCTCTTGCTGATCTCTGTATTTTCTTATTGAATAATTGAAGTAATAGGTGCTTAGCCCTTAGCTGATCTGTATATGTGTACAAGCAGTTTCTGGGCTTATATGTGCTCATATCCTTATCTGATCTCTCTGCGATAGGCGTGCCTAGCTCATATCTGACCTCTCAGTTTGTTTAGTTGCTATCTAATGACATTTGTTTATTTTGCTGCTATCTGACTTATTTCTGTCCTTAGCTCATACTGATATCTAAGTGATTATCTTCTCAATTTTTGATTAGATCATATCTGATATCAGTGTGTGCTTAGCACATATCTGCCTTTACTGAGTGATTCATTCATATCTGACCTCACTGTGGGTTACACACCTCACAGCAGTTTGAACCCTCAAATTGTCCCCAAGGGTAGGGCCACCCAAAAAATCGCTACCGCTAACAACTGAAATGAAAAACAGAATTACGCACAAACTGAATTAAAAAAAAAACACTTCTGAAGAATGAATAATTTTTTTACAAAAAGTGAGGTTCCGTTTACCCAGTTCTCACTGTCACTTAGTTCACATCTGAGCTCACTGTGTGCCACACTCATACATTATATCTACAGGAACTTAGCTCGTATCCTTGTTCCTTGTGTGCTTAACACATATCTGACCTCTACCTTCTTTGCTTGGACACCAACTTGAGTTATTTTCCATTCTTCATTTGTACTCACTCAATATACTATTTCTAACAGAAACATGATTAATAGAGGATTCTATCCCTGATATTTTAACAGCACTCCCAGAGCATTACTATCTTCTTAATTTTAACAGAAGCTCAGGGAAAAGGGTGGAAGAGTGGTGGCCTTAATAAAAAACACCTTACCGCCACCAAGCTTACACCTTTATCAATTCCAACAGCAGAGAATATCTTAATCAAATTGTATTCGCCAACAAGCCATCAGATCTGGGACAATTTCCCCTACTTTTAGCGGAGTCCCTATCTGGATTAATCATTGATTACGCCAACATTTTACTATTGGAAGATTTTAACTGGGCTACTGAGGAAATGGTGGCTATACGTCGTCAGACCTCAATGACTCTCTCAATGACCTGAACTTTGTCCAGCGTGTGTTTACTCCAACACACATCAATGGCCACACATGAGATCAGGTCTGGTCGTCAAATCTAACCATCTCCAATCTCACAGTTTCTCCGAGTACTTGGTCTGATAACCACTGACTTAAATTTGATATAAAGGACATAACACTCAGGATACCTCCACATGCCCAGGCACCCGCTCCAGAAACTGGAACCAAATTAATTTTAGACTTTCTGTGATTCATTAGCATTGTCTCTGCCCGTGCACGGTGAGAGCTTAGGTGATTCTGAAGTAGCAATAACAGACTGGCTCTTAGAAGCCAGTAACACGCAAAACGAAACCTATTCACTGCAACAAAGCATCAAAATGGTATACTGATGACTTAAAGAAAGCTAAACTTGAGCTATGTCAGACCAAACAAAATTGGCAGAAAACCTATACGCCTGATAAAAGGACGTGTTTGCCCGGCGGTTAAAAGCCTATAAGAAATCAATTTGGGAGACCGAGTCCACTTATTTCTCAAAGAAGGTCTTGAATTCTGAAAACAAAACCCAAGATATATTTGGTATGGTCGCAGAACTCTCTAATCCAGACAGAGTAAATGTCCTTATGGCCCCACTCAAAAAATATGTGGCAACTTAAAAATATTTTTCCTTAACAAAATGCAGTCAATAAAATACAGTATTCTGCCCCGCCCTCCACCTTCTGATACCCACTTGGATGATATGAATCCTACTAAACTCATGACATTTCCGAACATCACTAAAGATTGCCATATGAAGTTGATGAGTAAGGTCAAATCAGGATCAATTTGAGATACTAAAAACTATCTTCTCTCATGTTCCTGATCCAGTGATTTCCCTGGTTAATTTACCTCTGATGCAGTGTAGGGTTCCTCTTGCCTTCAAGGAGGCCACCACCGAAAAAGGCTGGAGAAGAACCATTGGTTTTAAAGAACTGCAGGACAATTTCCCTACTGCAATTCTTAGCTAACATATTAGAGGTACACATTGCCCAACATCTTTGCCTCTTCTTAGAAGATCCCCGCTTCCTGGACTCACACCCGGCTGGCTTTCCACCCACCGACTCCAAGGATACTGTAATACGTTCAGTGGTTGACAACATGACAGACGGTGCTGACAAAAGGACGGCCCAGACATTAGTTCTTTTGGACTTATCGGCGGCCTTCAACACAGTAGATCATGCTGTGCTCCTCAAATGTGTCGAGGCTGCGGGCCTGCAGGGACCAGCATTAGACTGGATGCAATCCTTCCTCCAGACCACTCCCAGTCGGTTCTGTCGTGGGTTCATTTTAGTTAGTCGCTTGGGCACAGTGATAGCTTAGCTTAGGCTTGCATCTCTGCCCTTTTACACAGTTATTGTGCTCTGTATTTCTGTATTCATTATTATTCATTTTATTATTGCTTCTTCTTGTGCCATTGTTTTAATTGCATTATTAACTGCTATTCTGTGAAAGCTTCATTATCAGTGTAATGGATGATATACTTTGCATCATGTTCTTTCCACGGAATCACCAGAACGGAATGTGAGGCACACAGAACTGTATTTTGTATTGCGGGCTCCAAGACTTTGTAAACAGTCCAGCACTGAGGTACTTACCTGTGTCAGGCTTCTGTACATGAACATAAACATGTCCCCTATAAAACGTCTTGCAGGAAAGGGCATTAGAGGGGGTTCCAGACAGAATTTCCATCCATGCTGCATGCCGGTTTTCAGTCAACCTCAGCCTTTGTGTCTCCACAGATCCAGATCTGGAGACTGACCTTGTACTATGGAAACGGTGGTGGGGTGTGCTTCTCATGGACACTGTATAGGCAGAATTAGCTTACATCGCCATGCTCTTACTTAGGAGCTAGAGATTAGGCTTTTAGGTAGGAATTGTATACTGATGCCATGACAATAGGTTGTCTACATTTACATCCCTAATTTTCAAAATCCTGATTTTGGTATTCCTCATTATCCTAAACATTGCAGCTCATGCAATTTATCATGGATTGCAGTCTTTTCTATAAATGTATTGAAAACTGTCCTGCATCTCTTTTTTTTCTGTACATGCGTTTGTAATAGACTCACATGTGGAGAGAAGAGGGTAAGGCTTGTTTCACTAGGATTTTCCCTGAGGGGTTTTCAGGGTTCCATGCAAGGTTGCCACAAATCACCTTTATTGCTTGGGTTTTGGTGAGGTGCTGCCAGTGAGTCGGGACAGCTGGGCAGACAGCTGCTAACTGGTGTGGGAATGACTCAGTCGCCTACAACACAGAGGTGCCGCCGCCCCAAATCCAGCAGTCTCGTCAGAGTATGAGAGTCCTTATGACAGTTCTTCTCTCCCCATATTGTTTATAAAAGGCAAGACTCAACTGTGGAGTACTGCAGGGTTCGTCGCTGTCCCCCAACTTATTTAACCTTTACATTCGCCCACTGGTAAGCACACCACAGAAACTAGGGGTGAAAGTATATATTCTATGCTGATGACATGCAGTTGCTTTTCAAAATTGATGACACCACAGCATCTCTAGAGTTCTTTCAGAACACCATGCTATACATCGGTGACTGGATGAACTGCCATCACGCAAAGTTGAATTCCGACAAAACAGAAATTGTTATGGTTAAAAACAAACTACACAGCTAGAATCCTTCTTACTGGCCATTAAACATGGGTCTTCCTCCGACCCCTAAAAAATCAGTCAAAAGCATCGGGCCCTTAATGGTGAAGACCTTTCTATGAAGCCTCAGATAGGAGCAGTGACTGCTTCCTGTTTTTTTCAGGTCCGGAAATAAAAAAAAATAGGAAATACTGATAATTGCTCTTCTGATGCCAAGGATCAATTATGCCAAATCTCTCTATCTGGGACTCCAAAAATGTCTAAGTCTGAGACTTCAGATGGTTTAAAGTCAACCAACCAGATTTGTTTGGTGCAAGCCCAGACACTATCACATCACACCTCTGATGACAAAACTGCACTGGCTTCCAGTCGCTCAGAGATCGCTGTTCAAAATTGGGTGCATCATTTTCAAATTTCATCAGCGCAGATGACCAACCTATGTATCTTCCAGAATCCGGAATTACACTCCCAAGCACAACCTTAGATCAGCTCACCTTAACCTATTAGAGGTTCCCACATTCAGCAGGAAAAGATTGTGTGGCACCAGGTTTTCTGTAATGGCTTTATATGTTTGGAATTCCTTTTCCCCAAATATTAGTGCTTCATCCTCTTATGTAAGCTTTAGGACTCTACTAAAAATATGGCTTTTTAGGCACGTGTACGGCTAAGCCTTGCATCCTTCCCTTCTAGTTGCTTTAGAGCTATGAAACCTTTTTGGTGTACAAGCGCTCTATAAATGTGGTATAACATATCATATAACATAACATAATCTGTGCTTTCTTCATATCGGATCTCAGCATATGCTTAGCTCATATCAGTCCTAATACTTACATAAACCCTTATACTTGGTGCTACTTATTCAGTACTTAATACAACTTATTATGACAGTAATGAATGTGAAACTGAAACTTGCACCAAAAGAAAGGATTATTTAGAGGAGTAAAATCTTCACTATTTTACATGATAGCGTTGCCCTCTTTGTAATTACTCATCTATTTTTTTAATTGAAGCGGCATAAAATTATAAACTATAAAGTAAGAAATGTGTCCTAGACAACTGGTAAGCTAACTCAGCGAGTTAATGTGCACGTGGCAGAGAATCATGTGCAGACTCCAGATGAGGGAGTGAAATGCCATCACGACCTGCTAAACCTTATTAAAATGAGTATCATTTAAGTGGTAATAGCAGCAGTTGCAGAATTTCTGGTTTAGCTCTTGTAAAACGTCAGTTATGCCCATCTGCAATTACTTTCCTTTCTTCCTGCAGGTCAACAGTCTCTGTGCATGGGATATTATCATGATTCAAGTGAACAGCCACTTACAACGCATCGCACTACTCAGCACGCGTATGAGAAAACTGGCCATTTCAAAGATGACTTCCTCCACTTGACAAGCCATTCATACTGGAATCATTCCTCAAAATGTGTTATTTATTTAAATATTTATTTATTTTATTTTTATAAATCTATCATATGTATTAATATGTGGGTTCATGCAAGACAAAACAATGATGTATATTTATATATGTAGAGAACAATGATGTATATTTATATATGAAGAGAATGTGTTTAGATATGTATAGATATTTATAGCTAGATATTTATATCTTTATTTATATGGTTCCTCTCGCACTTTGTATTTTGTTTCTGGAACCATGTGTTTTACTATGAAAGGGGTTAGTCATTGAGTTGCTAACTTACATTTTTACCTGCAAGTGTTGTCAATAAATCTCATTTTGGACACTAACCAATGGCTAAATAGACCTTTTCCTGGACACTGTTCTCGAAAGTGATTTTTTTCACCTTTTCTTGAAAAAGTGGTTATGAGAATAATTCTGAACAAATCCAACAAACTTAACAACTCTCAAGAAGCAGCCAAACCAAAACCTAGTGCTCGGAGACAAGGGTGTGCTGTCCTGTGTATTAAATCAATCCACTGTGCTCGAATGAACAGAGAACTGGTGCCTGAATGGTCAAAATTCATCCCTTTGTTTCTAGTACCGTAATGAAACTTGAGAGGGGTCCCCCAGCACTGGTTTCTTCATGAGGGTGGGGTAGCATAGCTTTCCCAGCCGCTGCGAGCTGCGCCGTGTTAAAAACAAAATGGCAATAAAACAATTTCATTGCCATTTTGTTTTAAACCATGGCATGCCGCAGCCACCAGCCTGCCCCCGAGCCAGGAGGGCGTGTCCTCTGCTGCTGATTGACAGCATGGAAGATTGAAGTAGTCGTGGCCAGATACTTCAAAGTGCGCATGTCACCATGGCCAGCTGCCCTGTGTCGGCCAAAGTGACATGCACACTTTGGAACTCTAAACCCAGCTGACTTAAACTTTGGCTGGGGCTGCGGGCCCTTTGTTACACCTTTGCTTTATTCTTCAAAATTGCAGAATAATGGAAGACGGAACGTTTCAGCTGAATCCTCAGCCTTGCTCATAGTGGTCTCCACGTTTGTAGATAACATTTTATACACAGTTTCGTCTTGTCACAAAATGAAAATCAATACCCACTTGCAATCCATCCACTTTCCATTAACATTGGGTCAGCCATCTTGGATTAATATTCATCATATAGTTCTTTGTGTTTAGAGATGTCGTGTAGGCTCTCATTATCCTAATGAGACTACTAGATTTGAGCGGCAGAATAACTTGCACTGTGGGGGACTGAGTTGGAACCCACTACAGGTAACACCTGTCGGCCTAATCAGGGTTTTGCTCTGGCTAACTGGAAGTGCCTCATCTCTACCCAAGAGCAGAGAAGTTGGGCAGCTGAGCGCATGACACAATTGACTCCTCAGGGAAATCGTAGTCACTCAGATCGCATCCGTTTCTCTCAGTTACATTAGTCTCACATATACAAGGACAATAAGAGGCAGTATATATTTCAATAGGATTTTAATGAAGCAACTGCATCGTAGATAATTAAGCATGTAGTGCAATAACTAGGACGATGAAGCATGACAGGAATAAAATAGTGACGAGGAGAGTAAAGCATAAACATAACGCTACCATATTGTCACTATAATCATTAGAAGAATTCCTACGTAGGCTGTGTTAGAGCACAGCATGTTAAGCTCTAGTTCTGCCCTTCAGGTTCCCCTGGGAAGACATCATCCCTCATACCTGAGCAAGAGGCCTGTCGTCTACATAAGCAGCTGTAGCAAAGCACTCAGAAATCAGCATACAGTTGTGGTCATCTGGGTGGTATAACAGCTGATGTTCCAAGAAAGGATCCCTACGTAAGAGTATGTATGTTTCTATTAACACTAGAGACAAAGCGTTACCACATTTGCTGGCAACCTATCTTACAGCAGCCTTGAGAAAAGCACAGAGTGAAAGAGATGTCTTGTTAAGGAACGCAGTGCTGGCCTAGGCAAAAAAAAGGTAAATAGAGAGAAATAAAACAAGACAGCAAATGTGGCTATTGTTAAAATAATAAATGAACCTGAATAAAATACATCTAGGTTAAAGTGCACAGCGGCAGGCCTAGTTTGCTAAAATAACGTGTATGAAGCTGTAACTAAAATGACTACACAACAGGGGTAAACATTCATTTTGTATCTTAAATTGAACAAGTTCATTAATTCAATCATGACACTCATCTATCCAATGATTTTACACATTTTCACCTGTTTCTTCCGCAGCCATCTCAGTTCAGTATGGATGACGTTCGAACAAATTAATAAACATTAATAAATATATTTGACCAATTCCTATTTCTTTACAAGATTTAAATGTCCTCCCTATTATACTTCCAGAGTGGGAATATGGTGTTTTAAACTCATAGACTGTAGCAATATCATTTGCTGTTCCTTTTGTGAACTCGCTTTATATATTCCTTGTGGGTAATCCATCAAAACAAATAATGGTTACTAGAAGTGGGTGTAATTCATGTAATTCCATGTGGCATATTTATGCAGAATTATCCCAAAATTATGACAAAATCTAGAAAATGAAAAATATGAACTTGGAAAGAACGGCAAAAATATGTTTAATCTGACAGAGAACACAAGTGGAGGTTTTTAGATTCAAAATACTTTGCAGAATATAATACCATGTATCCTGCAGGTGTTAACAAGAACGATAAATACAATGCATTCGTGGAGGTATGAATTAAACATTTGCCTTTCTTTCCAGATTGATTTTTTGATTTTCGAGATACATTGTATCATGTTTCTAACATCACAGTTTTTGTGCCAATTTTCTAATTAGTTCTAGCAATTTTTTGTCTTTTTATTTGTTGTAGGATGTGCCTTTGCCATAGAAGGATGGTAAATCTTGTACAGAGGAACTGAGTCTAATTATAATGAACTAAGACATGATATACTGATAAAGGAAACCATTTTTATCATATAAATATTTTAACTGAAAGAGAACTATCATTAATATATTTAGATGCAATGTGCAAGAAACTGACTAGCCATTGATATTTTCTTGACAGATTTATCACTAGTAATATAGAGAGCAAGTTGATGAAAGGGATTACAAATTATATCACTGTTGTATATGTGCATAAAGCACCATAGGCGAGTAGGCACCTAAGCACCTCGCCTGCCACTTAACTGTGGCCTCCAGTTCTTGCTTGTTCCAGCCTGATCCAGTTGCCACCATGTGAGCAAGTGACAGCGTCGCTGCCTGAGTATTCCCGCCAGGGTTTTCCCACTCACCATTCAACCTGCCAACAAAAGCCCCTCCCACCAAGGACCTACTTAATGCAGGCCACAGTGCCACTGCACAGTAGACTTGCTTAGGGGGCGTGCCACTGCACGCCAAAGGCATGCCAAAGGCAAGCCTGCTTGCTATTATCCACACCCAGAGATCGCTCAGCACTTGGAGCCCCGGCCCCACGACCATCCAATGCAACACCACAACCACAGCTGCAGCTGCAACCATTGCTAACACATGTCACAACTATTCCTCCACCATCCTCTGCAACCACAACAAAATACTTTGGTAAACACATTGCTGCCACTCATCCCCGAGCACCACAGTAGGTCCTTTCTCCTGCACCCATTGTGATCTCACTTGCAATACCTCAGAAACTGACCCCAAACACCCGATGCACACTACCACCACCACCTCACACCAACTGTCCACCATGCTCACAACGTACAATCCCTCGGGAAACAGCACCAAAATCTGGGACCTCCTCAACAGCAACACACCCAACCATCTCTTCCTGGATGAAACAGCGCTCAATTCAGCCTCCAACCCAGACATTACGGCACCCATCCAGCCTGCCTACAAAATCATACACCAGGACCGAACTTACAAACCAGGCGGAGGACTCAAGATCATCTACAAAAAATCAACTGACTGCACCACCTCCAATTCAGAATACAAACAGATTACAATGTCACCCTGAAGGGAACCCTAGCCTACTGTCCACTGGACTCAAGAGCAGAATTCTGCAACCACATTGCAGACTTCATCATTCCCCTCTTCATCAGATCAACCAATTACATCCTGCTTGGGAACCTCAATTTCCATATGGAAGACACAACAGAGATCAACTCCAAGGCCCTCCTCAACAGCCTCAGCAACCTCAGCCTCACCCAGCTCGTCCAAGGACCAACCCACACATCAGGCCACACCCTCTACCCTATTTTCTCCTCCAACAACAGGACCACCACTACCCCACAAACCCTCTTATATGGACCGGACATTACATTATACATATCAAGATACCCACCCACCAAACCACCCCACCAGAAAACCCAAAGCACCATTAAAACACTGGAACAAAGTATCTGAAGAAAACTGGACCCAGACCCTACAGTAACACCCACTCAATCACACCAGTGTCAACACCAAGCTCTTCAATAAATGGCTCACAGACTGCACCAACTGCACTGCTTTCACTAGAAACAAAACCTCTAAAAACAACAAAGGACTCAGCAAGCAGACAAAGGACCTCAGGGAGTCCAAGCGCCACTGCAAACAACTTGAGAGAAAATGGAGACAACAAAAACAGTACTGCATGATCCATGTACAATGCTTGTTTAATTTAAGATTCCCTTTGTTGGTCCTGGCTCTCTCTGCAGAGTCACCCCAGATTTTTGCCTTTCTCTGCCTTCCTTTGCTGCTGAACCTGTTTTTGTTGACTTTCATGATTCTTTGCACTTTACTCCTCATAACCAGTTACCCCGCCTAACTAGGGGTAAACTGCTTTGTGTTCTATCTCCTAAACATGATAAAATTGGCTTACACCTGATTGGTACATTTCTTTTAGTTTAAGTTCCTAGTACATGGTATTACACAAACACAGGACCTATATATTAAATTCTACTAATGGGATGCAGCACTCTTTATGCCACCCACTAAAGTAGCATTGTAAAACTTGCCTCACACCTGCTACTACAGCCTGTAAATCACTTTTAAACTGTCATTGCGACCTGGCAAAATAAACCTTTTTCCAGCCCTAGTCCTTCCTATTTAAAACGTATAAGCCACCCCTATGGTAGGCCTTGAAGGGTCATAGTACAGTGTGCATGGTGTTTAACAACTAGGGCATGTGAACTTAAGTTTTACATGTCCTAGCAGGGAAAAAATCCTGAAGTCATTTTTCAATGCTGTAAGGCTCTCTCTCCCATAGATTAAAACTGAGTTACCCTATTACATTTAATAAGTGCTGTTGTTATACAGTTCCTACTAGGATAATAGGACTGCGGATTAGGACTACAGAACTTCAGAATACGGGACTGAGTCAATGTACACCATCAGAAGGTGCTGGCCCTATTCCTGGCTAGCTCACAGTGGCTCACCCAAGCCCCTAATCTTACTGGGGTGGAAGGTGAGTATGGCAACTTGAACATGACACTCTGATCCCCAAGGGAATCGTGGAAACAGGTCTTATCATTTAGATGTCTTACTCGTGCATGCCGAAGGAAAACACAAAAGACATACAAGTTTTCAATACATTTATTGAAACAATTGTAATTGTGCATAGAGACAATGAGCTACGATAACTGGGCAGATAAAACAAAGCAATGTTATCACCATTACGAACAAGGTGAATGGAATAATCAGTCCAGCCACGGCAAAGGATTTCTATAGATTCCTACTGATCACTATCCCTGTACTGAGAGCATAGTTAATGTGCCTTCTGCCTTTGCCCAATCTGAGAGGATAGCCTTAGCCCCCATACCTGGAAAACTAAATCAGTAAGTGGCCTGTAGTGCGGACGGCAATCTTTTCTGCAAATTGGAAGATCAGTGCCAGCAGAGATGCATGTCGAACACAGCATTCATCCTAAGACGGTCATGGTTGGAGTGCCCCTCTGACCTCCCTGAGTCAGTGCATCGTTCATATAATCAACAATACACTGTGTTAGAGGCGCAGCTCTGATGCAATGATATGTCTGGATGTTATGAACTATCTCCGAACGGGCAAAGCAAGCACTAGGATATCTTGTACTGGTTTCTTACCATTGAACAGGACATACAGATTAAATATTGAGAAAGGCTAACTAAAACAAGCAACTCGTACAATGTATTCTCATAATAATATTGTGCAAGCCTAAGTGTGTAAAATGTCACTGCTAGAAGCAATGTTATTTAAAACATGTAAAGTGTAAAATATAAAATGAAGCTAAAAAGGAGAACCAATGTGGGTCCAAGAGGGCCTCACTACACTATCTTCAGTTTTGGGCCAGATTGAGCGATGCTCTTTACACACACATCAATTGTAATTTAAAACCCTCTGTGGTGAAAGTCAATCAATCAATGATAAAATGTCTACATCACATGTCTACCTGAACAGGATTTCCCAGCGGTAGCGGATCAAGGACCAAAAAGAGCCAAGCTAAACCTCAAAGAGCCACGTCTCCAGCATCTTTCAAAACAGCATGAAGGAGGTGCACCAACACAATTCTGAGGCACTACTTTCCATAATATCATACTCAGGGAAGCAAAGAACCGACCTCCCTGCCTTGCCAGTCTGATGTTGGGAATGGTGGCTGCCCCTCTGTGATCACCAACAAATTGTTGCCACCCTCTCTCTCCTTGTCTCATCCACTTGCTCCACCTCCAGCCCTTGAAGTTGATAGAGTTTTGTAACTCCTCCCAGGGCCACTCTTTATGCGCCCTAAAAGAATACAGATCAATTGGATTGTAATTCAGCACTCCCTCTCCTGTGATGTCACTGCTGTAGCTTGTACCTGCAGGTCAAAGAAAACCTTCCATGACTGCCACCTGCACAGTAGGTCATCTGCAATGTTCATTAGAGTTCACCCAAGAGATTCAGCACACTATCTCAGAGCAGTGATTTCTTTTCAGCTGCTCTGTGTTTCTTTCCCTGTGCTTTCCTCTCCCCAGAGGGTTGCAGGCAATGCCCCATTTGCCCATGAACACCTGTTGCCCCTGGAGACCTTGCAGTAAGGTGTGTGGGCTTGGAGTGTGATACTATAGAAAGGAAGAGAGGTACTAGAGGAGCATTGATACTTAAAGCCTGGTACACATTACTATTAGAAAACAAGGGAAATGATGACAGGTCTCCCTGACTATTACTAAAAAGGTAAATATGGTCTGTATGCCTGGAGGTTAGGCTTGTACATTGCTACTAAAGTTGAGTTATGCCCCCTGACAATTGGGCCTACTGCAAGTTGAGAAGAACAGGGCTCGCTAATTAATCATAGATGGCCTCCTGAGTTGGACAATAGGTTTCAATCCGATTCTTGTCAGTACATTGGTATTATACATCTATGTCAGAACTACTTTTTTTACTGTACAAGGTGTTTATTACTACATACATAGGACCTAGATCAGTTGCATGACTAAAAACCCAAATGTTTTATAGTTCCCCAATTTGTGTATGTCCATTTTCAGAACTCAGCAACACAGTGTAAATGTAAGGAGGACAGGTAATGGTTCAAATAGAAACTGTATCAGTACTGAGCAATCTCTGTGCATAAGTCTCAGTGAATGTGCTGCTTAAAAAAACTAATAACATTGTTTTTAAAAAATAGTGTGCAGAAAAGACTGAATACTGCAAATAAAACTTGAGATCCACTTACACTATGATAAGTCTAAGTAATAAGTGCTAACCTTCATTTAAGATTTTGAGGAAACCCGAAATATTGGTGTACATTAACTACAAATAAGCTTACATAATACCTATCAAAAGGACAAAAGGCACACTAGTGTTTAAAAATAGAGTGCGACATGGAGGGAGAGAAAAACACAATAGACAATTCAGTGAGCACAATTAGCAGTACATAGAAATTTCAGTCAGAGAATTCTAGGTCTCCTCCAAGACTATCATTATGAGATCAGAGGGATGCTTACCAATGAAATACTGCACTTGGAAATCATAATACTACAGAGTGTGTTATTTTTGCTCATATTACGAGAACATTACAAGTTTGCCTGTACGCGATGGGAAATTACCATTTAAATTGCTGTTTCTGCTTGATATTAGCATGCTGTTCCCTCATTGTAGGCACATTAACTAGAAATGGATAAAAATTGCACTCCACCAGCAGAGTTTACAGAATTTTGCCCACTCCGTGCTCTGCTAGGACTGCAGAGCTCCGGCAAAACCCCGCCACCCACAGTGGCTTCCCAACGTTAAGTTGGTGAATGAGAATTTGTGTCCTCTAACATGATTTTTGGATGCTAGAACACCTCCCGGTGAGATGTTGGTACTCGTGGCAGGTCGCGATTGTTCGCGTAGCGGAAGCTGGCCCTTGAGTAGAAAATCTACTCATACGGCAGAAAGAAGCAGTGCTCTCTGTCTAAATTTGTATTTTCATCCAGCATAGGTATTATTGGTTGCCCTTATGTCCATGGCATTGCTCTAAAAAATACTGTTTAAAATAACTCTTTAAGGACTCAGCTCAAAGATAATCTCTGAGAAACTTGAACCCATAAACTACTCTTTATGTTGCAATCCATAAGCATGTTGATCAAAATGGCCTATGGCCTTTGAGAACTCCAACAACTATTATATTGACTTTGTTTAGTTTTGACATTTTGGCCCTCATTCTGAAATCGGCAGGTGGCGGGCACCGCCCGCCGGGCGGGAACCGCCACTTGGCCGCTCCGCGGTCAAAAGACCGCGGAGGCCATTCTGGCTTTCCCGCTGGACCTGCGGGCGCCCGCCAAAGGAGCGCCTGCCGGCCCAGCGGGAAAGGCCCTGCAACAATGAAGCTGGCTCCGAATGGAGCCGGCGGAGTTGCAGGGGTGCGACGGGTGCAGTTGCACCCGTCGCGATTTTCACTGTCTGCAATGCAGACAGTGAAAATCTTTATGGGGCCCTGTTAGGGGGCCCCTGCACTGCCCATGTCTAGAGACCAGTTTGTTCAAAATATGTCTTGTAGTTTGTAAACATTGCACATGCTAAGCCCTAATTTCAGAATATTTTTCATCTACCAGTACCAGGCGTTTTATGCTCTGTAAGTTCCAGTGTATTTTTTTCCAAATCAAGATTGGTTTTGCTTGGACTTTGAAAACTGTCATGTACAAAGAGTGTCTAAAACTTCAAAGCTGGATCTTAGGTCAGTTAGGCGTAGCTAGCAGCAGCACAAGTGTGGAGAGGGTTGCTGTGATCAACAAATCTTGTGAACTGAGATTAAAGAAGTTGGGCAGAGATACATACTTCTAAAGTTCACTTGTTGCCCTGGTATTTCTTGAAAATGGTTATTTTATGAGTGTGGATTATCTAATCCAGACCCAAGCAAAGGATGCAACATTGAAAGCAGAAAACCCACAGTGTTTTCCCTTGTAGCTGGGTCAAGATGACACAAGTATAGGAAGGCATGCAGCATCACAGGTCTCCTTTGCGTTTAGTCTTGAAGTTGGATATGTTAAGCTGCAAATGGAAAAGTCAGAAATCTACTCTCCAGTGTTTGGAGTAGATTTCCAACTTCTATGAGCTCCTTTAAATCCACTAAATTCTTACATTTTCAACAGTACTTCAACTAAGTGAAATCTAAACGAGTAATTGTTTTTTCTATTATCTACCACGGACAATATTGGTGCCTGGATACACACCTTGACATACACGACCTGGAAACATTGAGGTATTCCCTCTATTTGAGTGGGAAACTAAGTGCAAAATGTTTTGCAAAACAAAATGTTTTGCAGCACTAGCTTGAACAACTCTCTCCCACCTCTATGCTAAATTTATGACAGTGGAACATCCAGCCTGTTGGTAGAATTTCCACAATTGTAAGTGCACTTTCCCATTGCCAGGATCAGCAAGCAACTCACTAAAAGACTACAAACCATTCACAATTAGGCAGCCAGACTCAAACTCAAACTCCCATATAGAACTCACATCACACTATGCTTTGGTGAACTTCACTGGCACCAGTTACACAAACGTACTCAATTCAAACTACCCACCCATTTTCAACGCACTACACACCTCCGAACCCACCTGAACAGTTGCATCTCCTTCCACCAACCAACTGGGTAGTCTCCTCGGCAGGACTGATACGGGCACAAATCCAATGCGTACAAAGAACCAGAGAGGGAAGAAGGGCGCTCTCTTCCATCACTCCTAAAGCATGGTACGATCTCCACATCAGACCCTCTACTTTTCTTCTTAAATTCCACAAGAAACTGAAAACCTGGCATTTCAATTAATCAACCAACCATAGGTGCACACACCTGCTCAGAAGCAGTATGCCCTTGCAGGTGACAGCGCCCTTTAAACATAGCATAACATCATACAGTGCCACATATCCTCACCCAGTTAATCGAGATGTGAAATTCACTATTGCAGTTGACGTTTCAAAGGCCTGTGTATTACTTAGGTGTGCAACAACCTCATGCTTCCCATCATTGATGGGCTGGGAGATAATCGTAGTTCACAGTCTATGGAAAGTGCTTGCAGTCACCATCTTCATGTGTCTATAATTGATAGTGGACATTTTAGAAAAATAAATACTTTTTTGTTCTAAGAAAATTACCATTTCACATTCTTAGGCTATTCTAAGAAAACTAGCTAGTTTATAGTCCATTTAATTCTTGTGATATGTAAAGCATTGAGCAGTAGTAATGATAGTAGTGGTGGTGATTGTTCTTCTATAATTATTATTATTATTATTATTATTATTATTATTATTATTATTATTATTGTTGTTGTTATTGTTGTTATTATTGTTGCCATTAATATCATTATCACTGCTATTATCTCTAAGATTATTATTGTATTACTATTAATAAGTATTTCTATAATATAATTAGAAAAAGTGCTCTACTATCGGTCCTTCTCTCCACTGGTTTGTGAAAATTTGGCTCTCTAAGAACCTTGATCAAGAGGACTCGAACCCTTCACCTTTCACTGCTGCACCATCTCAAGGTGTTCTTATTATATTTACATCTTTGATGCCTGTGGATTCTGGATGTCTAAAAACACCTGCAACACTCCAGCATCCATTTCTCATTATACCATAAATATCTTGCCAAGTTGCCCTTAGACCAGCCCCATCATACGAGGAAATTCCATGAGCTGTCACCTGCTCACTCTTACTGCAAACCCCAGCGCGCATCTGAAGCAGCCACTAGGAGGCTCTGACTGCTGCCCTTCTGAATCTACTGAATGACTTCTGACCAACCTAACAGCTAAGGTTTATCTGTTTAGGTATCATCATAATGTACCACCATCAATTATACTACTTTAGAACATTGGAATGTTGGGAGCTCCATTGAAAACAATGGAGTGCTCTGGGCTTCTAATGGCCAGTAGAAGCCTGGAGCGCCAACATTCCATTGTTGTGTTTCACAGCTGTTGCTGTGAACAAAGGCCTCACAGAGCCCAAGGGACTTTAACCCCTTCCCCGCCACGGACGTAATGGTTACGTCCATGGCAGCGCCCGTGTGGCGCCATGGACGTAACCATTACGTCCTGGGACTGGCAGTCGGGGGAAGCGCTAGCGCTTCCCCCGAGGGCCGCCCCCCAACACCCCCAGGCCAGGGCTGAAAGGGGAATCCCTTCCCCTTTCACGCCCAACCCCCCCCCCCCATGACGTCAGCGCACGATCGCGCGCTGATTTCAGGGAAAGGGGGAAAGACGCGCTGGAAGCCATTTGCTTCCAGCGCGTCTAAGGGAGAAGGTGAGTTTTTCACCTTCGTGCGGGGTGGGGGTGCTCTCAGAGAGGCATCGAGGGAAAGGAAAGGGTTTTCCTTTCCCTCGATGTCTCTTTGAGCATTCCTGCTGCCCGATCGCGATGCGATCGGGCAGCAGGAATGCCCACTAGACACCAGGGATTTCAGTATGTGTGTGTGTGTGTGTGCTTATTAGTGTAGGGGAGCGACCCCTTGGGCAAGGGTCGCTCCCCTTTGGGGGCACATGTATTTCACGTCGTTTCTGCCCCCCCTGGGGGCAGATTGGCCCTATTTTTAGGCCGATCTGCCCCCAAGGGGGGCAGAAAGCCACTAGACACCAGGGATTTTATTGTTGCTTTGTATTTTTTGTGTTGGGGGGCGGCCCCTTGGGCAAGGGTCGCTCCCCTTTGGGGGCACATGTATTTTACGTCGTTTCTGCCCCCCCTGGGGGCAGATTGGCCCTATTTTTAGGCCGATCTGCCCCCAAGGGGGGCAGAAAGCCACTAGACACCAGGGATTTTATTGTTGATTTGTATTTTTTGTGTTGGGGGGCGGCCCCTTGGGCAAGGGTCGCTCCCCTTTGGGGGCAAATGTATTTTACGTCGTTTCTGCCCCCCTGGGGGCAGATTGGCCCTATTTTTAGGCCGATCTGCCCCCAAGGGGGGCAGAAAGCCACTAGACACCAGGGATTTTATTGTTGATGTGTATTTTTTGTGTTGGGGGGCGGCCCCTTGGGCAAGGGTCGCCCCCAGGGGCCCTCATGTATTTTTGGGCAGTTCTGCCCCCCTTGGGGGCAGAGAGGCCTATTTTTTTTAGGCCTTTCTGCCCCCAAGGGGGGGCAGAATCCCAATAGCGCCAGAAATAGTATGTATGTATGTGTGCTTTGTGTTGGGGGGTGGCCCCTTGGGCAAGGGTCGCTCCCCCCAGGGGCGCAATGTATTTATTGTCGTTTCTGCCCCCTTTGGGGGCAGATTGGCCCTATTTTTAGGCCGATCTGCAGAAAGCCACTAGACACCAGGGATTTTATTGTTGATTTTTATTTTTTGTGTTGGGGGGTGGCCCCTTGGGCAAGGGTCGCCCCCATGGGCCCACATGTATTCTTGGGCAGTTCTGCCCCCCTTGGGGGCAGAGAGGCCTATTTTTTTTAGGCCTTTCTGCCCCCAAGGGGGGCAGAATCCCAATAGCGCCAGAAAGATATGTTTGTATGTGTGCTTTGTGTTGGGGGGTGGCCCCTTGGGCAAGGGTCGCTCCCCCCGGGGGCGCAATGTATTTATCGTCGTTTCTGCCCCCCTTGGGGGCAGATTGGCCCTATTTTTACGCCGATCTGCCCCCAAGGGGGGCAGAAAGCCACTAGACACCAGGGATTTTATTGTTGGTTTTTATTTTTTGTGTTGGGGGGCGGCCCCTTGGGCAAGGGTCGCCCCCAGGGGCCCACATGTATTTTTGGGCAGTTCTGCCCCCCTAGGGGGCAGATATGCCTATTTTTTAGGCCTTTCTGTCCCCAAGGGGGGCAGAATCCCCATAGCGCCAGGGATACTATGTGTGTGTGTGTGCTTTGTGTGGGGGTGTGGCCCTTGGGCAAGGGTCGCCCCCCCCCCAAAGGGTGCAATGTAATCTGGGCGATTTCTGCCCCCTCCCCTTGGGGGTAGATTGGCCTATTTTTTTTTAGGCCCATCTTCCCCCAAGCAGAGAAGACTAGACACAGGGGAAAATGAAAAAATGGTTAGTGGAGGAGTGTTTGTCAACTGGCGAAGTATTTGCTTTTATGATAATAACAGTTTTTCTCCTTTTTGTTTTAGTTCAAAGCTTTTGCTGACTTTGCTGTGGCTTGTTGCAGTTTTGGCAGTAGTTGTCCTGCGGTTTGCGTAGTTGCATGTTTTAGGTAAGTAAATAAATTTACTCCAAGTGAGTATTGTTGCAATGCATGAATGACATGTTTGTAGGTGGTGTACTGAATGCAGGATTGTGTGTGAAATTGTCCTTAGAGTTATGCACAATGATTATTGTGTTGTCTTATGTCTAATTTGCTTTTTTTTTTCTCTTTTTAGTGGGATATCGTTGGTGATTGCTGTGGCTGTGCAGAGTAGTTGCTGGTGAGTCAAGCTTTTTCAGGCAAGTGAGCAGTATAGTTTTTGAGTTTATAATTCTTAGTGATAAACCTATACTTTGTTACTTATCTTACACAGTGCTGGTTGTTGGTGGTGTATTTGTCCAGTTAATTTTAGTAGGAAGGATCATGGCCAGCCGTAGGATGACCGCTCAGCAGGTTGTTAGTGTGCTTTTTGAGTCATCTTCTGACCATGAATATGAGACTGACTCTGCATCTGAGGCAGAGGAGGAAGTGCAGGATTCTGGAAGTGAATTTTCTGTCAGAGATGAATCATCTGATGATGAAGCCACTCTCAGTGCTGATGAAGGGCCTGTTTTAGAGGAGGACAGTGATGTGCCAATGGTGCAGGAGCCAGCGGCTGAAAGGCTTCCCATTGGAAGACCTGACGCATGGGTTGCACCAAACATGGAGCAGCCACAGTTGCCTGCGTTTACTGGTTTTCCAGGGTGTCGAGTTAATACGGAAAACTTTTTGCCCGTCAACTTTTTTGAGTTGTTTATGGACGATATATTTTTGGAAGAGATTGTTGAGCAGACTAATTTGTATGCAGAGCAGTTTTTGAGGGACAACGCTGCCAGACTTAGGCCACACTCTAGAGCTAGCCGGTGGATTCCCACAAATCTGGAAGAGTTGAAAAAGTTCTTGGGTTTAACTTTTTTGATGGGGCTGATAAGGAAGCCGTCGCTGTCTTCATATTGGTCTACTAGTCCCTTGATGGCAACTGCTATATTTCCTGCCATCATGAGTCGTAACCGGTATGAGCTTCTTCTTCGGATGTTGCATTTTGTAGATAATGCTTTAGCCTTGCCACGAGATCATCCTGATTCTGACCGTCTTTTTAAGATTAGACCTGTCCTTGATCATTTGGTAGATCGGTTTTCAGAGATCTATGTTCCAGGGAAAGAAATATCTGTAGATGAGTCTTTGGTCCTGTTCAAGGGTCGTTTGGTTTTTAGGCAGTACATTCCTAGCAAGAGGGCACGGTATGGAATTAAATTGTATATGCTGTCAGAAAGTAGTACAGGATATGTTTATAATTTCCGGGTCTACACTGGTAGGGATTCCAATATTGACCCCCCTGGTTGTCCTCCCACTTTTGGAGTTAGTGAGAAAATTGTGTGGGAACTTGGTAGACGACTGTTTAACAAAGGTCACCATTTATATGTAGATAACTTCTACACTGTAGTTCGGTTGTTCAAGGAGTTGTTCAGAGTGGACACTGTTGCTTGTGGCACAATCCGCTCTAATCGGAAAGGCTATCCAAAAGAGCTTGTCTGTAAAAAACTTGAGAAGGGACAGTGCAGTGCCTTGCGGAATGATGAGCTGCTAGCTCTGAAATTTGTAGACAAGAGGGATGTATACATGCTAAGCACCATCCGTGATGAGAGTACTTCACCTGTGGCTGTTTGGGGTCAGGTTGCCGAAGTGCGCAAACCTGTGTGCATCTTAGACTATAATAAGCACATGGGTGGTGTTGATAGAGTAGATCAGAGGTTAGAACCTTACACTGCTGCTCGTAAGTCTTATGTGTGGTATAAGAAATTAGCGCTTCACTTGTTCCACTTGGCAACTTTTAATGCTTTTGTTGTGTTTAAGGATAGTTCTCCAGAGTCAAGGATGACATTTGTGAAATTTCAGGAGTCTATCATAGCTAGCCTTGTTGTGCTGGAACAGGCAAGAGTTCCTAGAGAAGCAGTGGTGGAGGATGTGGCTAGATTGAAAGATCGTCACTTTGCTGAGCACATTCCTCCCACGGCCAAAAAAAACTTTCCTGCTAAGAGATGTAGAGTCTGTGCTCGAAGAGGTATCAGGAAGGAGACTAGGATGTACTGCCCTGATTGTCCTTCAAAGCCTGGGCTGTGTGTGGGTGGCTGTTTCAGGAGCTACCACACACAGAAGAATTATTGGGAAATTCCGTGAGCGTAAACTGGTGTTTTATATTTTTATATGTTCGGTTTCACGGTTGGCATTAGTCATGTATTCAGTTAGAGCTTTTGTGTTTGTAGTTTTGTACTAATTTATGATTAGTGGTTTCTTTGTTGTTTAAAAACAAAAAAAAGGGGATGGCATGTGTAGAGTGGCGCTTGGCTGGCGGCGTGGGTGTGGTGGCGCTTGGCTGGCGGTGTGTGTGGGGTGGCGCTTGGCTGGCGGTGTGTGTGGGGTGGCGCTTGGCTGGCGGTGTGTGTGGGGTGGCGCTTGGCTGGCGGTGTGTGTGGGGTGGCGCTGGGCTGGCGGTGTGTGTGGGGTGGCGCTTGGCTGGTGGTGTGGGTGGGGTGGCGCTTGGCTGGTGGTGTGGCGCTTGGCTGGCAGTGCCGGCCAAACGCCAGTCCACACACTCATCAGCTGGTGTGATTGCTGTATCAGGCATGTGGGCGTATGAAAGTGATGGGCCCTTGACTGGCGCTGTCTGTGGATGCGAGTCTTGTAATGTGCTGGGCCCGTGGCTGGCGGCGTGAATGGTCTAGTGCATGTCATGTATGAAAGGTGTGTGAATGGACTGTAAAGCAGTTGGTGCCTTGTCGTGGCTTTACAGCTCACGAGCTGTGAGTCATTGGTTCAGTTTTTTGGCCTTTCAGTTATTACCAGTGCATTTCACTTTTGTGAAATCTCTTGTTAATAAAATTTGATCTACTGAACCATCACTCACCCTTGTGCCAAATCCAACCAGTATGTGTGGTACAAATGACAAAACCTGCTCCGCTGTAATCAGGCGTCGCAGCACACTTGAGACACGCTAGGTGCCTCAGGTGGGACCCCGATGATGAAGCATGCCACCAACTTGGTTGGTGGGTGAGGGGTCTTCTTCACATAACCTAAGTGTGTTTCTTTTCACAATTTTAGTGTTTGGCACATCACGGACGTATGTGCACACATCAAAGTGATATATTCCAAAAATACCTGTGTTTGGGGGGGAGGGCCCACCTATGTTTTTGGTCCTGGGTGCGACCGTCATGTAGGGAAACCTACAAAACCCAGAAACTTTTTAAAACTAGGCACCCCAAGGAGTCTAGGGTGGTGTGGCTTGTGTGGCTCCCCCAACATTTTCTTACCCAGACTCCTCTGTAAACCTCACAATTTGCATAAAAAAGCATATTTTCCTGATTTTTCTTAGTAGGATCACCGCTCCAGCACAAAATTCCTACTCCCCAGTTTTCCCCTCAGTCTCCCAAGTAAAATGACATCTCACTTATGTGGGTCCCCAAAGCAGAGTCCGTCTAAAGATGTATAAAAGAATATGCCCTTATAAACTTGCTGTGCTATCCCTTCTATCCCTTCAGGTTTTGGGCCTGATTATGTTGCGGGCACCTGGGCCACCCACACAAGTGAGGTATCATTTTTATCGGGAGACTTGGGGGAACGCTGGGTGGAAGGAAATTTGTGGCTCCTATCAGATTCCAGAACTTTCTGCCACAGAAATGTGAGGAACATGTGTTTTTTTAGCCAAATTTTGAGGTTTGCAAAGGATTCTGGGTAACAGAACCTGGTCCGAGCCCCGCAAGTCACCCCTCCTTGGATTCCCCTAGGTTTCTAGTTTTCAGAAATGCACAGGTTTGGTAGGTTTCCCTAGGCGCCGGGTGAGCTACAGGCCAAAATCCACAGGTAGGCACTGTTTTCTCCCAAAATTGTGGATGTGTCCACGTTGCGCTTTGGGGTGTTTCCTGTCGCAGGCGCTAGGCCTACCCACGCAAGTGAGGTATAATTTTTATCGGGAGACTTGGGGGAACGCTGGGTGGAAGGAAATTTGTAGCTCCTCTCAGATTCCAGAACTTTCTGCCACAGAAATGTGAGGAACATGTGTTTTTTTAGCCAAATTTTGAGGTTTGCAAAGGATTCTGGGTAACAGAACCTGGTCCGAGCCCCGCAAGTCACCCCTCCTTGGATTCCCCTAGGTCTCTAGTTTTCAGAAATGCACAGGTTTGGTAGGTTTCCCTAGGTGGCGGCTGAGCTAGAGGCCAAAATCTACAGGTAGGCACTTCGCAAAAAACACCTCTGTTTTTTTCCAAAATTTAGGATGTGTCCACGTTGCGCTTTGGGGTGTTTCCTGTCGCCGGCGCTAGGCCTACCCACGCAAGTGAGGTATCATTTTTATCGGGAGACTTGGGGGAACGCTGGGTGGAAGGAAATTTGTAGCTCCTCTCAGATTCCAGAACTTTCTGCCACAGAAATGTGAGGAACATGTGTTTTTTTAGCCAAATTTTGAGGTTTGCAAAGGATTCTGGGTAACAGAACCTGGTCCGAGCCCCGCAAGTCACCCCTCCTTGGATTCCCCTAGGTCTCTAGTTTTCAGAAATGCACAGTTTTGGTAGGTTTCCCTAGGTGGCGGCTGAGCTAGAGGCCAAAATCTACAGGTAGGCACTTCGCAAAAAACACCTCTGTTTTTTTCCAAAATTTAGGATGTGTCCACGTTGCGCTTTGGGGTGTTTCCTGTCGCCGGCGCTAGGCCTACCCACGCAAGTGAGGTATCATTTTTATCGGGAGACTTGGGGGAACGCTGTGTGGAAGGAAATTTGTAGCTCTTCTCAGATTCCAGAACTTTCTGCCACAGAAATGTGAGGAACAAGTGTTTTTTTAGCCAAATTTTGAGGTTTGCAAAGGATTCTGGGTAACAGAACCTGGTCCGAGCCCCGATAGTCACCCCTCCTTGGATTCCCCTAGGTCTCTAGTTTTCAGAAATGCACAGGTTTGGTAGGTTTCCCTAGGTGGCGGCTGAGCTAGAGGCCAAAATCTACAGGTAGGCACTTCGCAAAAAACACCTCTGTTTTTTTCCAAAATTTAGGATGTGTCCACGTTGCGCTTTGGGGTGTTTCCTGTCGCCGGCGCTAGGCCTACCCACGCAAGTGAGGTATCATTTTTATCGGGAGACTTGGGGGAACGCTGGGTGGAAGGAAATTTGTAGCTCGTCTCAGATTCCAGAACTTTCTGCCACAGAAATGTGAGGGACATGTGTTTTTTTAGCCAAATTTTGAGGTTTGCAAAGGATTCTGGGTAACAGAACCTGGTCCGAGCCCCGCAAGTCACCCCTCCTTGGATCCCCCTAGGTCTCTAGTTTTCAGAAATGCACAGGTTTGGTAGGTTTCCCTAGGTGGCGGCTGAGCTAGAGGCCAAAATCTACAGGTAGTCACTTTGCTAAAAACAGCTCTGTTTTCTGTGATATGTCCATGTTGTGTTTTGGGGTATATCCTGTCGCGGGCGCTAGGCCTACCCACACAAGTGAGGTATCATTTTTATCGGGAGACGTGGGGGAACGCTGGGTGGAAGGAAATTTGTGGCTCCTCTCAGATTCCAGAACTTTCTGCCACAGAAATGTGAGGAACATGTGTTTTTTTAGCCAAATTTTAAGGTTTGCAAAGGATTCTGGGTAACAGAACCTGGTCCGAGCCACACAAGTCACCCCTCCTTGGATTCCCCTAGGTCTCTAGTTTTCAGAAATGCACAGGTTTGGTAGGTTTCCCTAGGTGGCGGCTGAGCTAGAGGCCAAAATCTACAGGTAGTCACTTTGCTAAAAACAGCTCTGTTTTCTGTGATATGTCCACGTTGTGTTTTGGGGCATATCCTGTCGCGGGCGCTAGGCCTACCCACACAAGTGAGGTATCATTTTTATCGGGAGACGTGGGGGAACGCTGGGTGGAAGGAAATTTGTGGCTCCTCTCAGATTCCAGAACTTTCTGCCACAGAAATGTGAGGAACATGTGTTTTTTTAGCCAAATTTTGAGATTTGCAAAGGATTCTGGGTAACAGAACCTGGTCCGAGCCCCGCAAGTCACCCCTCCTTGAATCCCCCTAGGTCTCTAGTTTTCAGAAATGCACAGGTTTGGTAGGTTTCCCTAGGTGGCGGCTGAGCTAGAGGCCAAAATCTACAGGTAGTCACTTTGCTAAAAACAGCTCTGTTTTCTGTGATATGTCCACGTTGTGTTTTGGGGCATATCCTGTCGCGGGCGCTAGGCCTACCCACACAAGTGAGGTATCATTTTTATCGGGAGACTTGGGGGAACGCTGGGTGGAAGGAAATTTGTAGCTCCTCTCAGATTCCAGAACTTTCTGCCACAGAAATGTGAGGAACATGTGTTTTTTTAGCCAAATTTTGAGGTTTGCAAAGGATTCTGGGTAACAGAACCTGGTCCGAGCCCCGCAAGTCACCCCTCCTTGGATTCCCCTAGGTCTCTAGTTTTCAGAAATGCACAGGTTTGGTAGGTTTCCCTAGGTGGCGGCTGAGCTAGAGGCCAAAATCTACAGGTAGGCACTTCGCAAAAAACACCTCTGTTTTTTTCCAAAATTTAGGATGTGTCCACGTTGCGCTTTGGGGTGTTTCCTGTCGCCGACGCTAGGCCTACCCACGCAAGTGAGGTATCATTTTTATCGGGAGACTTGGGGGAACGCTGGGTGGAAGGAAATTTGTAGCTCATCTCAGATTCCAGAACTTTCTGCCACAGAAATGTGAGGAACATGTGTTTTTTTAGCCAAATTTTGAGGTTTGCAAAGGATTCTGGGTAACAGAACCTGGTCCGAGCCCCGCAAGTCACCCCTCCTTGGATTCCCCTAGGTCTCTAGTTTTCAGAAATGCACAGGTTTGGTAGGTTTCCCTAGGTGGCGGCTGAGCTAGAGGCCAAAATCTACAGGTAGGCACTTCGCAAAAAACACCTCTGTTTTTTTCCAAAATTTAGGATGTGTCCACGTTGCGCTTTGGGGTGTTTCCTGTCGCCGGCGCTAGGCCTACCCACGCAAGTGAGCTATCATTTTTATCGGGAGACTTGGGGGAACGCTGTGTGGAAGGAAATTTGTAGCTCTTCTCAGATTCCAGAACTTTCTGCCACAGAAATGTGAGGAACAAGTGTTTTTTTAGCCAAATTTTGAGGTTTGCAAAGGATTCTGGGTAACAGAACCTGGTCCGAGCCCCGATAGTCACCCCTCCTTGGATTCCCCTAGGTCTCTAGTTTTCAGAAATGCACAGGTTTGGTAGGTTTCCCTAGGTGGCGGCTGAGCTAGAGGCCAAAATCTACAGGTAGGCACTTCGCAAAAAACACCTCTGTTTTTTTCCAAAATTTAGGATGTGTCCACGTTGCGCTTTGGGGTGTTTCCTGTCGCCGGCGCTAGGCCTACCCACGCAAGTGAGGTATCATTTTTATCGGGAGACTTGGGGGAACGCTGGGTGGAAGGAAATTTGTAGCTCCTCTCAGATTCCAGAACTTTCTGCCACAGAAATGTGAGGGACATGTGTTTTTTTAGCCAAATTTTGAGGTTTGCAAAGGATTCTGGGTAACAGAACCTGGTCCGAGCCCCGCAAGTCACCCCTCCTTGGATTCCCCTAGGTCTCTAGTTTTCAGAAATGCACAGGTTTGGTAGGTTTCCCTAGGTGCCGGCTGAGCTAGAGGCCAAAATCTACAGGTAGGCACTTCGCAAAAAACACCTCTGTTTTTTTCCCAAAATTTAGGATGTGTCCACGTTGCGCTTTGGGGTGTTTCCTGTCGCCGGCGCTAGGCCTACCCACGCAAGTGAGGTATCATTTTTATCGGGAGACTTGGGGGAACGCTGGGTGGAAGGAAATTTGTAGCTCCTCTCAGATTCCAGATCTTTCTGCCACAGAAATGTGAGGGACATGTGTTTTTTTAGCCAAATTTTGAGGTTTGCAAAGGATTCTGGGTAACAGAACCTGGTCCGAGCCCCGCAAGTCACCCCTCCTTGGATTCCCCTAGGTCTCTAGTTTTTAGAAATGCACAGGTTTGGTAGGTTTCCCTAGGTGCCGGCTGAGCTAGAGGCCAAAATCTACAGGTAGGCACTTCGCAAAAAACACCTCTGTGTTTTTCCAAAATTTAGTATGTGTCCACGTTGCGCTTTGGGGTGTTTCCTGTCGCCGGCGCTAGGCCTACCCACGCAAGTGAGGTATCATTTTTATCGGGAGACTTGGGGGAACGCTGGGTGGAAGGAAATTTGTAGCTCCTCTCAGATTCCAGAACTTTCTGCCACAGAAATGTGAGGGACATGTGTTTTTTTAGCCAAATTTTGATGTTTGCAAAGGATTCTGGGTAACAGAACCTGGTCCGAGCCCCGCAAGTCACCCCTCCTTGGATCCCCCTAGGTCTCTAGTTTTCAGAAATGCACAGGTTTGGTAGGTTTCCCTAGGTGGCGGCTGAGCTAGAGGCCAAAATCTACAGGTAGTCACTTTGCTAAAAACAGCTCTGTTTTCTGTGATATGTCCACGTTGTGTTTTGGGGCATATCCTGTCGCGGGCGCTAGGCCTACCCACACAAGTGAGGTATCATTTTTATCGGGAGACGTGGGGGAACGCTGGGTGGAAGGAAATTTGTGGCTCCTCCCAGATTCCAGAACTTTCTGCCACAGAAATGTGAGGGACATGTGTTTTTTTAGCCAAATTTTGATGTTTGCAAAGGATTCTGGGTAACAGAACCTGGTCCGAGCCCCGCAAGTCACCCCTCCTTGGATCCCCCTAGGTCTCTAGTTTTCAGAAATGCACAGGTTTGGTAGGTTTCCCTAGGTGGCGGCTGAGCTAGAGGCCAAAATCTACAGGTAGTCACTTTGCTAAAAACAGCTCTGTTTTCTGTGATATGTCCACGTTGTGTTTTGGGGCATATCCTGTCGCGGGCGCTAGGCCTACCCACACAAGTGAGGTATCATTTTTATCGGGAGACGTGGGGGAACGCTGGGTGGAAGGAAATTTGTGGCTCCTCCCAGATTCCAGAACTTTCTGCCACAGAAATGTGAGGAACATGTGTTTTTTTAGCCAAATTTTGAGGTTTGCAAAGGATTCTGGGTAACAGAACCTGGTCCGAGCCACACAAGTCACCCCTCCTTGGATTCCCCTAGGTCTCTAGTTTTCAGAAATTAATAGGTTTGGTAGGTTTCCCTAGGTGGCGGCTGAGCTTGAGGCCAACATCTACAGGTAGTCACTTTTCTAAAAACAGCTCTGTTTTCTGTGATATGTCCACGTTGTGTTTTGGGGCATATCCTGTCGCGGGCGCTAGGCCTACCCACACAAGTGAGGTATCATTTTTATCGGGAGACGTGGGGGAACGCTGGGTGGAAGGAAATTTGTGGCTCCTCTCAGATTCCAGAACTTTCTGCCACAGAAATGTGAGGAACATGTGTTTTTTTAACCAAATTTTGAGGTTTGCAAAGGATTCTGGGTAACAGAACCTAGTCCGAGCCACGCAAGTCACCCCTCCTTGGATCCCCCTAGGTCTCTAGTTTTCAGAAATGCACAGGTTTGGTAGGTTTCCCTAGGTGGCGGCTGAGCTAGAGGCCAAAATCTACAGGTAGTCACTTTGCTAAAAACAGCTCTGTTTTCTGTGATATGTCCACGTTGTGTTTTGGGGCATATCCTGTCGCGGGCGCTAGGCCTACCCACACAAGTGAGGTATCATTTTTATCGGGAGACGTGGGGGAACGCTGGGTGGAAGGAAATTTGTGGCTCCTCTCAGATTCCAGAACTTTCTGCCACAGAAATGTGAGGAACATGTGTTTTTTTAGCCAAATTTTGAGGTTTGCAAAGGATTCTGGGTAACAGAACCTGGTCCGAGCCCCGCAAGTCACCCCTCCTTGAATCCCCCTAGGTCTCTAGTTTTCAGAAATGCACAGGTTTGGTAGGTTTCCCTAGGTGGCGGCTGAGCTAGAGGCCAAAATCTACAGGTAGTCACTTTGCTAAAACCAGCTCTGTTTTCTGTGATATGTCCACGTTGTGTTTTGGGGCATATCCTGTCGCGGGCGCTAGGCCTACCCACACAAGTGAGGTATCATTTTTATCGGGAGACGTGGGGGAACGCTAGGTGGAAGGAAATTTGTGGCTCCTCTCAGATTCCAGAACTTTCTGCCACAGAAATGTGAGGAACATGTGTTTTTTTAGCCAAATTTTGAGGTTTGCAAAGGATTCTGGGTAACCGAACCTGGTCCGAGCCACACAAGTCACCCCTCCTTGGATTCCCCTAGGTCTCTAGTTTTCAGAAATGCACAGGTTTGGTAGGTTTCCCTAGGTGGCGGCTGAGCTAGAGGCCAAAATCTACAGGTAGTCACTTTGCTAAAAACAGCTCTGTTTTCTGTGATGTGTCCAGGTTGTGTTTTGGGGCATATCCTGTCGCGGGCGCTAGGCCTACCCACACAAGTGAGGTATCATTTTTATCGGGAGACGTGGGGGAATGCTGGGTGGAAGGAAATTTCTCGCTCCTCTCAGATTCCAGAACTTTCTGCCACAGAAATGTGAGGAACATGTGTTTTTTTAGCCAAATTTTGAGGTTTGCAAAGGATTCTGGGTAACAGAACCTGGTCCGAGCCACACAAGTCACCCCTCCTTGGATTCCCCTAGGTCTCTAGTTTTCAGAAATGCACAGGTTTGGTAGGTTTCCATAGGTGCCGGCTGAGCTAGAGGCCAAAATCTACAGGTAGTCACTTTGCTAAAAACAGCTCTGTTTTCTGTGATGTGTCCACGTTGTGTTTTGGGGCATATCCTGTCGCGGGCGCTAGGCCTACCCAAACAAGTGAGGTATCAGTTTTATCGGGAGACTTGGGGGAACATAGAATAGCAAAACAAGTGTTATTGCCCCTTGTCTTTCTCTACATTTATTCCTTCCAAATATAGGGGTGTGTGTAAAAAAGACATCTATTTGAGAAATTCCATGTAATTCACGTGCTACTATGGTCACCCCGGAATTCAGAGATGTGCAAATAACCACTGCTCCTCAACACCTTATCATGTGCCCTTTTTGGAAATGCAAAGGTTTTCTTGATAGCTATTTTTTACTCCTTATATTTCAGCAAATGAATTACTGTATACCCTGTATAGAATGAAAACGCACTGCAGGGTGCAGCTCATTTATTGGCTCTGGGTTCCTCGGGTTCTTGATGAACCTACAAACCCTATAAATCCCCGCAACCAGAGGAGTCCAGCAGACGTAACGGTATATTGCTTTTGATAATCTGACATTGCAGGGAAAAGTTACAGAGTAAAAAGTAGAGAAAAATTGATGTTTTTTTCACCTCAATTTCAATATTTTTCTTTTTCAGCTGTTATTTTCTGTAGGAAACCCTTGTAGGATCTACACAAATGACCCCTTGCTGAATTCAGAATTTTGTCTACTTTTCAGAAATGTTTAGGTTTCTGGGATCCAGCATTGGTTTCATGACCATTCCGGTCACTGACTGGAAGGAGGCTGAAAGCACAAAAAAATGCACAAATGGGGTATGCCCCAGTAAAATGCCAAAACTGTGTTGAAAAATTGGGTTTTCGGATTCAAGTCTGCCTGTTCCTGAAAGCTGGGAAGCTGCTGAGTTTAGCACCGCAAACCCTTTGTTGATGCCATTTTCAGGGGAAAAACCACAAGCCTTCTTCTGCAGCCCCTTTTTCCAATTTTTTTGAAAAAAACGAAATTTTCACTGTATTTTGGCCAATTTCTTGGCCTCCTTCAGGGGAACCCACAAAGTCTGGGTAGAATCCCTAGGATGTTGGAAAAAAAGGACGCAAATTTGGCTTGGTTAGCTTATGTGGACAAAAAGTTATGAGGGCCTAAGCGCGAACTGCCCCAAATAGGCAAAAAAAGGCCTGGCACAGGAGGGGGAAAAGGCCTGGCAGCGAAGTGGTTAATCCCCTCTGCCTCCGTGAAGCCATTGTTTATTTGTTAGAACATTCTGCCCTCTAGTGGCAGAATATTCTCCTAGCCTAATAGCCCTCCGCAGCTGGGCTATTCCGGCATTAAAGTCCCACTCCCTTGTTAAAAGCCCTCACCTTCACCTCGGGCCTTTAACCCCGGAGCGGGCCTTTAATAGCCTGTATAGCCCATTATTGGGGACTGTAAGGCTATAATAGAACACTGGAATATTGAGAGCTCCTTTGAGGGAAAGTGACTCAGGGCTAGAAAGCTAGTACAGACCTCCTCTCCAATATTCCAATGCTTGTCTTTTTGTCTCTCCCTGTTTATTTTCTAACATTCTATCCTCAGTGGGTGGAATGTTCTGCCTAGGCTCGAGTCACTTGAGAAGAGGGCCTTTAACAACTGCTATAGCGATCAGGAAACGAGCTATGGTATAATAATATTAAAATAACCAATGAGTTGTGAGCCTATGTAAACTATACTTTTTTCAAGATGCACAGCTGCCAGGTTACTTTAAGAAACTATGATATATAGTTGAGGATACTTATTTTTCTTTTTTTCTTTTTTGTATTCCTTTGTATTCTTCCTATTAGGAGTAGTATTACTTGTAGTCTTTGTATCAGTAATACTAATAATATTTACAATAACACTAGATATAATACTAATAATAACATTAATAATACTACTACTAATGTTGTTGTTATTGCTATTATTATCATTATCACACCAGCTATGTTTATTAGTCATAATTATTATAATTATTATTATTATTATCATTGCTAAAAATAAAAATAATAAGATTAATAATGGTAATATCAGTATTATTATTATTATCATTATTATTATTATTATTATTATTATTATTATTATTATTATTATTGTTAGTATTGGTATGATTATTAGTAATAATAATGATAATAATAGTTATTATTATTATTACTACTATCTTTCTCTCTCATCAGCTATCTGTATTATTAATGTTACTATTGTCATTATTCTTAGTTGTATCAATGGTATCATTATTGTCATTAATAATGATTAACATAATTATTATAAATATTATTATTACTTTTATTATTATCATTATTATTGGTGTTATTGTTATCATTATCATCACAACAGTTATCTGCATTATTAATGTTAGTATTGGTATTTTTTTTTTTTTTTAGTAATGGTATCATTAATATCATTATTAATTATAATCCTATTCATTATTACTGCTACTGCTTTTGTTATTGTTTTATTAGTGTTGTCATTATTATTATTGATTGCTGTTATTATTAGTAGTAGTAGTAGTATGATCACTTCCGCTCTCTGCAGTACTAAAGCTAGGATGGGTAATATTATTAGGAGTCTAGGTAGCAGTCACAGTATCCTTAATACTTGTGAATACTAGGAGCCGCACCCTGTCCACTCTATGAGGACAATGCATTCCTAGAGAGCGGATGCCGTCCCTCGCCCCCGAGATTTCAAGATGCTTTGTCTTCTCAAGGCTAGCATGAGGGAATCCTCTGCACTCGTCTTCGCTCCCCCGTCCTTTCCAGGGAGCGCAGCGCGACGGGAAGTACCGACAGTCAGAGCCTGAAAACGAAACTACCATCCGGGAGGGAAGTTTGAAAAGACCGATTTTCACTTTTCAGACACATTTTGTTTGCCGTATAAATGCGCCCCGAAGCCGAGAAGATGTCCGAGAAGACGAGCTCAGGGAAGAAGGAGAGAGTCAGAGCCAGGTGAGTGCCTGCCCCAGTGTTTGCTGAAGTGCCAGATGTGCATGTGTCCTGCGGATGGGGAATGAGTGCATCTCCCGTTGCTTCCCACAGTGCCACTTGTGAAGATGATGATGGTGTCCCAGAGGAGCGCAATGGGGGCCTGGCTGCTGCTTTGCTGCTGCTGCTACTCGGCCGCCTCCATGCGCTGCAGGTGGCTGCAGCCCGGGCAGGAGCTGCTGAGCAGAAGGATCCTCCTCACCTTCCACAGACTGGTGAGTGGGCTTCAAGGCGCTTCTGCATTAATGGCTAATAGTTCATACCTGCTAACAGTGCCTAGAGGCGAGACTTTCCAAAGTACTCTGTATAACTTTGCTATTCATTCCAATGATGCTGTTTATCCCCTGGTGCAAGGTATTAAACAGGAACATTAATATTCTCCTGAAATAGGCCTCATTCATGCAGGCAGCTCTACACTCACACTAAGTGCCTGATTTACTTCCACTTGGTGCCGGCGTAATGTCTCCCAAAGTGACGCAAACTGCTGCAAAGTTGTTTGGGGGGTTTACTTTCCAGCACAAACCTTGTTCCAGTAATGATGCAGTTGGGGATCCACAGAGTCACAGGATTAAGAGCCACAGATTTAAGGGATTTGGTTCAGTAGAGACCCACACATTCACTATATCCGGTTTATATTCACTGGGCACGCGCTAAAACATGGACTGGCACTAACTTATGTATTGGAGAACCTTCAACCTTTGCATCCTTTGTCAAACGACTGACAGAGAAGAATGATTGGATGCCTTTTAAATGATTGCTTAACACACTGTCACAAAATGAGTAGAACACCTCTGTTAATGACACCACAATTTCAAAAGCAATTGCATCAGCAGAGTTCTTACACCCTTCTGTAGAGGTGTCACATGTTAAAGCTGATGATGTACATGTATGGGCACTCCATGTTTCTCAGTAGGTCTATTGTGTGAATAGCCACCTCCTTCAGGTATAACCAAGGGGTCTTGGCATGATATGGTCAGACATGCGGCTTATCAGAAGATGAATGGATGGACAGGACAGCTGGTCTTCAAATGCTGGGTCCTCATGCACTTCACTGATTGTGACCCTATGTCTACATTTATGTCTATATCGCGGAGAAGCATCCACGCTTACTCTTATTCACAATACCGGTCTCTTTCTTTCACGTTATAACTGTTTAAATACAACAGTCGTATTAAAGTGGTAGCGTGTCCTTTAAATCCGGAGCTTTCCCTCCTCCAGATTCATCTTTATGTATCCATTGTGGTCGCATAGCTGCCTGCCCCCATTGAACATCTTTGAACGTCAAAGAGGCAGTTTCTGACCCCCCACTTTCCACCAGATCGAGGACTCTGGCACTATTCATCAGCTGAAAGGATTTCTCAGACTTAGGTGAAAAATAGGTTGTGTGGAATGAATAACATTCAGCAGACTTTTCTATTGTACAAACCAAACTAGGGGTGGTATTTTCTGCATCAAGGAGTGTAATTTAGACTCCCTTAAATGTTAAAGCCTCTTTTGTAACTCTTCCAAAATGTATTGAAGTATCTACCACATGTTTATAATCTTTCAAACCAGTGGTGGCTTGTGGCTTTAAAAGTGGTGAGGCCTAATCCTTGGTGCAAATTCCAAAGAGCTTGTTCTTGGAGGGTTCTCTCACACTCTATTGCACTAGGTGTACTGTCTCACTCTGACTCACTCAGTCTCACTTGGTCTCATTAATTCACACAGTCTCACTCATTCTACTCTGACCCACTCTGTCTCACTCAGTCCCACTCATTCTCACTCATTCTGAATCATTCAGTCTTAAAGTGACTCAGTCTCACACACAGTAACAACAGTTACACTCACTGTCATTTTCCCTCACTTGCTCACATTCATTCTCACACATAATTGTCCTCATTGTCTCTCATTCTCACTCACTCTAACTCATTCCAGCACTAACTCTCTCTCACTTTAACTCACAGTCATAGCCACACAGACATGCTAACAGTGCTGGAATTGCACAGGCACCTAAATGCGCCCTTGTCAGCAATCAAACAATGTCACTAGCTGCTTCGGTTTGTTGCTGGACCTGAAGTGGGTCTGCATTTTATTTTTTTCATATCAAGAGTGATTAATTATGCACTCTTGATACAATAAAAATGGACCATAATACAAGGAGGGTGTAGTGTAGCTCTGGTGCCCATAAAGGAGAACCTCCACTGGTCCAGGGACACCTATCAATCAAACCAATCCGTTCACTCAATCATCCATCCTTTCATTTATCTGTCCCCCTTACACCTATCCACTTATCCACTTATCCATTCATTTAATCATCCTTTCATCTCTTCGCTCATCCATCTACCCTTTCGATCCATCTATCCATCCTTTCATTCCATCGATCCATCCTCCTCCCTTTGGCTCATCCATCTATCCACGCTTTCACTCAGCCATCCATCTTACACCCATCTATCCACCCCTCGTTCCATCCATCCATCCATTCATGCATCCCTCCATTTACCCTTTCACTCATCAATCCATCCTTTCTCTATCTTATCCATCTATTAATTCATACATCAATTCATCCTTTCACTTATCATCCATCCATCCTTTCATCCAAACATTCATCTATCCTGCCTTTCACTCATCCATCCATTGTTTTACTCAACCATCTTTACATACATCCTTTCACTCATCCATCCTTTTGCTATTCATCCATCCATACTTTCACTCCATCCATCAAACCATCCCCTCTGCCATCCATTTACCCTTCCACTCATCGATCCGGCCATCCTTTCACACATTCTATCATCCATCCATCCATCCTTTCTCTCATCGTCCATTAACCCATCCTTTCACTCTTCCATTCATCCATCCATCCATCCATTCATGAACCATCCCTTTCACTCATACACTGTCCTTGCCTTCCACTCTTCCATTCTTATGTCCATCCTTTCACTAATTCACCCATGCATCGATCCATCCACCATTTCATCCATCGATCCTTCCACCCATCCTTCCTTTCATTCACTCTCCCAAGTTAATTATGAGCCTTTGTCTGACGGACTACTGACAGAGGAGGCCCATCAAGAACCCCACCACACTGTAGCTGCTAAACCAGGGTAGTTTGGCGATGCCCTTGATGCAGGCAGAAGCTTAAGTGTACACTTACCTCTTAGTCCACTATTGCAATTGTTGTCAACAGCTGGCTCCTTTCCTCTGTTAGGCCCCTGTGGTTGAGAAAAGGAGCACTCTGTCATGCTCAGCTTCATAAAGTTTTTTTCAAAGTGGAACCAAATGCAATATTAAACATGTGTTACTGCCAGGAGAGCAGCCCCTGCACCCTTACTACAGCCTACCCCTCTGTGATGACAAACAAATTGTTGCCATCCACTCCCTCCGTGTCTCATCCGCCTGCCCAACCCCCACCCACTGAAATGGAAGGAGTTTTGTAACTCCTCCCATGCGCCCCAAAAGCAACCGGCTAAATTGGATTGTAATTCAGCACACCCTCTCCTATGATGTCATTACTGTAGCTTGTGCCTGCAGGTCAAAGAAAGCTTTGCCTTGCTGGACTTACACAGTAGGACATCTGCAAAGTTTACTAGAGTTCACCCAAGAGGTTCAGCACAATATCTCAGAGCAATGATTTATTTTCAGCTGCTCTGTGTTTATTTCCCTGTTCTTGCCTCTCCCCAGAGGGTGGCAGGGCAACACCATTTTTCCCATGAACACCCATCGCCCCTGTTTTAAACTCTCTCCTGGTAACACAAGAATTATCGATAAGAGGAGTTTGACATGCCAGAGAGAAGAATATCATTAAAGTGTCCATGAATGGCTTAGTGCAGGAGTGAAAACCAAAATTCACATATAAGTATCTCAACATTTGGGGAAAACATATACCATAATTCCAACAGTGAGTGGTCATTAAATGAATCATACTGAAAGTCAAATGTAATCATGACATTTTGGTGGGACTAGATATTATGAACCTTAAGCCTCTCCTGCTTCTAACAGTACCTTTCAAATGCCCCACTTGAACATGTGAATCAAGATCAAAATGGCTGAAAGTTACATCAAGTTTGTATTTAGTGTTATATTTTTTGTGTGCACCTGGGCAAAGCCACCAGCTAATGGCATTCAACAAGCATAAGAATCAAGTGCCACTGATATAGAGTTGAATATATGGAACCTTTAAGGACCTACCTTTGTCCAGACCTTTACCATAAGGCTTCCTTTGGCATTTGGTTCTTGTGAATATACGTCCTTGCTCAACATAATCAACTGAAGAATGCCTTTATTTTAATTGTTTGAAATAGGTGGATTAGTTGCCTTGTTATCAGTGTTTACAGGTTATGTTATATTGGTTACTACATCCAGGTGTCAAACAATTGCTTCTTGATAGAATAATACCTTTGTTCCAATGTTCAATGCTGCTGTGGGTAGTGACATTAAAGTCAGTGGAGAGACTTCTCTTCAATGGGGAAACAAGCAGCACCAATTGTCGTAAATCTCAGGGAATCAAGAGAAACTTGCAGATCAAATTATTTTGTGAAGTGCTTCCCTTACCCTCTTTTGTTATCTAGTGTTGGTCAGAGACTAGACCTAGAGAAGTGGTTACTTTCAGGAGAGGATGCCTCATAGAGAAGAGTCAGGCCAAGCATCCTGATCTGCAAAGAACTGCAAAGAAAGAGCACAGTTTTTTTGGCAGTGAGTGGCAATCATGGTGGCAAACACCCTAAACTATAGAGCAATAGTGCAGAATTTTAAGTGAAGGGAGTAAAGGTTCTGTTTCTCAACCACTGATGAGTACATGCTAGGGTCGGGGATTGACTAAATAGGAGAACATATACCAACTTGGAAAAAGAAAACAATGCCATTGGAAACTACAAAGTGTACGGGAGCTGGATAAGATAGCCATTTGAGGGTCAAACAATGAAAATCCAGTGAAGCAGAAAGAGGTGGAGGCAAATCACAAGGAACACTCTACCCAGCTTGTACTAATGTTAGACATGCAATACTAACTTTTGAAAAGATGGACTCACCTACAAAGGGTCAATTGAGAAATATCAAAAATAAGAACAGAGAGGGTGGCCAGGGAAGAAATGTTTAGATCACACAATTGGAAACTCAAACATTGTGAAATTTAGCATAAAAAGAATCTCACTCCATCACATTATTTGGATTCAGCTACCTTAGCCAGAACTCGATCCATACTAGAATAGATTTGGAAATGGATAGAGTTAGAGGTAGAATACAACTTCTCCAGAAGAAAACAAAGAATCAAGAGATGAACATTTAAGAAATGAATAGACAACAAAAACAAATGACCTTTCAACCTAATGAACATTGGAAGAAGCAGCAGTATCCACAAAAGCAGAGCTACTAGAAATCATAGTCTGGTAAAACAATATAATGGTTTTGGGTTGACCCTCTCCATGCCGACAAATACAGTGGAATCTAGATGAAAATAATGGATACAGCTCAGAGGAATGCAAGAGGTTCAGCATTGATATTTCATATCACTCACCTGTGAAACAAAGGTGTTATTTTTCTGGCCGTCAGTCGGAGACAGTTAGTAGGAAGAGAAGAAGGTTCTCCTAATCCATCACTAAGTGCCAAGGAGGTGAAGGAATGTGCTACAGCCCTACCAAGTTCTGATTGCCTGGCCACAATATTTGGGATGCGGAAAGCACAAAGGAACTCTTGGATGTGAAAATGCAGGTGATAGGTAAGGGGTGGCTGATGGTACTGGACTAGCTAAGGGAATATGTCTGCTACTGCACACGGTGTTTGGCCTCTCTGATGTCAAGTGAGAGAAGGGACTAGAAACTTTGTTTAATTATTTTTTGCAGAGGGGTGCAGGATGCACATCTAAACATAAATTAATTAATTACATTTCCAGAATTCTAACATTGTTGGTATTTTCAAAGTATTTCTGCTGCAGTTCATAAAGAGTAGAGCAATGACACAAATTAGGTAAAACTGCAGAAGTATCTCCAGGATTAAGACACACATTGGTGGTCATTACAACCCTGGTGGACGGTGTTAAAGTGGCCGTAAGACCGCCAACACGCCGGCGGTAAAAAATTTGGAATTATGACCGTGGCAGCCACTTTAACACTCCGACCGCCACGGCGGTACAGACAAATAGCGCAGCGGTCACCGCCAACAGACAGGTGGGAGACAAAGTACCGCCCACAGTATCACAACCTACCAATCCGCCACCTTTTCCGGGGCGGATTCACCGCGGATAAAAACACGGCGGAAACAGGAATTTCAAAGGAAAAACGCTCACCTCTACACACTCCACGAGGAACAACGACACCATGGAGCCGGAACTCCATCTTCTTCCTGCACTAGTCTTCCTGCTCCTATACGACGATCATCAACGTCGGCGGCGAAGACAACGGTGAGTACTGCACCTACGACATAGGGGAGTGGGAGGCAAAAGACAGGGACACACACACGCAACACCCCCACCCCCACCCCGACCCTCGCCCACTACAACACACACACCAATGCATAGCCAAACATTACAGTAACAACCCCCAACCCCCCCGGAAGAATGCAAAGACAAAAGGAAATGAGTGGAACCATTGTAATATATCAAAATACAGTAAGCAAATATCTACATATATATATATATATATATATATATATACACATTAAACGAAATATACACCACGATTAGTAGTGCAGGTAATGCACCATTCATTGTCCGTGGACCACTGGGCCCAAAATGCATGGGCGAGGCCCACACTAGATACCTCATCAAACGGAGAGAACACTGCTGGGGCATCAGATAGAAATACAACAGGCACCTCAGGGGGAAGGGAAGGGGGGGCACCTCAGCCGGATGACTGCACGACGCCAGATCCACAAGGGGGCTCAATGCCCATTGATGTATCCTGGGGAGTGCAAAGCCACAGTCTCTCAAGTCTCTACAGTGGGTGGTTGGCCCACTGTACCGTCCTGGGGAGTGCAAAGCCACAGTCTCTCAAGTCTCTACAGTGGGTGGGTTGTCCACTGTACCGTCCTGGGGAGTGCAAAGCCACAGTCTCTCAAGTCTCTAAAGTGGGTGGGTTGCCCACTGTACCATCCTGGAGAGTGCAAAGCCACAGTCTCTCAAGTCTCTACAGTGGGTGGGTTGCCCACTGTACCATCCTGGGGAGTGCAAAGCCACAGTCTCTCAAGTCTCTACAGTGGGTGGGTTGCCCACTGTACCATCCTGGGGAGTGCAAAGCCACAGTCTCTCAAGTCTCTACAGTGGGTGGGTTGCCCACTGTACCATCCTGGGGAGTGCAAAGCCACAGTCTCTCAAGTCTCTACAGTGGGTGGGTTGCCCACTTTACCATCCTGGGGAGTGCAAAGCCACAGTCTCTCAAGTCTCTACAGTGGGTGGGTTGCCCACTGTACCATCCTGGGGAGTGCAAAGCCACAGTCTCTCAAGTGGATAACAGTCTCCACAGGTTCTGGAGGGGGACTGGTGCCCAGAGTGCTTCATCCTGTGAAGGACAGAGGTAGTGGATGCATGTCTCCACTGGTTCTGGAGGGGGACTGGTGCCCAGAGTGCATCACTCACCCCGTGACGGTCCTAGTTGCGTCACTGCCCCTGCCACCCATGGGCTAGCGGGGCTTGAGTTGGCGGTCTTTGCACTGTTCAGCGGAGCTTGCCATGGCGGTCTTTGCTCTGTTCAGCGGTGCTTGAGTTTGCAGTTCCTGACCTGTTCAGCGGTGCTTGCCCTGTTCAGCGGTGCTTGAGTTTGCAGTTCCTGACCTGTTCAGCGGTGCTTGCCCTGTTCAGCGGAGCTTGTCATGGCGGTCCTTCATTGCCCACCTGGGCTGGGGCTGGCGGTCCTTCATTGGGCAGCTGGGCTGTGGCTGCCGGGGCCCTCCTGGGCAGCTGGGCTGTGGCTGGCGGTGGCCTCCTGGTCATTGACGATCGGGCTGCCCTCCTGGGCACTGACTCTGGCGGTGGCCTCCTGGCCAGTGACGATTGGGCTGCCCTCCTGGGCACTGACTCTGGTGGTGCTCTCCTGGCCAGTGACGATTGGGCTGGTGGGCAGCGGGGATGATGGCGGTCTTCTCCGCCGTGCTGCTCCTCCCAGACTTTGGTGATTTCTTCTGCCCCTTCCCCACCTTGGGAGGAGTCACAGCTAAGTCGACACTCCCCCCGGGACCCTTGTGAGCGGCTTTGCTGGCTGGAGTCTTCACCCTCTCCCGCCGGGCACTGTCCAACTTCTGGTGCTTCACAGGGGGGGGACTGGCTGTGCTGTGGCTCCGTGTCACACTGGCTGCCCTGGTGCCCGGTGCACTCCACATACCTGTAACAACTGGCACCACTGGTCCCGGAGATTTTTTGGCTGAGGTGCTAGTACGGGACCTATGAATTGGAGGGGGGGGAAGAGGTCAAGCTTGTTCAGGAAAAGTTTCCTAGGAACACTGGGACGGGTAGCTGGAGGGGGTTTGGGAGTGAAGGAAGAGGTAGTGGTTGTAGGAGGTGTACGTTTGGTGACTTTGGGTGAAGGTGCATGCGCTGGAGGCTGTCGTGAGGTGGATGGCTGTTGGAAGGGTGTGTGCCTGCGTTTGTGTACTTTGGGAGGGGGCGTCACAGACACACTGGGAGAGGACACAGGGGATGTGTAAATGGTAGTGGGTGTGGTGAGTGCACGTGAACGGGGTGTGGTGGTGGGTGTGCTGGTGCAGGACGTAGTGGCTGTAGTGGTAGTGCATGCAGGTGAGAGTGTAGACGAGACTGGGAGGGAGGAGGGAGACAAGGAGGAGGGGGACACAGTGGAGGCAGTGGATGTTGCTGTGTCTGTATGTGTGTGATGCTTGCGTGAGTGTCTGTGGGATGTGTGGTGCTTATGTTTGCCTGAGCTTCCCTTGTGTGGTGAGGTGTGTGCATGCTGGTCTGATGGTGTGCTTGGGATAGGCTGGAGTACAGGGGATTGGGTCTGGGTGGAGGAAGTTGGAGGGGGGAGGCTAGACACAGGGACAATGGCTGCCATCAGTGCTGAGGCCAGAGTTTGCAGGGTTCGATGAAGGGCAGCCTGACCAGAATGAATGCCCTCCAGGAATGCATTTGTGTGTTGCAATTCCCTTTCTACACCCTGGATGGCATTCAAAATGGTAGACTGCCCAACAGTGAGTGACCTGAGGAGGTCAATGGCCTCCTCACTGAGGGCAGCAGAGGAGACAGGGGCAGGGGCTGAGGTGCCTGGGGTGAAGGTGATGCCCACCCTCCTGGGTGAGCGGGCATGGGGCGAAGGCTGAGGGGCTGCTGGGAGGGCGGTGCTGGTAGGTGGGGTGGCGGCTGTACCTGTAGAAGTGGGGGGCACAGATTTTGCCACCACCACAAGGGAGCTGCCATCGGAGGACGAGTCCGTGTCGCTGGTTGCAGATCCTGTGACCGCCGTGAAGCTCCCCTCGCCCTCCGTCCCACTGGTGTATTCCGAGTCCGTGGTGTGGCCCTCCATGGCCATGTGGGATGCAACTCCCTCGTGCTCCGGTGCCACTGTACCTCTGCCTGATGATGCTAATGCACACAAGAACAGGGAGACCACAAAAAGGGGGTGGACGACAGAAGAAAGACAGGTTGAGTGCATGGCTTACCGCTACCGTTGGCGGACAATACAGACACAGCAGCCCCCTGCACTACGCCGCGCTGTTGGGCTCTACATATGCAACTCCTGGGATATGGCCTACATGGCTATGGTCGACATCTGCACACATAGATGACACAGGGGCATGTATACCTGTACTTGGCACTCTACAGAGGTGGGGTAGGGTGCCACATGGCCTGCATTACGGAGGGGCCTAGCATACGGAACTCGCCCTGGCCTAGGGAAACCCACAGCCCTCCTCCCCCACCCAGACACCTTCACTGCGCGCAAAGTCCGCTGAATGATGTTATACTCACCCCCTTGTGTCTGCTGTGATGCCCTCAAGCGGTCATCCAACTCATGGTAGGCCACCGCCAGGATCTGGAACATCAGGGGGGTCATGGTTCGACGGGCACCCCTCCCACGTTGGGAGGCAATCCCCAGCTGAGCCTCCGCTGTCTTCTTGCTCCAGCGGCGAATGTGCTCCCATCTTTTACGGCAGTGGGTGCTCCGTCTGTGGTGGACCCCCAGGGTCCGGACGTCCTTGGCGATGGCACGCCAAATATCCTTCTTCTAGTGGGTGCTGACCTACATGAAATGTACAGGGGAAGAAGAGAAGTCATTGCAGTGTAGGTCCTCTCCAAATCAGGTATTGAGTGATTGAACAGCTAGAAAATGGTGGTCACGCCCGCGGCGGTCACGTCCACGGCGGTGCGTAGCATCACTGCCGGCGTACATCGTCATTGGCTCCTGGTACCCATAGGGTCCAATATTAACCAATGCAGCATTGCGCCGCGGTCTTTGACCGCCTACCGCGACGGTGTACAACGCCAGCGCAGTTACCTCACATCCCAGTGTCCCACTTTAGAGGTCAGGAAGCCGCCATTTCAGGGGCCCACATGGCCTAATTACCAACTGCGTCACACAGACCTAGGCCTTGTCGCACAACACAAATAGAGGCCAGATTCTGTGTATGAATGGTGTTCTGTGTAGACTGTGGGTACATACCTCTGAGTTGTTTGACTCTGTGGTCGCTGTTGTCCTTCCTAGGCACGGTCCACTGGGACATGTGAGGAGATGGCGGAATCCTCCGGTGTACCGACCGCTGGTGGACCTGTTGACAATGGAGGATCGACATTTGATCATCACCTACAGGTTTGACCGTGCCACAATCCAGGAACTGTGTACCCAGTTGGAGCCAGACCTGATGTCAGCAATCCGCCATCCCACAGGGATCCCCCCTCATGTGCAGGTGCTACCAGTGCTCCATTTCCTTGCAAGTGGGTCATTTCAAACAACAGTGTCCATGGCATCAGGGATGTCCCAGCCTATGTTTTCCAACGTGTTGCCCAGAGTGTTGTCTGCCCTGCTGAAACACATGCGGAGCTACTTCGTTTTCCCTCAGGTGGAGGATTTGCCTACAGTGAAAGGTGACTTCTATGCCCTTGGACATATCCACAACATCATAGGTGCCATTGATGGCACCCATGTAGCTCTGGCCCCCCCCCACAGGAGTGAACAGGTGTACAGGAACCGGAAGAGTTATCATTCCATGAATGTACAGATGGTATGTTTGGCAGACCAGTACATCTCCGATGTAAATGCTATGTTCCCTGGCTCTGTGCATGACGCCTACATCCCTTATGTGATGGGTCAACTCCAGAGGCACCGGGTGTGGCTATTAGGGGACTCTGGTTACCCCAACCTGTCATGGCTACTGACCACAGTGAGGAATCCCAGGACCAGGGCAGAGGAACGCTACAATGAGGCCCATCGGCGGACTAGGAGGGTGATCGAACTCACCTTCGGCCGCCTGAAGGCCAGGTTCAGGTGCCTCCATATGACAGGTGGTTCCCTATTCTACTCACCAAGGAAGGTGTGCCAGATCATCATCGCCTGCTGTATGCTTCACAATTTTGTGTTATCTGCTTAGATTCCTCATGGACTTGAGATGTGTGACATAGGTATGTTGACATTACATTTGAGAACGCATTTTGTCACTGTCATTGCTAATACACATTTTCAAAATCACAGACTGACTCCAGTTTGTTTTGTGCTTCAAGGGTGTTTATTGCAGTGCTAAATATTGGAGGGGGGTTGTAAAATGGTGAGGGGTGATGGTGGAGGAATGTCCATGGCAGAGTCCAGTCTATTAGTCTCACAGGTGAATTGCCCATATGGGCATAGGAAGTGGAGCTGGGGCAGTTCCAATATGGACAGGGTTACAAAGTGGGACAGTAGGATGACAATCAGTGTGGTCTCATTTCTTGGCGGGGGTCTTGGCATTGAGCTCTGTCTTGTTCCTAGATCTCAGGGACCGTTTGCCGGGTGGTTCTCCGTCTGCAGGGGGTGGGGTGCTGGTGTGGTGGTCGTGTGGCGGTGGCTCCTGTCCACTAGCGCCGGCGGAGGTGGTGGGCAGTTCATCGTCCATGCTAGTGTCAGGGGCCCCTTGGAGTGCCATAGTGTCCCTCCTGGTGTTAAGTATCTCCTTCAGCACCCCTACGATGGTGCCCAGGGCGGTGCTGATGGTTCTGAGTTCCTCCCTGAAGCCCAAATACTGTTCCTCCTGCAGGCGCTGGGTCTCCTGAAACTTGGCCAGTACCGTTGCCATCGTCTCCTGGGAGTGGTGGTATTCTCCCATGATGGAGGAGAGGGCCTCGTGGAGAGTGGGTTCCCTAGGCCTGTCCGCCCCCTGTCGCACAGCAGCCCTCCCAGTTCCCCTGTGTTCCTGTGCCTCGTCCCCTGGACCATGTGCCCACTACCACTGCCCCCAGGTCCCTGTTGTTGTTGGGGTGGTGGGTTATCCTGGGTTCGCTGTAGTGGTGGACACACAGCTGATTGACGTGTCCTGGGTACGGAGGTATGGGCCCGCTGGGTGGGTGCTGTGCTGGTGTTACAAGAGGGTGGAAGGTCTTTGGTGGCCTGTGACTGGGTGTGGGGAACCGACTGTCCCGAGGCCCACGATGGTCCGGGCTGGTCATCTGGATCCAGTTGGACAGAGCTGCTGTCATCACTGTGGGCCTCTTCTGTGGGTGGGATGGAGATGTCTGGACCCTCCTGTCTGGTGACGTTGGGTAGTGGTCCTGCAGGGGTGTAAAGGCATGATTATTGCATCTGAGTGTGTCATGGTGTGCAATGGGTGGGTGAGCGTGTACCCCATTGCTAGCATTCCTGTGTGGGGGCTTGTGTGATGATGGTTGAGGGGGGTGTTATGGATATGTGCAGTGGGCATGTTTTAGTGATGGGTGTCCATGCTTTGTTGTGTCATGCAGGGCTTGGTGTTAGGATGGGTGGTTTGTGATATTGGTACATTTTTGAGGAGTTGGAGTGATAGGGGTGGGGGCGAGGCTGGGGGTCTGTGATAGCATACAGGTAGGGTGGGGGATATGATAGTTAGGATTTGACTTACCAGAGTCCATTCCTCCACCCACTCTTGCGAGGCCCTCAGGATGCAGAATAGTCAAGACCTGCTCCTCCCATGTTGTTAGTTGTGGGGGAGGAGGTGGGGGTCCGCCGCCAGTCCGCTGTACCCACAATGTTGTGTCTGGAGACCAAAGAACGCACCTTCCCCCGTAGGTCGTTCCACCTCTTCCTGATGTCAGCCCTATTTCTTGCGTGCTGTCCCACTGCGTTGACCCTGTCGACTATTCTTCGCCATAGCTCCATCTTCCTAGCTATGGAGGTGTGCTGCACCTGTGATCCAAATAGCTGTGGCTCTACCCGGATGATTTCCTCCACCATGACCCTGAGCTCCTCCTCCGAGAACCTGGGGTGTCTTTGCCGTGCCATGGGGTGGTGTAGGTGATGTGTGGGGTGGTGTATATGGTGATTAGTGTGGTGATATGTAGTGGTGTGTGGTGTTTTGTGCATGGAAGAAGTGTGGGTGATGGTGTTGAGTGCCTGTGGCTGCTAATTTGTGGATGGTGGTGTCTCTCTCTGGCCTTCTTTCAGCTCTTTTTGTCGTAGGGGTTTGTGGGTGATGTGGGTGTGTGTTTTATATAGTATTGAGTGTGTGGGAGTGGTGTGTGTATGTCTATCAGGTGTGTGTCTTTCGAATTGTCCAATGTGGTGGTGTTTTGGAGATGTGTGTGTATTTTGAGCGCGGCAGTGTGTACCGCCAATGGAATACCGCAGTTGAAAGACCGCCGCGTGGATTCGTCGGTCGTGATAGCATGGGCGTATTTCTATTGGCGTGATGGTGTTGGTTTTGTTTTCGCCAGTTTATCACTGACCCTTGGTGTGGCGGACTTGTGTGGGTGTCTGAATTTTGTCGGATTTCGGGATGTGGGTCATATGAGCTGTGGCGGATTTCCGCGGCCACGGCGGTGTGTTGGCGGTCTTCTGCACGGCGGTAAGCGGCTTTTACCGCCAATGTTGTAATGACCCCCATTGTGTTAGATATTTCAGTGGGTAAAAACCTGATCAATTTATTACATTTTAGCTCTCGCCCACCAGACAGTGCAAACTGTCTGGTTTCAAAAGGCCTGTTGTGAACTTACAGTGGACTTACAGCCCACTTAAAAGCTACCAATTACTTATAAATGGTTGGCTTTATTGTCACTATCATTTGCCTGCTTATTCGATGACCTCCTTTCCCTTCTGTTTGTCTCTCCCCTGGAGCACAACCTCTTTAGCATCCTTTTGATTATTTGATTTGTATCCTTCTACTGCTCATTTTTAGGGAGCTACTTTTTTCTTCATGGTTATGCACTCAATGAGAATGTGTTTTCCAGCCCTCTGCCTTGCATGCTTCACCCCTGCCCAAAAACTACCCAGTGATCGCAGTTGCTGTCTCCATCATGTGTGGCTATCCCTTCCTTGTGTTCTTCTCCCCTGAAACTCCCCATCTCCCAGGCGCTACATCTTGTTCTCTCCTTTGTGCACTTCTCCCCGCCCCATGTTGCTCTCAGACTAGTGTGGTGCTTTTCCCCTGCTCTCCCCGCCTAATTCCTTGTTGGCCTACACCCCTAAGCCCTTTTCTAATTTTATTTTGTACTTTTGTGATAAAAAAAATCGCTTTTTAAAATTGCTGTTCTAAATAGCAACTGGTACCAACATCTTTCTGTAGGCACACACATGCGTGGTGTTGCATCATTTTGCCAGACTGCACTTTTCAAAGATAATGGATCCAAAAGGCGATTACCTATGCCTTTCCCGTTGCTTGTTACCATAGCTTTTGAGCCCTCTCCACCATGTAGTTTGCTTGTTGACAATGCACCTAGCACTCTTTTTTTGCTAAAGTGGTACATAGCTTTGAACATATTTTATGTTGCTTATTGCATTCGGCATTTAGGTAGCCGAAGAGGCTACAGTGGGCTTGAGAGCCAGGTGCAAGGCACTCGCTCTAATGATCTGACAGCACAGTTCAACAATCCTTGCCTGGAGGCAAACAGCTTTCAAGTATAGTCATGGCAATGCATTTAGCAATAGTCCTATCGCAACTTCCAAAGCTTTCTTTTGCTAAAAGTGGAGAGACAGTGGGAAGACAGTGGGACAGTCAAATTGCCGCAAATGAGCATTTTTGCTCCTACTGCCTTAGGTTATTGCACATGCTCACTCACTTAAACCTACCACAAGCGCTGCACAGGTAAGCCTTCACACTGCACCGCTAGTACAGTTCACAGCACTGGCCGCCTTACAAAGACCAGCCACAGCCATTGCTCAGGTAGGCAGCACCAGACTGTCAGTGTTCCTCTTCATGCAGGTCGTTGACATGATTACTCCTACAGACCAATCACATTCAACCAATCATAGACACAGGCACAAGTCGATTTAGTAGCTTACTTTCAGGGACATTGGACATTTGTTGCACAAGCAGGCCTCGAGTATTAGTGCATATGCAACAATATTTTCTACAGAGTTGTATCCCAAAATGTCAAGTACAGAAATGTCATCCTCTAAAAATATCAACTTCACAATATTGATTACTAATTTATCATCAAGTATATTATACATAGGTAAGTTTAGATTTACTATTCTTAAATCTTCATCTGCATATCTAGGATTACATGCATTCTAGTACAGACCAATTTTTCTACTAAACATGGATGCAAAGATGTTCACACAGACTAGGGCCACTCATGCTCAGTCTTATTGAGCCAGGTCAGTCCTGGCTCATACCCCGGTGACCACACCAGACAAATCCTTTGCATTATAATCAACATTAGCATGACTCAGATGAACACCCTACTAATAAGAACTGATGCTGAGAATGTGCTTGATCAGATCCACTGTTCCTTTTTGAGCAAAGCACTCAAGGTCTGTGGTTTTGGTCTTAAATGTTGAATGTGGGTGTTCAGTGCCTAAAGGACTTGTCACCACAGCTGTCTATACATGTAAGCAGGCAACATTTTAATATCTTAATGTCATGTACTGAAACTATTGTGCTAATTCCAGACTTTGCTAGAGTAGTTGGGGGAGACTATTTCAGAAGCGTGTTCATTTGCAGTGGGACATAAATCCTATCTCCTATCTAGAGGTCATACCGTACATTCCATGGACATGATTGTTCTATGCTTAGTCACTGCTAATGATACAAGGACATGCAGATGTAGCAGGCGGGTGTCTTCACCTTCTTAGGCAGATTACCAGGTGTAGGAAAGTCCTCCTTTTTTGCCTGATCACCCCCACTCTTTTTGGATAGGTACTGGTGGTTACTGACTCTTGGCTGTGCCCTGGGTATTGCTAACCAGTCCCAGGGCCTGTGCTCTGTGTAAAATGGATATGCAAATTAGGCTAATTATAATTGGCTAAGTTAACCTACCTATAAGTCCTTAGTATATGGTAGGGCATGTAGGTTTAGGGACCACAGCATAGGTGGTGCACACCTAGGTGCACTGCTGAGGTGCCCAGTGTCATTTTAAAAGCAAGCCTGCCTTGCTGGCTGCTTTTAAATTAAAGTTATATGCAAATTCGACTTTGGAATTAAAGGTACTTCCAAAGTCTTAAACTACCTTATTTTTACATATAAGTCACCCCTAAGGTGTGCCCTATGTGCCCCTAGGGCTGGGTGCCATGTAACTATAAGCAGGGACTTTATAAAAATAGATTTATAAGCCCTGGTGAGGTAAAAACAGCCAAATTCGTTTTTCCCTCATTGAAGTAAATGGCCTTCATAGGCTAGAATGGGCAGACTTTATTTTAAATTTTAAAGTCTCCTTAATGTTACATACCAAGAATTTGGTATCAAATTAATTGTTGTAATAAATCCCACAACTTCCAGTTGTTGGATTTAATATAACTTGTTCAGGTAAAAAGTTTAGACTTTACCTAAAAAGTTGCCAATTTCAGCTCTGCATTGTTTTTGCTGCTGTGCTCTGATTGGCCAGCCTGCAGCAGCTTCTGCCAGGCTGCCTTGATGAGGTGTGAAGTGGCCTGGCTTCACACAAAGGAATGTGCTTGGGGGAGAGAATCTCCCCTCAGCAGATGGTGAGGCAGGAAGGGGGAGGGCTGCCAAACTGGTCTTCAAAGGCAGAGAAGGACATCTGGAGCACCCAACAACACCTCCACATCCTGCAACCCCAGACAGCTAGGTGCCCCCTTGATTAGATTAGGAGAGGGCAGGAGAGGGGTGTGCTTATGATTTTTAGCCACACCAGTGGGTGGGCTCAGCCAGATGTAACCTCCAAAAATCAGATTCAGCCATGTTGGATTTTTAGAGACTGTTGCCTTTTGGGATGGATTTTTGCCACACTTCCCAGGAAGTGGTCATCACAGGGGGACGACCCTATACCTGATTGGAGAACCAGGGCCCCCCTGCTTTTCACCCAGGAGCAAGAATAAAACTGGCAGACCTGCCCCCACACCTCAGATCCCCGCCAGATTTCAAGAAGAAAAGAACTAAAGGAGAAGAAGGACTGCCCTGCTGGACCCCTGGCCTGTACCTGGAACCTGCACTCAGAAGGACTGCACCAGCTGCACACTTGGGCTTCACCACAAGAAGGACTTTGCCTGGCTTCAACTGGTTCAAGGAGGGACTCCCTGTTTGCTACAGGTGAAAAATTGCTATCCAGAGTCCCCCTGCACCAACTCCTGAAAAGTGACCAGCTGACCACTGTCCAGTGGCCAAAAAGGAGTTTGCGCCAGGTGCATTCTGGGAGTTGAAGTCCGCACCCCCCAAGGACCATCACAGAACTTCTGGACCCTTGGGGTGAGCTGTGGACCCCAAAAGAACCTTAAAAGAACATCTGGGTGAAGCCCCAGAAGTTTGGAGAAGATTTGACAAATTTTGTAAAAAAGCTCCAGAGAGGGACCGACCCGCCGCGGATATTCTAGCCGGCTTGCCTCAACTGCGACCCGGCCTGACTTCGTGGTTCGTCCCGGTAAAGAAAAACATCCGAAAAAGAGACTAAGTCCGAAGGTAAAAAGTTGACCGCGACCTCCCAGCCATCGTATCCGAGAAGGGCTCCACGGACGTCGGATCAAGATCCAGGTTTACCCCGGTCGAAGGATTTTCATCTCGAAAAAACGACTAAGTCCGAAGGTAAAAATCACCACCGAGGAAACCCACATCGCGTATCCGGACAAGGGCTCCAGGAGGTCGGATTCAACTGGCAGGTTCGTCCCGGTGAAGAAAAACTTCAAAATAAAGACTAAGTCAGAAGGTAACTTTTTAACCGAGGCCTCCCGCGACTTGTAGCCGAGCAGGGCTCCATCGCGGTCGGCCTGAAACTTTGACTTTGCCCCGGTCCTGGTGCAACCAGATGACCCGATTGGCGCTTTTTGTTTCTAAGCGCTAGAAAAATAATAATTCTTTAAAAATTCATATCTCCGGTTCCCCTGAACCGATTTTAATCGTTTTTGTGTCATTTTAAAGATAAAAATATAAACTATTTTTATAAATTGGTTTTGGATTTTTAAACTGTTTCCTGTGTTTTATTTGATTACTGTTTTGTGATATTTGAATGCTTTACACACTGTCTCCTAAGTTAAGCCTTGACGCTCGTTGCCAAGCTACCAAGGGTTGAGCTGGGATTAATTTACTGAGACCTAACTGTACCTAGGTGGAGGTTAGTGGCTTGTTGCTAGGTGTAGGTACCTACCTGCCCTTACCAATAACCCATTTTCCAACACCAGGCGTAAAAATGACAGTGATGCCCAGGATCTGTTCCTGTTTCAAATGCTTCCTCTGCAAGTGGCACATTCCAAAATCAAAAGGCTACATGGAGCAGTTGAAAACTTCATCTGGTCTGGGAAGATGCCCATACTAGCCATGCAGATCACACAACACTATTTAGAAGAGGGAGGGAGGACTCAGTCTCAAGAATTAAAGTAGTATATTAAAATTACCAAGAAGCTCAACTTCTTTATATATGGTGGAATGGGGTAGAGCTGAGAAAAGTTGATGCTTCGCAGATCAAATGATTTCTGGCACCACATATGGAAAGTACTGTGTGCTGTAGTAGAATAGAGGGTGTGGCACCTACTCCTTCTTGGTGATGAGGGTAACACTCTTGGTCTGGGATAAGGTGTCAGTGAGGAAAGGCCTCAACACTCAGAAACAAAGGGGATGCAAAAAATAGGATATCTCTATGAAACGATTACCTCAAAAACGTCCACAATCTCCCAGAGGTGGAAAGGCTTTGTTTTTTTCAAATATGACATTGGGTATCCCACAGTTCCATCACACTACAGGCTAGCCATCCACTGATGCCATCTGAAAAATAGTTTATTACAAAAGAGGCTAAAACACCTGCTGTCAGACATACATCAGCTCCTTTGCGCACACCAGTGGAAGAGAGCAACCCGGGCAGTGACAGTGAGATGCAGAATTAGGCAGAACCCTAAAGGAGAAAGAGTGAAGGAAGCATATCACAGAATTCGTACCACATTTAGAAACACACAACTTAGAGGGACGATGATGAAGGTGGCGACATTTTGGTATTATATTCCAAACCAGAACTCTGCTGGCGAACATGCAGAGGTACGGGCATATTACTATCCTAATGTGCCATTACCATCATCTCAAGCAATATTAGGAGTAAGTTTTAAACAATCTAGATCACTTTTTCTAGACAGGAATGCCTAGACTTTCCGCATATGATGTGCTAGGTCTGTCAAATAAACAGACATACCCACTCCACTCTGTGAAGGGTTGACTGACACCACTTGTGCTATGTGTCGCAAAACAGACCATCACTGCACTCTGGGGAAGGGATGGATCTGAGCCTAGAAGCTGGGTTTACCGCCTATGGAATCTCCTGGCCACGAAAAAGATATCAGTGGCACTGCAACAGCAGAGTGAGGGCCACAGAGAACTTTGGGGTCAATTTAAGGAGCTCTCGCTCCAGGTACCTGAGGCGAGCAGATAATACTACAGAACACTGGGAAAGAAAGCTGCAAGTTGGGGTTCGTGTAAGGCAGGCATGCAAGAGCCAGGTGGTCAGGACACGGGAAATTACATTACGTGGGGACATGAGGGACATGACGGCCTTTCTTCTTTCTACGGGAGAAATGCCAGCGTGTTCAGAGAGTGAACATGGCCCACTAATCGAATGGGATGAAGGAGGTGGGGGATGAGTTTGCTGTTTTCAGAAAGGTTCAGTGATGAAGGTAACTTCTTCCCCGCCAGTCTGCGGATGTAGGTGGGAGTATGTGTAAACAGATTCTCGTTAAAAAAAAGAATTTCTCCAGACATCTAATTTTCAAATTAATAATTTCACATAAATTTAAAAAACTTTAAAATGCACTGCCCATAAAATCCCTCAATGAGCCCCACAACCCATCACGTCAAATAAAATACATTAAAAATAAAGTAAACCTCCAATTTACAAATGTAACACAAAAGGTTTAATTAAATAAAGAATAAAAACATAAAAAGACACACAGTTTCAAAAAATATATTTTTATGTAAAATACTGCCTACCCGATGTCACCAAAACAACAAACAGCCCCAACACAATTAATGATAGAAAAAAGGCGAGCTGTCGATTATGAGCGCTGACGTTTTCCCCAATACATTTCAGCAGGTCAAACCAACCAAAATGTACTTTGTAAAAAATGCCCGATAAATACCAAGGTATGCGGACATTGGTGCAGTAAGACCCAAACTGCACGTGTTCTCCCCATTTCAAAGGGGGCGCTCGCCCTAGGCGAAAATTCACAACTAGTAGTAAAATTTACACAAGGATGCCCTTCGTGTATTGTTAGGTCACTTTGTATTTGAATGTTGTTTTCGCTCTGATCAGTTGCATAAACGCAGACCCATAAGTGTGCAGTGGCACTAGCGCGATGCACAGACTTCCGAAATGTTGGTGAAACCACTGGTTGTGTGCGAACAGGTCACGTGTGATTTTGTTCCAGTCTTCCACTGAGTGGGTGCTGGGTGGCCTCGGAGAACCGCCTCCCCCTGTCTGCAGCAACAACTCAGGCCACTCTGGATGTCTCCTATGTCTTAACAACATTCAGCCCTGTCAACGGTATTCCTTAACAGGGGCGTAGCTTCGGGAGCGGAGGTGTCACATCCCCCTAGTAAAAGTGTTTTAACATTATGTGCCAGTGAGGTTGTTGGGAAATGTGAAGTTCACAGCCTTGGTGACGGAGGCCTATTGTCAGGGCCATATCTCACGTGTATACGCCGTGGTGGGCTGGCTCTTCTGGGACCCTCATGAAATGTCCTGTTTGAACCAAGGGTAAGGCACTGTCCCAGCCCATTGTCACGTCACAGTTTTCACATACTTTCCCGCTACAGCTCAACGAGCTGCTTCACCTGCTTACAGCAATCTGGGCGCCGGGTCAGAGCCTGGGAGAGCCTGCATATCCCCGCCCACTTCATGCCCATCAAATACTAAGAAGAGTGCTGCTGTCAGCTGATAGCAGTTACTGTAGAGACTTTTAAAGTGTTGTGAAAACTTAAAGAGGAGTTTGGTGTTCTATGAAACTAATATCAATTTAACAAAAATGCAGGAATAGTAAAACATTAAGGAAATAAACATTGAGCTTGTGTTAATATTTACGGAATGTTTTTCTACTGTCTCCCGGGTCTGCATGAATTAATCATGACGGGTGACGCTAATTTGTATTCAGCGCCATTTCTCACATTATAATAATAATTATACTTTTTATGTAGTTCTTCATACAACAGTTTTGCCGTTTCCAGGCACTGTAAGTGAGGTGGCTGCCCAATGTTATAATTGTTCTCAAGGTGAGCTTTTTTGCTTAATTTCTATTTTCAGCAGGTGTGTCATTTTGCCCCTAGCAAATGTCCAGCAATCCCGCCAACGTCTGTTCCATTCAACACCCTGAAATTTAGGTTGCGGAGAACACGTGCAGACTGCCGATTGTAACGCAGCTCCTTCTTTTTATTTACAGAGAAACGGAGAGCTTTTCCCTACACAATGCCTCCTGAATACGTTTTCTCCAAACATCGATTTCATCTATGACACCGAGCAGGTAAAATAAAATAGTACACATACTATTGTCTGAGAGGGTCATATAAGATGTATTGTATTAATCCCTAATATACCGTAATTTTACTGTTGAGGTGGTTAACCTGGGCTCATAACGTAGGCCCCTGCGGTGCAATGACACCCCCATTGACTAGGAGACTCGCCCACTCAGTCTCAAACATTTATGTACATGACACTGCAGGAGTAGTCAGTCGTTTTGTTAGGATCCGGAGGCCTCCAGACAACCCACACTCCCCCCACCAGAAATACACAGATCGACAAACTCAAATCGTTGGAAGTGGATTTTATTTAAAACATCTTTTCATCTTTATAGCAAAATAATCATAAATCAAGTGTAAAGGATATTCATTCCAAAAACATTTACCATATTTACACGTCATGAGAATTAGTGACCAGAAATCATTTCTGACAGGATCCCTTCCTGTCCTGAACCACCATTGTCCACACAAGTGACCCATATCTCACCTGTTTCCATAGGAGGGGCGGTTACCCTGACTACACCATACCTTGTCCTCATGCTCCGGGTTCCGCCCCCCTCCAAACACCAATTAGACTCGAGGTGTAACGGGGCGGCCAAGAGCTGGAGCTCCATGGCCCCCCCAGCGATCTGAGCTCCCTTACCCCTTGATCTGGTGTGTACATCAGCTGGTTGGCTCAGAACTTCAGGATCCTATCCCAGGTGTCCTCTCGGGGGCCCAACTTTGGGGACCCCCCTGTTGTTTCTAGTCACTTTTATATCTCAATTTCCGCTAAAACCTCACTTCACAACCTAACTAAGGAGGGGGTGGGTGGGTCAATCGCTGGCCCTGCACGCACCCGACCGCCGCAACAGGTAAAGAAGGTCGAGCCTTCTTGGGGGGCTCTTAAATAGCCCCCCACCGGATTGCGGCGGTCGGATCCGGCCAGAAGCCTACGTGAGCTCAACGTATAGCCCCCTGCTGTACTTCCGCCCCCATGCCTCGCCAGCCCTGCGCACCACCGATGCGAAAGGGGAGTGCACCCCCCAACTTTGGAGGGGGTTGGTGCTTTACCCACATAGTCAGTCATTTTGTTTTACCCCAGTCTGACAACAGGGAATAGATACTTTGCTATGTCGACCTGTTCTCTGCGTCCACAAACCGGCATTTGACCTATTCATTTTGAACATGGCGAGCAGACGCAACCCAACAATAGGCTGCTATGTATGCAACCTTTCCATGGAAATATACTATGTCAAGGAACTTGGTTTACAGTCAATCTGGGTAAAAGAACAATGGTTTGCAATGCTACCCCCAATGGTTGCCAGTGGTTAGACTCTTTGCAAGAATTCCTCTCATCACTTTTTGTGTGTTTGATGTAAAAGCCCTAAGTGGCCAAGAGTATGCCCAGACGTGGATCCATGCTCACTGTGCCACTTAAACCAACGTGCACCAGATTGAAGAGGCCCAAATAGGTTGAAGCAGGTCTGGGGTTGCTTGTGTTCCTGTTCAGAGAGGACCTGGCTTGGCACATCAGGCTGGATTGTTCCTATTGGAGCAGGAACAAGGCCGATTTGCATACCACTAGGTCTAATCTGTGGTGGCATGGGGGTTATGGAGGGCAAAATAATGATTGGTTTGAATGCTACCCCAAGAGTTTACTAGTGGTTAGACAGACATTCCTCCCATCCCTTTTTTTGTTAAAAAAAGGGATTTCAGTCATGCCTGTAGAAGAGACAAGGTCATCTGCGCAATAGTCAGCTCCATGCCTCTGTGTATAGCTGTAGGAACTAATCGAAATTACACACTTAATAGTGATCTATTTTTAAAGTTCATCTTGTTCAGGGATGTATCGTAGTTAAAATGTATTAGTTGTCAATCGAGGGCAATCTTCCCACAATATTTGGAGCCGCACAGCATGGAATGTATTTGGATGTATGGACATCCCACTGCCAGGACGTTATCCCTTTGGTAACTAGTTCTGAGGGTGTATGGTGTGCAATTTCTGTTTTATTATTGCTTTTTTACATATAGCACCTTATAGTGCACTTCTGCTATTTCTAAACACTGTAAGTAAAAGGCATTATTATCACCGCTTAATTGTACTCAATTTATTGACCTTGAAATCATGGAAGACTAAACCTTGTCCGGATTTGAGCTCATGGCCTTCAGGTCACCGAATGTTTTATTTGTGGATTTTAACACGCTTAGACATCCTGCCAACAATTAGCTCTGCTTCCTTATAAGAAATGTATATGAGCAGAATCTTAAATCATTTGTGAATTTAGGCTTCCAAAATGATGTATTTTTCATAGAAATAGGCAGCAACATAATTATCCAAACAACTCCACCACAAACATGTTAAAAAAGAGCCGACCATAGGAACACCTCTACCCTTTGGTGGGCAGACAATAATCATACAGAGGGAAATTACAAAAATGTAATACATTTGCATTTGTTGGGTCCTACTCATAAAGGTAATTTTATATCTTTAGATCTCTCCGCGTATAGACCTATACCTACAACTAAGTGCAAAACTCCTCATGAAGTGTAGATTAACACCTAAGTGTAAACTTTCGAGTCTCCCTATCCTCAAAAGATGAGGCAATGACTCCCACAACTAAATTTATACCTGAAAAGTTACTATTAGTAAATTTCTTCCCGTTTGAGGAGATTCCCACCACTGGGGTGGAGATCTCCCTACAGAAAGTAAAGGGCATTTTTAGAAAATTAATTTTAAATTAATAAAATAATTTTTTCTTTTTTTTCTTTTTTAAATAATTAAAATGCATTTCCCTAACTCCTATTCAGCTAGGGCTACTGGAATATCAAAGGTCGACAAACTTGCACTAAACCTAACATATTAATACATTTCACATTCATTATTTTTTTTAAATATTTGCTAATTAAACAAAATCAAAGTGTTAAACTTCCCTCCCCCAACCCTCACGGTATTATTTGTGTCGAAATGTGTCACCAGCTTGATTTCAAGTTATGCATTATTCTGTTTGTGATTTATATGTAAAATACATATTATTTGCAAAATACTTGATTAAAATCTTCTCATGTATATTGAGAATTATACATTAGCATTTAAACTTTAAAATAATTTCAGTAAAGGTAAATTTACATTGTTATTTACTTTTAAGTTGTTGTATGTGTTTCTTCTATGTGTTAGTGTTATTCCTTGCTACCACTGATTTCTGTAGGCGTGTAATGCAGTACCAGTGGCTGGCCATTTGTGGTTCATGACTTACAGCAAGGCAGGGCTTGAGTACATTTGAGCTGCTTTGTCACTAGTACTGTAGAAGATTTAGCTGTGTGAATTGTAACCTTCGATTTCACACATTTTGTAATAATTATTGCCAGTTTTCTAACCATTCCCTCACTTTGATCCCACATTTACTAATAGATACTATACCTACATGCGTGATGATCTGCACCACCGGGGCAGAGATCCCCATACAGTCAAGATTGCAAGTAGTAGTACTTTATGTGCTTTTCCAAATAGGTCATGTAGATTTACATCCATGTCTCAGTTGAGATTAACTACGTGTTGGAATTCACAAAAAATCCCAAGTAATTTGATTTTTTGAATCAACATCCAATACATTCTTCATTAAAATACGAAAAAAATTAAAGTCAATTATTGTGGACTCTGCTGTTCCATTGACTTTATTTGTTTCAACTGGCCTCTGACGTGTGCAAGTACAGCGAAGAACAAATATCCCAGTACATCTGCAGCTTTCGAGCCCTCAATGTATTCATTTCTCTGTGCCGGGATCTGCACGAGGCCTACACACCACAGGTTGAATCCTGTCAGGGTTGACACAGTATTCATTCTTCTGAGGTTGATAAAAAGAACAGAGTAGAGTTGAGCAATAGTGACATTTGGACCCTGATTTATACTTTTTTTGTGATTATTTTGTACGTTTGCACGGCTTTTGCATCAAAAAATGACGCTAATGCGGTGCAAAAGAAGTATAAATCAGGGTCTTGGTCTGCAGTTGTTGTGCTAATGCATGCAAATAGGTCTGGCATTAATGTGTTACCACAATAAAGCCAGACCTATTTTCTTTGTTACTTCTTTTGTTTTAAGCTGTCGGATTAGGTGCCTGTATGCTTGTGTGGCTTTGTATGTGGATAAACATGTATGTGCACGTGTGCGTATGTGAGACTTGTACACAGTTCCTAAATAAAACATTGAAAGACGCCTGCTACAGTGAACAAATTAAACAAACAAACGAATGCTTCCAGGGCATAATGGTGTGAATGTATGGCACAAATAGTATACTTTTTAATGACGCAGTGTACTTTTGAGCTGTATAATGGACCCTCATGCATTTCAGTGCAAGTGCTCTACTGCAGGCGGTAAGATACATCAAAAAGCCAATAGCATCAAGTGAAAGGGAAATACTCTTGGTGAAGCCTACGCTCATATACATTTTAAACAATGTGTAAGCAGACAGTTGAAATGTCAACACACTTGTAAAAGCAAGTAATCTTAATAGTTATGGTTTTATTTCATATCCTCTCTGTTCATATTTAGATTTTAATTCTGGGCAATAGCGTAAATATACACATAGCTATATAAAACATTGTAACATTTTGTAACAAATGTTGTTTTTTATTTTGCAGGTGGAAATCGCTGTCCTTACGCTTTCCAATGTGCTCCATCAAATCAACAAGCTTTACAGCAAGCCCCATCTTTCATTCGAACAGAAGAAACTTGAGCCATTCCTAGCATCTCTTGGCCAGCAGATCAGCGACCTGAGAGACTGTGTAAGCGACAAACGGGGCATAGAAATGATTCTAACTCTGGGTTCACAATAGCAGTTCAATAAATATGTGTATTGTACTTTCCAGGTCTCAATGAACACATTTAATGTAACCTCACAAGGACAAACGAGGAAAGCAATAGATGAACATTTTAAAAAACTGGAAGACATTTCATCAGAAAAGGTAACTTTTATATTGCTTGCAAAAACTGCAGATACATTGCAAAAACGTTGCTGCAACAAGCGCACCTGGGGGTTGTTCTAAATGTATCACATATCTGAAGTCAGTGTCAGTGTGTGCCTAGCTCCGATCTGACATCAGTGTGTAATTAACTCATATCTGAACTCATTGTGCTTAGCTCATATCTGATATCAATGTGTTTAGCTCATCCCAAACCCTAGTCTTTGCTTAATTCAGATCTGACCCCAATGGTGTGCTTAGCTTATATCTGATAATATCATGTGGCGTAGTTTATATGAGGCCTAGAGGAAACTCTGCAGAGTTACACAAAAACATCATGAATTTCCAGTATCCAGCAGAATCGGGCATGTTGCGCTGCTCATGGTGATTTTTAGTGGCAGAAGCTTCTTCCGCAATGTAAAATCAGTGTAAATGGCACCACACGGACTGCCAGAGTGCGCTGCTTCTTTCTGCTGCTCAAGTCGATTTTCTACTCAAGCAGCAGCTTTCTCAACATGAATGGTCACGACCTGCTGTGATCACCGTGTTGAGAAATCTCACCAGGAAGCGTTCTAGCACCCAAAAATCGAGCTACAGAATGCAAATTCTTGCTAGTGCTTGTCAACTTAACATAGGTGAGCCTCGAGCAAGAAAAAACTCCACCACTCATAGGTTGGCAGAGTTCTGCCAGATCTCTGCCTTCCAGCAGGCGCCGTAGAGGGCAAAACTCTGCAAGATCTGCAGGCTAAGCGGAATTATTCACCCAGCCCTACTTCCTATCTGGTCTCATTGTTGAGTTCATATCTGGTCTCACTGTGTGCTTAGCTCATATTTGACTTCTTCTGCATGCTAAGGTCATATCTGACTTAATTTGAGCCTTAAACCCATATTGGATCTTTCCATGTACTTAGTTCAAATTTGCACCAAAAAGATCATATCTGATCTTCATGTGTGTAGTTTTCTCTTGCTGATCTCTGTATTTGCTTATTGAATAATTGAAGTAATAGGTGCTTAGCCCTTAGCTGATCTGTATATGTGTACAAGCAGTTTCTGGGCTGATATGTGCTCATATCCTTATCTGATCTCTCTGCGATAGGCGTGCCTAGCTCATATCTGACCTCTCAGTTTGTTTAGTTGCTATCTAATGACATATGTTTATTTTGCTGCTATCTGACTTCATTTCTGTCCTTAGCTCATACTGATATCTACGTGATTATCTTCTCATTTTTTGATTAGCTCATATCTGATATCAGTGTGTGCTTAGCACACATCTGCCTTTACTGAGTGATTCATTCATATCTGACCTCACTGTGGGTTACACACCTCACAGCAGTTTGAACCCTCAAATTGTCCCCAAGGGTAGGGCCACCCAAAAAATCGCTACCGCTAACAACTGAAATGAAAAACAGAATTACGCACAAACTGAATTAAAAAAAAAACACTTCTGAAGAATGAATAATTTTTTTACAAAAAGTGAGGTTCCGTTTACCCAGTTCTCACTTAGTTCACATCTGAGCTCACTGTGTGCCGCACTCATACATTATATCAACAGGAACTGAGCTCGTATCCTTGTTCCTTGTGTGCTTAACACATATCTGACCTCTACCTTCTTTGCTTGGACACCAACTTGAGTTATTTTCCATTCTTCATTTGTACTCACTCAATAAACTATTTCTAACAGAAACATGATTAATAGAGGATTCTATACCTGATATTTTAACAGCACTCCCAGAGCATTACTATCTTCTTAATTTTAACAGAAGCTCAGGGAAAAGGGTGGAAGAGTGGTGGCCTTAATAAAAAACACCTTACCGCCACCAAGCTTACACCTTTATCAATTCCGACAGCAGAGAATACCTTAATCAAATTGTATTCGCCAACAAGCCATCCGATCTGGGACAATTTCCCCTACTTTTAGCGGAGTCCCTATCTGGATTAATCATTGATTACGCCAACAATTTACTATTGGAAGATTTTAACTGGGCTACTGAGGAAATGGTGGCTATACGTCGTCAGACCTCAATGACTCTCTCAATGACCTGAACTTTGTCCAGCGTGTGTTTACTCCAACACACATCAATGGCCACACATGAGATCAGGTCTGGTCGTCAAATCTAACCATCTCCAATCTCACAGTTTCTCCGAGTACTTGCTCTGATCACCACTGACTTAAATTTGATATAAAGGACATAACACTCAGGATACCTCCACATGCCCAAACACCCGCTCCAGAAACTGGAACCAAATTAATTTTAGACTTTCTGTGATTCATTAGCATTGTCTCTGCCCGTGCACGGTGAGAGCTTAGGTGATTCTGAAGTAGCAATAACAGACTGGCTCTTAGAAGCCAGTAACACGCAAAACAAAACCTATTCACTGCAACAAAGCATCAAAATGGTATACTGATGACTTAAAGAAAGCTAAACTTGAGCTATGTCAGACCAAACAAAATTGGCAGAAAACCTATACGCCTGATAAAAGGACGTGTTTGCCCGGCGGTTAAAAGCCTATAAGAAATCAATTTGGGAGACCGAGTCCACTTATTTCTCAAAGAAGGTTTTGAATTCTGAAAACAAAACCCAAGATATATTTGGTATGGTCACAGAACTCTCTAATCCAGACAGAGTAAATGTCCTTATGGCCCCCACTCAAAAACTATGTGGCAACTTAAATTTTTTTTCCTTAACAAAATGCAGTCATAAAAAATACAGTATTCTGCCCCGCCCTCCACCTTCTGATACCCCCTTGGATGATATGAATCCTACTAAACTCATGACATTTCCGAACATCACTAAAGATTGCCATATGAAGTTGATGAGTAAGGTCAAATCAGGATCAATTTGAGATACTAAAAACTATCTTCTCTCATGTTCCTGATCCAGTGATTTCCCTGGTTAATTTACCTCTGATGCAGTGTAGGGTTCCTCTTGCCTTCAAAGAGGCCACCACCGAAAAAGGCTGGAGAAGATCCATTGGTTTTAAAGAACTGCAGGACAATTTCCCTACTGCAATTCTTAGCTAACATATTAGAGGTACACATTGCCCAACATCTTTGCCTCTTCTTAGAAGATGCCCCCTTCCTGGACTCACACCTGGCTGGCTTTCCACCCACCGACTCCAAGGATACTGTAATACTTTCAGTGGTTGACAACATGACAGACGGTGCTGACAAAAGGACGGCCCAGACATTAGTTCTTTTGGACTTATCGGCGGCCTTCAACACAGTAGATCATGCTGTGCTCCTCAAAGGTGTCGAGGCTGCGGGCCTGCAGGGACCAGCACTAGACTGGATGCAATCCTTCCTCCAGACCACTCCCAGTCGGTTCTGTTGTGGGTTCATTTTAGTTAGTCGCTTGGGCACAGTGATAGCTTAGCTTAGGCTTGCATCTCTGCCCTTTTACACAGTTATTGTGCTCTGTATTTCTGTATTCATTATTATTCATGTTATTATTGCTTCTTCTAGTGCCATTGTTTTAATTGCATTATCAACTGCTATTCTGTGAAAGCTTCATTATCAGTGTAATGGATGATATACTTTGCATCATGTTCTTTCCACGGAATCACCAGAACGGAATGTGAGGCACACAGAATTGTATTTTGTATTGCGGGCTCCAAGACTTTGTAAACAGTCCAGCACTGAGGTACTTACCTGTGTCAGGCTTCTGTACATGAACATAAACATGTCCCCTATAAAACATCTTGTAGGAAAGGGCATTAGAGGGGGTTCCAGACAGAATTTCCATCCATGCTGCATGCCGGTTTTCAGTCAACCTCAGCCTTTGTGTCTCCACAGATCCAGATCTGGAGACTGACCTTGTACTATGGAAACGGTGGTGGGGTGTGCTTCTCATGGACACTGTATAGGCAGAATTAGCTTACATCGCCATGCTCTTACTTAGGAGCTAGAGATTAGGCTTTTAGGTAGGAATTGTATACTGATGCCATGACAATAGGTTGTCTACATTTACATCCCTAATTTTCAAAATCCTGATTTTGGTATTCCTCATTATCCTAAACATTGCAGCTCATGCAATTTATCATGGATTGCAGTCTTTTCTATAAATTTATTGAAAACTGTCCTGCATCTCTTTTTTTTTTAGTACATGGGTTTGTAATAGACTCACATGTAGAGAGAAGAGGGTAAGGCTTGTTGCACTAGGATTTTCCCTGAGGGGTTTTCAGGGTTCCATGCAAGGTTGCCACAAATCACCTTTATTGCTTGGGTTTTGGTGAGGTGCTGCCAGTGAGTCGGGACAGCTGGGCAGACAGCTGCTAACTGGTGTGGGAATGACTCAGTCGCCTACAACACAGAGGTGCCGCCGCCCCAAATCCAGCAGTCTCGTCAGAGTATGAGAGTCCTTATGACAGTTCTTCTCTCCCCATATTGTTTATAAAAGGCAAGACTCAACTGTGGAGTACTGCAGGGTTCGTCGCTGTCCCCCCACTTATTTAACCTTTACATTCGCCCACTGGTAAGCACACCACAGAAACTAGGGGTGAAACTATATATTCTATGCTGATGACATGCAGTTGCTTTTCAAAATTGATGACACCACAGCATCTCTAGAGTTCTTTCAGAACACCATGCTATACATCGGTGACTGGATGAACTGCCATCACGTAAAGTTGAATTCTGACAAAACAGAAATTGTGATGGTTAAAAACAAACTACACAGCTAGAATCCTTCTTACTGGCCATTAAACATGGGTCTTCCTCCGACCCCTAAAAAAGCAGTCGAAAGCCTCGGGCCCTTATTGATGAAGACCTTTCTATGAAGCCTCAGATAGGAGCAGTGACTGCTTCCTGTTTTTTTCAGGTCCGGAAATAAAAAAAAATAGGAAATACTGATAATTGCTCTTCTGATGCCAAGGATCAATTATGCCAAATCTCTCTATCTGGGACTCCCAAAATGTCTAAGTCTGAGGTTTAAAGTCAAGCAACCAGATTTTTCTGGTTCAAGCCCAGACACTATCACATCACACCTCTGATGACAAAACTGCACTGGCTTCCAGTCGCTCAGAGATCGCTGTTCAAAATTGGGTGCATCATTTTCAAATTTCATCAGCGCAGATGACCAACCTATGTATCTTCCAGAATCCGGAATTACACTCCCAAGCACAACCTTAGATCAGCTCACCTTAACCTATTAGAGGTTCCCACATTCAGCAGGAAAAGATTGTGTGGCACCAGGTTTTCTGTAATGGCTTTATATGTTTGGAATTCCTTTTCCCCAAATATTAGTGCTTCATCCTCTTATGTAAGCTTTAGGACTCTACTAAAAACATGGCTTTTTAGGCACGTGTACGGCTAAGCCTTGCATCCTTCCCTTCTAGTTGCTTTAGAGCTATGAAACCTTTTTGGTGTACAAGCGCTCTATAAATGTGGTATAACATATCATATAACATAACATAATCTGTTCTTTCTTCATATCGGATCTCAGCATATGCTTAGCTCATATCAGTCCTAATACTTACATAAACCCTTATACTTGGTGCTACTTATTCAGTACTTAATACAACTTATTATGACAGTAATGAATGTGAAACTGAAACTTGCACCAAAAGAAAGGATTATTTAGAGGAGTAAAATCTTCACTATTTTACATGATAGCGTTGCCCTCTTTGTGTATACTCATCTATTTTTTTAATTGAAGCGGCATAAAATTATAAACTATAAAGTAAGAAATGTGTCCTAGACAACTGGTAAGCTAACTCAGCGAGTTAATGTGCCCGTGGCAGAGAATCATGTGCAGACTCCAGATGAGGGAGTGAAATGCCATCACGACCTGCTAAACCTTATTAAAATGAGTATCATTTAAGTGGTAATAGCAGCAGTTGCATAATTTCTGGTTTAGCTCTTGTAAAACGTCAGTTATGCCCATCTGCAATTACTTTTCTTTCTTCCTGCAGGACAACAGTCTCTGTGCATGGAATATTATCATGATTCAAGTGAACAGCCACTTACAACGCATCGCACTACTCAGCACGCGTATGAGAAAACTGGCCATTTCAAAGATGACTTCCTCCACTTGACAAGCCATTCATACTGGAATCATTCCTCAAAATGTGTTATTTATTTAAATATTTATTTATTTTATTTTTATAAATCTATCATATGTATTAATATGTGGGTTCATGCAAGACAAAACAATGATGTATATTTATATATGTAGAGAACAATGATGTATATTTATATATGTAGAGAATGTGTTTAGATATGTATAGATATTTATAGCTAGATATTTATATCTTTATTTATATGGTTCCTCTCGCACTTTGTATTTTGTTTCTGGAACCATGTGTTTTACTATAAAAGGGGTTAGTCATTGAGTTGCTAACTTACATTTTTACCTGCAAGTGTTGTCAATAAATCTCATTTTGGACACTAACCAATGGCTAAATAGACCTTTTCCTGGACATTGTTCTCGAAAGTGATTTTTTTCACCTTTTCTTGAAAAAGTGGTTATGAGAATAATTCTGAACAAATCCAACAAACTTAACAACTCTCAAGAAGCAGCCAAGCCAAAACCTAGTGCTCGGAGACAAGGGTGTGCTGTCCTGTGTATTAAATCAATCCACTGTGCTCGAATGAACAGAGAACTGGTGCCTGAATGGTCAAAATTCATCCCTTTTTTTCTAGTACTGTAATGAAACTTGAGAGGGGTCCCCCAGCAGTGGCTTCTTCATGAGGGTGGGGTAGCATAGCTTTCCCAGCCGCTGCGAGCTGCGCCGTGTTAAAAACAAAATGGCAATAAAACAATTTCATTGCCATTTTGTTTTAAACCATGGCATGCCGCAGCCACCAGCCTGCCCCCGAGCCAGGAGGGAGTGTCCTCTGCTGCTGATTGACAGCATGGAAGATTGAAGTAGTCGTGGCCAGATACTTCAAAGTGCGCATGTCACTATGGACAGCTTCCCTGTGTCGGACAAAGTGACATGCACACTTTGGAACTCTACACCCAGCTGACTTAAACTTTGGCTGGGGCTGCGGGCCCTTTGTTACACCTTTGCTTTATTCTTCAAAAATGCAGAATAATGGAAGACGGAACGTTTTCAGCTGAATCCTCAGCCTTGCTCATAGTGGTCTCCACGTTTGTAGATAACATTTTATACACAGTTTCGTCTTGTCACAAAATGAAAATCAATACCCACTTGCAATCCATCCACTTTCCATTAACATTGGGTCAGCCATCTTGGATTAATATTTATCATATAGTTCTTTGTGTTTAGAGGTGTCGTGTAGGCTCTCATTATCCTAATGAGACTACTGGATTTGAGCGGCAGAATAAGAGTTGGAACCCACTACAGGTAACACCTGTCGGCCTAATCTGGGTTTTGCTCTGGCTAACTGGAAGTGCCTCATCTCTACCCAAGAGCAGAGAAGTTGGGCAGCTGGGCGCATGACACAATTGACTCCTCAGGGAAATCGTAGTCACTCAGATCGCATCCGTTTCTCTCAGTTACATTAGTCTCACATATACAAGGACAATAAGAGGCAGTATATATTTCAATAGGATTTTAATGAAGCAACTGCATCGTAGATAATTAAGCATGTAGTGCAATAACTAGGACGATGAAGCATGACAGGAATAAAATAGTGACGAGGAGAGTAAAGCATAAAAATAACGCTACCATATTGTCACTATAATCATTAGAAGAATTCCTACCTAGGCTGTGTTAGAGCACAGCATGTTAAGCTCTAGTTCTGCCCTTCAGGTTCCCCTGGGAAGACATCATCCCTCATACCTGAGCAAGAGGCCTGTAGTCTACATAGGCAGCTGAAGCAAAGCACTCAGCAATCAGCATACAGTTGTGGTCATCTGGGTGGTATAACAGCTGATGTTCCAAGAAAGGATCCCTACGTAAGAGTATGTATTTTACTATTAACACTAGAGACAAAGCGTTACCACATTTGCTGGCAACCTATCTTACTGCAGCCTTGAGAAAAGCACAGAGTGAAAGAGATGTCTTGTTTAGGAACGCAGTGCTGGCCTAGGCAAAAAAAAGGTAAATAAAGAGAAATAAAACAAGACAGCAAATGTGGCTATTGTTAAAATAATAAATGAACCTGAATAAAATACATCTAGGTTAAAGTGCACAGCGGCAGGCCTAGTTTGCTAAAATAACGTGTATGAAGCTGTAACTAAAATGACTACACAACAGAGGTAAACATTCATTTTGTATCTTAAATTGAACAAGTTCATTAATTCAATCATGACACTCATCTATCCAATGATTTTACACATTTTCACCTGTTTCTTCCGCAGCCATCTCAGTTCAGTATGGATGACATTCGAACAAATTTATAACAAATTAATAAACATTAATAAATATATTTGACCAATTCCTATTTCTTTACAAGATTTAAATGTCCTCCCTATTATACTTCCAGAGTGGGAATATGGTGTTTTAAACTCATAGACTGTAGCAATATCATTTGCTGTTCCTTTTGTGAACTCGCTTTATATATTCCTTGTGGGTAATCCATCAAAACAAATTATGGTTACTAGAAGTGGGTGTAATTCATGTAATTCCATGTGGCATATTTATGCAAAATCATCCCAAAATTATGACAAAATCTAGAAAATGAAAAATATGAACTTGGAAAGAACGGCAAAAATATGTTTCATCTGACAGAGAACACAAGTGGAGGTTTTTAGATTCAAAATACTTTGCAGAATATAATACCATGTATCCTGCAGGTGTTAACAAGAACGATAAATACAATGCATTCGTGGAGGTATGAATTAAACATTTGCCTTTCTTTCCAGATTGATTTTTTGATTTTCGAGATACATTGTATCACGTTTCTAACATCACAGTTTTTGCGCCAATTTTCTAATTAGTTCTAGCAATTTTTTGTCTTTTTATTTGTTGTAGGATGTGCCTTTGCCATAGAAGGATGGTAAATCTTGTACAGAGGAACTGAGTCTAATTATAATGAACTAAGACATGATATACTGATAAAGGAAACCATTTTCATCATATAAATATTTTAACTGAAAGAGAACTATCATTAATATATTTAGATGCAATGTGCAAGAAACTGACTAGCCATTGATATTTACTTGACAGATTTACCACTAGTAATATAGAGAGCAAGTTGATCAAAGGGATTACAAATTATATCACTGGTGTATATGTGCATAAAGCACCATAGGCGAGTAGGCACCTAAGCACTTCGCCTGCCACTTAACTGTGGCCTCCAGTTCTTGCTTGTTCCAGCCTGATCCAGTTGCCACCATGTGAGCAAGTGACAGCGTCGCTGCCTGAGTATTCCCGCCTGGGTTTTCCCACTCACCATTCAACCTGCCAACAAAAGCCCCTCCCACCAAGGACCTACTTAATGCAGGCCACAGTGCTACTTGCTTAGCGGGCGTGCCACTGCACGCCAAAGGCATGCCAAAGGCAAGCCTGCTTGCTATTATCCACACCCTGAGATCGCTCAGCACTTGGAGCCCCGGCCCCACGACCATCCAATGCAACACCACAACCACAGCTGCAGCTGCAACCATTGCTAACACATGTCACAACTATTCCTCCACCATCCTCTGCAACCACAACAAAATACTTTGGTAAACACATTGCTGCCACTCATCCCCGAGCACCACAGTAGGTCCTTTCTCCTGCACCCATTGTGATCTCACTTGCAATACCTTAGAAACTGACCCCAAACACCTGATGCACACTACCACCACCACCTCACACCAACTGTCCACCATGCTCACAACGTACAATCCCTCGGGAAACAGCACCAAAATCTGGGACCTCCTCAACAGCAACACACCCAACCATCTCTTCCTGGATGAAACAGCGCTCAGTTCAGCCTCCAACCCAGACATTACGGCACCCATCCAGACTGCCTACAAAATCATACACCAGGACCGAACTTACAAACCAGGCGGAGGACTCAAGATCATCTACAAAAAATCAACTGACTGCACCACCTCCAATTCAAAATACAAACAGATTACAATGTCACCGTGAAGGGAACCCTAGCTTACTGTCCCCTGGACTCAAGTGCAGAATTCTGCAACCACATTGCAGACTTCATCATTCCCCTCTTCATCAGATCAACCAACTACATCCTGCTTGGGAACCTCAATTTCCATGTGGAAGACACAACAGAGATCAACTCCAAGGCCCTCCTCAACAGCCTCAGCAACCTCGGCCTCACCCAGCTCGTCCAAGGACCAACCCACACATCAGGCCACACCCTCTACCCTATTTTCTCCTCCAACAACAGGACCACCACTACCCCACAAACCCTCTTATATGGACCGGACATTACATTATACATATCAAGATACCCACCCACCAAACCACCCCACCAGAAAAACCCAAAGCACCATTAAAACACTGGAGCAAAGTATCTGAAGAAAACTGGACCCAGACCCTACAGTAACACCCACTCAATCACACCAGAGACCTCAGTGTCAACACCAAGCTCTTCAATAAATGGCTCACAGACTGCACCAACTGCACTGCTTTCACTAGAAACAAAACCTCTAAAAACAACAAAGGACTCAGCAAGCACACAAAGGACCTCAGGGAGTCCAAGCGCCACTGCAAACAACTTGAGAGAAAATGGAGACAACAAAAACAGTACTGCATGATCCATGTACAATGCTTGTTTAATTTAAGTTTCCCTTTGTTGGTCCTGGCTCTCTCTGCAGAGTCACCCCAGATTTTTGCCTTTCTCTCCCTTCCTTTGCTGCTGAACCTGTTTTTGTTGACTTTCATGATTCTTTGCACTTTACTCCTCATAACCAGTTACTCCGCCTAACTAGGGGTAAACTGCTTTGTGTTCTATCTCCTAAACATGATAAAATTGGCTTACACCTGATTGGTACATTTCTTTTAGTTTAAGTTCCTAGTACATGGTATTACACAAACACAGGACCTATATATTAAATTCTACTAATGGGATGCAGCACTCTTTATGCCACCCACTAAAGTAGCATTGTAAAACTTGCCTCACACCTGCTACTACAGCCTGTAAATCACTTTTAAACTGTCATTGCGACCTGGCAAAATAAACCTTTTTCCAGCCCTAGTCCTTCCTATTTAAAACGTATAAGCCACCCCTATGGTAGGCCTTGAAGGGTCATAGTACAGTGTGCATGGTGTTTAACAACTAGGGCATGTGAACTTAAGTTTTACATGTCCTAGCAGGGAAAAAATCCTGAAGTCATTTTTCACTGCTGTAAGGCTCTCTCTCCCATAGACTAAAACTGAGTTACCCTATTACATTTAATAAGTGCTGTTGTTATACAGTTCCTACTAGGATAATAGGACTGCGGATTAGGACTACAGAACTTCAGAATACAGGACTGAGTCAATGTACACCATCAGAAGGTGCTGGCCCTATTCCTGGCTAGCTCACAGTGGCTCACCCAAGCCCATAATCTTACTGGGGTGGAAGGTGAGTATGGCAACTTGAACATGACACTCTGATCCCCAAGGGAATCGTGGAAACAGGTCTTATCATTTAGATGTCTTACTCGTGCATGCCGAAGGAAAACACAAAAGACATACAAGTTTTCAATACATTTATTGAAACAATTGTAATTGTGCATAGAGACAATGAGCTACGATAACTGGGCAGATAAAACAAAGCAATGTTATCACCATTACGAACAAGGTGAATGGAATAATCAGTCCAGCCACGGCAAACGATTTCTATAGATTCCTACTGATCACTATCCCTGTACTGAGAGCATAGTTAATGTGCCTTCTGCCTTTGCCCAATCTGAGAGGATAGCCTTAGCCCCCATACCTGGAAAACTAAATCAGTAAGTGGCCTGTAGTGCGGACGGCAATCTTTTCTGCAAATTGGAAGATCAGTGCCAGCAGAGATGCATGTCGAACACAGCATTCATCCTAACACGGTCATGGTTGGAGTGCCCCTCTGACCTCCCTGAGTCAGTGCATCGTTCAATGATGCAATGATCTGTCTGGATGTTATGAACTATCTCCGAACGGGCAAAGCAAGCACTAGGATATCTTGTACTGGTTTCTTACCATTGAACAGGACATACAGATTAAATATTGAGAAAGGCTAACTAAAACAAGCAACTCGTACAATGTATTCTCAGAATAATATTGTGCAAGCCTAAGTGTGTAAAATGTCACTGCTAGAAGCAATGTTATCTAAAACGTGTAAAGTGTGAAATATCAAATGAATCTAAAACGGAGAACCAATGTGGGTCCAAGAGGGCCTCACTACACTATCTTCAGTTTTGGGCCAGATTGAGCGATGCTCTTTACACGCACATCAATTGTAATTTAAAACCCTCTGTGGTGAAAGTCAATCAATCAATGATAAAATGTCTACATCACATGTCTACCTGAACAGGATTTCCCAGCAGTAGCGGATCAAGGACCAAAAAGAGCCAAGCTAAACCTCAAAGAGCCACGTCTTCAGCATCTTTCAAAACAGCATGAAGGAGGTGCACCAACACAATTCTGAGGCACTACTTTCCATAATATCATACTCAAGGAGGCAAAGAACCGACCTCCCTGCCTTGCCAGTCTGATGTTGGGAATGGTGGCTGCCCCTCTGTGATCACCAACAAATTGTTGCCACCCTCTCTCTCCTTGTCTCATCCGCTTGCTCCACCTCCAGCCCTTGAAGTTGATAGAGTTTTGTAACTCCTCCCAGGGCCACTCTTTATGCGCCCTAAAAGAATACAGATCAATTGGATTGTAATTCAGGACTCCCTCTCCTGTGATGTCACTGCTGTAGCTTGTACCTGCAGGTCGAAGAAAACCTTCCTTGACTGGCACTTGCACAGTAGGTCATCTGCAATGTTCATTAGAGTTCACCCAAGAGATTCAGCACACTATCTCAGAGCAGTGATTTCTTTTCAGCTGCTCTGTGTTTCTTTCCCTGTGCTTTCCTCTCCCCAGAGGGTTGCAGGCAATGCCCCATTTGCCCATGAACACCTATTGCCCCTGGAGACCTTGCAGTAAGGTGTGTGGGCTTGGCGTGTGATACTATAGAAAGGAAGAGAGGTACTAGAGGAGCATTGATACTTGAAGCCTGGTACACATTACTATTAGAAAACAAGGGAAATTATGACAGGTCTCCCTGACTATTCCTAAAAAGGTAAATGTGGTCTGTATGCCTGGAGGTTAGGCTTGTACATTGCTACTAAAGTTGAGTTATGACCCCTGACAATTGGGCCTACTGCAAGTTGAGAAGAACAGGGCTCGCTAATTAATCATAGATGGCCTCCTGAGTTGGACAATAGGTTTCAATCCGATTCTTGTCAGTACATTGGTATTATACATCTATGTCAGAACTACTTTTTTTACTGTACAAGGTGTTTGTTACTACATACATAGGACCTAGATCAGTTGCATGACTAAAAACCCAAATGTTTTATAGTTCCCCAATTTGTGTATGTCCATTTTCAGAACTCAGCAACACAGTGTAAATGTAAGGAGGACAGGTAATGGTTCAAATAGAAACTGTATCAGTACTGAGCAATCTCTGTGCATAAGTCTCAGTGAATGTGCTGCTTAAAAAACTAATAACATTGTTTTAAGAAAATAGTGTGCAGAAGAGACTGAATACTGCAAATAAAACTTGAGATCCACTTACACTATGATAAGTCTAAGTAATAAGTGCTAACCTTCATTTAAGATTTTGAGGAAACCCGAAATATTGGTGTACATTAACTACAAATAAGCTTACATAATACCTATCAAAAGGACAAAAGGCACACTAGTGTTTAAAAATAGAGTGCGACATGGAGGGAGAGAAAAACACAATAGACAATTCAGTGAGCACAATTAGCAGTACATAGAAATTTCAGTCAGAGAATTCTAGGTCTCCTCCAAGACTATCATTATGAGATCAGAGGGATGCTTACCAATGAAATACTGCACTTGGAAATCATAATACTACAGAGTGTGTTATTTTTGCTCATATTACGAGAACATTACAAGTTTGCCTGTACGAGATGGGAAATTACCATTTAAATCGCTGTTTCTGCTTGATATTAGCAAGCTGTTCTCTCATTGTAGGCACATTAACTAGGAATGGATAAAAATTGCACTCCACCAGCAGAGTTTGCAGAATTTTGCCCACTCCGTGCTCTGCTTGGACTGCAGAGCTCCGGCAAAACCCTGCCACCCACAGTGGCTTGCCAACGTTAAGTTGGTGAGTGAGAATTTGTGTCCTCTAACATGATTTTTGGATGCTAGAACACCTCCCGGTGAGATGTTGGTACTCGTGGCAGGTCGCGATTGTTCACGTAGCGGAAGCTGGCCCTTGAGTAGAAAATCTACTCATACGGCAGAAAGAAGCAGTGCTCTCTGTCTAAATTTGTATTTTCACCCAGCATAGGTATTATTGATTGCCCTTATGTCCATGGCATTGCTCTCAAAAATACTGTTTAAAATAACTCTTTAAGGACTCAGCTCAAAGACAATCTCTGAGAAACTTGAACCCATAAGCTACTCTTTATATTGCAATCCATAAGCATGTTGATCAAAATGGCCTATGGCCTTTGAGAACTCCAACAACTATTATATTGACTTTGTTTAGTTTTTACATTTTGGCCCTCATTCTGAAATCGGCAGGTGGCAGGCGCCGCCCGCCGTGCGGGAACCGCCACTTGGCCGCTCCGCGGTCAAAAGACCGCTGAGGCCATTCTGGCTTTCCCGCTGGGCCTGCGGGCGCCCGCCAAAGGAGTGCCTGCCGGCCCAGCGGGAAAGGCCCTGCAACAATGAAGCTGGCTCCGAATGGAGCCGGCGGAGTTGCAGGGGTGCGACGGGTGCAGTTGCACCCGTCGCGATTTTCACTGTCTGCAATGCAGACAGTGAAAATCTTTATGGGGCCCTGTTAGGGGGCCCCTGCACTGCCCATGCCAGTGGCATGGCCAGTGGCATGGGCAGTGCAGGGGCCCCCAGGGGCCCCACGACACCCGTTCCCGCCATCCTGTTCCTGGTGGTAAAAACCGCCAGGAACAGGATGGTGGGAAGGGGGTCGGAGCAGCGCCGCCATGGAGATTCAGTCCAAGCAGGGGAAATCCGGCGGGAAAACGCCGGATTCCCTTTTCTGACCGCGGCTTTAACGCTGCGGTCAGAATGGGCATTGAAGCACCGCCAGCCTGTTGGTGGTGCTTCCGTGGTCGTCGACCCTGGCGGTCGATGACCGCCAGGGTCAGAATGACCCCCTTTGTCTAGAGACCAGTTTGTTCAAAATATGTCTTGTAGTTTGTAAACATTGCACATGCTAAGCCCTAATTTCAGAATATTTTTCATCTACCAGTACCAGGCGTTTTATGCTCTGTAAGTTCCAGTGTATTTTTTTCCAAATCAAGATTGGTTTTGCTTGGACTTTGAAAACTGTCATGTACAAAGAGTGTCTAAAACTTCAAAGCTGGATCTTAGGTCAGTTAGGCGTAGCTAGCAGCAGCACAAGTGTGGAGAGGGTTGCTGTGATCAACAAATCTTGTGAACTGAGATTAAAGAAGTTGGGCAGAGATACATACTTCTAAAGTTCACTTGTTGCCCTGGTATTTATTGAAAATTGTTATTTTATGATTGTGGATTATCTAATCCAGACCCAAGCAAAGGATGCAGCATTGAAAGCAGAAAACCCACAGTGTTTTCCCTTGTAGCTGGGTCAAGATGACACAAGTATAGGAAGGCATGCAGCATCACAGGTCTCCTTTGCGTTTAGTCTTGAAGTTGGATATGTTAAGCTGCAAATGGAAAAGTCAGAAATCTACTCTCCAGTGTTTGGAGTAGATTTCCAACTTCTATGAGCTCCTTTAAATCCACTAAATTCTTACATTTTCAACAGTACTTCAACTAAGTGAAATCTAAACGAGTAATTGTTTTTTCTATTACCTACCACGGACAATATTGGGGCCTGGATACACACCTTGACATACACGACCTGGAAACATTGAGGTATTCCCTCTATTTGAGTGGGAAACTAAGTGCAAAATGTTTTGCAAAACAAAATGTTTTGCAGCACTAGCTTGAACAACTCTCTCCCACCTCTATGCTAAATTTATGACAGTGGAACATCCAGCCTGTTGGTAGAGTTTCCACAATTGTAAGTGCACTTTCCCATTGCCAGGATCAGCAAGCAACTCACTAAAAGACTACAAACCATTCACAATTAGGCAGCCAGACTCAAACTCAAACTCCCATATAGAACTCACATCACACTATGCTTTGGTGAACTTCACTGGCACCAGTTACACAAACGTACTCAATTCAAACTACCCACCCATTTTCAAGGCACTACACACCTCCGAACCCACCTGAACAGTTTCATCTCCTTCCACCAACCAACTGGGTAGTCTCCTCGGCAGGACTCATACGGGCACAAATCCAATGCGTACAAAGAACCAGATAGATCTCTTCCATCACTCCTAGAGCATGGTACGATCTCCATATCAGACCCTCTACTTTTCTTCTTAAATTCCACAAGAAACTGAAAACCTGGCATTTCAATTAATCAACCAACCATAGGTGCACACACCTGCTCAGAAGCAGTATGCCCTTGCAGATGACAGCCCCCTTTAAACATAGCATAACATCATACAGTGCCACATATCCTCACCCAGTTAATCGAGATGTGAAATTCACTATTGCAGTTGACGTTTCAAAGGCCTGTGTATTACTTAGGTGTGCAACAACCTCATGCTTCCCATCATTGATGGGCTGGGAGATAATCGTAGTTCACAGTCTATGGAAAGTGCTTGCAGGCACCATCTTCATGTGTCTATAATTGATAGTGGACATTTTAGAAAAATAAATACTTTTTTTTCTAAGAAAATTAGCATTTACATTCTTAGGATATTCTAAGAAAATTAGCTAGTCTGTAGTCCATTTAATTCTTGTGATATGTAAAGCACTGAGCAGTAGTAATGAAAGTAGTGGTAGTAGTGGTGGTGAATGTTCTTCTATAATTATTATTATTATTATTATTATTATTGTTGTTGTTATTATTGTTGTCATTAATATCATTATCACTGCTATTATCACTAAGATTATTATTGTATTACTATTAATAAGTATTTCTATATTATAATTATAAAAAGTGCTCCACTATTGCTCCTTCTCTCCACTGGTTTGTGAAAATTTGGCTCTCTAAGAACCTTGATCCAGAGGACCCGAACCCTTCACCTGTCACTGCTGCACCATCTCAAGCTGTCCTTTTTATATTTACATATTTGATGCCTGTGGATTCTGGACGTCTAAAAACACCTGCAACACTCCAGCATCCACTTCTCATTATACCATAAATTACTTGCCAAGTTGCCCTTAGACCAGCCCCATCAGACAAGGAAATTCCATGAGCTGTCACCTGCTCACTGTTACTGCAAACCCCAGCGCGCATCTGAAGCAGCCAGTAAGAGGCTCTGACTGCAGACCTTTCTGAATCTACCGAATGACTTCTGACCAACCTAACAGCTAAGGTTTATATGTTTAGGTATCATCATAATGTACCACCATCAATTATACTACTTTAGAACATTGGAATGTTGGGAGCTCCATTGAAAACAATGGAGTGCTCTGGGCTTCTAATGGCCAGTAGAAGCCTGGAGCGCCAACATTCCATTGTTGTGTTTCACAGCTGTTGCTGTGAACAAAGGCCTCACAGAGCCCAAGGGACTTTAATCCCCTTTGCCTTCGTGAAGCCATTGTTTATTTGTTAGAACATTCTGCCCTCTAGTGGCAGAATATTCTCCTAGCCTAATAGCCCTCCGCAGCTGGGCTATTCCGGCATTAAAGTCCCACTCCCTTGTTAAAAGCCCTCGCCTTCACCTCGGGCCTTTAACACCGGAGCGGGCCTTTAATAGCCTGTATAGCCCATTATTGGGGGCTGTAAGGCTATAATAGAACACTGGAATATTGAGAGCTCCTTTGAGGGAAAGTGACTCAGGGCTAGAAAGTGCTAGTACAGACCTCCTCTCCAATATTCCAATGCTTGTCTTTTTGTCTCTCCCTGTTTATTTTCTAACATTCTATCCTCAGTGGGTGGAATGTTCTGCCTAGGCCCGAGTCACTTGAGAAGAGGGCCTTTAACAACTGCTATAGCCCTCAGCAAACGAGCTATGGTATAATAATATTAAAATAACCAATGAGTTGTGAGCTATGTAAACTATACTTTTTTCAAGATGCACAGCTGCCAGGTTACTTTAAGAAACTATAATATATAGTTGAGGATACTTATTTTTCTTTTTTTCTTTTTTGTATTCCTTTGTATTCTTCCTATTAGGAGTAGTATTACTTGTATTCTTTGTATCAGTAATACTAATAATATTTACAATAACACTAGATATACTACTAATAATAACATTAATAATACTACTACTAATGTTGTTGTTATTGCTATTATTATCATTATCACACCAGCGATGTTTATTTGTCATAATTATTATAATTATTATAATTATTATTATTATTGCTAAAAATAAAAATAATAAGATTAATAATGGTAATATCAGGAGTATAATTATTATTATTATTATTATTATTATTGTTAGTATTGGTATGATTATTAGTAATAATAATGATAATAATAGTTATTATTATTATTACTACTATATTTCTCTCATCAGCTATCTGTATTATTAATGTTACTATTGTCATTATTCTTAGTTGTATCAATAGTATCATTATTGTCATTAATAATGATTAACATAATAATTATTATTAATATTATTATTACTTTTATTATTTTCATTATTATTGGTGTTATTGTTATTATTATCATCACAGCAGTTATCTGCATTATTAATGTTAGTATTGGTATTTTTTTATTTTTTTATTAATGGTATCATTAATATCATTATTAATTATAATCCTATTCATTATTACTGCTCCTGCTTTTGTTATTGTTTTATTAGTGTTGTCATTTGTATTATTGATTGCTGTTATTATTAGTAGTAGTAGTAGTATGATCACTGCCGCTCTCTGCAGTATTAAAGCTAGGATGGGTAATATTATTAGGGGTCTTGGTAGCAGTCACAGTATCCTTAATACTTGTGAATACTGGGAGCCGCACCCTGTCCACTCTATGAGGACAATGCATTCCTAGAGAGCGGAGGCCGTCCCTCGCCCCCGAGATTTCAAGATGCTTTGTCTTCTCAAGGCTAGCATGAGGGAATCCTCTGCACTCGTCTTCGCTCCCCCGTCCTTTCCAGGGAGCGCAGCGCGACGGGAAGTACCGACAGTCAGAGCCTGAAAACGAAACTACCATCCAGGGAGGGAAGTTTGAAAAGACCGATTTTCACTTTTCAGACACATTTTGTTTGCCGTATAAATGCGCCCCGAAGCCGAGAAGATGTCCGAGAAGACGAGCTCAGGGAAGAAGGAGAGAGTCGGAGCCAGGTGAGTGCCTGCCCCAGTGTTTGCTGAAGTGCCAGATGTGCATGTGTCCTGCAGATGGGGAATGAGTGCATCTCCCGTTGCTTCCCACAGTGCCACTTGTGAAGATGATGATGGTGTCCCAGAGGAGCGCAATGGGGGCCTGGCTGCTGCTTTGCTGCTGCTGCTACTCGGCCGCCTCCATGCGCTGCAGGTGGCTGCAGCCCGGGCAGGAGCTGCTGAGCAGAAGGATCCTCCTCACCTTCCACAGACTGGTGAGTGGGCTTCAAGGCGCTTCTGCATTAATGGCTAATAGTTCATACCTGCTAACAGTGCCTAGAGGCGAGACTTTCCAAAGTACTCGGTATAACTTTGCTATTCATTCCAATGATGCTGTTTATCCCCTGGCGCAAGGTATTAAACAGGAACATTAATATTCTCCTGAAATAGGCCTCATTCATGCAGGCAGCTCTACACTAACACTAAGTGCCTGATTTACTTCCACTTGGTGCCGGCGTAATGTCTCCCAAAGTGACGCAAACTGCTGCAAAGTTGTTTGGGGGGTTTACTTTCCAGCACAAACCTTGTTCCCAGTAATGATACAGTTGGGGATCCACAGAGTCACACGATTAAGAGCCACAGATTTAAGGGATTTGGTTGAGTAGAGACCCAGACATTCATTATATCCGGTTTACATTCACTGGGCACGCGCTAAAACATGGACTGACACTAACTTATGTATTGGAGAACCTTCAACCTTTGCATCCTTTGTCAAACGACTGACAGAGAAGAATGATTGGATGCCTTTTAAATGATTGCTTATCACACTGTCACAAAATGAGTAGAACACCTCTGTTAATGACACCAGAATTTCAAAAGCAATTGCATCAGCAGAGTTCTTACACCCCTCTGTAGAGGGGTCACATGTTAAAGCTGATGATGTACATGTATGGGCACTCCATGTTTCTCAGTAGGTCTATTGTGTGAATAGCCACCTCCTTCAGGTATAACCAAGGGGTCTTGGCATGTTATGGTCAGACATGCGGCTTATCAGAAGATGAATGGATGGACAGGACAGCTGGTCTTCAAATGCTGGGTCCTCATGCACTGCACTGATCGTGACCCTATGTCTACATTTATGTCTATATCGCGGAGAAGCATCCACGCTTACTCTTATTCACAATACCGGTCTCTTTCTTTTACGTTGTAACTGTTTAAATACAACAGTCGTATTAAAGGGGTAGCGTATCCTTTAAATCCGGAGCTTTCCCTCCTCCAGATTAATCTTTATGTATCCATTGTGGTCGCGTAGCTGCCTGCCCCCATTGAACATCTTTGAACGTCAAAGAGTCAGTTTCTGACCCCCCACTTTCCACCAGATCGAGGACTCTGGCACTATTCATCAGCTGAAAGGATTTCTCAGACTTAGGTGAAAAATAGGTTGTGTGGAATGAATAACATTCAGCAGACTTTTCTATTGTACAAACCAAACTAGGGGTGGTATTTTCTGCATCAAGGAGTGTAATTTAGACTCCCTTAAATGTTAAAGCGATGGCCTCTTTTGTAACTCTTCCAAAATGTATTGAAGTATCTACCACATGTTTATAATCTTTCAAACCAGTGGTGGCTGGTGGCTTTAAAAGTGGTGAGGCCTAATCCTTCGCGCAATTTCCAAAGAGCTTGTTCTTGAAGGGTTCTCTCACACTCTATTGCACTAGGTGTACTGCCTCACTCTGACTCACTCAGTCTCACTTGGTCTCATTAATTCACACAGTCTCACTCATTCTACTCTGACTCACTCTGTCTCACTCAGTCCCACTCATTATCACTCATTGTGAATCATTGAGTCTTAAAGTGACTCAGTCTCACACACAGTAACAACAGTTACACTCACTGTCATTTTCCCTCACTTGCTCACATTCATTCTCACACATAATTGTCCTCATTGTCTCTCATTCTCACTCACTCTAACTCATTCCAGCACTAACTCTCTCTCACTTTAACTCACAGTCATAGCCACACAGACATGCTAACAGTGCTGGAATTGCACAGGCACCTCAAACCGCCTGTGTCAGCAATCAAACAATGTCACTAGCTGCTTCGGTTTGTTGCTGGACCTGAAGTGGGTCTGCATTTTATTTTTTTCATATCAAGAGTGATTAATTATACACTCTTGATACAATAAAAATGGACCATAAAACAAGGAGGGTGTAGGGTAGCTCTGGTGCCCATAAAGGAGAACCTCCACTGGTCCAGGGACACCTATCAATCAAACCAATCCGTTCACTCAATCATCCATCCTTTCATTTATCTGTCCCCCTTACACCTATCCACTTATCCACTTATCCATTCATTTAATCATCCTTCCATCTCTTCGTTCATCCATCTACCCTTTCGCTCTATCTATCCATCCTTTCATTCCATCGATCCATCCTCCTCCCTTTGGCTCATCCATCTATCCACGCTTTCACTCAGCCATCCATCTTACACCCATCTATCCACCCCTCGTTCCATCCATCCATCCATTCATGCATCCCTCCATTTACCCTTTCACTCATCAATCCATCCTTTCTCTATCTTATCCATCTATTCATTCATACATCAATTCATCCTTTCACTTATCCATCCATCCATCCTTTCATCCAAACATTCATCTATCCTGCCTTTCACTCATCCATCCATTGTTTTGCTCAACGATCTTTACATACATCCTTTCACTCATCCATCCTTTTGCTATTCATCCATCCATACTTTCACTCCATCCATCAAACCATCCCCTCTGCCATCCATTTACCCTTCCACTCATCGATCCGGCCATCCTTTCACACATTCTATCATCCATCCATCCATCCTTTCTCTCATCGTCCATTAACCCATCCTTTCACTCTTCCATTCATCCATCCATCCATTCATGCACCGTCCCTTTCACTCATACACTGTCCTTGCCTTCCACTCTTCCATTCTTATGTCCATCCTTTCACTAATTCACCCATGCATCGATCCATCCACCATTTCATCCATCGATCCTTCCACCCATCCTTCCTTTCATTCACTCTCCCAAGTTAATTATGAGCCTTTGTCTGACGGACTACTGACAGAGGAGGCCCATCAAGAACCCAACCACACTGTAGCTGCTAAACCAGGGGGGTTTGACGATGCCCTTGGTGCAGGCAGAAGCTTAAGTGCACACTTACCTCTTAGTCCACTATTGCAATTGTTGTCAACAGCTGGCTCCTTTCCTCTGTTAGGCCCCTGTGGTCGAGAAAAGGAGCACTCTGTCATGCTCAGCTTCATAAAGTTTTTTTCAAAGTGGAACTAAATGCAATATTAAACATGTGTTACTGCCAGGAGAGCAGCCCCTGCACCCTTACTACAGCCTACCCGTCTGTGATGACAAACAAATTGTTGCCATCCAGTCCCTCTGTGTCTCATTGGCCTGCCCAACCCCCTCCCACTGAAATGGAAGGAGTTTTGTAACTCCTCCCATGCGCCCCAAAAGCAACCGGCTAAATTGGATTGTAATTCAGCACACCCTCTCCTATGATGTCATTGCTGTAGCTTGTGCCTGCAGGTCAAAGAAAGCTTTGCCTTGCTGGACTTACACAGTAGGACATCTGCAAAGTTAACTAGAGTTCACCCAAGAGGTTCAGCAAAATATCTCAGAGCAATGATTTATTTTCAGCTGCTCTGTGTTTATTTCCCTGTTCTTGCCTCTCCCCAGAGGGTGGCAGGGCAACACCATTTTTCCCATGAACACCCATCGCCCCTGTTTTAAACTCTCTCCTGGTAACACAAGAATTATCGATAAGAGGAGTTTGAGATGCCAGAGAGAAGAATATCATTAAAGTGTCCATGAATGGCTTAGTGCAGGAGTGAAAACCAAAATTCACATATAAGTATCTCAACATTTGGGGAAAACATATACCATAATTCCAACAGTGAGTGGTCATTAAATGAATCATACTGAAAGTCAAATGTAATCATGACATTTTGGTGGGACTAGATATTATGAACCTTAAGCCTCTCCTGCTTCTAACAGCAGTACCTTTCAAATGCCTCACATGAACATGTGAATCAAGATCAAAATGCCTGAAAGTTACATCAAGTTTGTATTTAGTGTAATATTTTTTGTGTGCACCTGGGCAAAGCCACCAGCTAATGGTATTCAACAAGCATAAGAATCAAGTTCCACTGATATAGAGTTGAATATATGGAACCTTTAAGGACCTACCTTTGTCCAGACCTTTACCATAAGGCTTCCTTTGGCATTTGGTTCTTGTGAATATACGTCCTTGCTCAACATAATCAACTGAAGAATGCCTTTATTTTAATTGTTTGAAATAGGTGGATTAGTTGCCTTGTTATCAGTGTTTACAGGTTATGTTATATTGGTTACTACATCCAGGTGTCAAACAATTGCTTCTTGATAGAATAATACCTTTGTTCCAATGTTCAATGCTGCTGTGGGTAGTGACATTAAAGTCAGTGGAGAGACTTCTCTTCAATGGGGAAACAAGCAGCACCAATTGTCGTAAATCTCAGGGAATCAAGAGAAACTTGCAGATCAAATTATTTTGTGAAGTGCTTCCCTTACCCTCTTTTGTTATCTAGTGTTGGTCAGAGACTAGACATAGAGAAGTGGTTACTTTCAGGAGAGGAGGCCTCATAGAGAAGAGTCAGGCCAAGCATCCTGATCTGCAAAGAACTGCAAAGAAAGAGCACAGTTTTTTTGGCAGTGAGTGGCAATCATGGTGGCAAACACCCTAAACTATAGAGCAATAGTGCAGAATTTGAAATGAAGGGAGTAAAGGTTCTGTTTCTCAACCACTGATGAGTACATGCTAGGGTCCGGGATTGACTAAATAGGAGAACATATACCAACTTGGAAAAAGAAAACAATGCCATTGGAAACTACAAAGTGTACGGGAGCTGGATAAGGTAGCCATTTGAGGGTCAAACAATGAAAATCCAGTGAAGCAGAAAGAGGTGGAGGCAAATCACAAGGAACACTCTACCCAGCTTGTACTAATGTTAGACATACAATACTAACTTCTGAAAAGATGGACTCACCTACAAAGGGTCAATTGAGAAATATCAAAAATAAGAACAGAGAGGGTGGCCAGGGAAGATTTGTTTAGATCACACAATGGGAAACTCAAACATTGTGAAATTTAACATAAAAAGAATCTCACCCCATCACATTATTTGGATTCAGCTACCTTAGCCAGAACTCGATCCATACTAGAATAGATTTGGAAATGGATAGAGTTAGAGGTAGAATACAACTCCTCCAGAAGAAAACAAAGAATCTAGAGATGAACATTTAAGAAATGAATAGACAACAAAAACAAATGACCTTTCAACCTAATGAACATTGGAAGAAGCAGCAGTATTCACAAAAGCAGAGCTACTAGAAATCATAGTCTGGTAAAACAATATAATGGTTTTGGGTTGACCCTCTCCATGCTGACAAATACCGTGGAATCTAGGTGAAAATAATGGATACAGCTCAGAGGAATGCAAGAGGTTCAGCATTGATATTTCATATCACTCACCTGTGAAACAAAGGTGTTATTTTTCTGGCCGTCAGTCGCAGACAGTTAGTAGGAAGAGAAGAAGGTTCTCCTAATCCATCACTAAGTGCCAAGGAGGTGAAGGAATGTGCTACAGCCATACCAAGTTCTGATTGCCTGGCCACAATATTTGGGATGCGGAAAGCACAAAGGAACTCTTGGATGTGAAAATGCAGGTGATAGGTAAAGGGTGGCTGATGCTACTGGACTAGCTAAGGGAATATGTCTGCTACTGCACATGGTGTTTGGCCTTTCTGATGTCACGTGAGAGAAGGGACTAGAAACTTTGTTTAATTATTTTTTGCAGAGGGGTGCAGGATGCACATCTAAACATAAATTAATTAATTACATTTCCAGAATTCTAACATTGTTGGTATTTTCAAAGTATTTCTTCTGCAGTTCATAAAGAGTAGAGCAATGACACAAATTAGGTAAAACTGCAGAAGTATCTCCAGGATTAAGACACACATTGGTGGTCATTGCAACCCTGGTGGACGGTGTTAAAGTGGCCGTAAGACCGCCAACACGCCAGTGGTAAAAAATTTGGAATTATGACCGTGGCGGCCACTTTAACACTCCGACCGCCACGGCGGTACAGACAAATAGCGCGGCGGTCACCGCCAACTGACAGGCGGGAGACAAAGTACCGCCCACAGTATCACAACCTACCAATCCGCCACCTTTTCCGGGGTGGATTCACCGCGGATAAAAACACGGCGGAAACAGGAATTTCAAAGGAAAAACGCTCACCTCTACACACTCCACGAGGAACAACGACACCATGGAGCCGGAACTCCATCTTCTTCCTGCACTAGTCTTCCTGCTCCTATACGACGATCATCAACGCCGGCGGCGAAGACAACGGTGAGTACTGCACCTACGACATAGGGGAGGGGGAGGCAAAAGACAGGGACACACACATGCAAAACCCCACACCGACCCTCGCCCACTACAACACACACACCAATGCATAGCCAAACATTACAGTAACAACCCCCAACCCCCCCGGAAGAATGCAGACAAAAGGAAATGAGTGGAACCATTGTAATATATCAAAATACAGTAAGCAAATATCTACATATATATATATATACACATTAAACAAAATATACACCACGATTAGTAGTGCAGGTAATGCACCATTCATTGTCCGTGGACCACTGGGCCCAAAATGCATGGGCGAGGCCCACAATAGATACCTCATCAAAACGGAGAGACCACTGCTGGGGCATCAGATAGAAATACAACAGGCACCTCAGGGGGAAGGGAAGGGGGGCACCTCAGCCGGATGAGTGCACGATGCCAAATCCACAAGGGGGCTCAATGCCCATTGATGTATCCTGGGGAGTGCAAAGCCACAGTCTCTCAAGTCTCTACAGTGGGTGGGTTGCCCACTGTACCATCCTGGGGAGTGCAAAGCCACAGTCTCTCAAGTCTCTACAGTGGGTGGGTTGCCCACTGTACCATCCTGGGGAGTGCAAAGCCACAGTCTCTCAAGTCTCTACAGTGGGTGGGTTGCCCACTGTACCATCTTGGGGAGTGCAAAGCCACAGTCTCTCAAGTCTCTACAGTGGGTGGGTTGCCCACTGTACCATCCTGGGGAGTGCAAAGCCACAGTCTCTCAAGTCTCTACAGTGGGTGGGTTGCCCACTGTACCATCCTGGGGAGTGCAAAGCCACAGTCTCTCAAGTCTCTACAGTGGGTGGGTTGCCCACTGCACCATCCTGGGGAGTGCAAGGCCACAGTCTCTCAAGTCTCTACAGTGGGTGGTTTGCCCACTGTACCATCCTGGGGAGTGCAAAGCCACAGTCTCTCAAGTGGATAACAGTCTCCACAGGTTCTGGAGGGGGACTGGTGCCCAGAGTGCTTTATCCTGTGAAGGACAGAGGTAGTGGATGCATGTCTCCACTGGTTCTGGAGGGGGACTGGTGCCCAGAGTGCTTCATCCTGTGAAGGACAGAGGTAGTGGATGCATGTCTCCACTGGTTCTGGAGGGGGACTGGTGCCCAGAGTGCATCACTCACCTGTGACAGTCCCAGTTGCGTCACTGCCCCTGCCACCCATGGGCTAGCGGGGCTTGAGTTGGCGGTCTATGCCCTGTTCAGCAGAGCTTGCCATGGCGGTCTTTGATCTGTTCAGCGGTGCTTGAGTTTGCAGTTCCTGACCTGTTCAGCGGTGCTTGCCCTGTTCAGCGGTGCTTGAGTTTGCAGTTCCTGACGTGTTCAGCGGTGCTTGCCCTGTTCAGCGGAGCTTGCCATGGCGGTCCTTCATTGCCCACCTGGGCTGGGGCTGGCGGTCCTTCATTGGGCAGCTGGGCTGTTGCTGCCGGGGCCCTCCTGGGCAGCAGGGCTGTGGCTGGCGGTGGCCTCCTGGGCACTGACTCTGGCAGTGGCCTCCTGGTCATTGGCGATCGGGCTGCCCTCCTGGGCACTGACTCTGGCGGTGGCCTCCTCGCCAGTGACAATCGGGCTGCCCTCCTGGGCACTGACTCTGGCGGTGCTCTCCTGGCCAGTGACGATTGGGCTGGTGGTGGCCTCCTGGGCAGCGGGGATGATGGCGTTCTTCTCCGCCGTGCTGCTCCTCCCAGACTTTGGTGATTTCTTCTGCCCCTTCCCCACCTTGGGAGGAGTCACAGCTAAGTCGACACTCCCCCCGGGACCCTTGTGAGCGGCTTTGCTGGCTGGAGTCTTCACCCTTTCCCGCCGGGCACTGTCCAACTTCTGGTGCTTCACGGGAGGGGACTGGCTGTGCTGTGGCTCCGTGTCACACTGGCTGCCCTGGTGCCCGGTGCACTCCACACACCTGTAACAACTGGCACGACTGGTCCCGGAGATTTTTTGGCTGAGGTGCTAGTACGGGACCTATGAATTGGAGGGGGGGGAAGAGGTCAAGCTTGGTCAGGAAAAGTTTCTTAGGAACACTGGGACGGGTAGCTGGAGGGGGTTTGGGAGTGGAGGAAAAGGTAGTGGTTGTAGGAGGTGTACGTTTGGTGACTTTGGGTGAAGGTGCATGCGCTGGAGGCTGTCGTGAGGTGGATGGCTGTTGGGAGGGTGTGTGCCTGCGTTTGTGATCTTTGGGAGGGGGCGTCACAGACACACTGGGAGAGGACACAGGGGATGTGTAAATGGTAGTGGGTGTGGTGAGTGCACGTGAATGGGGTGTGGTGGTGGGTGTGCTGGTGCAGGACGTAGTGGCTGTAGTGGTAGTGCATGCAGGTGAGAGTGTAGACGAGACTGGGAGGGAGGAGGGAGACAAGGAGGAGGGGGACACAGTGGAGGCAGTGGATGTTGCTGTGTCTGTATGTGTGTGATGCTTGCTTGAGTGTCTGTGGGATGTGTGGTGCTTATGTTTGCCTGAGCTTCCCTTGTGTGGTGAGGTGTGTGCATGCTGGTCTGATGGTGTGCTTGGGATAGGCTGGGGTACAGGGGATTGGGTCTGGGTGGAGGAAGTTGGAGGGGGGAGGCTAGACACAGGGACAATGGCTGCCATCAGTGCTGAGGCCAGAGTTTGCAGGGTTCGATGAAGGGCAGCCTGACCAGAATGAATGCCCTCCAGGAATGCATTTGTGTGTTGCAATTCCCTTTCTACACCCTGGATGGCATTCAAAATGGTAGACTGCCCAACAGTGAGTGACCTGAGGAGGTCAATGGCCTCCTCACTGAGGGCAGCAGAGGTGACAGGGGCAGGGGCTGAGGTGCCTGGGGTGAAGGTGATGCCCACCCTCCTGGGTGAGCGGGCATGGGGTGAAGGCTGAGGGGCTGCTGGGAGGGCAGTGCTGGTAGGGGGGGTGGCGGCTGTACCTGTAGAAGTGGGGGGCACAGATTTTGCCACCACCACAAGGGAGCTCCCATCGGAGGACGAGTCCGTGTCGCTGGTTGCAGATCCTGTGACCGCCGTGAAGCTCCCATCGCCCTCAGTCCCACTGATGTATTCCGAGTCCGTGGTGTGGCCCTCCATGGCCATGTGGGATGCAACTCCCTCGTGCTCCGGTGCCACTGTACCTCTGCCTGATGATGCTAATGCACACAAGAACAGGGAGACCACAAAAAGGGGGTGGACGACAGAAGAAAGACAGGTTGAGTGCATGGCTTACCGCTACCGTTGGCGGACAATACAGACACAGCAGCCCCCTGCACTATGCCGCGCTGTTGGGCTCTACATATGTAACTCCTGGGATATGGCCTACATGGCTATGGTCGACATCTGCACACATAGATGACACAGGGGCATGTATACCTGTACTTGGCACTCTACAGAGGTGCGGTGGGGTGCCACATGGCCTACATTACGGAGGGGCCTAGCGTACGGAACCCGCCCTGGCCTAGGGAAACCCACAGCCCTCCTCCCCCACCCAGACACCTTCACTGCGCGCAAAGTCCGCTGAATGATGTTGTACTCACCCCCTTGTGTCTGCTGTGATGCCCTCAAGCGCCCATCCAACTCAGGGTAGGCCACCGCCAGGATCCGGAACATCAGGGGGGTCATGGTTCGACGGGCACCCCTCCCACGTTGGGAGGCAATCCCCAGCTGAGCCTCCGCCGTCTTCTAGCTCCAGCGGCGAATGTGCTCCCATCTTTTACGGCAGTGGGTGCTCCGTCTGTGGTGGACCCCCAGGTTCCGGACGTCCTTGGCGATGGCACGCCAAATATCCTTCTTCTGGTGGGTGCTGACCTACATGAAATGTACAGGGGAAGAAGATAAGTAATTGCAGTGTAGGTCCTCTCCTGTTGAAAATCAGGTATTGAGTGATTGAACAGCTAGAAAATGGCGGTCACGTCCACGGCGGTGCGTAGCATCACTGCCGGCATACATCGTCATTGGCTCCTGGGACCCATAGGGTCCAATATTAACCAATGCAGCATTGTGCCGCGGTCTTTGACCGCCTACCGCGAAGGTGTACAACGCCAGCGCAGTTACCTCACATCCCAGTGTCCCACTTTAGAGGTCAGGCAGCCGCCATTTCAGGGGCCCACATGGCCTAATTACCAACTGCGTCACACAGACCTAGGCCTTGTCGCACAACACAAATACAGGCCAGATTCTGTGTATGAATGGTGTTCTGTGTAGACTGTGTGTACATACCTCTGAGTTGTTTGACTCTGTGGTCGCTGTTGTTTTTCCTAGGCACCGTCCGCTGGGACATGTGAGGAGATGGCGGAATCCTCCGGTGTACCGACCGCTGGTGGACCTGTTGACAATGGAGGAGCGACATTTGATCATCACCTACAGGTTTGACCGTGCCACAATCCAGGAACTGTGTACCCAGTTGGAGCCAGACCTGATGTCAGCAATCCGCCATCCCACAGGGATCCCCCCTCACGTGCAGGTGCTACCAGTGCTCCATTTCCTTGCAAGTGGGTCATTTCAAACAACAGTGTCCATGGCATCAGGGATGTCCCAGCCTATGTTTTCCAACGTGTTGCCCAGAGTGTTGTCTGCCCTGCTGAAACACATGCGGAGCTACTTCGTTTTCCTTCAGGTGGAGGATTTGCCTACAGTGAAAGGTGACTTCTATGCCCTTGGACATATCCCCAACATCATAGGTGCCATTGATGGCACCCATGTAGCTCTGGCCCCCCCCACAGGAGTGAACAGGTGTACAGGAACCGGAAGAGTTATCATTCCATGAATGTACAGATGGTATGTTTGGCAGACCAGTACATCTCCCATGTAAATGCTATGTTCCCTGGCTCTGTGCATGACGCCTGCATCCTGCGGAATAGCAGCATCCCTTATGTGATGGGTCAACTCCAGAGGCACCGGGTGTGGCTATTAGGGGACTCTGGTTGCCCCAACCTGTCATGGCTACTGACCCCAGTGAGGAATCCCAGGACCAGGGCAGAGGAACGCTACAATGAGGCCCATCTGCGGACTAGGTGGGTGATCGAACTCACCTTCGGCCGCCTGAAGGCCAGGTTCAGGTGCCTCCATATGACAGGTGGTTCCCCTTTCTACTCACCAAGGAAGGTGTGCCAGATCATCATCGCATGCTGTATGCTTCACAATTTTGTGTTATCTGCTTAGATTCCTCATGGACTTGAGATGTGTGACATAGGTATGTTGACATTACATTTGAGAACGCATTTTGTCACTGTCATTGCTAATACACATTTTCAAAATCACAGACTGACTCCAGTTTGTTTTGTGCTCCAAGGGTGTTTATTGCAGTGCTAAATATTGGAGGGGGGTTGTAAAATGGTGAGGGGTGATGGTGGAGGAATGTCCATGGCAGAGTCCAGTCTATTAGTCTCACAGGTGCATTGCCCATATGGGCATAGGACGTGGAGCTGGGGCAGTTCCAATATGGACAGGGTTACAAAGTGGGACAGTAGGATGACAATCAGGGTGGTCTCATTTCTTGGCGGGGGTCTTGGCATCGTGCTCTGTCTTGTTCCTAGATCTCAGGGACCGTTTGCCGGGTGGTTCTCCGTCTGCAGGGGGTGGGGTGCTGGTGTGGTGGTCGTGTGGCGGTGCCTCCTGTCCACTAGCGCCGGCGGAGGTGGTGGGCAGTTCATCGTCCATGCTAGTGTCAGGGACCCCTTGGAGTGCCACAGTGTCCCTCCTGGTGTTAAGTATCTCCTTCAGCACCCTAACGATGGTGCCCAGGGCGGTGCTGATGGTTCTGAGTCCCTCCCTGAAGCCCAAATACTGTTCCTCCTGCAGGTGCTGGGTCTACTGAAACTTGGCCAGTACCGTTGCCATTGTCTCCTGGGAGTGGTGGTATGCTCCCATGATGGAGGAGAGGGCCTCGTGGAGAGTGGGTTCCCTAGGCCTGTCCGCCCCCTGTCGCACAGCAGCCCTCCCAGTTCCCCTGTGTTCCTGTGCCTCGTCCCCTGGACCGTGTGCCCACTACCACTGCCCCCAGGTCCCTGTTGTTGTTGGGGTGGTGGGTTATCCTGGGTTCGCTGTAGTGGTGGACACACAGCTGATTGACGTGTCCTAGGTACGGAGGTATGGGCCCGCTGGGTGGGTGCTGTGCTGGTGTTACCAGAGGGTGGAAGGTCTGTGGTGGCCTGTGACTGGGTGTGGGGAACCGACTGTCCCGAGGCCCACGATGGTCCGGGCTGGTCATCTGGATCCAGTTGGACAGAGCTGCTGTCATCACTGTGGGCCTCTTCTGTGGGTGGGGTGGAGATGTCTGGACCCTCCTGTCTGGTGACTTTGGGTAGTGGTCCTGCAGGGGTGTAAAGGCATGATTATTGCATCTGTGTGTGTCATGGTGTGCAATGGGTGGGTGAGCGTGTACCCCATTGCTAGCATTCCTGTGTGGGGGCTTGTGTGATGATGGCTGAGGGGGGTGTTATGGGTATGTGCAGTGGGCATGCTTTAGTGATGGGTGTCCATGCTTTGTTGTGTCATGCAGGGCTTGGTGTTAGGATGGGTGGTTTGTGATATTGGTACATTTTTGAGGAGTTGGAGTGATAGGGGTGGGGGCGAGGGTGGGGGTCTGTGATAGCATACAGGTAGGGTGGGGGATATGATAGTTAAGATTGACTTACCAGAGTCCCTTCCTCCACCGACTCTTGCGAGGCCCTCAGGATGCAGAATAGTCAAGACCTGCTCCTCCCATGTTGTTAGTTGTGGGGGAGGAGGTGGGGGGCCGCCGCCAGTCCGCTGTACCCACGATGTTGTGTCTGGAGACCAAAGAACGCACCTTCCCCCGTAGGTCGTTCCACCTCTTCCTGATGTCAGCCCTATTTCTTGCGTGCTGTCCCACTGCGTTGACCCTGTCGACTATTCTTCGCCATAGCTCCATCTTCCTAGCTATGGAGGTGTGCTGCACCTGTGATCCAAATAGCTGTGGCTCTTCCCGGATGATTTCCTCCACCATGACCCTGAGCTCCTCCTCCGAGAACCTGGGGTGTCTTTGCCGTGCCATGGGGTGGTGTAGGTGATGTGTGGGGTGGTGTATATGGTGATTAGTGTGGTGATATGTAGTGGTGTGTGGTGTTTTGTGCATGGAAGTAGTGTGGGTGATGGTGTTGAGTGCCTGTGGCTGCTAGTTTGTGGATGGTGGTGTCTCTCTCTGGCCTGCTTTCAGCTCTTTTTGTCGTAGGGGTTTGTGGGTGATGTGGGTGTGTGTTTTATATAGTATTGAGTGTGTGGGAGTGGTGTGTGTATGTCTATCAGGTGTGTGTCTTTCGAATTGTCCAATTTGGTGGTGTTTTGGAGATGTGTGTGTATTTTGAGCGCAGCGGTGTGTACCGCCAATGGAATACCGTGGTTGAAAGACCGTCGCGTGGATTCGTGGGTCGTGATAGCATGGGCGTATTTCTGTTGGCGTGATGGTGTTGGTTTTGTTTTCCCCAGTTTATCACTGACCCTTGGTGTGGCGGACTTGTGTGGGTGTCTGAAATTTGTCTGATTTCGGGATGTGGGTCATATTAGCTGTGGTGGATTTCCACGGCCACGGCGGTGTGTTGGCGGTCTTCTGCACAGCGGTAAGCAGCTTTTACCGCCAATGTTGTAATGACCCCCATTGTGTTAGATATTTCAGTGGGTAAAAACCTGATCAATTTATTACATTTTAGCTCTCGCCCACCAGACAGTGCAAACTGTCTGGTTTCAAAAGGCCTGTTGTGAACTTACAGTGGACTTACAGCCCACTTAAAAGCTACCAATTACTTATAAATGGTTGGCTTTATTGTCACTTTCATTTGCCTGCTTATTCGATGACCTCCTTTCCCTTCTGTTTGTCTCTCCCCTGGAGCACAACCTCTTTAGCATCCTTTTGATTATTTGATTTGTATCCTTCTACTGCTCATTTTTAGGGAGCTACTTTTTTCTTCATGGTTATGCACTCAATGAGAATGTGTTTTCCAGCCCTCTGCCTTGCATGCTTCACCCCTGCCCAAAAACTACCCAGTGATCGCAGTTGCTGTCTCCATCATGTGTGGCTATCCCTTCCTTGTGTTCTTCTCCCCTGAAACTCCCCATCTCCCAGGCGCTCCATCTTGTTCTCTCCTTTGTGCACTCCTCCCTGCCCCATGTTGCTCTCAGACTAGTGTGGTGCTTTTCCCCTGCTCTCCCCGCCTAATTCCTTGTTGGCCTACACCCCTAAGCCCTTTTCAAATTTTATTTTGTACTTTTGTGATTAAAAAAATCGCTTTTTAAAATTGCTGTTCTAAATAGCAACTGGTACCAACATCTTTCTGTAGGCACACACATGCGTGGTTTTGCATCATTTTGCCAGACTGCACTTTTCAAAGATAATGGATCCAAAAGGCGATGACCTATTGCCTTTCCCAATGCTTGTTACCATAGCTTTTGAGCCCTCTCCACCATGCAGTTTGCTTGTTGACAATGCACCTAGCACTCTTTTTTTGCTAAAGTGGTACATAGCTTTGAACATATTTTATGGTGCTTATTGCATTCGGGCATTTAGGTAGCCGAAGAGGCTACAGTGGGCTTGAGAGCCAGGTGTAAGGCACTCGCTCTAATGATATGACAGAACAGTTCAACAATCCTTGCCTGGAGGCAAACAGCTTTCACGTATAGGCATGGCAATGCATTTAGCAATAGTCCTATCGCAACTTCCAAAGCTTTCTTTTGCTAAAAGTGGAGAGACAGTGGGAAGACAGTGGGACAGTGAAATTGCAGCAAATGAGCATTTGTGCTCCTACTGCCTTAGGTTATTGCACAGGCTCACTCACTTAAACCTACCACAAGCGCTGCACAGGTAAGCCTTCACACTGCACCGCAAGTACAGTTCACAGCACTGGCTGCCTTACAAAGACCAGCCCCAGCCATCGCTCAGGTAGGCAGCACCAGACTGTCAGTGTTCCTCTTCATGCAGGTCATTGACATGGATTACACCTACAGACCAATCACAGTCAACCAATCATAGACACAGGCACAAGTCGATTTAGTAGCTTACTTTCAGGGACGTTGGACATTTGTTGCACAAGCAGGCCTAGAGTATTAGTGCATATGCAACAATATTTTCTACAGAGTTGTATCCCAAAATGTCAAGTACAGAAATGTCATCCTCTAAAAATATCAACTTCACAATATTGATTACTAATTTATCATCAAGTATATTATACATAGGTAAGTTTAGATTTACTATTCTTAAATCTTCATCTGCATATCTAGGATTACATGCATCCTAGTACAGACCAATTTTTCTACTAAACATGGATGCAAAGATGTTCACACAGACTAGGGCCACTCATGCTCAGTCTTATTGAGCCAGGTCAGTCCTGGCTCATACCCCGGTGACCACACCAGACAAATCCTCCGCATTATAATCAACATTAGCAGGACTCAGATGAACACCCTACTAATAAGAACTGATGCTGAGAATGTGCTTGATCAGATCCACTGTTCCTTTTTGAGCAAAGCACTCAAGGTCTGTGGTTTTGGTCTTAAATGTTGGATGTGGGTGTTCAGTGCCTGAAGGACTTGTCACCACAGCTGTCTATACATGTAAGCAGGCAACATTTTAATATCTTAATGTCATGTACTGAAACTATTGTGCTAATTCCAGACTTTGCTAAAGTAGTTGGGGGAGACTATTTCAGAAGCGTGTGCATTTGCAGTGGGACATAAATCCTATCTCCTATCTAGAGGTCATACTGTACATTCCATGGACATGATTGTTCTATGCTTAGTCACTGCTAATGATACAACAGGACATGCAGATGTAGCAGGCGGGTGTCTTCACCTTCTTAGGCAGATTACCAGGCGTAAAAATGACAGTGATGCCCAGGATCTGTTCCTGTTTCAAATGCTTCCTCTGCAAGTGCCACATTCCAAAATCAAAAGGCTACATGGAGCAATTGAGAACTTCATCTGGTCTGGGAAGATGCCCATACTAGCCATGCAGATCACACAACACTATTTAGAAGAGGGAGGGAGGACTCAGTCTCAATAATTAAAGTAGTATATTAAAATTACCAAGAAGCTCAACTTCTTTATATATGGTGGAATGGGGCAGAACTGAGAAAAGTTGATGCTTCGCAGATCAAATGATTGCTGGCACCACATATGGAAAGTACTGTGTGCTGTAGTAGAATAGAGGGTGTGGCCCCTACTCCTTCTTGGTGATGAGGGTAACACTCTTGGTCTGGGATAAGGTGGCAGTGAGGAAAGGCCTCAACACTCAGAAACAAAGGGGATGCAAAAAATAGGATATCTCTATGAAACGATTACCTCAAAAACGTCCACAATCTCCCAGAGGTGGAAAGGCTTTGTTTTTTTCAAATATGACATTGGGTATCCCACAGTTCCATCACACTACAGGCTAGCCATCCACTGATGCCATCTGAAAAATAGTTTATTACAAAAGAGGCTAAAACACGAGCTGTCAGACATACATTAGCTCCTTTGAGCACACCAGTGGAAGAGAGCAACCCAGGCAGTGACAGTGAGATGCAGAATTAGGCAGAACCCTAAAGGAGAAAGAGTGAAGGAAGCATATCACAGAATTCGTACCACATTTAGAAACACACAACTTAGAGGGACGATGATGAAGGTGGCGACATTTTGGTATTATATTCCAAACCAGAACTCTGCTGGCGAACATGCAGAGGTATGGGCATATTACTATCCTAATGTGCCATTACCATCATCTCAAGCAATATTAGGAGTAAGTTTTAAACAATCTAGATCACTTTTTCTAGACAGGAATGCCTAGACTTTCCGCATATGATGTGCTAGGTCTGTCAAATAAACAGACATACCCACTCCACTCTGTGAAGGGTTGACTGACACCACTTGTGCTATGTGCCGCAAAACAGACCATCACTGCACTCTGGGGAATGGATGGATCTGAGCCTAGAAGCTGGGTTTACCACCTATGGAATCTACTGGCCACGAAAAAGATATCAGTGGCACTGCAACAGCAGAGTGAGGGCCACAGAGAACTTTGGGGTCCATTTAAGGAGCTCTCGCTCCAGGTACCTGAGGCGAGCAGATAATACTACAGAACACTGGGAAAGAAAGCTGCAAGTTGGGGTTCGTGTAAGGCAGGCATGCAAGAGCCAGGTGGTCAGGACACGGGAAATTACATTATGTGGGGACATGGGGGACATGACGGCCTTTCTTCTTTCTACGGGAGAAATGCCAGCGTGTTCAGAGAGTGAACATGGCCCACTAATCGAATGGGATGAAGGAGGTGGGGGATGAGTTTGCTGTTTTCAGAAAGGTTCAGTGATGAAGGTAACTTCTCCCCCGCCAGTCTGCGGATGTAGGTGGGAGTATGTGTAAACAGATTCTCGTTAAAAAAAAGAATTTCTCCAGACATCTAATTTTCAAATTAATAATTTCACATAAATTAAAAAAACTTTAAAATGCACTGCCCATAAAATCCCTCAATGAGCCCCACAACCCATCACGTTAAATAAAATACATTAAAAATAAAGTAAACCTCCAATTTACAAATGTAACACAAAAGGTTTAATTAAATAAAGAATAAAAACATAAAAAGACACACAGTTTCAAAAAATATATTTTTATGTAAAATACTGCCTACCCGATGTCACCAAAACAACAAACAGCCCCAACACAATTAATGATAGAAAAAAGGCGAGCTGTCGATTATGAGCGCTGACGTTTTCCCCAATACATTTCAGCAGGTCAAACCAACCAAAATGTACTTTGTAAAAAATGCCCGATAAATACCAAGGTATGCAGACATTGGTGCAGTAAGACCCAAACTGCACGTGTTCTCCCCATTTCAAAGGGGGCGCTCGCCCTAGGCGAAAATTCACAACTAGTAGTAAAATTTACACAAGGATGCCCTTCGTGTATTGTTAGGTCACTTTGTATTTGAATGTTGTTTTCGCACTGATCAGTTGCATAAACGCAGACCCATAAGTGTGCAGTGGCACTAGCGCGATGCACAGACTTCCGAAATGTTGGTGAAACCACTGGTTGTGTGCGAACAGGTCACGTGTGATTTTGTTCCAGTCTCCCACTGAGTGGGTGCTGGGTGGCCTCGGAGAACCGCCTCCCCCTGTCTGCAGCAACAACTCAGGCCACTCTGGATGTCTCCTATGTCTTAACAACATTCAGCCCTGTCGACGGTATTCCTTAACAGGGGCATAGCTTCGGGAGCGGAGGTGTCACATCACCCTAGTAAAAGTGTTTTAACATTATGTGCCAGTGAGATTGTTGGGAAATGTGAAGTTCACAGCCTTGGTGACGGAGGCCTATTGTCAGGGCCATATCTCACATGTATACGCCGTGGTGGGCTGGCTCTTCTGGGACCCTCATGAAATGTCCTGTTTGAACCAAGGGTAAGGCACTGTCCCAGCCCATTGTCACGTCACAGTTTTCACATACTTTCCCGCTACAGCTCAACGAGCTGCTTCACCTACTTACAGCAATCTGGGCGCCGGGTCAGAGCCTGGGAGAGCCTGCATATCCCCGCCCACTTCATGCCCATCAAATACTAAGAAGAGTGCTGCTGTCAGCTGATAGCAGTTACTGTAGAGACTTTTAAAGTGTTGTGAAAACTTAAAGAGGAGTTTGGTGTTCTATGAAACTAATATAAATTTAACAAAAATGCAGGAATAGTAAAACATTAAGGAAATAAACATTGAGCTTGTGTTAATATTTACGGAATGTTTTTCTACTGTCTCCTGGGTCTACATGACTTAATCATGACGGGTGACGCTAATTTGTATTCAGCGCCATTTCTCACATTATAATAATAATTATACTTTTTATGTAGTTCTTCATACAACAGTTTTGCCGTTTCCAGGCACTGTAAGTGAGGTGGCTGCCCAATGTTATAATTGTTCTCAAGGTGAGCTTTTTTGCTTAATTTCTCTTTGCAGCAGGTGTGTCATTTTGCCCCTAGCAAATGTCCAGCAATCCCGCCAACGTCTGTTCCATTCAACACCCTGAAATTTAGGTTGGGGAGTACACGTGCAGACTGCCGATTGTAACGCAGCTCCTTCTTTTTATTTACAGAGAAACGGAGAGCTTTTCCCTACACAATGCCTCCTGAATACGTTTCCTCCAAACATCGATTTCATCTATAACACCGAGCAGGTAAAATAAAATAGTACACATACTATTGTCTGAGAGGGTCATATAAGATGTATTGTATTAATCCCTAATATACCGTAATTTTACTGTTGAGGTGGTTAACCTGGGCTCATAACGTAGGCCCCTGCGGTGCACTGACACCCCCATTGACTAGGAGACTCGCCCACTCAGTCTCAAACCTTTATATACATGACACTGCAGGAGTAGTCAGTCGTTTTGTTAGGATCCGGAGGCCTCCAGACAACCCACACTCCCCCCACCAGAAATACACAGATCGACAAACTCAAATCGTTGGAAGTGGATTTTATTTAAAACATCTTTTCATCTTTGTAAGGAAATGCCTCCTTGACATGGTTGCCCCCTGACTTTTTGCCTTTGCTGATGCTATGTTTACAATTGAAAGTGTGCTGAGGCCTGCTAACCAGGCCCCAGCACCAGTGTTCTTTCCCTAACCTGTACTTTTGTATCCACAATTGGCAGACCCTGGCATCCAGATAAGTCCCTTGTAACTGGTACTTCTAGTACCAAGGGCCCTGATGCCAAGGAAGGTCTCTAAGGGCTGCAGCATGTCTTATGCCACCCTGGAGACCTCTCACTCAGCACAGACACACTGCTTGCCAGCTTGTGTGTGCTAGTGAGGACAAAACGAGTAAGTCGACATGGCACTCCCCTCAGGGTGCCATGCCAGCCTCTCACTGCCTATGCAGTATAGGTAAGACACCCCTCTAGCAGGCCTTACAGCCCTAAGGCAGGGTGCACTATACCATAGGTGAGGGTACCAGTGCATGAGCATGGTACCCCTACAGTGTCTAAACAAAACCTTAGACATTGTAAGTGCAGGGTAGCCATAAGAGTATATGGTCTGGGAGTTTGTCAAACACGAACTCCACAGCACCATAATGGCTACACTGAAAACTGGGAAGTTTGGTATCAAACTTCTCAGCACAATAAATGCACACTGATGCCAGTGTACATTTTATTGCAAAATACACCCCATAGGGCACCTTAGAGGTGCCCCCTGAAACTTAACTTAGTCTGTGTAGGCTGACTAGTTCCAGCAGCCTGCCACACTAGAGACATGTTGCTGGCCCCATGGGGAGAGTGCCTTTGTCACTCTGAGGCCAGTAACAAAGCCTGCACTGGGTGGAGATGCTAACACCTCCCCCAGGCAGGAGCTGTGACACCTTGCGGTGAGCCTCAAAGGCTCACCCCTTTGTCACAGCCCAGCAGGGCACTCCAGCTTGCTGGAGTTGCCCGCCCCCTCCGGCCACGGCCCCCACTTTTGGCGGCAAGGCTGGAGGGAACAAAGAAAGCAACAAGGAGGAGTCACTGGCCAGTCAGGACAGCCCCTAAGGTGTCCTGAGCTGAGGTGACTCTAACTTTTAGAAATCCTCCATCTTGCAGATGGAGGATTCCCCCAATAGGGTTAGGATTGTGACCCCCTCCCCTTGGGAGGAGGCACAAAGAGGGTGTACCCATCCTCAGGGCTAGTAGCCATTGGCTACTAACCCCCCAGACCTAAACACGCCCTTAAATTTAGTATTTAAGGGCTACCCTGAACCCTAGAAAATCAGATTCCTGCGACAACAAGAAGAAGGACTGCCCAGCTGAAAACCCCTGCAGAGGAAGACCAGAAGACAACAACTGCCTTGGCTCCAGAAACTCACCGGCCTGTCTCCTGCCTTCCAAAGAACTCTGCTCCAGCGACGCCTTCCAAAGGGACCAGCGACCTCTGAATCCTCTGAGGACTGCCCTGCTTCGACGACGACAAGAAACTCCCGAGGACAGCGGACCTGCTCCAAAAAGACTGCAACTTTGTTTCAAGAAGCAGCTTTAAAGAACCCTGCAACTCCCCGCAAGAAGCGTGAGACTTGCAACACTGCACCCGGCGACCCCGACTCGGCTGGTGGAGAACCAACACCTCAGGGAGGACCCCCGGACTACTCTCCGACTGTGAGTACCAAAACCTGTCCCCCCTGAGCCCCCACAGCGCCGCCTGCAGAGGGAATCCCGAGGCTTCCCCTGACCGTGACTCTCTGAAACCTAAGTCCCGACGCCTGGAAAAGACCCTGCACCCGCAGCCCCCAGGACCTGAAGGACCGGACTTTCACTGGAGAAGTGACCCCCAGGAGTCCCTCTCCCTTGCCCAAGTGGAGGTTTCCCCGAGGAAGCCCCCCCTTGCCTGCCTGCAGCGCTGAAGAGATCCGTTGATCTCTCATAGACTAACATTGCAAACCCGTCGCTTGTTTCTACACTGCACCCGGCCGCCCCCGCGCTGCTGAGGGTGAAATTTCTGTGTGGGCTTGTGTCCCCCCCGGTGCCCTACAAAACCCCCCTGGTCTGCCCTCCGAAGACGCGGGTACTTACCTGCAAGCAGACCGGAACCGGGGCACCCCCTTCTCTCCATTCTAGCCTAGGCGTTTTGGGCACCACTTTGAACTCTGCACCTGACCGGCCCTGAGCTGCTGGTGTGGTGACTTTGGGGTTGCTCTGAACCCCCAACGGTGGGCTACCTTGGACCAAGAACTGAACCCTGTAAGTGTCTTACTTACCTGGTAAAACTAACAAAAACTTACCTCCCCCAGGAACTGTGACAATTGCACTGTGTCCACTTTTGAAATAGCTATTTGTGAATAACTTGAAAAGTATACATGCAATTGAAATGATTCCAAGTTCCTAATGTACTTACCTGCAATACCTTTCAAACAAGATATTACATGTTAAATTTGAACCTGTGGTTCTTAAAATAAACTAAGAAAAGATATTTTTCTATAACAAAACCTATTGGCTGGATTTGTCTCTGAGTGTGTGTACCTCATTTATTGTCTATGTGTATGTACAACAAATGCTTAACACTACTCCTTGGATAAGCCTACTGCTCGACCACTCTACCACAAAATAGAGCATTAGTATTATCTATTTTTACCACTATTTTACCTCTAAGGGGAACCCTTGGACTCTGTGCATGCTATTCCTTACTTTGAAATAGCACATACAGAGCCAACTTCCTACATTGGTGGATCAGCGGTGGGGTACAAGACTTTGCATTTGCTGGACTACTCAGCCAATACCTGATCACACGACAAATTCCAAAATTGTCATTAGAAATTGATTTTTTGCAATTTGAAAAGTTTTCTAAATTCTTTAAAGACCTGCTAGGGCCTTGTGTTAGATCCTGTTTAGCATTTCTTTTAGAGTTTAAAAGTTTGTAAAAGTTTGAATTAGAACCTAGAACTAGTTGTAGATTCTTAAAAAGTATTCCAACTTTTAGAAGCAAAATGTCTAGCACAGATGTGACTGTGGTGGAACTCGATACCACACCTTACCTCCATCTACAGATGAGAGAGCTAAGGTCACTCTGTAAACTAAAGAAAATAACAATAGGCCCCAAACCTACCAAAATACAGCTCCAGGAGCTTTTGGCAGAGTTTGAAAAGGCCAACCCCTCTGAGGGTGGCAACTCAGAGGATGAAGATAGTGACTTGGAGGGAAATTCCCCCCCTCCAGTCCTACTTAGGGAGAGCAGGGCTACTCAAGCCCTGACTCCACAAATAATAGTCAGAGATGCTGGTTCCCTCACAGGAGGGACCAACAACTCTGAAATCACTGAGGATAACCCCAGTGAAGAGGACATCCAGTTAGCCAGGATGGCCAAAAGATTGGCTTTGGAAAGACAGATCCTAGCCATAGAGAGGGAAAGACAAGAGATGGGCCTAGGACCCATCAATGGTGGCAGCAACATAAATAGGGTCAGAGATTCTCCTGACATGTTGAAAATCCCTAAAGGGATTGTAACTAAATATGAAGATGGTGATGACATCACCAAATGGTTCACAGCTTTTGAGAGGGCTTGTGTAACCAGAAAAGTGAACAAATCTCACTGGGGTGCTCTCCTTTGGGAAATGTTCACAGGAAAGTGTAGGGATAGACTCCTCACACTCTCTGGAAAAGATGCAGAATCTTATGACCTCATGAAGGGTACCCTGATTGAGGGCTTTGGATTCTCCACTGAGGAGTATAGGATTAGATTCAGGGGGGCTCAAAAATCCTCGAGCCAGACCTGGGTTGACTTTGTAGACTACTCAGTGAAAACACTAGATGGTTGGATTCAAGGCAGTGGTGTAAGTAATTATGATGGGCTGTACAATTTATTTGTGAAAGAACACCTGTTAAGTAATTGTTTCAATGATAAACTGCATCAGCATCTGGTAGACCTAGGACCAATTTCTCCCCAAGAATTGGGAAAGAAGGCGGACCATTGGGTCAAGACTAGGGTGTCCAAAACTTCCACAGGGGGTGACCAAAAGAAAGGGGTCACAAAACCTCCCCAGGGGAAGGGTGGTGAGACAGCCAAAAATAAAAATAGTCAAGAGTCTTCTACAGGCCCCCAAAAACCTGCACAGGAGGGTGGGCCCAGAGCCTCTTCACAAAACAATCCTGGGTACAAGGGTAAAAACTTTGATCCCAAAAAGGCCTGGTGTCGAAACTGTAGTCAGTCTGGACACCAAACTGGAGACAAGGCCTGTCCCAAGAAAAGTTCCACTCCAAACTCCAATCCAGGTAACACTGGAATGGCTAGTCTCCAAGTGGGATCAACAGTGTGCCCAGAGCAAATCAGGGTCCACACTGAAGCTACTCTAGTCTCTGAGGGTGGGGTGGATTTAGCCACACTAGCTGCCTGGCCTCCTAACATGCAAAAATACAGGCAGCAGCTCTTTATTAATGGGACAAGTGTAGAGGGCCTGAGGGATACAGGTGCCAGTGTCACCATGGTGACAGAGAAACTGGTTTCCCCTGGCCAATACCTGACTGGAAAAACTTATACAGTCACCAATGCTGACAATCAAACTAAAGCACATCCCATGGCAATGGTAACTTTAGAATGGGGAGGGGTCAATGGCCTGAAACAGGTGGTGGTCTCCTCAAACATCCCAGTAGACTGTCTGCTTGGAAATGACCTGGAGTCCTCAGCATGGGCTGAGGTAGAACTAAAAACCCATGCAGCCATGCTGGGTATCCCTGAACTGGTGTGTGTAAAAACGAGAGCACAATGCAAGGCACAGGGTGAAAAAGTAGAGCTGGAGTCTGGAAAAATGGCCCAGCCTACCAAGAGAAAAGGAAAGTCAGTTGGGAAACCAACTGCAACACAGTCAGAAAAAGAGAACCTCTCTTCTCAGGAAGAAGTTCTGCCCTCTGAGGGAACTGAGCCTTTGGAGCTTGAACCTTATCAGGTTGAGCTCTTAGGCCCAGGGGGACCCTCAAGGGAGGAGCTGTGTAAGGGACAAGAAACCTGTCCCACTCTTGAAGGCCTTAGGCAGCAAGCTGCTGAAGAGTCCAAGGGCAAGAAAAATGGAACACATAGGGTCTATTGGGAAGATGGACTCCTGTACACTGAGGCCAGAGACCCCAAACCTGGTACCACTAGGAGAGTGGTAGTGCCTCAGTCGTTCAGAGAGTTTATTCTGACCTTAGCCCATGATATTCCCCTTGCTGGGCATTTGGGACAAACCAAGACGTGGGAGAGGTTAGTCAACCACTTCTACTGGCCCAATATGTCCCAGAAGGTTAAGGAGTTTTGCCTCTCCTGCCCCACCTGTCAATCCAGTGGTAAGACAGGTGGGCACCCAAAGGCCCCCCTCATTCCACTTCCAGTGGTGGGGGTCCCCTTTGAAAGAGTGGGTGTGGACATAGTTGGTCCACTGGAACCTCCCACAGCCTCAGGAAATATGTACATCCTAGTAGTAGTGGATCATGCTACTAGGTATCCTGAAGCTATTCCCCTTAGGTCGACTACTGCCCCTGCAGTAGCCAAGGCCCTCATTGGTATCTTTACCAGAGTGGGTTTCCCTAAGAAGGTGGTGTCTGACAGAGGTACCAACTTCATGTCAGCATACCTAAAACACATGTGGAATGAGTGTGGAGTGACTTACAAATTCACTACACCATACCATCCACAAACTAATGGCTTAGTTGAGAGATTCAACAAGACATTAAAAGGCATGATCATGGGGCTCCCAGAAAAACTCAAAAGGAGATGGGATGTCCTCTTGCCATGTCTGCTTTTTGCTTACAGAGAGGTGCCACAGAAGGGAGTAGGATTCTCACCCTTTGAACTTCTGTTTGGCCACCCTGTAAGGGGACCACTTGCTCTTGTTAAAGAAGGCTGGGAGAGACCTCTTCATGAGCCTAAACAAGACATAGTGGACTATGTACTTGGCCTTCGCTCTAGAATGGCAGAGTACATGGAAAAGGCAACCAAAAACCTTGAGGTCAGCCAACAGCTCCAGAAGTTTTGGTATGACCAAAAGGCTGCACTGGTTGAGTTCCAACCAGGGCAGAAAGTCTGGGTTCTGGAGCCTGTGGCTCCCAGGGCACTCCAGGACAAATGGAGTGGCCCTTACCCAGTGCTAGAAAGGAAGAGTCAGGTCACCTACCTGGTGGACCTGGGCACAAGCAGGAGCCCCAAGAGGGTGATCCATGTGAACCGCCTTAAGCTCTTCCATGACAGGGCTGATGTGAATCTGTTGATGGTAACAGATGAGGATCAGGAGGCAGAGAGTGAACCTCTCCCTGATCTTCTGTCATCAGACCCAAAAGATGGCTCAGTAGATGGAGTGATCTACTCAGACACCCTCTCTGGCCAACAGCAAGCTGATTGTAGGAGAGTCCTACAACAGTTTCCTGAACTCTTCTCCTTAACCCCTGGTCAGACACACCTGTGTACCCATGATGTGGACACAGGAGACAGCATGCCTGTCAAAAACAAAATCTTTAGACAGTCTGACCATGTTAAGGAAAGCATCAAGGTGGAAGTCCACAAGATGCTAGAATTGGGAGTAATTGAGCGCTCTGACAGCCCCTGGGCTAGCCCAGTGGTCTTAGTCCCCAAACCTCACACCAAAGATGGAAAGAAAGAGATGAGGTTTTGTGTGGATTACAGAGGGCTCAATTCTGTCACCAAGACAGATGCTCATCCAATTCCTAGAGCTGATGAGCTCATAGATAAATTAGGTGCTGCCAAATTCTTAAGTACCTTTGACTTGACAGCAGGGTACTGGCAAATAAAAATGGCACCTGGAGCAAAAGAGAAAACAGCATTCTCCACACCTGATGGGCATTATCAGTTTACTGTTATGCCCTTTGGTTTAAAGAATGCCCCTGCCACCTTCCAAAGGTTGGTGAATCAAGTCCTTGCTGGCTTGGAGTCCTTTAGCACAGCTTATCTTGATGATATTGCTGTCTTTAGCTCCACCTGGCAGGATCACCTGGTCCACCTGAAGAAGGTTTTGAAGGCCCTGCAATCTGCAGGCCTCTCTATCAAGGCATCCAAATGCCAGATAGGGCAGGGAACTGTGGTTTACTTGGGCCACCTTGTAGGTGGAGGCCAAGTTCAGCCACTCCAACCCAAGATCCAGACTATTCTGGACTGGGTAGCTCCAAAAACCCAGACTCAAGTCAGGGCATTCCTTGGCTTGACTGGGTATTACAGGAGGTTTGTGAAGGGATATGGATCCATTGTGACAGCCCTCACTGAACTCACCTCCAAGAAAATGCCCAAGAAAGTGAACTGGACTGTGGAATGCCAACAGGCCTTTGACACCCTGAAACAAGCAATGTGCTCAGCACCAGTTCTAAAAGCTCCAGATTATTCTAAGCAGTTCATTGTGCAGACAGATGCCTCTGAACATGGGATAGGGGCAGTTTTGTCCCAAACAAATGATGATGGCCTTGACCAGCCTGTTGCTTTCATTAGCAGGAGGTTACTCCCCAGGGAGCAGCGTTGGAGTGCCATTGAGAGGGAGGCCTTTGCTGTGGTTTGGTCCCTGAAGAAGCTGAGACCATACCTCTTTGGGACTCACTTCCTAGTTCAAACTGACCACAGACCTCTCAAATGGCTGATGCAAATGAAAGGTGAAAATCCTAAACTGTTGAGGTGGTCCATCTCCCTACAGGGAATGGACTTTATAGTGGAACACAGACCTGGGACTGCCCATGCCAATGCAGATGGCCTTTCCAGGTTCTTCCACTTAGAAAATGAAGACTCTCTTGGGAAAGGTTAGTCTCATCCTCTTTCGTTTGGGGGGGGGTTGTGTAAGGAAATGCCTCCTTGGCATGGTTGCCCCCTGACTTTTTGCCTTTGCTGATGCTATGTTTACAATTGAAAGTGTGCTGAGGCCTGCTAACCAGGCCCCAGCACCAGTGTTCTTTCCCTAACCTGTACTTTTGTATCCACAATTGGCAGACCCTGGCATCCAGATAAGTCCCTTGTAACTGGTACTTCTAGTACCAAGGGCCCTGATGCCAAGGAAGGTCTCTAAGGGCTGCAGCATGTCTTATGCCACCCTGGAGACCTCTCACTCAGCACAGACACACTGCTTGCCAGCTTGTGTGTGCTAGTGAGGACAAAACGAGTAAGTCGACATGGCACTCCCCTCAGGGTGCCATGCCAGCCTCTCACTGCCTATGCAGTATAGGTAAGACACCCCTCTAGCAGGCCTTACAGCCCTAAGGCAGGGTGCACTATACCATAGGTGAGGGTACCAGTGCATGAGCATGGTACCCCTACAGTGTCTAAACAAAACCTTAGACATTGTAAGTGCAGGGTAGCCATAAGAGTATATGGTCTGGGAGTTTGTCAAACACGAACTCCACAGCACCATAATGGCTACACTGAAAACTGGGAAGTTTGGTATCAAACTTCTCAGCACAATAAATGCACACTGATGCCAGTGTACATTTTATTGCAAAATACACCCCATAGGGCACCTTAGAGGTGCCCCCTGAAACTTAACTTAGTCTGTGTAGGCTGACTAGTTCCAGCAGCCTGCCACACTAGAGACATGTTGCTGGCCCCATGGGGAGAGTGCCTTTGTCACTCTGAGGCCAGTAACAAAGCCTGCACTGGGTGGAGATGCTAACACCTCCCCCAGGCAGGAGCTGTGACACCTGGCGGTGAGCCTCAAAGGCTCACCCCTTTGTCACAGCCCAGCAGGGCACTCCAGCTTGCTGGAGTTGCCCGCCCCCTCCGGCCACGGCCCCCACTTTTGGCGGCAAGGCTGGAGGGAACAAAGAAAGCAACAAGGAGGAGTCACTGGCCAGTCAGGACAGCCCCTAAGGTGTCCTGAGCTGAGGTGACTCTAACTTTTAGAAATCCTCCATCTTGCAGATGGAGGATTCCCCCAATAGGGTTAGGATTGTGACCCCCTCCCCTTGGGAGGAGGCACAAAGAGGGTGTACCCATCCTCAGGGCTAGTAGCCATTGGCTACTAACCCCCCAGACCTAAACACGCCCTTAAATTTAGTATTTAAGGGCTACCCTGAACCCTAGAAAATCAGATTCCTGCGACAACAAGAAGAAGGACTGCCCAGCTGAAAACCCCTGCAGAGGAAGACCAGAAGACAACAACTGCCTTGGCTCCAGAAACTCACCGGCCTGTCTCCTGCCTTCCAAAGAACTCTG